>NC_044979.1:149063620-150263620 GCF_008728515.1 Papio anubis
GGGAGGGAGAGAGGAGGGGGGAGGGAGGGAGGAGGGGCATGTTCCATCCACAAAGGCAGCTGCACTGCAGAGAGAATGGAGGGTGTGTTGCCTCTCAGGACAGCAAGTTCAAGCTGTTTATAATTGTTAATGTAAACAGTGACCAACTGAGGACAGGGCTGTAATTGGAGTTGACAAAGTTTTGTTTTCATAGTAGATATTGGGGACCTGGACCTAAAGCACCATGCCTTGCCCTTTCACCAGATGGGCCAATGCCTCTCTATACTTGAATCTATTTGACTAAATACCTGATATTGACTAGGAGTTATGACACGTAGGATACCCCTTACCACAGTAACGTCAAACTCACGTTCTAAATGCAATTTGCTCAGGGACTGGCTTCTAACTCTGGGTGGGAATGTTAAGCTCAGTCCAGTTCAAGTCAATAAACATTTATCAAGAAACTCCTAGACCAAGAGCTGTGTTAGACACTGCGTGTGGGGTGATGGGGATATGAAGATGTGGAATTAGAATTCGAGAAGCTCAAATGCTCTCACATTTAATTCCCTAATGCAATTACCTGGCTTCAGCCCGAGGGCTCTAATGTCTAAATTCACTTTTTCTTTATTCCAGTTCTACATGAAAAAGCATAAATAATCACAGAGGAATGATTCTGTGATGGACTATTCAGTGGACAGAGACGAGCATTCTGACCGGCGTGAGACACTGTCACCATTCCCAGGGAACTCGTGAGGTGGCTGCACGGAGCACACGCATGAAGATTCAGGAGCACAAGCGTCAGGTGCCGGGAGTGACATGGAGGCAGCACCAGACAGATGCCTGCCGAGGGCCGCTGCGGCCGGGCTGGCCGGGAAGGTCACGGGAGCGGGCGCAGGCATCTCCCTCCAGCCGCACTTGGTTTTCATGAGAATACACGCAGGGAAGGGGATGACACCACAATGCTGTGGCGCTGAGGGGAGGAGGGGAGGGACGCAGGGCCGAGGGCTGGCCACCTCCCCTTGCGTCCATGCCCCTATGAACGCTGCCAAAATCAGCCCCAACAGGAAGAAGTGAGATGGGTGAAAGAGGTGGACAGACTTGGTTTCCATGGTATTCACAGATTACAGTCATTAAAAATCCCTTCTGAGTTTTCATCTGGAAAACTTTGCAAATTTATTTAGGGACAAGAGGCAGAAGATGAAGCCAACATAGTTGGGCTCAAACTGCCATCCTTCTTCTCTCTGCATCCAGGACCCGCCCTGAGCCCCTGAGTGCCAGGACCCAGAGCTGCCCAGCCCAAGGGCATGGCCCCTGACCAGAGGAGGGAGCCGCACGGTGGGGCCCCCAGCACATGGATGGCAGGCTCTGTGCTATCTCAGTCCCAGGACCCCAAGCAGAGAAGGCCTGGAGCTCCCAGCTGAAGCTTTGCTTCTCCTCTGTCACCAAAGTCGAGAAGGACTGAGTGGGACCGACGCCGGACCTGCTGGCTCCTCCATGGCTGCCGATGTGGCCCGCAGGCTGCGGGTAAGACCCTCTAGGGGAGCCCAGACAGCGGTGAGAATCACAGCCACGAGTGCTCCAGGGGTCCCAAAACACAAGCGCAGCCTGAGGAAGGCAGCGCCTGCTCAGATCCCCGTCCAGGCTTGCGTGCCACACTCCAGAGGCACATGGCACCAGAACATGGTGCTTTAAGTGGCTTTGTGGGGTGTAGGAACACAAAGTGGGGTCTCGAGTGGCTCAGAAGTCACTCCCACCAGCCTGCAGGGACCCGGGCGGCCCCTCTGGACATGGCTGGAGTCTCTCCAGGGTGGGTTCCAAAGTCTCAAGGAGGAGGTGAGCGTCTGTCTTGCTCTGATCTGAGGAAGTCCCCTGACAAATATCCTGAACATGCAGGCACACAACTGGCTGACACATCTGAAGGGACCTGCTGAGCCATGAGACAGGGATGGCTGGAGAGCTTTTAATAGTTCCAGGAAATGCAAAGGCCACCCTGGAAAACTGCGTGAACCTTTCTGACTACTCACAGGTGGGAAGCCACTGCCTGAGACACAAAGGTAAAGAATTAACCTGAAATTGCATATTATGAAACTTATTTTTAAATGATGGCGCTTAATTTAAAAGACTCCCAAAGAATACTGCATTAGAAAGTGACAGAGTGAAACCGTGAGGCTGACCACAGGAGTCCCTGGAAATTTCACCAAATGTTGTGTCAAAACTGGGAAACAGAAGAACCGCATCTGATGAAACATTCGATTAATCACTCGAGTCCTCCCCACATACGAAGCTATGTAAAAAGTGTTCCCAGAAGGTAAAGTGAGCAGGAGGGCTGGGAACACACAAAGAGAGAGCCATTTTGTCTGCGGACCACAACAAAAGAAACGCTAACTAGTGCCGACGACACGCTGGAGTCCAGGGCTCCGGGCGCAGCTATGACGGGGACACTCAGGGTCCAACTGTCCAGATGGGAAACCAGGGCAGAAACACCAGGGAGCCTGTCCCAGGGTGCAGAGCCAGTGAACGGTGGTTCATGCTGGGCCAATCCCAGCTGCCAGACCCTGGGGCTCCTGGGGACAGAATCCTGTTGACTTCACTCTGGGGTGTGAGAGGTGGCAGCATCCCCCAAAGGCACATGGAGAAGTGGCGTTACCCTCCATCCCCTGTCCCCGGCGTTACCCTCCGTCCCCCTGTCCCTGGTGTTACCCTCTGTCCCCTGTCCCCAGTGTTGCTCACCATCCTCCTCACCTCCAGGCCCCTCTCCCTGTCCCCCCTCATTTTCCTGTTCACCCAGAGCACGTCATATGACTCTTCCCTTTTCAAGAGGCTCAGCTGTACCCAGAGACATTCCAGCCTATTTGGGATGGGACACACATCCTGGGGAAATGCCAGCACAGGGCCGGAAGGGCCTGAGACCCTCTCTCTGTTGCCCAGGAAGGATGGAACAGCCTACGGTCACGCTGATTGTCAGGCAGGATGAAAACTTCTGTGTCCAAAATGTTCTTTTCACTAGAACTGTTCGGACCATTCGTGAATGAATCAGTTAAATACCAGCAAGGGTCATTCCCACTTATTCTCTGGCTACAGTTTTCCACCCACCTAGTGGTTGGTGGTTACATACTAGTGGTTGATTGTTGTGCAGCTTTGAGAATATGCTAAAAAGACTGAATTGTATCCTTTAATATTGGGGCTTTTATGGTTTGTAAATTGCTTTTCAATTTAAAAAGGAATTCAAGAACTTCTTTGGTGTTGATACTTAGAATGTGAAAGAGACAGTATCCAAAACATGTTACTATGTAACTCACGTCCCCAGAGAAACTTCATTTTCTGAGGATCTTAAAGGATGTGCTTGAGCCTAGGAGACACAACGATCCTATACTATATGTTACAGCCCATCTTACTGATTTCTATCTCACATAACAACCATATTCAGGGAAAATGGACATGTAAACGTGAGCTAAATGCTATGCAGAGGCACATTCCTCTTACCTGGATGGTCTTAAATGGTGCAGTAAGAGATGCGGTCATAGCAACGTTAAATTTCCGTGGCAACAGGAATTTGGCACATCTGATGAGTTAGATCTCCCTGCACAGCTCCTAACAGGGTTGCCCATTTCTGTGTGGTGTCTGTGTACATTCTCGCTGTGGAAATAAGTGATAGCACCTGCACAAACACATGCCCGGAAACGCGCACGAAGCTGGTGAAAGCAGAGGACAGGCGAGAGGCAACCATGGCTCAGCCCTGGCAAAGGAGACGGTTATTCCAAATGCAGAAGATTCAGGAACACGATTCTTGGGAAGATTGGTGATGTCCGTGGATCTCAGCGCTGTCGGGTTGTATCTGTGCAGCCAGTTACCAGAGCTGCCAGAACCGCATGTGTTGGTATTGGTGTCATCACTCAACGCTTCTGACTTTTCCTGATGCTGAGGATGACTGCATGTGGCGGAAGCAAAGTGCTGACTTAGCACAGATCATCAGATCCCAGTTGTTTTCTATCGACGGGGGCAGGGTTAGAACCCCCCCACTCCCCAATCCTATAAGAACTGGGATCTGATGATCTATGCTGTCGAGAGAGGCAGGGTTAGAACGCCCCACTCCCCAGTCTGATTGTTGAAAATAATAGTTGGCTTGGGAGGGTTTTTACTCCTTAGGTTGAAGCCGTGCATTTCTGGAGCCTGGACTGTCAGCCGTGGTGGCTGGGGAATGCTGGGGGCTGTGGTCGTTGGGCCGCTGGCAGCCCTGCTGATGGGTCCTGCCTCTTTGACACCTTTCATTTCTGAAGCTTGCTTTCCCCGTTGTTGGAAGTAGCAGCACTGGAGAAATGGCCTTCTTCCTACAGCGAAGCTCTGCCAGGAGAGAAGACACGGAGCGTCTGTTGAGGGATGTGGTGTTTGGGGGTCACCGCACCATGCGTTCTGCTTCTCAGCGGTGCCTCCTGGTTGATATTACCATCACCTGGCATTGCCCAGGAGGTAACTTGCAGATGCCACACTGATGGAAAGCCGCAGCAGCGTGGTTCGAGTCCAGGGCCAGCTGCAGCATATCAGCAAGTTCGGGCTGGATGCATGTGCTCCACCCAGTGGGTGGTTTGTGGAGCTGGGGTGGCGTGAGAGCCAGAGGGTCCTGGTGGAACCCTGACAGATGACAGGAAAGAGGCCCATGAGGAGAGGAACCAGTGGATTCAAGGCAGGGAACCGAAGGAGCTCAGGAAGGAGCGAGCCGTCACAGGGTGGGAGGCTCAGGAGCCAGCAGGCGAGTGGGATGTGGCCTCAGGGTGCTGCTGCGTTGGTGACTTTTCTGAGAGTGCAGCCAGTTGTGGGGTGGGTGCCAGCTCTCGCAGATAGAAGAGCCAAGCGTCCTGCAGGAGACCAACGTGTGCACTGGGAGTTCCCAGGTGCGTGTCCTGGCATGCGGCCCAGAAGCCCCTGAGAAGGCTCAGTGCACCAGGCACACAGTGGACTGTTGGTGCCTGACCCAACGAGGGAGGGAGTGAGTGAGGGCCGAGACATAGGTTCGGAGATGCACGGGACAGGGTGCAGTCAGGTGGAGAGTCATGCTGTGGGGTCCGGGAGAGACGCGTTCGAGAATAAATGGGACGGGGGTACAGTCAGGTGGAGAGTCATGCTGTTGGTGTCTGGGAAATGTGTTTTTGCTTCTATCTAAGAAGCTGGACGTGAGCATGTGTCTGTGCTTTGACATTTAACCTGCGCACTATCCTCGGCAGGGTGTGTATCTCTGTGGCAGAGGACACCCCGGGCACAGTGGATGTCAGTGGCCGTGGCTGGACTCAGGGTCCCTGAATGTTGCGTGATAGAACGTGTTTGGCACATTCTCAGCTCCTGCCCAGGTGCCTCCCGAGCATCGGGTGTTGTGGCTCCCCACACCCTTCCCATCTGCGTGTAGCATGACCACCACCTTCCTATCATGTGTTTCACGGCTGCCGTGTCTAACGGACACTTTGCTTTCCAGCTACTTTCCTATAATCAAAACCCTTGACTTTGCCTGCGTTTCAGAGATGACAGGGTATTGTCTTTCGTGATTGCTCTGAGGATTTCCAAAAGCAAATGCACCTTACAGGATGCAAGATATTGGAGACAGTAATTATAGATGACTTTTCTCAGTCTTTTTATTGTGGTAAAATTACATAGCACTCTAACTGTTTTTAAGTGTATGGTTTGATGGCATCAAGTGTGTTCACACTGTCATGCTGCAATCACCGCCATCCATCTCCAGAACTCCCTGGTCTCCCCACGCTTGAAACTCAGTCTACCAAACACTAGGTCTCCTCCTGCCCCAGCTCTGGTAAGCACAACAGATTGCTTGCAAAATAGGCTTTTTCAGTAAGAGAAGGGGCAAGGAGAAGAGCTCTCAAGACTGTCTTGAGATTTGAGTAAGTGTTTTAGGTTTTGCTCTCTGGTTCCCAGTGTAAAGGAGCTATTGAAGACGTGGGAAGGCGAAGGTCTATGATCTCAGGAAGTGCCGGGCTGGGCAGCTTTCCCGCTGTGACGGGGGCACTTGCCCTCAAACCCACCTGAGATAATCGCGTGAGGATGGTGCTGCATTGTAACAGCTCTGAACTTGGTCTCCTTGAACGTTGCCAAGTACATAAGCTTTGGCGGTTACCGTCTAGTGTCTGCGAGAGACCTAGAATTTGAACACTGTTGACTTTAGAACACACTCATTTTTGTAACACTCTACCTGTTCTCATCAATAGGAAATGTGCTGTGTCTTTTTTTTTTTTTTTGCCTTAATATTCTGTGTTGCAATAGCAGTAGAGCAGTAGTTGCAGCGGATGCTCCTTCTGGTTTCATGGTCATTGCCAAATACAAGCTTCTGGAAAGCGTGTGAACAATGAAGGGAAAAGTGCTTTTCTGCAAAGGGCTTTTTTGAACATCTTGTTTTTTTCTGGAGTATCTGTTGTGGTGTAAAACATTTTCATATTTAGGGGTTTGTAACATGTTTTATTACTGGTTAGCTTTGAAACCCCATGTTTTTGCATGTCATGGGACTGCTTTATCCTGTTATTCTATGATATAGCTGGTTTGCAAAACTATTGGTTATTTCACTTTAAAAACCAAAGCAGCTTACAGTATGAGTGTGATTTCTGTAAGAATTTAATTGTAAAATTGATTTATGTTCAATAAACTTACTGGAATGACTAGATCAGTGGACAAAAGATAAGAACATGTTAAGTCTCTGGGCCAGGAAGGACTTCCAAGTAATACACGTGACACACAGTAATTTCTTAAGAAAAGATTAGATTTAGTACATAACTGTTTAAAACCTCTATATTTTCTATTATAGCCATTCCACAATGCCCATGGGGGTGGGCTGCAGGACTGCCTATGGAATCCAAGGTCTGTGGGCACTCAGGTCCCTGGTATAAAATGGCATCATGTTTGCGTATTACATACGCACATCCTCCTGCAGACTTTGTCACGTCAGGGTTGCTCGTAACAGCTATACCATGGACATGCCATGCGAGTAGTTGTTAAACTATATTGTTTAATGAATAATAAAGTCTGAATGCTTAGTACAAACACATTAAAAAAAATTCTTGATCTATGGTTGGTTGAATCCACAGGCCTGGAACCCAGGGATAGATTACAAACTCTAGAAGCAAAACAAACAAATAAAGAACTTGAGGTCAGCAGTGACAGATGTGGGATCACACTGAATCTCATGTGTTTTGCTGTCTGCGTCACTGCAGAGTGTAAACGGGAACACTTTATAGCTTAAGGTAAAATAGGTAACAGGAAACACTACGGAATGGGCACGAAGGCGCGCCCCTCATTGCCACGTGTTACAGCCAAGCGTCTGCCTCCTGGTGAACGATCTGTTCTGTGGGGAGACTAGACGTTGATGATTTCCGGATGTGTGAAGGGAAATGCCCTCCGAGAAGCATAGCTTTGGCTGGAGCACGTCAGACGAGAGTTAGCATGGCATGGAGTTTCCACAGTGCCCCTCAGGCCTGCCTCTTCTCTCCTCTCACCATCCCTGGCCCTGACTCTTACCAAGGGAGGAAATTTCAGCTCCAGCTGAGCCCCGCACAGGGCTGTGGGTCTCTAGGGCAGGTGCCACCTTCGCCTGAATAGGTTGTGGCAGACGAGGGTCTGGCCGTACTTTAACTGTGATAGATGCTTTCAAAGATCCAGCGTCCTGCAAACCCAGGTGCTGAAAGTTCCTCCTCCACTATCCTGCAGGGAGAGGGGTCTTTTCCTGCTTCCCCTCAACCCGAGTTGACTTCTTGTCTGTTCTGTACACCTAGCTCTTAAGAGCAGTTACTGTTAATCATCTAGCAGACAAACACCATAAGGTGACAGCCTGGGAGGGTAGGTGGGGCTTGGAAGGTAGTTTCCTGAATAACAGGGTTCAGTTTCCTGTTTTGGCGTCATTTGACCCAAGGACCCAAATAATTGAAATATTGTCAGCAAAACACCCATGTTGTGTCTGAGATTTTTTTTTTTTTTTTTTTTTTTAAAGGAATGGATGCAAACTTCTAACAGGGACCTGACAAAAGAGAAGGATTTCTTCTCTGCAATGTGAAGGTCGGGGCTGGTTGGCATTTGCCATCTGTGACTAGCAGGGACCCAGGCTGCTTCCCTCCTGCTGCCTGACTCTGCTCCTCCAGCTCCTGCCCCTGTTCCCACCAGCAGGAAGAGGAGCGGGAAGGTGCCTTTTCTCCTTTAAGGGGATGAGGTGAGAGTTGCACCTGCCATTTCACTAGTCCCTGGGGTGATTCTCCAGCATGGGTAGGAGTTGGGTTTGGAGGCCTGAGCCCCTTGAAGCTGGGGTTGCTGTTCCCTGAGCAGCAGGAGCCTGGACTCTGGGAAGTGGGGTCAGAGGGTAGCCTTTGCTGCATCCGCAGGAGGGTCCCCTCGTCCCAGTTGACATCTTCATTGCAGAAGGGGGTGTGGGCTTCCTGTTCTATTGACAAACGTTACTTTTTTTTAAGCACATCGAACCCTAATTCCTTCGGCCTTTATTAAAGTGGCATTTTGTAATTCCACATGATTTCATCGTTATACTCACAGGAGAGAACGCTTCCTGCAAACCAGAAGGGTCTCTGAGATAGTTCTTGGCCCATAGAGAGTTCATTTTCCCAAGGTTAAAGACACAGCCTCAGGAGGGGTTGAGGACACACTGTGACAGCCTCAGGAGGTCCTGGACATGTGCCCAAGGTGTTTGGGGCACAACTTGGTCTTACACATTTTAGGGAGACGTGAGACATCAATATATGTGAGATGTACATTGGTTCTGTCCAGGACGGAGGGACAGCTTGAAGCGGGGAGGGGTTTCCAGGTCACAGGTAGATCAGACAAATGCATTTCTGGTGAACCTTTCCAGAGGAAGCCATCAGATCCGCATTTATCTCCATGTGCAGATGGTGACTTTGAGTTCTGTCCTCTGTCCATGAGGAATTTCTTTGTGGACCGGTTGTGAGGGAGGTACGTGGCTTTTTTTTTTCCCCAGTAGCTGTCTCTGTTAGGAAGAGAATGGGAGGCAGGTTTGCCCTAAGCTGTTCCCCACCTTGACGTCCCTTTAGCTCAGTGATTTTGGTGTCCTGAGATGTATTTTCAACTTCAGGCTTCTGAATACACTGGCACTCTAAACAGTGTTGAGGAGGCATCTAACTTACTTAGAAGAAGAATCTATTTGGAAGGACTTGAGCACCTTCATCCTTGAGAGAACAAAGCCTTTGTTTAGTTTGCCCCAAGGCTGTTAGGCTGCCCCAGGCTATGCGGCCTTAGAAAGCTATGCCCCTCTGAGCTCCTGCCTGTGGAATCTGCTGACTTTGAAGTTAATCCAGCAGCTACATGTTTTGGAAAGCAGATTGCCTCTTAAAGTGTTGGTGATTATGATTCTAACACTAGAATTTCAGTGTGTATTTTCCACCCTTCTTACTTTGTCTCCTCATACCCTGAGACGCTGCTGCATTTGCCCTTAGGCTTCATTGAGGGAGGGTCAGTTCTGAGCCTTTCTTAGATATTGACCTTGAACAGACAGAATCAAGATTCAGAAAAACCCTCGAGCTCTGAGAGTGTGCTGATGTCTATGTAAGTGAGGTTCATGTGTCAAATTCAGGTTTAAGAAATACCAGTTCTAGGCTGGGCATAGTGGCTCACACTTGTAATCCCAGCACCTTGGGAGGCTGAGGTGGGCAGTTCACTTTTGAGCTCAGGAATTCAAGACAAGCCTGGGCAACATAGCAAGACCCTGACTCTACAAAAAATTAAATAGGAGTGGTGATGTGCACCTGTGGTCCCAGCTACTCGGGAAGCTGAGGCTGGAGGATCACCCAAGCCTGGCAGGTTGAGGCTGCAGTGAACCATGATAGCACCACTGTACTTATGGTGCACTGTGCCTGAGTGAGAGAACAAGAACCACCACACACATACACACACAAATAATACCAATTCATGCAGTGGCCAGTTCTGCTGGGACCACCTGTTAAGGCTACTCTGGGCCTCATGGTTTGAGAAGGGTCTATCCAGGGGTGAGAGGGAGTGGCTTGAGGGCCTAGAAGCCAGTTCCTGTGGTTCAGCGTGACTGCGGGTGTGGAGCTGGGGGCAGGGCTCTCCAGGGCATGAGTGGGTAAATCGATGGGCTTCTAGGATGAGCCCCTGTGACTTTGCCTGGTTTACATCCGTCCAGTAAAAAGCCACAGGCTCTTATTCTAGAAGCTTCTGCCGGGGCTGATGGACTGGCCTGGGGACATAGGGTGCCCCCAGAGCCTCAGGGTACCTTCTGGTTTAGGAATAGCACTTAGTCAACTAGATCTAGGATTTATGGCACTACAGGGGACTCGTCACACTCGGAGCAGCAGCCATCTGCACTCTAGACTTGGTTCTAGGCGAAGTATTTTGGAGCCTGTTGGTACCCTGTGTTCTGTTTATCTGTAAAACAAGTTAGAGTTATAACTAGTTAAAACTTATTTTTAAAATTTTGCCACAGAATATGGCAGTTGTGGTGGAGCTTGGCCAGAGACCCCCACACTCAGACGCTGCTGCGTGCTGGGCTGTAAGTGTTGCCTGCATCGGCTGCCCCTCCCGGCATGTCTGTATTCTTGACACGGGCGCTCGTCGAGGCTCGGCCTGTGGGACTCGTGCAGCCGTTTGTCCTTGTTCCTGAGGTTCCGCAGACTTCACGGTCCCGTGGCCGAGCGTGGGGTATCTGCTTGCATCCTGATTTCCCCAAACCACAGGACAAGCCAAGAATTCTAACACACAACTGCAGAAGGCCCTGTGGTGTGGATTTGCGGGTGACACAGCCTTTCCCCAGCTCGGCCTTCATCTCCAGAGTTGGCTTTAGGGCGATAGAAGCTTCCTTCAGACTAGGGGGCCCTGAAGCTTTGGTGCTAGGAATTCGGTGACCAGCACGGATGATACCCCATTTCTCTGCATTTGTAACAATAGTTGTTAACACAACCACGAGATGTACAGAGGAAGGAAAAAGGAGGTTTTATTTTCAGAATAACAGTCTGTGCTTTGGGAAATGTGGTCTTGGGGGAGCTGTAAGCACACACCCCTCAGGACGGGAGGAGGCCGCAGCGTTGAATGTTCCAGGGTTTGTTCACTGTGTGTGTTCATCGGGGTCATGGAATGTCTGAACGTTTACAGGGAAAGTGGGGTTTCTTCATCCGGTTTGTGGATTGTCTGAACACTTACAGGGAAAGTCTAGCACACGCACAGTGAGTTAACCTATAACATCCATGTTCGCATTGGGGTGAGCGTAACATTTGAAATGAGGTGGACTCAGCGTGTCATGTACAAAGGTGAGACATTGGGCACAGACGTTTATGCGCAGCCTCAGTCACAGCCAGGACTGGCTCAGGGTCTGCAGCTTGTGGTGGGAAAGGACACTCATGAGGCCATTCTGTCCAGTCGGGGCTGCTGGCAGGGTCCCAGGGTGGGGCTGTCTGGTCGGCCGGTGTCGAGAGTCCACCCAGGTCCCGTGGGCAGCATTCCTCTAAACCTGGTTTCTGTCTGATTGCGGAGGAGACTTCATGCTGGTTAACAAACTGTACAGGATTTAGTGCCGTGGGTCGACCTTCCTCCCTGTGATGCCGGTTACATTTCTCTCCGGGCCTCATTGTAGCCACAGAGAGTGCACCTCGTCTGACAGCAGGGGGTGCCATGTTGACATAGTAATTTATTGTATTAACCTTTTTATTACTATTTTAATAATCTTTTTTTCTTTTTAAAGAGATAGGATATTGCTGTGTTATTCAAGCTAGTCTTGAACTCCTGGCCTCAAGCAATCCTCCCACCTCGGCCTCCCAAAGTGCTGGGCTTATAGACGTGAGCCAGTGCACCCAGCCTACAGCCATGTTTTTAAAACTCAGCATTTAAAAAATCCTGCTCCTTTCTCCCCCTCAAGCAGGCTGGTTGGCCTTGTGCAAACTGGGATGTCACGATTTTGGCCCTGCTTTTATTTTTCCCTTTGGCCTCAAGTTCTGATGAGAACAGCAGTTACAAAGTGGGCATTAGGTGATTCTTCCGTTACTAAAGCAAGAATTCTCACCAGTTAGAGATGTTTGTTCCCAGGATCCCAGAAAGCTGTTTTGAATCAAGCCTATAGCAAATAAGGAACTAAACCCTTGGTCCTCGGCTTAGTACCTGGGGAATGGGTTAGTTGCTGACACCCTTTGATCTGTGCTCACGTGCTGCATCTTGTCACGGGAAGCAGAGTCACCCAGTGGAATAAAGCCCGGCTTGCAGTGGAACGTTGGGATGCTCCGGGCTGTCAGTCCCTTAGACAGTGGCAGACTTGGAGACTAAGCATCACATGCAGAGTCCAGGCAACCAGAGTGCATCCACCTTAGAGACCACACAGCCGGTCGGCAAGGTGGACATCCAGGCAGATGGCCCTGACAGGCCCGCCACGCAGCAAATTAGGAATTCATTAGCAAAGAAATCAAACTCACCTGTGGGTACCAGCTACTTGGAAGGCTGAGGCAGGAGGATTGCTTGAGCCAGAAGGTCAAGGCCGCGATGAGCCATGATTGTAATACTGCACTCCGGCCTGGGTGACAGAGCGAGACTCTGATGGGAAAAAAAAAAAAAAAGCCATCTACCTTATTCTTCATAGCAGGAGGGATAATTTATCAAAGTAACTGCAACAAAATCTTAGATGAGGTAATTTCAGTGGCTAAGTGAGCTGTCCAGCTCACGTGGCTGACTCACAACGGAACAGAGCCAGGTGCTGCTGCAGCTGCCCTCCCACCCGATCGCTTGTGGACACTTTCTGTTTTCCCATATCTCCCTTTTGGATACGTAGCTCGCTACTTTATAGCTAAGCATCAGTAAAACAGGTTGTCTATTTTGAAAAGTAACTATTGTGTCTTTTAAGGACAGAAAATGAAACAGGTGACAGGAGCATGGCGACGTGAATAGATTTAGAGGAATAGATTTAGAGGAATATTTAATACTTGGCACCACTCTGATCCCTTCTTCTTCTCTCATGCTTAATTACAGCTGCCGCCTCCTAGGACAGAACACTTTCAGCCCTGTGAGTAGGAATTAAACATGTTCTAAATCAGAAGTTTTAGTTAAGCAGTATTTTACGTGAATGTCCAGTCCCTAAGTGCTCACTGTACTGGTGTGTGGTGTAGAAGAAGGAATGGGGGCTTGGGGCCGGGTCTATGGTGTAGTGTCCTGGTTTCCATCTGTGAGATGAGGGCCATGAGATGGCCTAGAAGGTTCAGATTGTGGGATTGAATGGATCTGACCACTCCTGGGAAGCCTCGAGTCTAAATCAACTTGGGCTGGTTTTGGGGAGATGCTGGCAGCGCTGTCCTCACAGGTCACTGGGAGGGGCTCTGGCACCGTCCCCGTCAGGTGTCTCATGATCAGCCCAGCTTGCTCATCTCAGAAGCTGCTGGTAGCGTTCTCGCTCCTGTTGTTTGTTGCGTGTTATTTAGGTTCTGTTCATGTGGGGACCTAGGAAGTTCCACAGTGAGAGGAGAGCTGCTGAGCCGCCTTCCTGTCTGGACGCCAGCCCCATGGAGGACCGTATCTGCTTGAGGTGGGCTTCTGCTCCCGGCCTCACCTGTGGACGCATTGATGCAGTGGTACTTTCTAAGCTCCTGGGGCACACAGCGTGGTTGTATGGATCCACAGGACACTGTGGCATCCAAGCACGTGCTCCCGGAGGAGAAGACCCTTCGGGCGCTGATGCTGGGAGCTGGCCGAGAGTCCAGCGAGTGAATGAGACTCCCTGTGACGTGCACAGCTGCCATCTGCGCAGCCCCTCCTGACGCCAAGATGGTCGTGCGATAAACACACAAAGCGCATCTCCAGCAAAAAGCTGCCGAGTGTCCACATCCAGGATATCCACCACGGTGGTTTTTTCATGTTAATACGATGAATGTGAGCAGCAGGTGGTCTGCGTTCTGGGTGTGTGTGAGTGTGCCACTGCAGTTTTGTTCTCATGTCTTGATGAGCATGAACGGCTCCTGATGAAGGTAGGTAAAGATGCTGTGACCAGAGACTCTGCAGTATTCTAGCTTGAGGAACCAAAGAGGTGTTCTGTCTTGCAAACCCATAAGGGAGGATGTTCCAGGCTGGTGACTGCTCCATGAGGTATTCAGGGATCCAGGTTCCTTCCAGACCTCTGCTCTGCATTCCCAAGGACACGGCCGTCTTTGCTGTGGTTGGGGCTGGGTGATTGCCACGCTGGCGGGAGGAGGCTTAAGGTGAGAGTGGCCATGATTTACCTAATCTACATAATGGCAGGGAGCCTGGGAGTAAAGTGTAGCCATGGCCTGGAGGATGGACGATAGATGTTGGTGAACGACTGGCTGCACTCACCGCTGCTGGCCCAGGGATGGGAAGGATCACTGATTATGTCATTCAACGGTACCTGGTTCTTTCAGATTTGACTTCCTTATGGATTTTCTGCTGTAAAGAGGAGAGAGCCTGTGGTCCTAGGCCAAGCATCTCACTCATCTCATAACATCTTATATCCCTTAGCCAACATTTATGTCAAGTTTTAGAAGTCCTACAAACTGGCGAGCATTTGTCAGTTTGGTTTAACCATTGGATTTTATATCTGTGTCTGCATCTCTATTTTACATCTGTGTGGTTATTTGACACTCTGTAGTACATTTGTAATAGGTTCTATTTGGTGGAAGTTACTTTCAACAAACCCTTGCTGCTACTTGAATTTTCAAGGTTGCAAGTAGAAAGGAGAGAATAAAAACCACATCTTCTCTAATTTTAAAATTTGTTGTTCCTCAGATCACACCAGAAGTACAAATATTACAAATTACAAAAGCAGCCAGAATCAACATTAAGAGATTTCTGGGTGATTCTGGCTAATCAGCAGTATTTGCTGAGGTGTGTGCAGCAGAGCAACACGCCAAGCAACCCGGGACAGGGGAGAGTTGGGAGGCCAGACTGTGACTTCAGAGGTACTGTTGTGTCAGGGACAGGAGCTAGACGCAGAGAGGATAAATGGCCACAGGTGCGACCACCACCATCCTTGCCACGGTATGGGGGCCTTTGTGAACTGAGTTATGAACCAGGTGAAGACCGTGCAGGCATCAGAGAATCCAGGCCAGACGCGACGGGTGGAGGTTTGGCGGAGGTGAGGAGCCAGACAGCCTCGCTAAATGTGTGGTGACTCACTGCAGACAGCGCCCATCAATCACCAGACAGATGCCCTTGATCTTCAGCCCCCACGACAGCTGCCCTTACCTGTCTGCCTCCACCTTCCGAGGCCTATAGGCGTCGCAAATGTGTGGTTTTTAAACAGATTTGGATGAGTTGTTTTCTGCACAACACACTTTTACAGACGGAGGCTGGTTCTCCACAATGGCACCAGGGACCAAGGCTCTGTCGGGTGGGACAGAGCCTCAGAGCACAGCACCAGCTCCCTAGGAGAAGACGGTGCCCGTGGGATGGAAGAAAGAGGAGGCACACAGTGCTGAGGCGTGAACTCTAGTTTGCTCTTAGACGTGACACACAGGCCTTCTGGAAGTTTGCATGAAGCACTGCTAAAGCCACCAGTGTGGACAGGTCCTTAGATCAGGAGACCCAGAACATAGTTGTATTTGAAATCCTTCACATGCTGCAATCTCTTCAAAGAGGACCACAAGTTGTGTCTAATAACGTAAAATTAATTTTTTATTAATTGCCATGGCTTTTGTGTGTGTGTGTGGGGTAGGGCTGGTGTGTGACAGTAAAACAACAGATGCAGTGACACAGCTGGCGGGTGTTGGTTCTGGGCCCCAGTTGGGCAGTTGTATGAAAAGAAACCGAAAAGTCTCTACAGTGGTATGAACCGAAACACCTGGATTATGTGTTTTCATGTATTTGACATAAATGCACACATTTGTACGCTAAACACACATTTTTCTATATGTAATAAAATTCACACCTTTAAGTATTTAGCATGGAAACAGCTGTGCTCTCCCTGCCCACAGCCACCGGACATTCCGAGTGGAAACTGCGCCGCTGTGGGCTTTGTGAATGGTGAGCCATGCACAGATATGTGCTGCGTTTGCTGTGTCCGCTGACGCGAGCCTTGGTCAGTCCTGTTTCAGGTGGATGCTTTCCCTTGTAGTTACCTTCTCTTCTTCTGTTCGTAAGCTCAGTAAACTCGGGACCAGTTCAGTAAACTCGGGACCAATGGTGAGAGTAGGCGTAGAGGAGCACGGTGTCAGCAATTAAGGAAAATCCATGCCAGGCGTTGCAGGAGGAGCAGGCATGCGGGGTTCCACTGCCTGTGTGAGCCATGACTGGTGAGGGCCTCTGGGCAGCAGCTCACCTGGGCTACTTGGAAATGCAGATTCCTGGGCACAGACCTGAGAGGCCCTGGAGTGACCACCCTCCAGGGATTCCGCCCAAACTTGGCCATCTTGTCGCTTGGCAGGTCAGCCGTGCCCGGCTGTCTCATTGAGATGCCCAGCCATCGCAGTTAGCTGAGTCATCTGCACAGCTGGTGTGGGTGTGCCAATGGGTGTACGGGGCTGGCCCGTCTTCCTTTCTCCCCCTGTGAAGCATTTGAAGGCCTGTTATCCCACCCTGTTCTCTCCCTGTCCTCAGTGGGCAAGCAGGAGGTCCATTTTCACTTGCAGATGAGGAAAATTCTGATAAAGCAGCCAGGATTTTCTTCAGAAGCTTCTTTGTTCAAATCAGCTCTGATATTTTCAGTTGGAAAGACTTTTCCTCAAACACTTTGCATTCGTTCTGTATGAGAAGTGCTGTAGACTTTCCTGTTGTTTCAGTAATTAGTATCTGTTCTGTTGTCCATCACAAATGTATGTATTTTCACTCTGAGACACGCTAAGTCAGCCTTTGCAGTCCAGAGGGATTTCATGTGCGTTCATAAAAGCTTCCATCAGAAACCACATTCCGCATAGCTGTGGACATACAACCTGCTTGTGACTTGGGAATTGCCAAAGTCAAATTCTATCTCGATTTGAGGCTTTAGGTGCTTTAGAAATTTTGAAATTATAAAATGAAAATGTGACAAAATTAAGTGTATTTAAAACAAAAGAGATATGCTATGGGTTTTTAAGGGCTGTGATGCATTATTTGGTTATCTTTAAGGATGTCATATTCCACCCACATTTCAAATATATGAAATAATTTAAATATAAGGTGACACTTTCAGAATATCCTGGATTTGGTCTTGATCTTCTGCCCTTGAAAATGTGATTGTCTTAAACTGTATTTCTAGACCATCTCATCTGAATTGCTTTGGAAGCATCTGCACGGGCATCTTTCTGTTCTTGAGTAAATATAGAGAGACATCATTACACTTTAAAATAGCGAAAGTCCTGTAGAGCAGTTTTTCTTAATCAGTGGTTGTATTTAAAAACAAACTCCCTAATGCTTAAACTAATAAGCTGCTATTGTTAGAAATCTTCAAGGTGTAGCAAGTTATAGAATCAGTGAAAGTGATTATTTAAAATGGAAATTGAGAGAGTACAATGCGTTCTTAGTTTTTAAAGTAAAATGCTAATAGAGAATGTTTTATTTGTAAGAATGTAAAATGTTACATCTTCGTTTAGAATTTAAGGATAGTAATTTGCTTCTGAGATCTTTGTGACTGAGATTTGAAATCTTAACTATGGTTTACCATGCATGTTTTATACATACGCACGTATACACGTATATGTAAGGTAAATAAAAGGAAAGTAAGCATGTATGTATTTACATTTAAATACACTTCTATAATGTGTATCCTTCCAGTCACACATAGGTCTAAGAGACTATGATTTTACTTGATAACCATGAGAGGGTAATTAAACAATTTTCCTGCTGTTAGCCTTGCTTTTACATCTGACCCAGGGACCCTGCGAAGTACGCCTCCCCCGTTCCAGGCCTCACACAACCCGTGCCAGGTTTTGGAAGCAGGAGTTTGTCTGCAGCCACTTCGGGAAGCAGGTGGCTGCCAGGATTGCCTAGAGCTCCAGGATGTCTCCAGTCCCAGCCTCCGTGGGGTAGAAGCTGCCCCACCAGGGGCCTGGACATGGACGTTTGGAGCCAGAGACCGCTCCTGAATGGGGGGCTCCCCTCATGGCTGGGCATACGAACCGAGGACAGGAGGCAGAACCAGCCTCGGGCCAGTGCACGGCATCCCGGGAGTGCTTGCGGGAAGCCCCAGCCGCCCTTTTCTGGCCCCACAGCCAGCACCAAACTCTGTGAGATCCCCTTGGCCCACCCCTCAGGTTCCTAAAATGGTTAGGGTTTCCTGGGCTGCGAATTTTTAGGTCTAGGCTAAAAAGTCCTGGAACAGACTTACGGAGTTCTTTATGTAAAACGATGAGTGTGCTGGTGACTCAGAGCAGGCACTGCACTCGCACTCCAGGGTCTTTTGCACCAGATGGAAAGGAGCAAGCGTGTGGGTCATGCAGAGTCCCTGCATCCTCGCTCCAGGCACTGCTCTTTGGTTTCTTAATTAAAAGCCTAAAAGCCTTGATAATGAAAATGCATTCTCCCCAGAGAGTAGTCATTGTTCCTGGGAAGGCTTTAGAGATATTCAAAAGGACTTGGGTGTTGTGATCTAAGCTCTTTCTTCTTTAGGGGACATCTCAAGCCCAGTAACACTGTGGTTCTTGCAGGCTCACACAGGGACTACCTTGATGGTCTTGGACAACATGATCTTCCAGAATTTTCTGAATTATCTAGCAGAGGCTCTTCTTCTTTTACTTTCTCCCAAACAAATGGAGTCTTTCTGTGTGTTTGTGTGTGTGTGTTCTGAGACACACGAAAGTGAAGTGGAGTGACACAAACATCTCTGTGGCCATGACCACTAAGACTGCACTGGGTCAGACCTGAATCTAGCAGAGGGCTTGATCTCACCCAAGGCCTGCCATCACAGTTTCCTGGTTACTGTGTAATATCCAACCTTGTTTTAACCTGAATTGACTCTCCCTTAGCTGAGAGAGCCAGACAGACTCCATCTTGGCTCCTTCACTTACAGCCCCTTGCCCACCCCCTTCCTCAAAGACTTCACTTGTGCAAGCAGACTCCCAGCACATCCAAGGTTGCAATTAACTAATAAGATACTGTAGCAAGCTATATCTGCAGTTCCTAGGAATTCACCCAGTTGATAGCACCCAAAGTCCCTGCGTCTGTCACCTTGTAATGGATTTAAAGCCCCTTCACCTGGAACTGTTTGCTTTCCTGTAACCATTTATCCTTTTAACTTTTGCCTGCTTTACTTCTGTAAGATTGTTTTAACTAGACTCCCCCTGCTCTCCTTTCTAAACCAAAGTATAAAAGAAAATCTAACCCCTTCTTCAAGGCCGAGAGAATTTTGAGCACTAGCCATCTCTCCACTGCCAGCTAATAAAGGATTCCTGGATTCATCTCAGCGTGTGGTGTTTTTCTGTAACTCACTCAGTTACAACAGCTGTCTTATGTTCATTCAAGGCACTGTGGCTCTGCAATCAGCAGATGAAAAAGTCAGCCAGGCCTCGATTACTGCCTTCAGTTTAGCAAGTTTCTTTATGCCCTAGATTGGTTCAGAGGTGCTATACAGGAGTCAGGGACTAAAATAAAAAACTTCAGAAAGCTAAGGTTTTGGCAATGAGAATTTGACAGAAGAGTGTGGAATAGATCTTTAAAATGGCAAAAGTTTCTAAAAAAAATTGAAACCTGATGTGAAAAACAATAGAGAAATATACAAAAAATAAATTATGTTCATGCTCATTTTATTTATTTATTTATTTTTGAGACAGGATCTTGCTCTATCACCCTGGCTGGAGTGCAGTGGCCTGAACTCTGCTCACTGCAAGCTCTGCCTCTGGGGTTCAAGTGATTATCCCATCACAGCCTCCCTAGTAGTTAGGAATACAGCCTCGTGAAATGATATCTGGCTAATTTTTTGTATTTTTAGTAGAGACGGGGTTTCGCCATGTTGGCCAGGCTGGTCTTCAACTCTTGGCCTCAAGTGGTCTGCCCACCTTGGCTGGCCTCCCAAAGTACTGAGATGACAGGCATGAGCCACCGCACCCAGCCCAGTTTAATTGTTATTCAATTACACCAGCCCTCATTTTGGAAAAAAGGCTAGGTGCAGGGATTAATAACTAGTGCTTTGATTTTACTTGTAAAATGTATTTTCTTTTTTTTCTTGTGGGCACCAATAAATTAAATACTAATAAAAATACAATACAGGCCGAGCACGGTGGCTCATGCTTGTAATCCCAGCACTGTGGGAGACTGAGGTAGGTGGATCACAAGGTCATGAGTTCGAGACCCGCGGCCAACATAGTGAAACTCCATCTCCACTGAAAATACAAAAAAAAAAAAAAAAATAGCCAGGCATGGTGGTGGCTGCCTGTAATCCTAGCTACTTGGGAGGCTGAGGCAGGAGAATCGCTTCAAACTGGGAGGCGGCGGAGGTAGCAGTGAGCCAAGATCATGCCACTGTACTCCAGTCCTGGTGACAGTGCGAGATTCCATCTCAAAATATATATATATATATATAATATATATATACTATATATAATATATATAAAAAATACATTCATACAGCCAACAGACACATGAAAAAATGCTCATCATCACTCACCATCAGAGAAATGCAGATCAAAACCACAGTGAGATACCATCTCACACCAGTTAGAATGGATTAAAAAGTCCGGAAACAACAGGTGCTGGAGAGGATGTGGAGAAATAGGAACACTTTTACACTGTTGGTGGGACTGTAAACTGGTTCAACCATTGTGGAAAACAGTGTGGCAATTCTAGAACTAGAAATACCATTTGACCCAGCCATCCTATTACTGGGTATATACCCAAAGGATTATAAATCATGCTGCTATACAGACACATGCACATGTATGTTTATTGCGGCACTATTCACAATAGCAAAGACTTGGAATCAACCCAAATGTCCATCAGTGACAGACTGGGTTAAGAAAATGTGGCACATATACACCATGGAATACTATGCAGCCATAAAAAAGGATGAGTTCATGTCCTTTGCAGGGACATAGATGCAGCTGGAAACCATCATTTTCAGCAAACTATCGCAGGAACAGAAACCAAACACCGCATGTTCTCACTCATAGGTGGGAGTTGAACAATGAGATCACTTGGACACAGGAAGGGGAACATCACACACCGGGCCTATTGTAGGGAGGGGCAGAGGCAGGAGGGATAACATTAGGAGATATACCTAATGTAAATGACGAGTTAATGGGTGCAGCACACCAACATGGCGCGTGTATACATATGTAACAAACCTGCACTTTGTGCACATGTACCCTAGAACTTAAAGTATAATAAAAGAAAAAGTAAAATAAATAAAATACATGTTTTCAGTCATGTAATGTATATGTGTGTATTATCTTTTTATATGGTATATATTATGTGTATATTATTTATAATATATAGATAAAATATACATTATATATAGAAACAGACAAAATATACATTACAAACACACTCATTCACACACATGTGCCATGTGGTCTAAGATATTGCAGTGTGGCAACATGTACACATTTCACAAGTTTACATCTTTGAGTTATTCCGGAAGACTGTTATCACCTCTGGCAAGGAAGTTTCATTAGGCGGTTAACAGGTTCTAATATACATGAAACGGTTGACTACTGCCTTGTTTGTTACCCGGAGGCCCTTAAGCAATCAGGCAGACAGGAAGAAAATTTCTGCTCTTGGTAACATTTGCGGTGCATTTCATAAGTGTCATTAATGTCACAGGGTGAGATTGAAAAGCTTCTGGGGATATATGGAAAATTAATGGGGGGCATTAGAACAGTAAAATAGCATGAGGTTGTGTGTGTGTGTGTGTGTGTGTTAAATAATGTATGAAGATTGTGAGTAGATGCCCAAGTGGTGGAGAAGAGAGAAACAGTATCTCTGTGGACTGGAGAAAGGACTGTGGAGGGAAGGGCTGCAATGTAAACTGAAGAAACTGTTTTAATGAAAATCTGTCAGACAGTAGAGGTACAGGCAGCACTGCTTAAATCCCAAGGGAAAAAGTAGAATGTATTTTTGTGTAGAACCTGTTTCTAATACCTGAAGCACCTTCACCTACTTCCAGGTGAGCACCAACAATGGCCCCAATTCATCTTCAAGTGGATTATTATCAAAATACATCATTATGATACTAACAGATCATGGCAGGTGTTATAAATTGTGTCCCCACAAAAATTCATATTTTAAAACCCTAACCCTTCATTCCTCAGAATGTGACTATACTTGGAGATAGGGCCCTTCAGTGGGTGATTAAGTTAAAATGAGACTGCTAGGGTGGGCCCTAATCTAGTCTGACTGGTCCCCTTAAAAGAAGAGGGAATATAGACTTACTGAGACACCAGGGATGTGCATATACAGAGGAAAGACCATGTGAGGTCACAGCAAGAGGGCAGCCATCTGCAAAGAAAAAAGAAGAGCTTCATAAGCGTGTTAGTCATTGTCGCAGTGCTATAAAGAAATACCCAAGACTGGTAATTTATAAAGGAAAGAGGTTTAATTGACTCACATGAGGAGGCCTCAGGAAACTTAGAATCATGGCAGAAGGGGAAGCAGGCACCTTTTTCACAAGTGGCAGGAGACAGAAGTGTGAAGTGTGAGCACAGGAAAACTCACTTTTAAAACCATCAGATTGTATGAGACTCACTCACTATCGCAAGAACAGTATGGGAGAAACAGCCGCCATAATGCAACCACCTCTCACCGGGTTCCTCCCTAGACACATGAGGATTACAATTCAAGATGAGATTTGGGTAGGGACATAGAACCAAACCATGTCAATAAGAAACCAAGCCTGCTGACACCTTGACTTGGACTTCTGGCCTCTAGAATTGTGGGAAAATAAATTTTTGCTGCTTAAGCCACCTAGTTTGTGGTATTTTGTTATGGCAGCTCAAGCAAACTAATTCAACGGGCAATCAAAATACAAAGGCTGTGACTGTGGTTGGCAGAGTGTTAGAAACACACATAAATCCTTGAGGTATTCAGACACAAGTGAGAGAGAGCTCAGCACTAGAATTTACTGGACTGAACACGGGAATTAGAGAATGCTAAGAACATTTAGATTATGATTTTGAATGTGATCATTTGTAAATCGAGGTAACAGATAACACACATTGAACTTATGGAATTCACTTAACATAGGAGTTAAGAATATAGACCCAGACATCTTAGTTTTGAATTCTGGTCCTGTGCATGATTCTGGATAAGTTGCTTGGCCTCTGTCTCTTGGCTTCTGCATCTGTGGAGATAATATGGCTAACTGCATATGGTTTTCATAAGGATTAAATAAATTAATATGTATAAAGCATTTAAATAGTTCCAGGAACACAGTGATATACATAAGAGTTAGCTATCATTTTATTATTGTCATTATGAACAGACACTGCTCAAAATACTTTATTAGAAACAATTTTCACAAAAATTACTTGGGCAACTGAGATATGGTGAGATAAATTAACTTACTCAAGATCACACCATTAATAAGTAATGGAACCAGTATTTCACCCATAGGTTATTTATTGTACTCCATAGAAACAAAGCCATTATTTACAAATGACAAAAAATGATGCCAAGTAGATGATTATATAAGTGTATATGTTTACTAGGTTCACATTAATGCAAGTGATTTCTCCAAATGAAAATTTACAAATAAAATAATGTGTTCATTATTTACCTTAGTAGTAAAATAAATTTTCTGTTGAAAACAGTGAAGTATTCACTAAACTTGCCTATTTTTCAAAAGACATTTATTCATTATTAGTAAATAGTCAATGATAAGTATTAAATGAGGAAGCAGAAAAAGTAGACAGAAATAAACAACTTTCAGAATGTATTTGGAATGCTTAACTGTATGCATTTTTTTATTTTCTTTATTTTTGATTCTCAATTTATTTTAAGAAATAGAAATACCTGAATCTCAAATTGAACAGTGCATTATTAAAGAAAGACTGATTGCATTGTTTTGTTTACAAGTCCGTTAATTCATAAACAAGTGCATTTGATAGAAGAAGGCATCTTATGTTTTCTTTGGTGTGCACGCGTTTAGATAAAGAAACACTTCCTCTTTTTCTTTAAGTACAATATTATACCTGCAAAGAGGTGGTCTGAGAAAGAGAAAAAGGGAAAGAACAAAAAATAACTATTAGTAAAACAAGAGAGTTGATGTCCTTCTCTCATAAATATTAGAATAGTCCATGCCTGTAACTAGCTAGTTCTCTAAATGTAGGGAGTTGGAACAAATCTATGGGATAATTTCCATTCTATCTCATTTGGCTATGTAGGGATGAAATAGACATAATGCTTATAAGAAAGAAAAAAATCTGTTTCAACTTCTTTTCTCACTGCCTTATTGGAAAACTTAATTGTATGAGAAAACTTAATTGTATGAGAGGTACAGTTAGATACTGATGCAGTTGAAACTTGAACTCAACTCAGTATCCAGGCCATTCCTTCCATCATGATGGTCACCAGAAGAGAGTCAGAGTGAATCGCATAGACAAAGTTTGCCAAAGCAACTTAATCAATCCTCTTATGCCACCTACTAAAATGGAAATAATAAGTCCTAAAGTATTCTATATCTTGGACAGATTTTATATTTAATATTTCAAGCTTTCCAAGAAGCCAAGTCACTGCAGCACTGTTCACATATTTATAATAAAATAGTAAGACAAGTGTGTTTTCTTTTTTCTACAATTGACTAAAAGCTCATGACCTTATTAGCATAGCATTGAATTATCTTCTATTCATACATATATAATAAATACATATTTTTTGAAATATTCTATATTTTACAAAGCCTCTACAAGCTTTACAAAACAGCTTAGGCAGGTACACAAGGCCTATCAATGTTAAATTTTACCAAAACCTTTGAGAAAAAATAATTTGCTGTCCTTTTACATTGTAAAAGTTCATCTAGTGTCACTGTCATGAATTTTGATATATTTTTTATCTTATGTTTAATAGTTCCTTCTCCCAGGCAATAAAAATAAAAACACTATAATTTTGTGATATATTTTGAATTACCAAGGGAAAAGAATATTATATATTTATCTTTCTAATTTCAAAATGCATGTCGAATTTGTACTTCTAATGCTTTGCTTACCACACATTACCAAAAATGAGCACATTACATTGATAAAGTATAAGATTGATCTAAAATAATAAAAAAGAAATCAAGTAATAAAATTTTTAAAAATTCAAATACAATCTAGTTTTCTATTTTAATCCATATATATTATATCAAAGTACAAAAAATATATAAGCTTCTTTACTTCAAAAATCTCCTTAAGGCTTTTGCTCAACCTATCACCACATCTATCCATTTAGTATTCTCTTTTTTTGCCATTAATATAGAGGCCCCTAAATTTGACTTCATTTTTAAATTTATTTGCTTGTTTTAAATTCATAAAATTATATGTATTCATTGTGTACATGGTGTTTTGAAGAATAAATACATTGTGGAATGGTTAAATATAGTTAATTAAAATACACATTTCTTAATATAGTTATTTTGCAGCAAGAGCATTCAACACCTACTCTGCATTTTTCAGGAATATAATGTTCTGTTATTAACTATGGTCACCATGCTGCACAATAAATCTCTTGAACTCATTCCTTCTATCTAACTGTAATTTTCTATCCTTTGACCAACATCTCCTTAACACCTTCCCCTCCCAACTGCCCAGCCTCTGGTAACCATGATTCTACTCTCTGCTTCTGTGAGATCAACTTTTTCAGATTCCACATGTGAGTGAAATCCTACAGTCTTTGTCTTTCTGTGCCTGACTTATTATACTTAACATGATGTCCTTCAGGTTCATTCATGTTGTTGCCAATGATGGGATTTCCTTCTTTATTATGTCTGAATAGTATTCCAATTTATAGCTCTCTATCATCTATCTGTCTCTATATAGGTGATATATATATATACACACATATATACTATATTTTTCTTACTGCTTCATCCACTATTGAAATCTTAGGTTTATTTTTTATCTTGGTTATAGTGACTAATGCTGTAATAAACATGGAAGTGCAGATATCTCTTCAACATACTGATTTAATTTCCTTTGATATATACCCAGCAGTGGAATTGCTGAATCATATATTTATTCTATTTTTAATGTTTTTAGGAACTTCCAAACTGTTTTTCCTAACAACTATACTAATTTACATTCTCATCAGTAGTTATCAACCATTCCTTTTTTCCATGTTCTCACCAACATTTATTATAACTTTTGTCTTTATGGTAATAGCCATTCTTACAGTAGTGAGGTGATACCTCTTTGTGGTTTTAATTTGCATTTCCCTCATGGTTAGTGACATTGAACACTTTTTCATATACCTGTTGGCCAATTGTATGTCTTCTTTTGAAAAATGTCTTTTCAGATCCTTTGCCCAATTTTTAATTAGGTTATTTGTTTTCTTGATATTGAGTTGTTTGAGTTCCTTATATATCTTGGAGATTCATCTCTTATCATATATATACTTTGCAAATAATTCCTCCCATTCTGTAGATTGTCTCTTACCTCTGTTAATTATTTCCTTTGATGAGCATAAGCTTTTTGGTTTAATGTAATCCCATTTGTCTGTCTTTGCATTTGTTGCCTGTGCTTTTGAGGTCATATCCAAAATATCATTGTCCAGACTGATATCAAAAAGATTTTCCCTATATTTTCTTCTAGCAAGTTTATAGTTTCAAGTCTTAGATTTTGGTCTTTAGTACATTTGGAGTTGATTTTTTTTTTTTTTTTTTTGTATAAGGTATGACATAAAGGTCTAATTTTATTCTTTTGAATGTGGATATACAGTTTTTCCAACACCATTTATTTTTATTTTGTTTTTTTAAAGTAGTAGATTCAGGGGGTACATATGCAGGTTTGCTACAAGAATATATTGTGTAATGATGAAGTTTAGGCTTCCTGTGTACCCAATCACCCAAATAGTGAATGTTGTACTCAGTAGGTAATTTTTTAATCTACATCCTTCTCCCACTGTAATCTCTTTTAGAATCCCAGTATTGATTATTTCCCCCTGTATTTCCATGTGTACCCACTCCAACACTATTTATTGAAGAGACTGTCCTTTCTCCACTGTGTGCTCTTGGAACCTTTGTTGAAAATTAATTTTTAAATGGGTGAATTTATTTCTAGGCTCTCTATTCTGTTCCATTGGTCCACATCTCTGTTTTTATGCTAGTATTATACTACTTTGGTTACTATAGCTTTCTAATATATTTTGAAGTTATTTGGTGTGATGTCTCTAGCTTTGTTCTTTTTGCTCAAGATTGCTTTAGCTATTTAAAGTATTTTGTGGTTTCATAGAAATTTTAAGATTTTTTTTCTATTTCACTGAAGAATTTCAATGGTATTTTGATGGAGATTTCATTAAATCTGTAGATCCCTTTGCTTATTATGGACATTTTTAACAATATTAACCCCTCCAAGCTACAAACATGGGATATCTTTCATTTATTTGTGTCTTCTTCAGTTGATTTCATCACTGTTTTACAGTTTTCTGTGTAAGAATTGTTAACCTTTTTGGTTAAATTTATTCCTAGGTATCTTATCATCGTATAGCTATTGTAAATATATTTGTGTTCTTGATTTATTTTTCAGATACTTTGCTATATTGCATTTTCAAAGCTATCTTTGAGAATGTTATATTAGTATTTATACATATTCATGTATCTTGTTTTTAAAAATCGAATCATACTCTTATAAAACATCATGCTTTTCTCACCAGGCAATATCTTATGAATCTTTTCATGAATATAAAGAAACATTTAAATATATAAAGAAGAAAAATTAATTCTTGTATATTGATTTTGTATTCTGCAACATAACTTATTCCTAATATTCTTTAAAAATATTACTTGGATAAGGTTTCCAGCAATAACCAGGGAAAGGAATAGTGCCTGTTTCCACCTGCCATGTGAGAAAACCCAATTCATAGTTCACTGGATAAGGCACACAGAAGGGTCTTCTCTAAGTAGTGGGAATCATTACACCTAGACTGAGCACTTACCCAAGTTAGCTTAATAAATTTTGAAAGCAAGACCTGAAAGGTTTAACCCCAGTAACATTTTGTAGGAATACAAAATATAGAACATTCAATAAGATACATTCACAGCATCTGTGATGTAATTGAGAATTACTAAGCATTGCAAAGCTGGAAAATGGACCCATATAAGGTGAAAAATCAACCAATTGAAACCAACCCAGAACTAGCACAAATGTGAGACTCAGCAGATAAATGCATTAAAACAGTTATTATACCTTTACTTCAGATGTGGAGACATGAGAGATACGAAGAGGTGAGAACTATGATGTTTGAGATGAATAATACACTTACGAGATTAAAAGCAGATTAGATATTGCAGAAATAAATCAGTGAACTTAATAACATAGCAACAGAAACTATTCAAAATAAAATGCAAAGAGAAAACAGAATTTTAAAATTAACAAAGCTATCATCACACTGTTGTACTATCAAATATTAGATATTACTTCAAGTAGCCAAAAATACTTAAAATTGGAATCCTCAAAAGGAGAAGTTGTAGAGGAACACAGAAAAAAACTAAAAAAAATGGCTGGAAATTTAGATGAAACTTGATGAAAACTATAAACCCTCTGTATTATTCTGTTCTCACACTGCTATACAGAACTGCCCAAGATTGGGTAATTTATAAAGGAAGAGGTGTAATTGACTCACAGTTCAGCATGGCTTGGGAGGCCTCAGGAAATTTACAATCATGGCAGAAGGCCCCTCTTCACAGGGTAGAAGGAGAGAGAATGAGTGCCCAGCAAAGGGGAAGCCACTTTAAAAACTTTCAGATCTTGGCCGGGCTCAGTGGCTCACATCTGTAATCCCAACACTTTGGGAGGCCGAGGCAGGTAGATCATAAGGTCAGCAGATTGAGACCATCCTGGCTAACACAGTGAAACCCCGTCTCTACAAAAAATACAAAAAATTAGCCAGGCGTGGTGGCATGCACCTGTAGTCCCAGCTACGTGGGAGGGTGAGGCAGGAGAATCGCTTCAACCCAGAAGGCAGAGGTTGCAGTGAGCCGAGATCACGCCACTGCACTCCAGTCTTGGCAACAGAGCAACACTCCGTCTCAAAAAAAAAAAAAAAAAAGTTCTGATCTCATGAGAACTAACTACCACAGGAACAGGATGAGGGAACCACCACAGTGAATCAATTATTCAATTATCTCCACCAGGTCCCTCCCACAACATGTGGGGATTATGGGAACTACAATCAGACCCATCCAAAATGGCTACAAGCCTGCTTTGAAGATTATTGTTAAGACTAGTGGCTCGAACAAAACAAGGAACCATAGAAAAGACCCATAAAGCACAGGCCCAGGAGAAAAAGCAAGGAAAACAGGAAAAACCTGTCCCACAGACCCTGCCAGAGGAGCTAGAGACTCCACCCCCTTATGTTCCAATTTACTCTTCTCTGGCAAGGCTTAGGCAGGAAGCCACTCCAGCAGCTGCCTCCGGAGGGTCAGACTCAGAGGAGAGTACCCCCTGAACTTCACTATATAGGGAACAGCCAGGGCCACTGCCTGATAAATCAAAGGAGGAACTCAAGGATGAGGTTGGCCGTCTCTGGTCAGGACGTGCCTGAGTCATGCAGATGCCCCTCAGAGAAACTAGATTTGGGTGGGGACATGGGCAAACCATGTCACCCACAGTTCCAAGAAAGCCAACAAACTTCAAAAAACAAGAAGTATGAAGAAAAATACAGCATGGTACATCATAATAAAATTGCTCAAAATCAGTGACAGAGAAAAATCTTAAAACGAGCCAAGCAGAAAAGTAGATTATCTTTGGAGCAACAAAGAAAGGATAGCAACAGATTTCTCATTAGGTTCAGTGCATGGTAGAAGATGGCAAAACAACATCCTTAAAGAATTGATAGACCAGCCTGACCAACATGGTAGTGAAGAAGGAATTCATGAATTTTACAAGTATAATTAAAGACAAACAAGACATTTTTACTTTTTCCTTCAAAAGCTAAGTGTAGTGTGGCAGCCTCCCTGCCCGCTCCCACCTGTAGTCTAAGTTAGAGAAGAATACTAACTGCCTGTTTTTCCTTCTGTGCTCAACAAGCCTTATCTGTACTTGCTAGTTGCACATTCCTTGAGGCTCAGCGAGTTCCTGCTTCACCTCCCTAGACCAGTTGCAAAGTTACAAGGTTGATACAGAAACATGGTTTCCCAGGGATGTGGAACATATAGTATAAATAAATGTAAAAGACTGATCAACTGCCTTTGTTCTCACTTCTGTAAGTATGCTTCCTGCCTCACATAGCTCCCAGCCACTGACTGCTTAAAAGGTGGTTGCTTTCTTTGTCCGGGGCTCAGACTTTCCCGGATGCCAGTCCAACTGAGCCAGTGATCACCTTTTAATAAAGACCTTTCCTGAACTCTGTTGGGTCTCTCTTATCTCTGATGGCCCACAGCATTTCTGGGGGCTCATCTGGGATTGGAGATGGCAGGTTTTTGTCTCCTTTGACTATGGGTTACAGCCCCAGGATGTGGGAGATTTGGGACTCTTGGCACCACTGGGTAAGACTTAGCCCGGAAGGAGAACAGCTCACCCGTGTCTTAGAGTCTTCCCTTGACAACGCAAACGGAACCCACTCAGGAGTTGCAGGAGAGTCACTGGAGCAGCGCGCAGGCAGACTACTGAACCACAGTAAGGGTGGTCCCTAGGAAAGCGTGTCCCATAAGGACAGAAGGGGAGCTTGATCACCTCCCAGGGAATGACCATTTATCCAACGCAGAGCAGCTGGGGGCGGCAGGAGTGGCTTGCCAATTTGGATGAACCTCGTGTCCCTACTCACACTGGAACTGGAAAAAGGGAGAAAATGGACCAAAAGAGTGGCAAGTGCAGCAAGGTAGAGCTTGCTCGCAGGGTGACAAGAGTGGCTTGCCACTCCAACTGGGAGTGTGTGGGTGTGTGTGAACCTACCCGGGACACGAGAGAGGCTTGTTTCATCCGATGAAGAGTCCTGGGGTAGGAGTGGTATGTGTATGTGTGTGAATGTGGGAACCTAACTAGGCTCACCTGGGACACAGGAGGTTCTCGTTTCGTCCAATGAGGAGTCCTGGGGTAGGAGTGGTGTGTGTATGTGTGTGAATGTGGGAGCCTAACTAGGCTCACCTGGGACATGGGAGAGGCTCGTTTCATCCGATGAGGAGTCCTAGGGTAGGGGAGGTGTGTGACAGTGTGTGAAAGAGATGGTCTCAGGAGAGGCCAATGTGGGGAGTAATGGGGGAGATGCAGATCTCTTAGAGCAGACTGTGTCCTCCAAAGCAAGTGTGGGATGAGCCAGACCTAGGTCACTGTGTAAGGCCAACAGGATGTCATAGCTTCACAGCAGTACTTGGGTGTGACCTGGCCAAGCAGGGTCCGGACCTCCCATAATAGGACTCGGTCTGGTGAATCTGAGAGTGAAAGTGAGAGTGAAAGTGTGTTGTGAGGGAGGAAATGCAAGAAAAAGCATTGAAGCCAACTCCATTAGAATGTATGTGGAAGAACTTTAAGAAAGGCTTTGATGGTGATTATGGAATGAAGTTAACACTGCAGAGGCTAAGAACCCTTTTTGAGATTGGCCCTCTAATGTAGGGTGGCCAGCTGAGGGAACCATAGATAGGGAAATAATTGGCCGAGTGTTTTGGGCGGTCACTGGGGTCAGACAACAGCCTGGGTACCCTGATCAGTTCCCATACATAGACTCCTGGCTGCGTGTGATTCAGACCTGTCCAAAATGGCTACAGGCCTGCTTTGAAGATTACTGTAAGTCCCTAAGGGCTCAAACAAAACAAGGAACCATAGAAAAGACCCACAAAGCACAGGAGCAGGAGAAAGAGCAGCAAGGAAAACAGGAAAAACCTGTTCCTCCAGGCCAGTGGAACTAGAGACTCCACCCCCTTATTTTCCAATTTATCTATCTCCGGCAAGGCTTAGGCAGAAAGCCGCTCCAGCAGCTGCCTATAGAGGGTCAGACTCAGAGGAGAGTACCCCCCAAACTTCACCACGTAAGGAAGAGCCAGGGCCACTGCCCGATAAAGCAAAGGAGGAACTCCAGGATGAGGTTGCCCGTCTCTGGCCAGGACGCACTCAAGCCATGCAGATGCCCCTCAGAGAAACTAGAGGACAGATCTATCTAGAAGCACAAAATGAGGTTCAAAGAGGAGAACGACTTTATGAGGAGAACAGCTTTATGTTTATTAGTCCTTCTCTACCACATACATTTTCAACTGTAAACAGCATACTCCCTCCTATACAGAAAAACCCCAGGCTCTTATTGATCTAATGCAGTCCATCTTCTTAACTCACAACCCAACCTGGGCTGACTGCAAGCAGCTCCTTCCGTCACTGTTCAATACAGAAAAACGCTGCAGAGTAATACAAGTGGCTAATAAGTGGCTAGAAAGCAACACCCCAGTAGGCATGGCAGATGTCAAACAGTATGCACAACAGACTTTACCAGTAGAAACTGATCTAGGTTTGGACTGAAATTAGGCCCAAGGGCTGCTAAACTTTCTGAGATACTGAGAGACTCTGATACAAGGAATAAAGGATGGAGGGAAAAAGGCAACAAACATTGGAAAGGTTTCAGAGGTTCATTAGAAACCAGATGAAAGCCCCAGTGAGTTCTATGGGAGGCTTTGTGAGGCTTACTAACTCTACACACCTTTTGACCCAGAAGCAGCAGGGAATCAGTGCATGGTTAATGCAGCATTTGTGTGTCAAGCACAAGATGACATTAAGCAAAGTTGCAGAGGCTGGAGGGGTTTGAAGGTATGAACATTCCCCAGCTTACCCAGGTGGCAACCCAAGTGTTTGTAAATCAAGGTGAAAAAGCAAAGTGGGAGGCCAAGTGTAGAGTGAAGGAAAAGGCAGAGTTCTCGCCCACAGCCCTGGTTGAAAGAGACGCTGGATTTGCAAGAGGATGTGAACATGTCATGGATGTGGTCACAGTAGAGGACAAGCTAGGCCAGATCAGGAGACAAGGACAGGTCAAGAAGGTCGGCCTAGACTAGACAGAGATCAATGTGCGAGATGCAAGCAAAGAGGGCATTGGAAAGATTAATGTCCAGAGAAAGAAAAGGATAAGGGCAACAACCAGAGACAGAATGACTGGACAGAGCCTCCTTCTGCCACTGGGCAAGGCAAAGTAAGATCCAACATGGATCTAATTGGGCTAGCAGAAGCCAATGACTACCTTGAAGACTGAGACAGACCGGGCTCCATCTCATTAGGCCCCAAGGAGCATATGGTCTCAATGGTAGTAGGGGGCTGAAAAATAGACTTTATGGTAGACAGAGGTGCAGAACGCTCGGTTGTGACTCAAACAATTGGGCCATTGTCAAAAGACTATGCTAATATCAGAGCCACAGGTATCACAGAAAAGACACATTTTTTCAAATCAAAGAGATGTATGACTGGAGACTGAAAAGTCCAACAGAAATTCTTATATTTGTCAAACTGCCCAGTGCCGCTACTAGGAAGAGACTTACTACAAAATCTGCAGGCTCAGATCTTCTTTAGTGGAGATATGACCTTAAGCCTAAGGCAAAGAAAGGTTATGGTATTAACACAATCCCCAAAACAGGAATGGAGACTTTATGAAAGTAGTTGCCAGGAGTATGGAAAAAGATACAGTGTGGCTGAAGGAGAAAAACTCTCCACAGACTTAATTCTTAAGTTACCAGGAGTCTGGGCAGAGGACAATCCCCCAGGGCTGGCAGAAAATCAAGCACCTGTCATAGTAGAGCTACTACGAGGAACCTACCTGGTGCAGATCTGTCAGTATACTGTTCCCAAAGAGGCTAACCAAGGGATTGCAAAGCACTTAAAATGGCTCCTTGAATTTGGAATAATAGAGAGGTGTCTCTCCTCATGGAATACTCCCATATTGCTGGTGTTAAAACCTTCTACTGACTGCCGGCCTGTACAAGACTTAAGGGCAGTCAACAAGATGGTGGCTACACTGCATGCTATTATGCCTAACCTACATGCTATGCTTGGACAAATACCTGCTAGTGCTGCTTGGTTCACATGCTTAGACATAAAAGATGTGTTCTTCTGCATCCAATTAGCCCCTGTAAGCCGAGACATTTTTGCCTTTGAGTGACAGAGAGAGACTTCCCCAAGGATTTAAAAACTCCAACTATCTTTGAAGAGGCACTAGCCTCACACTTAAAGGCTTTCTCGCCACCTAGCGACCGATGAGTCTTACTGCACTACATAGACGATTTGTTGCTATCCGCACCCACCAGAAAGGAATGTATCCAAGAAACAGAGAGTCTCCTTTGAGTGCTGTGGAAAGCTGGGTATAAAATGTCCAAAGAAAAGGCACACATCTGTGGCCAAGGAGTTCAGTACCTTGACTTTTTCATCTCACAAGGGCAGCATGAGCTTGGGCTGGAGCAAAAGGAGACTGTAGCATTCCTTAGCCAGACACAAGGCGGCAAATGTGGGAATTCGCAGGGGCAGCTGATTTCTGCCACACATGGATCCCCAACTACTGGGTCCTAGCAAAACCTTTACATGAGGCGATGAAAGGGGGGAAAAGGAGCCCCTCCTTTGGGAAAAAGAACAGGATATGGCTTTCAAGGAAATCAAGAAAGCTTTAATCCGGGAACCAGCACTAGGGCTGCCAGACATAAATAACAAAGCCCTTTTACCTCTATGTTCATGAAAGAAAAGGAATGGCTACAGTAGTCTTAGTGCAAACGCTGGGGTCATGGAATTGGCCGGTAGCGTATTTGTCCAAGCAACTAGACTTTGTGGCTAAGGGATGGCCACCCTGTTTCAAGGCACTGGCCACCACTGCCTTGTTAGCTGAGGATGCTAACAAGCTCACATCTGGACAGAAGCTGATAATTCGGGTGCCCCACACAGTTGTCACCCTGATGGAACAGAGAGGACATCGTTGGCTCTCTAACGCTAGGATGCTGAGATACCAAGGGCTCCTATGTCAGAATCCATACATCACCTTAGAGACTGTGAATACCCTAAATCTGGCCACACTGTTACCAACAGAGTATGTGGAACATGGGAAGCCCCCATTATGTGCCCCAGGGTACCACTGCTATGTAGAAACAGTGGATGAAGTCTTTTCAAGCCAGAAAGACTTAAAGGATCAACCCTTTAAGACCCAGATGTTGAATATTTTACTGATGGAAGCAGCTTCACATCCAAGGGTGTCAGAAAGGCCAGATGTGCCATAGTCACATTAAGCTCGGTGGCCAAGGCCCGCCCCTTAGCGGTAGGAACCTCAGCACAGAAGGAAGAATAGCTCTCCCAAGACTGCTACTTCTAGCAAAGGGAAAGTCAGTGAATATCTATACTGACTCCAGATATGCTTTTGCCACCTTGCATGCTCATGGAGCCATTTACAAAGAAAGAGAACTGTTGACTACTGAAGGAAAGGAAATCAAGAACAAGAAGGAAATACAGCAGGTCCTAGAGGCTGTATGGGCTTCAAAGGAAGTAGCAGTCATCCACTGTAAGGGACATCAAACAGGAGGAAGTGATGAGGCTACAGGAAACAGAAAAACAGACAAAGAAGTGAAAAGGGCTGCAATGACAGAAATAACAAAGGAAGAAGAGACTTATGCTATGCCCTTATTAGAGCCTCCCTTTGCAGAGACTCCTAACTACTCATCCAAAGAGAAGGTGTGGTTCACACAGGAAAATGGGAGTTATCAAAAAGGAGACTGGTGGAAGTTGTCAGACGGGAGGCTTGCCATTCCGGAAGCCATTGCCCCCCAATTTATAAAGCAGTTTCACCAAGGAACACACATGGGGAAGACAGCTTTAGAAATTCTCATAGGGCGATATTTCTATGTGCCATACCTAACTGCCATCACTCGAGCCGTCTGTGAGCAGTGTGTAACTTGCACCCAGAATAACCTAAAGCAAGAGCCTACTCAGACCCAGGAATTCAGGAAACAGGAGCAGTGCCATGTGAAAACCTACTTGTAAACTTTACTAAGCTGCCTCAGGCTGGAGACTATGATACATGTTAGCGTTTGCACCTTTTCAGGGTGGGTCAAGGCATTCCCCACCAGGACAGAAAAGGCATGAGAAATAACCAGGATATTATTAAAAGACATTGTTCCTAGATTTGGACTGCCTCTAACTTTAGGCTCAGACAACAGACCAGCTTTTGTGGCAGAAGTAGTACAGCAACCGACTCAGATGTTAAAGATTAAATGAAAACTGCATACAGCCTATCACCCACAAAGTTCTGGAAAGGTTGAGAGAATGAACCAGACACTGAAACAACTGTTGAAGAAGTTTTGCCAAGAGACTCATTTAATGTGGGACCAGGTATTACCCATGGTCCTTCTCTGAGTCAGGTGTACCCCTACTAAATTAAACAGGTATTCACCATTCACCCTATGAGACAGTGTATGGCCGACCACCGCCACTTACATCTCAGGTAAAAGGAAATTTAAAGGAAATTGGAGAACTGGCCCTAAGAAGACAAATGCAGGCATTAGGAGAGGGAATGCAAGAAGTTCAAGGGTGGGTAAGAGAAAGAATACCTGTTAGCCTTACAGATGTAACACATCCCTTTAAACCTGGTGACTCTGAATGGGTTAAACGCTGGAATCCTACCAGCCTCAGGCCCTTATGGGATGGCCCCCATATTGTAATCATGTCTCACCCTACCACTGTTAAAGTTGCAAGTATTACACCTTGAATCCATCATAGCCGACTGAAACCTGCAGCCTCAGTTCAAGATCAGTGGACGAGTCAGCAAGATCCAGATCATCCAACTCGACTGACCTTGTGGAGGAACCAAGGCACAGCAGGAAAAGATGACCGCCCTGCTCCAACCACACCAGAGGCTGGTCGATCAATGCACGGATGAAGCTTGAGGAAACATCAAGCCCTGTGCTAGTCACACAACCAGAAGCTGACTAGTCTACACACGGCTGAAGCCTGAGGAAGTTGGTGCCAGATAAGTAAATGTGAATTAAATTTGCAAGTGTAGTTATACTATCGCTTATACTGATTGTTTTGCTGTCATGCTATCTTTGCAATTGCTATCAAACTTGTTGCCCAGGAGGATGCCCGTGCATAGTGTAAACTTGATCACACTAGTGACAATAATGCTAAAAGGCACAGGAGGAAACCAAGATAATTGTCATCATTATATAGTGGAAGGTTGGTCTGGTAAAGGTATAACAAAAACCCTGTTATATCAAACTTATTATTAGTGTACAGGAACTCCCCTGGGGACTTGTGTTTATAAGCAAACCAGCTACTCTGTCTGTGACCCAGGTCATGGGCAACCACAAGTATGTTATGATCCAGGCCTCCTACCCTATAACTTCTGGTTTGAAATACAAATAGGGAAACCTTTGTTACCCACATATGCCAATCCTAATGACGTTGGAACTGGGAAACTCAAAAGCAAAACACAGGTATTCCTTTATTCAAATAAGGAATCTGTTTCTATATATTTTGATGCCTGTCAGGCTGCACACCTCAGCAACCTAATCTAGGAGAAGTTTGCAAGAACTTAGGACAAGAAAGAGTCAGCACTAAGGCTGCTAAGACCATAATAGGAGAACCAGAAGAAGAATGTCCTGATTGTAACTTTCAGTGGACCACACATGAGTTCAACCAACACCTATATACAGGGAGAGTAGCTCTGCTTGCCAGCCAAAAAGTAAAGATTTGTTGTGTGACTAACACATGCAACCCCCTTAATCTGACCATATTAAAGTCAAACATGCCTTTTTGGACAAAAGGACATCAAGGAGAGCTAAGCTTTGATCGAGAAAGAGCAAACCTAGGTGTTCCATTGGTCATTATTAAAAAGACTCAGTGAGCTAAAGTTCAAGTCAGTCCAATGTCACAGTTCAGATTTTTCAAATCCTTCAATAAATATTTTAACCCCAAGGAGCCAAAAGTTCAGATTCCACCAATGTTAGCCAAGAACCTGTTCGCTCAGCTAGCTGAAAGTATTGCTACTAATCTTGGAGTCACCTCATGTTATGTATGTGAAGGTACCAGTATAGGTAACCAATGGCCCTGGAGGCTAGAAAACTAATGCCACAAAATAACTTTACCATACTGGAATTTGTTACAAGGTTCAATGCAAACCCAAGTGTCTGGCTATTAGAAACCGCTATCATTGGAAGATGCTGCATAGCATGATAGAAAAAGACTTTCAAACTCCAGTAGGAGATACAACCTGTTTAGGTCAGCAATATTTTGAAGAGTCTAAGAACAAGATCCAGCGGAGAAGCTTCATAGATAATTCCTCTGTACTAGATTTTAATCCTCTCTCTCAGTTTCCAACACTGAATCAGTTGTAGTATTAACTAGACACTCCAACTGTTTGGAGAGCACCAGCAGGACTATATTGGATCTGTAAGACAAAAGTCTACCAACTATTGCCCGAGAAGTGAGCCAAAGCCTGTGTGTTAGGGACAATAAGAACATCCTTCTTCTTGCTCCTCCTGAAACAAGGGGAAGATTTAAGTTACCCGGTCTATACTGAAGAAAGGAAAAGGACCAGAAGAAACATCTTTACTCGGATAAGTACTGTAGAAAAGATAAACACAAACATAAAGAAGGACATTAAGATAGGTAGCTGGAAAGATAACGAATGGCCTCCTGAAAGAATTATCAAATACTATGGGCCAGCTACATGGGCTCAAGATGGATCATGAGGCTACAGCACCCCTATTTACATGTAAAACTCAATTGTAAGATTGCAAAGCAGTACTAGAGATCATAGTTAATGAGACAGCCCAAGCCTTGGATCTGTTAGCCATACAAGTCACTCAAATGAGAGATGTTATATACCAAAATAGGCTAGCATTAGACTACCTCCTAGCCGCAGAAGGAGGAGTTGTGGCAAGCTTAATTTGACCAACTGTTGCTTACAAATCAATGATAATGGAAGAGCTGTTATGGAAATTACTGCCAGAATGCGGAGGTTGGCCCATGTCCCAATCCAGACTTGGTCCAGGTGGAGTCCAAACTCACTTTTTGGAGGATGGTTCTCATGATTTGGAGGCTTTAAAACTTTGATAATTGGTTTTGTGGCTTTAATTGGAGGAGGTCTAACACTGCCTTGTCTTTTACCTCTCCTTATCAGAAGCATTCAGTCTACTATTGAAGCAATAGTGGACCAAAAAACTACCACCAAAATGATGGCGCTACAAAAATACCAACCAATCCCCTGGGAAGAATATGTGCCTACACAGGAAGAGATAAAAGATTGTGGTGCTCTTTATTAATTTACGTTTATAGTGAGCACCAAAGTGGGGGGTGAAAAAAGAATTCAGGAATTTTACAAGTATAATCAAAGACAAACAAGACATTTTTACTTTTTCCTTCAAAAGCTAAGTGTAGTGTAGCAACCTTCCTCCACCCCCGGTAGAATACTAACTGCCTGTTTTTCCTTCTGTGCTCAGCGAGGCTTATCTGTACTTGCTAGTTTCACATTCCTTGAGGCTCAGTGAGTTCCTGTTTCACCTCCCTAGTGCAGCTACAAAGTTACAAGGTTGATACAGAAACATGGTTTCCCAGGGATGTGTAACATGTAGTATAAACAAATGTAAAAGACTGATCAACTGCCTACCTACCTTCTTGCATCCAGTAGCTCCTGGCCACTGACTGCTTAAAAGGTGGCTGCTTTGTTTTCCTGGGGCTCAGACTTTTCTGGACACTAGTCCAACTGAGCCAGGTGATCAACTTTTAATAAAGACGTTTCTTGAACTCTGTTCCGTCTCTCTTATCTCTGATTGTCCTGCAACAGTGAAACCCCGTCTCTACAAAATTAGCTAGGCATGGTGACACGCACATGCCTGTAATCCCAGCTACTTGGGATGTTGAGGCAGGAGAATTGCTTAAACCTGGGAGGTGGAGGTTGCAGTGAGCCAAGATCATTGCACTCCAGCCTGGGAAACAAGAGTGAAACTCTGCCTCAAAAAAAAAAAAAAAAAAAAAGGAAAAAACCCAAAAAAACATGTCAAACTAGAATTATATACCCAGAGAAATTATCTTTCAAAGTGAAGATAACTTGAAGACATTTTTAGGCACTAAATGTTGAAAAATTCACTACCAGCACTATACTACAAAAAAACAAGTTTGAGAAACTCCTTCAATCAGAAGTTAAATTATACCAGATGAAAATACACATGTACATAAGAGTTTGAAAAGCACTAGAAATGGTAACTCGTTGGGCAAATAAATAAGCGTTCACTTAATTATTTATATCTCTTCAATAGAACAGCACAAAACCTGGGATGAGAGAAATATAAGTATACTACTGTAAAGTTCTCATCTTTTATGTGAAGTGGTAAAACTCACATGAAGTTAGACTGTAATAAAGTAAAGTTATAAACCCTAAATAAATCACTAAAATAAGAAAACAAAGAATAATAATTAGCAAACTGACAAAAGAGAAAAAATTTAATCATGAAACTACTTGGTTCATCCGAAAAGGCAGACGATGAGGAAAAATGGAACAAAAAACTGATGGACCAAACAGAAAACAAAACAGCAAGATGATAGTGTTTTGTTTTGTTTTGTTTTGTTTTGCTTTGCTTTGCTTTGCTTTGACACGGAGTCTCACTCTGTCACCCAGGCTGGAGAGCAGTGGCGTGATCTCAGCTCACTGCAACCTCCGCCTCCCAGGTTCAAGCGATTCTCCTGCCTCAGCCTCCCGAGTAGCTGGGACTACAGGCACGTGCCACCATGCTTGTAGTGTGTGTCTGTGTGTCTGTGTGTGTGTGTGTGTGTTTTGTGTTTTTAGTAGAGACAGGTCTTCACCGTATTAGCCAGGATGGTCTCCCTCTGACCTCGTGATCCTCCCGCCTCGGCCTCCCAAAGTGCTGGGATAGCAGACATAAGCCACTGTGCCCGGCCAAGATGATAGTTTTAAACCCAACTATATCAGTAGTGAAATTACATTAAAAGATGTAAATATTCTCAATTAAATGGCAGAGATCATCATCATTTTTCATTTGAGACATGAAAATTTTAAGAAAAATGAGATACCTCTACACACCTATTAGAAAAGATAAAATGAAAACCAAACATTTTTTTAAAAAAAGGCTGGTGAAGGTGTGGTTTGGGTTTAGGAGACCATGGAGCTCTTACATTTTGCTGGTAGGAATGCAAAATGTACAGTCACTTTGGAAAAGAGTCTGGCAGTTTCTTATAAAGTTCAACGCACATTTACCTTATGACCCAGATATTCCAATTCTAAATATCTATCCAAGACAAATGAAAACTTACGTTCACTTAAAAACCTATATGTCCAATATTAACAGCAGCATTATTTATAAACATCAAAAACTGCAAGCAAACCATATGTCCTCTTACTGGTGGATGGATAAACAAACTGTAGTATATCTATACAATAGAATACTATTCATCAATAACATGCCATTGACATAAGTAACAACATAGATAAATGTTATGTGTATATGGTTAAGTGAAATAAACAACATTTAAAAGACCTCATGCTATACAGTCAACCCTCTGTATCTATGGATTCTACATCCATGGATTCAACCAATAGCAGATCAAAAATATTTGGAGGAAAAATAGATGGTTGTGCCAGTATTGAACATGTACAGACTGTTTTCCTTGTCATTATCCTCTAAATAATTTAGTATAGCAACTATTTAAATATCATTTATATTGCATTAAATATTGTAAGTAATCTATAGATAATTTAAAGTATAAGGGAGGATATGCATAAACTATATGGAAATAGTACACAATTTTATATCAGTACTTGAGCACCTGTGGATTTTTATATACACATGGTTCCTGAAACCAACCTGCCACAGATACTGAGGAGCAACTCTAATTCTATGTGTGTGTCTGGAGAAGTCAAAATTGGGCACAGTGGTTGCCAGCAGGTGGACTTGAAACACAAAAAGCAGCATGAGGAAGTTTTTGTGATTGATGAAAATGTAATTTTGATTGGGATAGTGATTATATAACTCTCTGTATATATAAAAATCCACAGAACGATACAACAGAAGAATAAATTTTACTGTTACATCAAATTTTTGAAAGTAGCTTTAGCCCAATATTTCTAGAAGTCATCTCAGGTCACCTCTGTCATGCATAATCCCTCTCAGCCTAAGGTCAGAGGTCCTACTCTACTGAAATCACCTAGAAGGAGAGCTCTGTTGTTGTCTCTATCACAGTTTGTTATGGAAAGATAATTACTTGTTGAGTGCACGCATAGTTTAATCTGGACCATAAGGCATCACGTTTTTATAACTCACATTCCCAATAATTAGGAGTACTAAATCTCACTAATTGCACATTATCTGTATGGACAGATCTAAATAGGAAAAGCAAATAGATGGTTTCAGCAATTATGTAGGTAATTAAACTTAAGCATACATTCATCCAAACATCTGTTAGCATCTCCAGCCAGCAGGGAATGTAGAGTTTTGCTCAACAACTACGAAATGTATTTTAGTACTTTTTTCCCCAGAGTAGAAACAAGTGCATCCACATCTCATAAATTTAATACATTTTCATAGTTTATCCATGTTTAAATTTTACATAAAAATTAAAATTACATACTCATTCTGTTTTATTTTGCTCTGTTGCATATCCAAATGACTTCACCTTTTTTTACCTAACATATGAATCAGTAAAATATAATATTTCTCTATGTAAAAATGATTAAGAAGACAGTGAGACAAATAAAATATGGACAGGCCTGTTTGTCTTTTCCCTTTCCTTTCCCTTAATAAGTGGCTAAGAAAAAGAAATGTATGCAGAGAACAATGGTTGTGCGCTCACCAACATTTTGTACCAAGGTGTAAATATCATAACCCGAGATAGAAGATGTAAAAATGTTCCTCCTCCTTGATGTCTCTTCTATGCATATATAAAAATGAAATAGTCTAAAATGAAGATAGTTACATATGCATAGATATTAACTGTTTATGGTAAAACAAACTTTGGGAAAAATGAAGGAGCCAATAATAAAGGACTAACTAAATTTAATAATCCACAAAAGATAGAATACGATGCAGCCATTAACTTAGAAAAAAATGCTTATGACCCAGTTCGTGATATAACATAGAACAAATAACGTTGTGTTCACCTTGTTTTCTATGTGAATAATGAGCCTTGAAGATACTGCAGTGTCAGCTGAATGATGTATACACACAGACACTGTGTCATATAATGTAAAAAATTAAATGCATGCTTCAACTGTAACGTGTGTTTATGAGTAAATATAACAAAATATTAACAATTACTATCTCTTAGTTGTAGAATTACATACGAATTAAAATTTCCAAATCTTCCACAATGGGAATAATTGACTATATTTCTTATTGAAAAACCTATGTTATTTTAAAAATAGTAATAACTAAAAACAAAAGAAAAATAAAACAAGGACAAATTAAAAACTCCAAGGAAGGTTTTAGTTTCAAATCATTGCAAAGGTGCTTCTGAGCTGAGAAACCTTAGCCTATGTATCAACTCTGGATTTCTATTTCTTAAACTAATAGAGGATACCTCATAGATTTGTTGCAAGGACTGAAAAAAATAGCATTTGTAATGTAGTATACACAAATTAAATGTTTCTACTGTTACTCATCTAGAAAGCAGTTCACTAATATAAAATAATTATCAAGGATATATCCTTAAAGATGCCTAAATAGTCAAAGAAATTATCAATGTTAGGTACACAATATATCTTAAATCATGTGTGTCATCCAAAGCATGCATCTTGGAGAAAACTAAAAATTCCTTGCTTCCATATTAGTTCTCTATAGGAAATAATTAAATTCACTTTGGGGCAGATAACTGTAAAGATAAATTCTACTTTAAGAGGTAAAATTGCAATCAACACAGATTTTATTATCTAACTTTTTTGTCAATTGTGCTCAGAGCCTTCCTATATCCTCAACAACTCTCCTGGGTGAGAGTATTGATCATTGTAGTTCTCAGAGTGAGAAGGGTAGAAGAAGTGAATAAAGAGTTTGAACAAGAAGTTTAGAAAGTAGTAATAATACATTTTTTCCAAGAATCTAGGAGTATTTATATAGTTAGAAAAGGAGACATAATTTCACAGAATTATTTGGAATAAGGAATTTTGTTGATGAATTATTTCAACAAAATAGACAAGTATGTTTTTATAAGCATGACATGGTCAGCCTGTTCATTGAGCTGTGTATTTATAGATAAGAGAAGGCATAATGAAAGTCAAATTGGGGACCAATCAGGGAAGGGAAGAAAAATGAGAAGAAATGATTTAGCACCTAATGTTAACTAAACACTTTACATATATTATACCACTGAAAATAAATGTACAGAATGGCAAGACAAATATAGAAAGAAAAGCAACCATTTTATGAATGAGAATTATTGAAGGTATTTATATATATTTGCAATATATCTTAATCAAATTTTGTTAAGATGTGTATTGATTATTGAATACTTGGGTAATAACTATAATTGTGTCCCACAACAGTTAGTGAAAATATATGTGTTGTAATTTTCAGGATTTCAAACTAAAAAATTCTTAATTAAGTTGTGTACCCAATTATACAATTACCACCTATAATTATGTCATAACAACTCTTAGGCAAACTAAAGAGAGAATCATTTATTTTAATTATTTGTATTTTAAAATTCTTACATAATGTAACTGTAGAAAAAAATTAATAAAAACTGTTTAGTGTGATGGAAGAATGAAGAAAAAAGAAAAAAATCATAATTTTAAAAGTTGATTGTGAATTAAAATATCCCTTAATATGATAAGTAAAATGTTGATTTTTTAAAAATACCTAAGTATAATAATCTTTATTTTCAATAATGATTCTAATTGTATTTTTTTAAAAAAGCTTATTTATCACCTTCCTTAAATAACTTGATTCTTCTTAAGTGAGCCACAACTCACACAACATAGAAAAACATACATATACTACTCTCACTGTTGATTTGGTTTGAAGTTCCTGTTCCTTATTTGTATCACTTTTCAACATTTCTCTGAACCTGGACAGCATCATCTGAGGACCCAGGAAAAATTGGGGTGGGGGGTGGTGGAGAGTGACAGTGGAGGAAAAATTTTAGGATGGATGAACAAACTTTGTAAAATTGTAAAGTTAGTTTTTTAAAAATTGCTACTTTTAAACACTCTTGAGAGTTCTAGAGTCCCAATCCCCACATTCTCACAAAGTTTAGCCATAATGTTTAAGAGACAGAAGTGAAAGTTAGCCCGATGTGGTGGTGTGCACCTGTAACCCCAGCTACTTGGGAGGCTGAGGCAGGAGAATTGTGTGAACCCGGGATGCGGAGGTTGCAGTGAGCCGAGGTTGCGCTATTGCACTCCAGCCTGGGAACAGTGCAAGACTCTAAGAAAAAGAGAGAGAGGGAGAGGGAAAAAAAAGTGAAATATGAAATATTTTAGCATCTGTGCCCTTCCCTTGGACCAAGTTCAAGTTGACATTGCTACAACCACCACCTAACCAAGGAGGGAAGAGGAAACCAGACTCTCTCTGCTCTGTGTATCTAGAATAATACCCCTACCATGCTATGGGCTGCTGAGAGACCAAGATTTGAGCAGACTGCACTGCCCAGTTTCATGCTTATTCTGCACTCCTGAGTAGAGCCCCTCCCTCTCTGATCACAAGCCCACACCTGGCATCATTTTGAGAGTTTAATGATATGCTGTGCCTGACCCTTGGGCCAAGTTTGAGGGGATGCAGCTGCAGCTGCTAACCAGCCAGAGGAGGGATGGAGAGATCAAGTTCTTCTAAGCACATTTAAGACAATAACTACTGCCCTAATGCCAGCAGCTGTGGGACTGAGGTCTAGCCTGCCCAACCCATCACAGCTACCAGGAACACCAACATGGACCAATTGTGTCCCTGTGCATTGCTCCACCACCACTATTGTCATCATCCATGTGCCTTCAGAGATCTGAGAGTCTTCCCACACAGCTGGTTCACCAATTCCACTACTAACTTTTAAACAAGTGACTTGGAGGTCCCAAAATCAGCCCTCTAGGACCAACTAGCACTGGGGCCAGTATAGGCTGTTCTGGGGCCTAAAAACAGGCACATTTACCCCACTCTGCCACCACTGGGGTCTGAAACCTCATTCAGTTAGCATCCAAGTCCCCATCAAAACTTTGCCACAACATCAACTAATAACTACCTTAAATCACTGAGGAAATCACAGTTAATACAGACTCTGTGTACTGCTGAAGAAGTCATACAAAATTATACTATCACAGGCACCCAAAATCAGAACCAATGTATCCTACTCAACCAACAATCTACAAACATCTTCAGGGAAAAATTCTCCCCTATAGAAGCAACTTTAAAAAACTGAAACAAGCTACTGCTACAACAGATGTGTAGATATCAGTAGAATGACACAGGAAACATGAAAAAGCAAGGAAATATGACACCACCAAAGGACCACAACAGTACTCAAGCAATAGATCCCAACCAGAAAGAATTCCTCAAAATGCCAGGTAAATAATTCAAAATATAGATTTTAAAGAAGCTCAATGAGATGTAAGAGAAATCTGAAAACTCATACAAAGACATCAGAAAATCAATTCAGGATATTAATGAGAAATTTACAAAGTTTTTTGAAAGAAAAAAAGCATACATTCTAGAAGTAAAAATTTCATTTAAGGGAATACAAAATACCTCCAAAAGCTTCAATAAGCTTCAACAATAAATTAGACCAAGAGGAAGAAAGAATCTCAGAACTCAAAGATAGGTTTTTAAAATAATCCAGTCAGGCAAAAAAAAAAAAAAAAAAAGAAAAAAGAAAAAAGAAAAAAAAAAGACAAGAACAGAGACTTTAACATCTTTTACTACATGAAGTGACCAAACTTATTAATTATTGGTATTCCAAAGGAGGAAGAGAGATAACAAAGCTTAGAAAACCTACTTAAGGAAAGTGGATAAAAACTTCTCAAGTCCAACAGGAGAGTCAGACATGCAAATACAGGAGTCCCACTATTTCCCAGGCAAATACATTGCAAATAGGACTTCACTGTGGCATATTACCTTTAGGAGGCCTAAAGGCAAACTGAAAGAATTTTTAAATTAGCAAGTGAAATGTGTCTAGTTACCTATAAAGGAAGCCCCATCAGAGTAACAGCAGACTTTTTAGCAGAAACCTTATGAACCAGAAGAGAATCCAATGATATTTTCGAAGTGCTGAAAACACACACACACACATACAAACAAGTTTTAGCCAAAATATTTATATTCTGCCAGAATAAGCTGCATCAATGAAGGAGAAGTAAAGTATTTCCCAGACAAGCAAATGCAAAGAAAATTTTTCACCAATCAACGGGTCCTACAGGAAATGCTCAAAGGGGTCCTAAACATGGAAACAAAAAGTCAATATTCACCATTACAAAAACACACAAATATAAAACTCACAGTTCTTATAAAACACTCACAGAAAGGAAGAAGATACAGGAATAAAATGGCAACACTACAGAATCTCATAAAACTACAAAGTTCTGCAAAAAGATAAATAAAATTGATATACCACTAGCTAGGCTAACCAAAAACAGAGAAGATCCAAATAAACACAATCTGTAAAGAAAAAAGGGATATTACAACTGACACCACAGAAATACAAAAGATCTTGAGAGACTATTATGAACAAATATATGCTCACAAACTTGGAAACCTAGAGGAAGTGAGTAAATTCCTAGAAACATACAACCTCCCAAGACTGAACCTAAAACAAATAAAACACCTAAACAGACCAAAAATGAGTAGCAAGATTGAATCAATAACGAAATCTAACAACAACAAAAAAAAGCCCAGGACCAGATGGATTCCAGCCAAATTCTACCAAACACACAAGAAACTAATATATATCCTCCTGAAACAACTCCACAAATTAAGGAGGGGAGAATTCTATCATTTATAATTCATTCTAAGAGGCCAAGTATCACCCTCATGAAAACCAGATAAATACACAACAAAACTACAGATTAATATCACTGAAGAAAATAGATGCAAAAATAGCAAATCAGATACCATAGCACATTAAAAAGATAATACACTGTGATCATGTGGGATTTATCACGGGGATGCAAGGACAGTTCAACATGTGCAAATTAATAAATATGACACATCACATAAACAGAATGAAAGACATCATCTCAATAGATGTAGAAAAAGCATTTGATAAAATTTCACATCTTTTCATGAGAAAAATTCTCAACAAACTAGACATAGAAGGAACATATCTCAGCATAACAAAGACAATAAATGACAGACCCACAGCCAGCATCAAACTTAATGGGGAAAAGTTGAAAGCATTTCCTTTAAAAATTGGAAAAATATAAGGATGCTCACTTTCACCACTCTTATTCAACACAGTACTGTAAGTTCTCACCCCAGATAAATCAAGCAAGGAAACAAAATAAAAGGCACAGAAATTGGAAAAGAGGAAGTAAAATTTATTTGTTTGTTGATGATATTTTCTTATATCTCAAAAACTCTAAAGACTCCACCAAAAAAACTCTTAGATTTAATAAACGAATTCAGAAAAATTTCAGTATAGAAAATAAACATAAAAAAATCAGTAGTGTTTCTATACACCAATAATGATTTAGCCAAGGACAAAACTAAAAAGACAATTTCATTTTACAATGCTACAACACATTAAAATACCTAGGAATGTACTTAATCAAGGAGGTAAATCATTTCTTTGCCAAGCACAGTGGCTAATGCCACTGTGAGAGGCTGTGAGCTCTTTGGAAGGCTGAAGCTGGATGAGTGCTTGAGCTCGAGTTCGAGATCAGCCTGGGCAACATAGGGAGAACCCATTTCTACAGGGCAACATAGGGAGAACCCATTTCTACAAAAATAATTTTAAAAGATAGTCCGGCATGGTGGTGCATGCCTGTGGTCCAGACTACTTGTGAGGCTGAGGTGGGAGGATCACTTGAACCCAGGAAGTCAAGGCTGTAGTGAACTGTGGTCATGCCAGTGTACTTCAGCCTGGATGATAGCATGATATTCTGTCAAAAAACAAAAGAAAAACACAAACAAAACTCTGTAAGGAGAACAACAAAATACTGTTGAGATAAATCATAGATGACACAAACAAATGGAAAATGGCCCGTGCTCATGGATTGGAAAAATAAATATCATTAAAATGACCATATTGCCCTAAGCAATCTGTAGATTCAATATAATTTCTGTTGGATTACCAAAGTTACTTTTTATAGAATTAGAAAAAAATCTAAAATTTATATGGAATCAGAAGAGAGCCCAAATAATCAAAGCAATCCTAAGCAAAAGAACAAAGTTGGAGGCATCATATTACCTGACTTCAAATTATACTACAAGACTAGAGTAGCCAAAACAGCATGGTACCGGTATAAAAATAGACACACAGATCAATGGAACAGAATAGAGAACACAGTAATAAAGCCATACCCCTAAAACCAACTGATCTCCAACAAAGTCAACAAAATAATACACTGATAAAAGAACACCCAACTCAATAAATAGTAGTAGGAAAATTGAATAGCCATAGGTAGAATAATGAAACTGGACCCCTGTCTCCTACCATGTACAAAAGTTAAATCAAGATAAATTGAACACATAAGACCAGAAACTAAAAAAAAATCTTAGAGGAAAACCTAGGAAAAACTCTTCTGGCCATTGGCAAAGAATATATGGTCAAATCCTCAAAAGCAAATGCAAAGAAACAAAAATAGACAGATAGGACTTAATTAAACTAAAAAGCTTCTACACAGAAAAAAAAACTCAACTGAGTAAACAGAAAACTTACAGGATGGGAAAAAATTATATGCAAACTATGCACCTGAAAAAGGGTTAATACTCAGAATCTATAAGTAACTCAAACAGCTCAACAAGAAAAAGAGTAAGAATAATCCAATTAAAAAGGGAGCGAGGACATGAACATACATTTTTGTAAAGAAGACATACAAGCAACCAAGAAATATATGAAAAAACACTTGACATCACTAATCATCAGAGAAATGCAAATCAAAAGCATAGTGGGATTTTGGGAGGCGGGGTAAGATGGTGGAATAGAAAGCTCCACCATTCCCCACTGCAAAGACATCAAGTTAACAAGTATCTACACGGAAAAAAAAACCTTCATAATCAAAAAATCAGATGAACACTCATAGTACCTAGTTTTAACTTCATATTACTAAAAGAGGAATTGAGGAGTTAGAAAAATCAGTCCCGAGTCACTGACACCTCTCCTCCCCATCCCCAGGAGTGGCAGCATGGTGCAGAGACCCTATCTGGGTGTTAGGGGAAGGAGAACACAGCAATTGAGAGGCAATGAATTTTGTGCTGTTCTGTTAGGACAAAAGGAAAAACCAGACCAAACTCAGCTGACACCAGCCCATGGAGGGAGCATTTAAACCACGCCTTGCCAGAGGGGAAACAGCAACCCCAGTGGTCTAAACTTGAGTGTCATGACCTCACCACTGAGGGCTGAAGTACTCTTTGCCTCTAAGTAAATGTGAAAGGCAATCTAGGCCTTCAGGACTGCAACTTGTAGGTGAGTCCTAGGGCTGAACTGGGCCCAGAGGCAATAGATTGAGGGGCCACGTGACATACTGAGAACTCAGTTAGGGAAGTTAAGGGAGTTCTGGCATTACCCCTTCCCTAACCCCAGACTGCACAACTCCTGCCTCCAAAAAGAAACCCCTTCTTCCCGCTTGAAGAAAAGAGAGGTAAGAGTGGGGAGGACTTTTTCTTGCATCTAGCATAGCAGCTCAGCCACAACAGGATAAGGCAACAGTCAGAGTCCTAAGGCCCCCTCTGCCCCATTCCAGGCCCTAGCTCCTAGAAAACATTTCTAGACATGCTCTGGCCCAGAAGGGATCCCACTGCCTTTGAGAAAAGAAACCAGTCCTGGCAGCATTCATCATCTGCTAACTGAAGAGCCCTTGGGCCCTGAATAACCAACAGCAATACCCAGATACTACATGAAGGGTCTTGGTGAGCCTCGGAGATTTGCTGGCTTCAGGGACCAAAACTGCCACAGGAGGTTAGAGCACCAAGTGGGCTCATGGGGTTCACAATTCCAGGACTTGATTCTTGGATGGCATTTCTGGACCTGCCCTGATCCAGAGGGAGCCCACTGCCCTGAATGATGAGTCCCAGGCTAGTTAGCATTCACCACCAGCTGACTGTAAAGGTGTTGGGACTTAAGGGAAAATCAGTGGTAGTCTGGTAGTACTTCTTCTATCCAAGGGTGGTGGTGCCTATGGGGTGAGGCTCCCCTGTCTTTGGAAAGGGGAGGGAATAGGGGAAGGACTGTGTCTTGTAATTTGAGTGCCAGCTCAACTGCAATACAGTAGAACACCAGGTAGCCTTCTAAGGTTTTTTACTGCAGTCACTGACTCCTGGACAGTACTTCTGGATCCACTCAGGGCCTGGGGGACCTCACCACCCTAAAAGGAAAAACACAGGTCTGAATGGCTTGGCCACCTGCTGATTGTAGAACACCAGTGCCTTGAGTGGACATAGGCAGTTTACAGCAAGGGGTTACAGTAGGTCTTGGGCAAGACCCAGTGCTCTACTGGCTTCAGGTCTGACCCAACACAGTCATAGTGGTGGTGGCAGCCACAGGTGTGCTTGTGTCACTCCACCCCCAGATTTAGGTGGCTCAGAGCAGAGAGAGACTCTGTATGTATGGGAAAATATAAGGAAAGAGAACAAGAGTCTCCGCTGGTAATCCAGATATTTCTCCTGGATCTTGTCCAAGACCATCAAGGTGGTACCTCTATGAGTCTCCAAGAACCACAGGATTACTGGGCCTGGGGTGCTCCCTAAAGCAGGAACAGCTTAGATCACGACATTCAAGTTGTGACCCAATTCCTTTAAAATATCTGGAATGCTCTTCTAAGAAAGATGACCAGAAATAAGCCCAGAAAGTGAGGACTACAATAAACACCTAACTCTTCAATACTCAGACACCGAAGAGTGTCTACTAGCATCAACACCATCCAGGACAACATGACATCAACAAAAGAATTAGATAAGGCACCAGTAAACAATCCTGGAGAAACAGAACTATGTGACCTTTTAGACAAAGAATTCAAAATATCAGTGTCAAGGAAGCTAAAAGGAATTCCAAATAACACAGAGAAGAAATTCAGAATTCTATCAGATGTCATTAACAAAGAGATTGAAATAATTAAAAAGAATCAAGCAGAATCTCTGATGCTAAAAAAAATGCAGTTGGCACACTAACAAAAGCATCACAGTCCTTTAATAGCAGAATGGATATAGCAGAAAGAAGAATTCGTGAACTTAAAGACAGGCTATTTAAAAATACAGTCAGAAGAGAAAAAAGAATATAAAGCAATGTAGCATGCTTACGTGATCTAGAAAATAGCCTTAAAAGGGGCAATATAAGATTTATTCACCTTAAAAAGGAGGTAGAGAAAGAGATAGGGGTAGAAAGTTTATTCAAAGGGATAATAACAGATCCCAGATAATAACAAAAAACAGGGATAACACCAAAACCTAGAGAAATATATCAATATCCAAGTACAAGAAAGTTATAGAATATCAAGCAGATTTAACCAAAAGACTACCCCGAGGCATTTAATAATCAAACTCCCAAAGGTCAAGGATAAAAAAGGATCCTAAGAGCAGCAAAAGAAACAAATAAAATGTAAATGGAGCTCCGGTCCACCTGGCAGCAGACTTTCAGTGGAAACCTTGTAGGCCAGGAGAGAGTGGCACGACATATTTAAAGTGCTGAGGGAAAAAATAAGTTTACCATACAGTAGTATATCCAGGGAAAATACTTTTCAGACCTGAAGAAGAAATAAAGACTTTCCCAGAGAAACAAAACCTGAGGGATTTCATAGATATCAGACCCTATTGATTACAATGTTCATTATTGAGGTTTTGGGCACAATTATAATAGCCCAGTCTTCACAACTCCACAATATATTCATGTGAGAAATCTGCACCAGAACCCTCTAAACATATATAAAAAAATAAAAATAAAGACTAAAAAATGTAAAAAAGATTTCAGGACAAATAATATAACTGGATAGATAGATGATACGTAGATAGAAAAATAAAGATTTCAGGACAAATAATATAACTGTATATTGGCTTGTCTGAGTTTATTCTCTAAATTAAAGACAGCTTTTTGGCTGTTCTTCAGTGAATATGTGCTCTCTTTATCTAAAGAACAGCGTAATATTTTTAAAAGAATCTGGAAATGATTGAATTAAATCCAATTAAAGCTGAATAACCACAGGAGTTAAAACAAGTGTGCAAGGCACTCAAACTAAAGCTGCAAAATTTTGGTATCCATATACATTTTACTAATTTTTTTATCAAGATATTTTTATAAGAAAAAGTCACTTAATTTTCTCCATTTATGGAATATTTATATATTTATTATATATTTGGAAAATATTGTCCTTAGCCATTATTATGTTGTGATAATTCTGCAATTTTAATGATTATATAACATTTAATATTACAGCTATTCCATAATCATTTATAAATTACCCTATTATTGAGCAACTTATTTATAATTTTAGTATGTCAAATTGTAAATGTCTTCTACAGAACGACATACGTGCATTTTAGATCATTCCTTTTAGTTATTTAACAAACATTTGCATAACACTTATTATATGCCAGGCAATATATTACATTCTTTATAAATATTACATTATTTAATCTTCTTAACAATTTTGCAAAATAAACTATAATTATTCCCATTTTACAGGTAAGGAAAATGAGGCACAGACAGGTTAATCATATTTTCTTTTTTTTTTTTTTTTTTTGAGAAGGAGTCTCGCTCTGTCGCCCAGGCTGGAGTGCAGTGGCCGGATCTCAGCTCACTGCAAGCTCTGCCTCCTGGGTTTATGCCATTCTCCTGCCTCAGCCTCCCGAGTAGCTGGGACTACAGGCGCCCGCCACCTCGCCCCACTAGTTTTTTGTATTTTTTTTAATAGAGACGGGGTTTCACCGTGTTAGCCAGGATGGTCTCGATCTCCTGACCTCGTGATCCGCCCGTCTCGGCCTCCCAAAGTGCTGGGATTACAGGCTTGAGCCACCGCGCCCGGCCAAGTTAATCATATTTTCAAGGTGATAAAGCTAGTAATTACCTGAACTGAAATTTGATCCAGGATACTCTGGTTCCAAAGCTGATACTCTTAAATGTTACTTTCTTTTATGTCTGTGAAGTATAAATTCCAGAAGAGGATAGGGCCAGAAGTATTAACACTTGGGGATTATTAGAGTATTTTATTTACTTATTTCCAAATTGTATACAGTATCCAGTATACAATTTATTGTATACAATAAATTGTAATATTAATGTATTTTATTATTAGTGGGGATTATTAACGTATTTTATTCCCTTATTTCCAGCATATGTATACAATTTTATATACCTACAATTGGAGAAGCAAGATGGCAATTTCACTATAACTTCAACAAAATACTTTTTTTCCAATTTGGGAAGAGATATATTATGTCTCATTGTCTTAATTTTAATTTATTTCAATACTATTGAGTTAAGCATTTAAAAACATGTCTATTCATCATTTTTTCTTTCTTTTTAAAATTGTTCCATGCCAATGTATTTATTTCTGCATTTATTCATTCAACAACTATTCATTTAGTGCTCAATATGTACCAGGCACAGTTCAACGCACTTGAAATAAGTCTTTGAAGAAAATACATAGACTCAATATCCTCAAGAAGCTTATCTTCTACCTGCAGAGATACAAGCAATAAGCAGCAAACATAAGTACAGAGGACAGTACCGATAATAACTCCTATGGAAACTAAGGGAGGAGACCACGGCTCATATTGTCTTATGCACAATTTCTGCCTCCAAAGAAAGAAAAAGTAAAAACTGAAAGGCAGAAATGAAATCCACAAGCAGACAGCCTGGCACAGCACCCTGGACCTGGTAGTTAAAGATCGGTCCCTGATCTAATCGGTTATGTTATCTATAGATTACAGACATTGTATAGAAATGCGTTGTGAAAATCCCTATCCTGTTTTGTTCTGATCTAATTACCGGTGCAAGCAGTCCCCAGTCAAGTACCCACTGCTTGCTCAATTGATCACGACCCTCTCATGTGCACCCGCTTAGAGTTGTAAGCCCTTAAAAGGGACAGAAATTGCTCACTCAGGGAGCTCGGCTCTTGAGACAGGAGTCTTGCCAATGCCCTCGGCCAAATAAAGCCCTTCCTTCTTTAACTCGGTGTCTGAGGAGTTTTGTCTCCGGCTTGTCCTGCTGCATTTCTTGGTTCCCTGACTGGGAAGCCAGGTGAATGGTAGATGGCCGAGGCAGCTCCTTAGGCGGCTTAAGCCTGGCCTGTGGAACATCCCCGCAGGGAACTCTGACCAGCCCCATTGAAGCAGATCCTGAGAGCGCTCTGGGATAGGTATTTGCCCCGGTAGGACACCTCTCCAGAGCAGTGTGTGTCAGGCCCCCATGGAGGATCAACGCAGTGGCTGAACACTGGGCAGGAACGGGCACTTGGAGTCTGGACATCTAAAACTTGGTAAGATTAGTCTTTGAAACTTGGCCACTCCATTTGAGTGAAAGTCTGGCCTGATCACCCATGGCGTGCCTTTATCGGCACTTTGGTTTTAGTTTTGGTTTTGAATTGGTTTGAATTGCTTGACAGGACCAGTCTTAGGAACTTGCCCACTCCATTTGAGTGGAAGCATGGCCTGATCACCTATGGCATGCCTTTATCAGTACTTTGGTTTTGGCTTGGTTTGAATTGCTTGACAGGATTGGTCTTGGGAACTTGCCTACTCCATTTGAGTGGAAGCATGGCCTGATCACCCACTGTGTTCCTGTACTGGAACGTTGGTTTTTGTTTTTGACTTGACTTGGATTGCTTGATACTTTGGTTTTGGTTTTGACCTGGCTTGGATTTCTGGATATTCTGATTGTGATTTTGATTTTGGTTTGGTACAAACTGCAAAAGTGTGTGTGTGTGCCCTTTTTACCCGTTTTTTTTTTTTTTGTGTGGTGTGCGTGTAGTATGAGCGTGGTGTTTTGTCTTGAAGAAGCATGGGCCAGGCACAAATAAGCCCACACTACTAGAAACTATGTTGAAAATTTAAAAAAAAAAAAAAAAAAAATTTAAGGGATACTATGCAGTACTATGACACCAGGAAAACTTAAAACTTTGTGTAAGATAGACTGGCCAGCATTAGAGGTAGGTTGACCATTAGAAGGAAGCCTGGACAGGCCCCTTGTTTCAAAGGTAAGGCACGAGGTAACCTGTAAGGCAGGGAACTCAGACCAATTCTCATACATAGACACTTGGTTACAGCTGGTTTTAGACCCCCCGCCCCCAACAAACAGTGGTTGAGAGAACAGCAGCATAAGCAACTGTCGGAGGCAAGTAAAGACCAGCAGAAAGAGAGAAAGGAAAGACACAAAGAGGAAATGAGGCAAAGAGAGAGAAGAAGAGACAGAGAGGAAAAGACAGATAAAGGAGTCAAAGAGAGAGAGAGAAAGAAGGAGAGAGGCTGACAGAAGAAGAGACAGAGGCAAAAGGAAAGTCAAAGAGAGACAAAAAGAAAGAAAGAGAGAGATACACAAGTAGTTAAGAAAAAAAAAAGTGTACCCTATTCCTTTAAAAGCCAAGGTAAATTTAAAACCTATAGTTGATAACTGAAGGTGTTGTCCTTACCCCTGTAAGACTCCAATACCACTTTGTTTTCAGTGAAAACAAGGGTGTTTCCCAAAAACACTGAGGCCTTCCTATCAAAAATCCTTAACCCAGTAACCCACAGATGTCCCAAATGCATTCTAGCGGCAACTGCTTTGCTAACAACAACAACAACAAAGTAAAAAATAATAATAATAATAATAACTTTTACAGGAAACCTCATTGTAAGCACCCCTCACCAGTTCAGAAGTATCCTAAGGAAAAAAAAAAAGAAAAAAGGGGGGGAAAAAAAAGAAGGGGTGGAATTTATATAAAAACAGTATTATATTGTAAATTCTTGTCCTGAAATAAATTAACTTGTTGTTTAAAGAAAGAAATAATTGTAATAATTCAGAAAGTTAAGGCATGTCAAATAATTGTCTGTGAAAGTCATGAAAGAGAAAAATGTTATAAAAAAGAATGCATGCAAAAAATTGTATAATTTGAAAGTAACTAGGCCTCCTGAATGTAAAACTATTGAAAAAAAAAAAAAGTTTATGTTCAAGATGTATAAGAAAAGTAAAATATACCTTTGGTAAAAGGATTATAAGGAAGCATAAGAATGTACATTTTTGCCTACATTAAAAATACTATAAACACCTCTACGCATGTAAACTAGAAAACCTAGAAGAAATGGATACTTTCCTGGACACTTACACTCTTCCAAGACTAAACCAGGAAGAAGTTCAATCCCTGAATAGACCAATAGCAGGTTCTGAAATTGAGGCAATAATTAATAGCCTACCAACCAAAAAAAGTCCAGAACTAGACGGATTCACAGCTGAATTCTGCCAGAGGTACAAGGAGGAGTTGGTACCATTCTTTCTGAAACTATTCCAATCAATAGAAAAAGAAGGAATCCTCCCTAACTCATTTTATGAGGCCAATATCATCTTGATACCAAAGCCTGAGAGAGATACAACAAAAAAAGAGAAGTTTAGACCAATATTCCTGATGAACATCGATGCAAAAATCCTCAGTAAAATACTGGCAAACCGAATCCAGCAGCACATCAAAAAGCATATCCACCATGATCAAGTGGGCTTCATCCCTGGGATGCAAGGCTGGTTCAACATATGCAAATCAATAAATGTAATCCAGCATATAAACAGAACCAAAGACAAAAACCACATGATTATCTCAATAGATGCAGAAAAGGCCTTGGACAAAATTCAACAGCCCTTGATGCTAAAAACTCTCAATAAATTCGGTATTGATGGAATGTATCTCAAAATAATAAGGGCTATTTATGACAAACCCACGGCCAATATCATACTGAATAGGCAAAAACTGGAAGCATTCCCTTTGAAAACTGGCACAAGACAGGGATGCCCTCTCTCACTACTCCTATTCAACATAGTGTTGGAAGTTCTGGCTAGGGCAGTCAGGTAAGAGAAAGAAATAGAGGGTATTTAGTTAGGAAAAGAAGAAGTCAAATTGTCCCTGTTTGCCGATGACATGATTGTATATTTAGAAAACCCCATCGTCTCAGCCCAAAATCTCCTTAAGCTGATAAGCAACTTCAGCAAAGTCTCAGGATAAAAAATTAATGTGCAAAAATCACAAGCATTCTTATACACCAGTAACAGACAAACAGAGAGCCAAATCATGAATGAACTCCCATTCACAACAACTTCAAAGAGAATAAAATACCTAGGAATCCAACTTACAACGGATGTAAAGGACCTTTTCAAGGAGAACTACAAACCACTGCTCAGTGAAATAAAAGAGGACACAAACAAATGGAAGAACATACCATGCTCATGGATAGGAAGAATCAATATTGTGAAAATGGCCATACTGCCCATTTATAGATTCAATGCCATCCCCATTAAGCTACCAATGACTTTCTTTCACAGAATTGGAAAAAACTGCTTTAAAGTTCATATGGAACCAAAAGAGACCCTGCATTGCCAACACAATCCTAAGCCAAAAGAACAAAGCTGGAGGCATCACGCTACCTGACTTCAAACTATACTACAAGGCTACAGTAACCAAAACAGCATGGTACTGGTACCAAAACAGAGATATAGACCAATGGAACAGAACAGAGCCCTCAGAAATAATACCACACATCTACAGCCATCTGACCTTTGACAAACCTGACAAAAACAAGAAATGGGGAAAGGATTCCCTATTTAATAAATGGTACTAGGAAAATTGGCTAACTATTCTTAGAAAGCTAAAACTGGATCCTTTCCTTACTCCTTATACAAAAATTAATTCAAGATGGATTACAGACTTAAATATTAGACCTAAAACCATAAAAACCCTAGAAGAAAACCTAGGTTATACCATTCAGGACATAGGCATGGGCAAGAACTTCATGTCTAAAACACCAAAAGCAACGGCAGCAAAAGCCAAAATTGACAAGTGGGATCTAATTAAACTAAAGAGCTTCTGCACAGCAAAAGAAACTACCATCAGAGTGAACAGACAATCTACAGAATGGGAGAAAATTTTTGCAATCTACTCATCTGACAAAGGGCTAATATCCAGAACCTATAAAGAACTCAATAAAATTTACAAGAAAAAAACAAATAACCCCATCAAAAAGTGGGCAAAGGATATGAACAGACACTTCTCAAAAGAAGACATTCATAAGCCAACAGACACATGAAAAAATGCTCATTGTCACTCACCATCAGAGAAATGCAAATCAAAACCACAATGAGATACCATCTCACACCAGTTAGAATGGCAATCATTAAAAAATCAGGAAACAACAGGTGCTGCAGAGGATGTGGAGAAATAGGAACACTTTTACACTGTTGGTGGGACTGAAAACTAGTTCAACCATTGTGGAAAATAGTGTGGTGATTCCTCAAGGATCTAGAACTAGAAATACCATTTGACCCAGCGATCCCATTACTGGGGATATACCCAAAGGATTATAAGTCATGCTGCTATAAAGACACATGCACACATATGTTTATTGCGGCACTATTCACAATAGCAAAGACTTGGAATCAACCCAAATGTCCATCAGTGACAGACTGCATTAAGAAAATGTGGCACATATACACCATGGAATAGTATGCAGCCATAAAAAAGGATGAGTTTGTGTCCTTTGTAGGTACATGGAAGCAACTGGAAACCATCATTCTCAGCAAACTATCGCAAGAACAGAAAACCAAATACTGCACGTTCTCACTCATAGGTGGGAATTGAACAATGAGATCACTTGGACACAGGAAGGGGAACATCACACACTGGGTCCTATTGCGGCATGGCGGGGAGGCGGGAGGGATAGCATTAGGAGATATACCTAATATAAATGACGAGTTAATGGGTGTAGCACACCAACATAGCACATGTATACATATGTAACAAACCTGCACTTTGTGCACATGTACCCTGGAAGTTAAAGTATTAAAAAAAAAAAAAAAAAAGCTGGAGGCATCATACTAAAAAATAAATAAATAAATAAATAAATTTTTAAAAGTTAAAAAAATTATTGTTTTGAAGGTTTAAGCAAGTTTTAAAATGTTAATTGTAAAAAAATTCTGTGTATAAACATATTAGCTAAAGTTAAAGAAGTATCATCCAGTTTTTCTGTGAACTGGACATTAAAGTAAAAGCATAACAAGTTTTTCTTAAAGCACGAACCTGCACTTTAGCAAAAATTATAAAAGGTTAAAAAGTGTCTACAAAATCTTACCTTATAGTCAAACATTAAAAATTAGATAAATATATCTACAAGGTTTTATTCAAATTAGGTTTAACATTAATACCACACTAATATAAAATTTAGATTATCTGATATAAAAATCATATGAGAAATTGTTAACTGTTTTTTTTTGTTTTTTGTTTTTTTTTTGAGACTGAGTCTGGCTCTGTCCCCCAGGCTGGAGTGCAGTGGCCGGATCTCAGCTCACTGCAAGCTCCGCCTCCCGGGTTCACGCCATTCTCCGGCCTCAGCCTCCCGTGTAGCTGGGACTACAGGCGCCCGCCACCTCGCCCGGCTAGTTTTTTGTATTTTTTAGTAGAGACGGGGTTTCACCGTGTTAGCCAGGATGGTCTCGATCTCCTGACCTTGTGATCCGCCCGTCTCAGCCTCCCAAAGTGCTGGGATTACAGGAGAAATTGTTAACTGTAAAATGATATTTAGCTTTCTTTGGTTTAAAAACTAATAAAATTAGATGCTAAAGGAAATTTCTCAGTAAAAAGGCACTAAGGACTATCAAGTCCACTGCCAAGGTCCCCACATTTAAAACAAAAGGTCAATTTCTTAAAAATTATATACTTGGTTTGTCTTCCGCTTTCCTTTCTCTCAAAAACTAAAAGTCTTTTAGCACATGTACCACCCCTAGAATTTCCGATAAACCAGCACCAGCTTGAAGATCACGTTCTCATCAAAGGGTGGAAAGAAGAAAAACTCAAGCCAGCCTGGGAAGGACCCTACCTTGTTCTGCTAACCACCAAGACTGCTGTTTGTACAGAAAAAAAAAAAAAAAAAAAAAAAAGGATGGACTTATCACACCCAAGTCAAGAAAGTGCCATCCCCTCCAGAGTCATGCACCATAGTCCCAGGGGAAAACCCTACCAAACTAAAGCTAAGAAAAATTTAATTCTTTTATCTATTCTATTACTCTTTCTTCTTTCCTCGTTCTATTGCTGACCATCTGGTTATTAACATAACGAAGTCAATTTTGCCTCAAGCTATTGCATTTAATGCTTTCCTTGTTATACCCTGTAAGGACTTGCCAAGTCAAAGATAGCTTTCTACTTCAGAAAAGTACTTCTGTCCCTCCTGACTCTCCTCAGACTGGGCATTAGTAAACTAGGACCATTTAATCCTGGGAGATTTTGATAAATACCCCTGTGCCAACCAGGAGTCTTGCCCCCCGATGTAGAGCTTTCATGTCATAGTTAGTCCAATGTTCTGTGGACCACTAAAGAGCAAGGATGGACTGCCCCAACCGGTTTTTGTAATTTCCTAAAATCATACATTCATTTTACTAGAGGATCATAGAAGTTAAAGACTTAAAACAAACTTTAGCAGTTAAGACAGGATACCATGATGCAAATGCCTGGTGAAAATGGATCAAGTATTCCATCTGCACATTAAACAAAAGCAATTGTTATGCTTGTGCACATGGCAGGCCAGAGGCCCAGATTGTCCCCTTTCCACTAAGGTGGTCCTGCAGTCGACCAGGTGTGGGCTGCATGGTAGCTGTTTTCCAGGATTCTACAGCACGGAGTAATAAGTCATGCCAAGCTCTCTGTTATATCCCAAAGTCCGGCACCCTGCGGGTCAGCCCCCGAGGGCCATCCAGCCTCTAGCTCCCAACATTAAGTTCACTTCATGTCTCTCATGACAGAGAGGAAACTTAGCATTCCTTGGAGACCTGAAAGGATGCAGTGACCTTAAGAATTTTCAAGAGCTTATCAATCAGTCAGCCCTTGTTCATCCCTGAGTGGATGTGTGGTGGTATGGTGGTGGACCTTTAGTAGGCACTCTGCCGAATAACTGGAGTGGCACTTGGACTTTAGTCCATTTGGCTATCCCTTTCACCCTGGCATTTCATTAACCAGAAGGAAAAAAATAAGACATCGTAAAGTGAGAGAAGCCCCTTATGGGTCTTTCAACTCTCATGTCTATTTAGACACAACTGGAGTCCCACTAGGAATACCAGATCAATTTACAGCTTGAAATCAAAGAGCTGCAGGATTTGAGTCAATATTTTGGTAGGTAACAGTTAATAAAAATGTAGATTAGATAAACTACATCTATTACAACCAACAGCAACGAGCTTTTCATGAATTAAAAGGAAAACTCATGTCGGCCCCAGTCCTGAGGCTACCTGACCTGACAAAACTCTTTACACTCTATGTGTCAGAAAGAGAAAAAATGGCAGTTGGAGTTTTAACCCAGACTGTGGGGCAATGGCCAAGGCCAGTGGCCTATCTCTCAAAACAACTAGACAGGGTTTCCAAAGGCTGGCCCCCAGGTCTAAGGACCCTAGCAGCAATGGTCCTGTTAGCACAAGAAGCAGATAAACTAACCCTTAGGCAAAACCTGTATATAAAGGCCCCCCATGCTGTGGTAACTTTAATGACTACCAAAGGACATCATTGGTTAACAAGTGCTAGATTAACCAAGTACCAAAGCTTGCCATGTGAAAATCCCCACATAACCATTGAAGTTTGCCACACCCTAAACCCCACCACTTTGCTTCCAGTATCAGAGAGCCCAGTTGAACATAACTGTGTAGAGGTTTTGGACTCAGTTTATTCTAGCAGGCCCAACCTCCAAGACCATCCTTAAACATCAGTAGACTGTGAGTGGTACATGGATGGGAGCAGCTTCGCCAGTCCCTGCAAAGTGACTCGGAAGAAGACGACAAGCCCTGCTCCTGTCACATCCGGAAGCTGACTGGTCCACTCATGGCCCAAGCATGAGGAGACTCATCGCGGGACTCATTTTCCTTAAAATTTGGAGTTTTGGAGTAAGGACTTCGACTGACCTTCCTCAGACTGAGGGCTATTCTCAGTGTATACATCAAGTTACTGAGGTAGGACAAAAGGTTGCTACAGTCCTATTATTTTATGGTTATTATAAGTGTACTGGAACTGTAAAAATAACCTGCTTGTATAACGTTATTCTACGCAAGGTATGTAGCCCATGAAATGACCAACCTGATGTGTGTTATGACCCATCTGAGCCTCCCATGGCCACAGTTTTTAAAATAAGATTAAGGACTGAGGACAGGTGGGAGCTCATAAATGATATGAGCTAAAGTGTTAGCCATAACAGAAGACAAAGAGGTGCCCAAACAAGTTACCTTAAAATTTGATGCCTGTGCTGTCATTAATAGTAATAAATAAGATGTGGTTCTCTTAATTAGAAAAGAGACTATATGGCAGAAAATAAATACATCTGTCATAAATTAAGACCGTGTGGAAATAAATGTAAATACTAGTCTTGTGTCATTTAGGCCACTTGGATTAAAAAAAAGTGAAAAGGATCCAGTCCACCTTCAGAAAGGAAAAAATGGCCCTTCCTGTACTAAAGGACAATGTAACCCATTAGAGCTAGTAATAATCAATTCCCTTGATCCTTGCTGGAAAAAAGAGGAGCATGTGACCTTAGGAATCGATGGGGCCAGACTGGATCCTCGAGTAAATATTTTGGTTCGAGGAGAAGTTTACAAAAGCTCTCCTGAGCCAGTGTTTCAAACTTTCTATGATGAACTAAATGTGCCAGTACCAGAAATTCCAGGAAAAGCAAGAAATTTGTTTTTGCAATTAGCCAAGCATGTAGTCCAGTCTCTCAATGTCGCTTCATGTTATGTATGTGGAGGAACTGTAGTAGGAGATCAATGGCCATGGGAAGCCAGAGAATTAGTACCTACAGACCCAGTTCCTGATGAATTCCTGGCTCAAAAGAATGACCCTGATAATTTCTGGGCCCTAAAAGCCTCAATTATTGGACAATATTGCATAGCTAGAGAAGGAAAAGAATTCACTCACCCAGTAGGATGACTTAGTTGTCTGAGACAGAAGTTGTATAATGGTACCAAAAAAACAGTCACTTGCTGGAGTTCAAATCACACAGAAAGAAATCCATTTAGTAAATTCCCAAAGTTGCAAACGGTGTGGACCCACTCGGAGTCCCACTGGTACTGGACAGTCCCCACTGGATTATACTGGATATGTGGACGTAGAACTTATGCCAAATTACCTGACCAGTGGGCAGGTAGTTGTGTTATTGGCACTATTAAACCATCTTTCTTCCTACTGCCCATAAAAACAGGCAAATTCCTGAGCTTCCCTGTCTGTGCTTCCCGCGAAAAGAGAAGCATAGTTATAGGCAATTGATAAAATGATAAACGGCACCCTGAGAGAATCATACAATATTATAGGCCTGCTACTTAGGCACAAGACGGCTCATGGGGATACCAGACCCCCATTTACATGATCAACCGAATCACACGGTTACAAGCTGCCTTAAAAATAATCACTAATAAAGCCAGCAGAGTTTTGTCTATTCTGGTCTGGCAAGAAAGTCAGATAAGAAATGCTATCTATCAAAACAGATTAGCTCTCAACTACTTGGTAGCAGCTGAAGGAGACGTCTGTAAGAAATTTAACCTTACTAATTGCTGCCTACACATAGATAATCAAGGGCAAGTAGTTGAAGACATAGTTAGAGATATGACAAAACTGGCACATGTGACTGTGCAAGTGTGGCATGGATTTCATCCTGGGGCCATGCTTGGAAAATGGTTCCCAGCGCTAGGAGGATTTAAAACTCTTATAATAAGAGTTATAATAGTAACAGGAACCTGCTTACTCCCTTGTTTGCTACCTGTACTTCTTCAAATGATAAAAAGCCTCATCGCTACCTTAGTTCACCAAAGTGCTTCAGCACAAGTGTACTATGTGAATCACTATCGATCTGTCTTGCTAGAAGACATGGGTAGTAAAAATGAAAGTGAGAACTTCCACTATTGAGTGAGCGTCTCAAAGGGGGGGAATAAGGGAGGAGACCATCCTTCATATTGTCTTATGCCCAATTTCTGCCTCCAAAGAAAGAAAAAGTAAAAACTAAAAGGCAGAAATGAAATCCACAAGCAGACAGCCTGGTGCCACACTCTGGGCCTGGTAGTTAAAGATCGACCCCTGACCTGATCGGTTATGTTATCTATAGATTACAGACATTGTATAGAAATGCGTTGTGAAAATCCCTATCCTGTTTTGTTCTAATCTAATTACTGGTGCATGCAGCCCCAAGTCACGTACCCCCTGCTTGCTCAATTGATCATGACCCTCTCATGCGCACCCCCTTATAGTTGTGAGCCCTTAAAAGGGACAGGAATTGCTCACTTGGGGAGCTCGGCTCTTGAGACAGGAGTCTTGCTGATGCCCCCGGCCGAATAAACCCCTTCTTTCTTTAACTTGGTGTCTGAGGAGTTTTGTCTGCAGCTCGTCCTGCTATAGAACAACAACAACAAATTCCAGGTAAGACGATTGAGAGGGGTAGAGCTGCTGCTCACAACTGTAAACAGGATGATAAAAGTAGGCTTCATTGAGAAAATGGCATTTGAGCAAAACCTTGGAGGTGAGAAAGTTGGCCATCGGCGCTTCAAGGGGAAGAAATTTCTAGGCAGAGGGAACATCCAGTGCAAAGGTTCTAAGGAGGATACTATCCGGTGTGTTCAAGGAACAGCAAAGAAGGCTGTCTGGATATAGCTAAGTATACAAGTACAGTAGTCAAGGCGTTGAGATTGGGAGGTATCAGGCAGTGGAGATACTAGCTAGGTCATGTGGAGTTTGTAAGCTATTGTGAAGACTTTGGCTTTTATTTGAAGTGTGAAGGCAAGACTTTTGAGATTGTTGAGCAGAAGTGTGACATAACCCACTTTTAAAAGGGTCACTCTGGACACTGTACTGACAACAAATTATAGGACACAAAGCTAAAAGCAAGAGAACACATAAGAGGCTATTTTAATAATTCAAGGAGAGACGATAAAACTTAGTGAGTTTGTAGTAATACAGGTGGTGAAGAATTCTGGATATTTTCAGAAGGTAGGAACAAAGAGATTTCATGATTGGATGATGAGTGAGAAGAAAAAGATTAGTCTGTGATGAACCCAGGTTTCTTGGCTTAAACAACTGGAAGGATATTTCTTTCCATGTTTCAACTAGAATGTATTTTAAAAATATTTTTGTAAAAGTTATTTATATATAAATAATTTAAATCCATCTATGTCATATACATTACAAAAGTTTTTTCAGTTTAATTTTGTTAATTCTGTTTGTGACACACAGTTTTAATTTTGTATATTTATAGGCAACCGTAATATTTTCCTTTCAGTTTTCTGTCTTGGCTTTCATTATTGTGCAAATATAAACATTTGCCTAGATTTTCTTCCATTTTTTTTGTTTACCAGTATACATTTATTACTTTACCATATCTAAAATTAATCTTGATATAATGCATATCAAAGTCTTTTTCACTTGCCATTTATTCTGGCATCATTTTCTGTAATGCTATTCTTATGTACAAAATTCTATTTTGGAATTTTCCATTTATTCCATTATATTCTTCCTCAAGTATCAAATATCTTTATTGTTGTTTTGGAATATTACTGTTTCATAAAGCTGTAAACAACATTCATTATTCAGACCATTTGGCTCATCTTATTATTTGTAATTCCAAATTGATTAGGAAGAACCATGCAATATCTACCTTAGATTTTGACTGGAGTCATGTGAATCTTGTAGGTGCATTTAACAAGAGTTGCTATTGCTACAACATTGAATCTTCTACTCCCTTGATAATTTTTTGAATATTTGCAGAATTCTCTTCATCATCAAAGTTTTAAAATAAAATTTATAAGAATAGGCCTAAATGTTTGCTTTTTTAGTTCTTTTAGTTCCCAGTTTTTGGTTCATCCTTTCCATTTGAGATCTGTGTCTTCTTTTCCTCAGTTGAAGGGGAATTTTTTTCATTACGTCTGCAGTTAGTTCTTCTGTTGTGTCTCCTCTTCAGCAACATTAGGTATCCACAATATTGCATTTCAGTTATTTCACCCTAAGACCCTATTTTCTCTATTTTTGTATCTCCTTATTCCATAAGTTATCAATAAATGTATTTTCTATATTATTGGTCAAATCTATTATTTACTACTTTGATGTTGATACCAAATAACTTTAGTTGTTTGTTTTTTTTTTAACTCAGTCAACTTTCTTTTAACGGCAATCAGTTGTCTCATCATCTCACTCTTCATCAGTTCTTATATGGATTTTTGTTTTCTTAAATACCATTGAGAACACTGAGCAATGCTTTATGGAACTTTCTTCTGTTTCCTGTTATAAATCTTTTAAAAAGTCAACCATATTTCTAAATCTTGATTGTTATGCTTTTTCTTCTTGCATTGCTATGCTGCATTAGGCCTCATTTTGTTGTTGTTTTGTTGTGTTTTTCCTGTTCACTTCTGCTTAAATGATGAAAGTGGCAGCTGACCTGGCATTTGCCCATGTACACAGAGGGTGGATTATCCTTGGTTCTTTTTACTGTCCACATGAATGGAACTAAATTTCTCTTTCTCATCTTGAGCTTACAGGTTGTTTTATATGCAAATATTTTAGCTAAATTTCTGATGTCTGGCCAAGATTTACAATGTGTGCCGCCTCTGGACTGAGAAGGAAATTCTCTTGTATTTATGATACCATAGGGAGAAAACTTTATCCCTGGATAATATAAATTCTTTACATTTAAATCCCAGGAAGAAAGCATGCACTGTAACTTCTAGACATCTCTATTTATACTCCAACTTTACATTTAGAAGGTTTTAATAAGGCAACTAGGGAACAACAACCCCTGTTACAATGATGCAAAACTCCTGGCCCCTTTACAGCCTAGCCTTAGTAGACTACAAATATAATTTCCATTCTTATGTGTAGTGGAGGCTTTGTATCTTCAAAATAATAGTCAGGGCTTGGGGGGCTAGGGAAGGGATAGCATTAGGAGAAATACCTAATGTAGATGACAGGTTGATGGGTGCAGCAAACCACCATCGTATGTGTATACCTATGTAACAAACCTGCACGTTCTGCATGTGTATCCCAGAACTTAAATTATAATTAAAAAATAGAACAAATTGAAACAACATTGAATAAATAAATGAATACATAAACTAACCTAAAGGAAATAAGCAAAAATATCAGCATATTAGGTCAATGGTTTAATTACAGATTATAATAATTGTGTATTATGTAAGTATAGTTATAGATTATAGATAATAGATTATATATATATATATATATATATAGTTGGTTTTTTTTTTTCTTTTTTTTTGTGAGACCATGTCTTGCTCTGTTGCTCAGGCTAGAGTGCAGTGGCACAATTATGGCTCACTGCAGCCTCGACCTCCAGGCTCAAGTGATTTTCCCACCTCAGCTTCCTTAGCAGCTGGGACTACAGAAACACACACCATCATGCATAGCTAATTTTTAAAATTTTTTGTAGAGATGGGATTTTGCATTGTTGCCCAGGTTGGTCTCAAACTCCTGGCTTCAAGTGATCCTCCCAACTTGGCCTCTGAAAATGCTGGGATTACAGGTATGAGCCACCATGCTTGGCCAATTTACATACTTATAATTTAAATTTTATATTTATACTATAATTAGTATATTAACTTACACTTATATTTGATATATATTTTAATACCTATCAACTCAATTATTTGCATTATCTGTCCTAAGAAGTACCTTCTTGACATCAAGTTCCCTAAGATGTGAATTTTAATCAGCATGCTACTTGAATTTTTATCAGAATCATAGAGTAAAAATTGCTCTGTAAGAGTGTTTTATAGAAACTCTAGAAAAATCCAGCAAAATATGCCTACTCCACAACCGTATATGCTGTTCTAATGACCAGATAATGGAGTCCCCAAATACAGTAGCCCTTTACCATTAAAAGTATGAGATGTTTTGGAAAAGAGAGCGTGATGAGAAGCAATAATAATAATAATAATAACAAATACTGAGATTAGTTGAAGATTGAAAATCGTACAGCTCTGGTCCTTCAAGGCATGATCCCTCCCCACTATGTACTTTCATAGGGAATGATGTTGCTAAATGCCGAAAATGTTCAGATATTTTGGTGTTTTTGTAAGTATCTCAATCAAAGGCATGGAACAATACAATTACTCCTAGATTTTTGCCATTTTAGTGACATCTGATTTACTGACTTTTCAGTAACTAAATAATATCACAACAAAGGTTATAAAATGACTTCCCAACTCTCTTCTATTGATACAGGCCTCATCTAAATGTATATTATTATCCTTTATTATTTTTATTTTTACTCTCCACAGGTTTTTGTGTACTAGGTTCAACATTGACAAGAAGATAACTGGGAAATAAATATATATAAATACAGCAACATAAAGAGAAATAAAGAGGAAGCACCACAGTCAACTAAAAAAAAGAGATTCCCAACAATCTACACACCCATTTCTATAGGCTCTCAGCTGATGCTTACTGTTTGGACAACTCATACATGCAGATTGACAGATGACCAACTTATAAAAGAGATTTTTAATAGTTCTTAATGATTTCACAGGGTGTTGTCAATGGAAATATAGATTTTTCTACAGCAAACATGTACATCTATACCATGTGGAACAAGGATAGTGGGAAAACCTCTGTGAGGATGTAGAACTGAGAAGAGCATATTAAATGTGATAAGAAAAACACTTCTAGAGCATATCGCCTTCAAGAAAATGGTGCCCAGTCAGGATTGTGTTACATTTTAATAGGAATGGAGATATTTGTGATATACTGACAAACCAAGACATGTGACTATAAAACGGCAATGTAAAGTGTCAGCTTCTCCTCGCGCTGTTATAGTAAACATCTGAGAACCTCACTCCTGTCAGTGTATTCTTGGGGTTGAATCTCAAGTGATCCATAGGATCTTAGATACAGCAGATTAAAGTGGGCTTTTCTGTCTTCCTAAGTAAATAGCAATGAAGTTGAGAGAAAGAAGATATTGCTGGAAGTCACGATAAAGTCTATCTTCTGTCACCATATGTTTTCTTAGAGAGTTTTAGACATTGACACTCATCTAAAAAATTGTGGAAAAGGACTCTCACCACTCTGTTAATATGTATGTATATGAAAGAAATTACTGGTAAACTTCTGAGGCAGGCATAGGTGTTACTTGTTTTTTATCTTTATTGTGTCTATGAAATGATTGTGTGCGTTTTTTCTTTAATTAGACAATGAGATTCCCAAATACATTCTATTAAAGCCAAAAAAAACCCTTTAAACCTTTTTGAGATTCTAATATTTATGTAAAATGTAGTCTGAAATACACAATAAACAGATATTTGAATACATGAATTCTTAAACCATTACTTAACAAAGCAATATTTTCAAGTTTAAAAGATAACACGTTGAAATCAAAATTTAATTTTCTTACCTTTCTGGATATGTAAGTGATTTTAACATGAGACTCTGGATCTTGTATGTGCATGTGGAACACTCCATATTTGAGCTCTGGAAATACGTCAAACCAATGCTTGAAATATTTGCAAAGTCATTGTAAAATTGAGCAAGAATCTTGATTTCTTGAAGTTTACAAAGTGGTTTGTTCTTTCTAGAGAGAAAATTTGATACACTTAGCATATTAATAATTTGAAACATAATTCAATTCTAAAATCAATATAATCCTAATAAGGGAGGCCACAGAGAACAATACTATGGGGAGAAGGCCAAACAAAATATTATTGGATATTTATTAAAATAATTAAAACTAATTTATAACAGAACAAAATAATAAATGCAAAATAATAATAAATGCATTCCCTCATAGAACTATTTTGAAAATGCTTCTTTTGGGAAAAAGTGACATGTCTTTCTGAGTAGATGTCTAGATTGTACATTTGACTAGAATTAGAGAAGTCATCCTATATGTGTTTTTTAGACCCTTTAACAACTATCGTAGTTCCTTAAATAGACTAGATGATTAAAAGATAACTTAAAAATATTTTATCAAATATTTTTGATCTAGAACAATAACTTATAAAGGCCTGAGATTCAAAACAGAAATACAGTGTTTAATAAGTACAATTTTCTGTGCATTTACAATATAATTAAGCTTTACAAACTTAACCTCATTTAACTACCTGAAAGACTCTTTTATTAGGTACTATGAGTATTACCATTTTACAGATAAGAAAACTGAACATCAGAGCATATAAAAGTCTTTCCCAAAGCCACACAGCTAATAACGCTCCTCACTGCTCTGCTCAATTTCTCATCCCTATGTGCCAGAAATGTGGGTCCCTGGACTCATTTATCTCAATATGGGCTTTCGTGACCCCAAGAGGAACTCCAGCTACTCTATTGCACTTTTTCTCACTAGACAAAACTGATGGCAAAGGGGAGAAAAAGAAGGAGAAGGAGGAAGGAGAGGTGTAGGAGGAGGAGATGAAGGAATAGGAAGAAAAGAAGGTGGAGGTGGAGGAGAAGAAGGAGGAGAAAGGGAAGGGACTAAAGAAGAGGACAGAAGTGAAGGAAACAAAAGTTCTTTTAAAAATCAGTTTAAGGAAGTTTCTGTTTTGAGTCAAGAACAACTTGGTTAATCAAAGGTGACAATCACACAGAGAACAGCTGAAGAGCAATCAGTGGGGCACCCAGCACTCCCTGCCATCTCATATTTTTTTCTGCTCTCTTTTTGATTCCTTGCAGCAGCTAGACACCAAAAAGAGGACATGATCATTCTGCTCAAAGTCCATCTCTGCTACCTCCTGGCAGGGTTACCACTTTCTATTTCACAGACTACAATGTCATTAGATGTATCACTAATGTCTTTCCATGAACGTATCTAAATTTTTCAGAGATAATTCAAATTCAGCATATCCAGACAGGAATGTGTTATCTTCCCATACAAACTCACACCCACAGCAGTGGTTTCAATTACCAACAGTTTGCTCATGACTACAAAATCTCTACATTCAGCTAAGGCCTGTATGCTAAGTTTTAGTTACATGTATCCACTGTCATTCACCATGTCCATTTGGATATCATAAGGATGCCTGAAGTTCACTAGGTTCAAATCTAAATGACTTATCTTCTCCAACACTTTCTCCAACAAAAAAACAAAAACAAAAACAACAAAAAAAAACCCCTAAAACTAAAACTTACATTGTCTCAGAGTATTAAATGGCACCACCACCTATTACCCAAGTCAAATAAATAGGATTCACCCTTGATAGCACCCTTCTTTCAACCTCCACATTCAATCTATCAGAAATTTCTATTGACTTTACCTCTGAAATATCAAAACTGATTTGAATCCCTCATTTTTCCATTTCAACGATAAACCTTCAAGCCCAGCACACCATTGTGTCATGTCTATATTCCTGCAACAGCATCTTGCTTTGTATCTCTCCAATCCACTGTGGTTAAATTGTTTTTCCAAAAGAAAAATCCAACTGTGGCCTCAACCTGACCACCACAACTAAAATACTTCAGTGGTTTTCATGTGCCCAGTGAACAAAATATAAATTCTGGAACATGGCCTATGAGTTCTAATTTCTATGATATATCTAAGTGTTCTCTAGATTTCTCCTTTCTCTCTTGCTTTCCCAGTCTCTATTCTATTCTTTTTTTTTTTGAGATGGAGTCTCGCTCTGTCACCCAGGCTGGAGTGCAGTGGCGCAAACTTGGCTCACTGCAACTCCCAGGTTCAAGCGATTCTCCTGCCTCAGCCCCTGAGCAGCTGGGACTACAGGTGCGTCCCACCACACGCAGCTAATTTTTGTATTTTTAGTAGAGACAGGGTTCACCATATTGGCCAGGATGGCCTCAAACTCCTGACCTTGTGATCTACCCACTTTGGACTACCACAGTGCTGAGGTTACAAGCGTGAGCCACCACGCCTGGCCCCAACCTCTATTCTTAAACATACTAAATGGCCTTCAGCTCCTGAAGTCGGTCATGCTTCTCTACGCTTCAGATTTTCTGTATTTATTGGTCCTTCTGCCTGGAATGCAGAAGGGCAATGACTCCTGTTCACCATTTAGGACTCGACCAATATAAGCATCAATAGAGAAACTTTTAGTCACCCCACTAATTTACATCCCCTATTTTAATTTTCTATATACACTATAATTTATGTCAAGACATTTTTTCATGAACAGATTTTACTTATATAATTTTATAATTATTTGACTATCCTTATATGTCTCATTATGCTACGGGCTTAATGAAGGTAAGACTATGACTGATTTTCTCACCACAGTATCCCCAGCAATTCACACAGTGCCTGGCTCAGTGTAGATGCTCATTAAAAATTCTTTGAATAGTAGAATGATGAGCATCATTGTTTTATTTTTATTATTATTTAAAAATCTATCTGCTACAGACATCTAATTTATATAACAGCAGACATCTAATTTGTCCAGAATTGTATCCCCTATTCCTAGCACAGATCCTGGTCTATAGAAGAACTCAATAATTTGTAATGAATGGATTAAATTGGATTCTCTCCATGTACCTTTTAGCTCAGTATAGAATAGTATTATACTTTTTAAATAGTCACAAAGCTCAAAACTTGAAGTCACTCTAGATTGGTTTCTTTCCTTAATGTTCACTTATCCAATTAACCATGCAAACACACAACACGTCTGTTCTACAGCCCCAAAACCTCTAGAATCCCCCTTAGCCTGTTTTTTTATTCCCACTGACTTGGATCCAGGCTCACATTATCTTTCATATGAATTATCAAAGTAACTACTTCTGTAGCCTCCTATCTCATGTCTTGTTCCCTCTAATCTCTGCATTACTCATATGTCTGAGCCTGAGAATATCCAATATTAATATTTCCCATTTAGCATCCTATACTGGCATATTAATATGCCTGGTCCAATGAATCATTAGTATCACAGAAAAAATAACATTCAGTATAAAAATCAGGATGCAGAACACATTTCAATCAGATCCTAATTTTGCTAAATAAAAAAATAATGTGTCTATACATAGGGGCATGTACAAGAAGGAGGAAGGGGAAGAATGATTATAAACCAAATGCAAAGTGTAGGTATTCCTGGATGGTGTAATTATAGGTGATTCCTATTTTATATAATATTATACATTTTCTACAGTGAGTAAATATTCCTGTTTCCATTTTACCAAGGAAAATAAAAGATCATTTAAAATTCTTTGACTCCTGTGGCATCTTAAAGACAATTTAAATCCCAAAACATAATTAAATGTATACTCATGTGCTGCATAATGATGTTTTTGTAAACAAAAGACTTAATATATGATAGCGGTCCCGTAAGATTATGACACTATATTTTCACTGTACCTTTTCCTATGCTTAGATATTTTTACATAGACAAATATGTGCCATTGTGTTATAATTGCTTCCAGTATTCAATACTGTAGCATGCTGTACAGGTTTGTAACTTATTGCTTCTAGGTTATAAACCTATACTACACTCCATATAGCCTACATGTGTAGCAGGCTATACCATCTAAGTTTGTGTAAATACACTCTATAATGTCCAAGCAATGACAAAATCGCCTAGCCATGCATTTCTCAGAGGATACTCCCATTGTTAAATGACGAATGACTGTATTAGCAAATAATTATTAATAGAAAAACAGTAAACCCATTAGCCAAGATTAGGTGGACAGATTATAACACATGTGTATATGTTCCCATATTTTACATTCCTTCATGACAATGCACTAATCCAAGTATCTGAATAAAATTAATCACTATTTCATGCTGTTCCACATAGAGTATAATGTTTGTAAATTAACTCAAGACCAACAGTTTCTTTGCCTTCTGAACAAATTTGAAACATCTGTTCTAGGCCTGTGTTCATGTGCAGTTTTTGAATTTAGATACTGTATTAGTCTGTTCTCATGTGGCTATGGAGAAATATCAAAGACTTGGTAATTTATGAAGAAAAGAGGTTTAACTGACTCAACAGTTCTGCATTGCTGGAGAGGCCTCAGGAAACTTACAAACATGGCAGAAGGGAAAGCAACATGACCTACTTTGTATGGTGGCAGGAGAGAGAAGAATGAGAATCAAGCAAATAGAGAAGCCCCATATAAAACCGTCAGATCTCTTGAGAACTTACTCACTATCAAGAGAATAATATGGGGGAAACCACCCCTGTGATTCAACCAGGATTCCACCTGGTCCCGCCCTTGACACATGGGGATTATTACAATTCAAGGTGAGATTTGGGTAGGAACACAGAGCTATACCATATCATTCCACCATGGTCTTCCCAAATCTCATTTTCTCACATTTCAAAACACAATTATGCCCTTCTGACAGTCCCTCAAAGTCTTAACTCATTCCAATATTAACCCAAAAGTCCAAGTCCAAAGTCTCATTTGAGACAAGGTTAGTCCCTTCCACCTATGAGCCTGTAAAATCAAAAGCAAGTTAGTTATTTCCTAGATACAATGGGGGTACAAGCATTGGGTAAATACACCCATTCCAAATGAAAGCAATTGGCCAAAACAAAGAGGCTACAGGCCCCATCCAAGTCTGAAATCCAATAGGACAGTCATTAAACCTTAAAGTTCCAAAATGATCCCCTTTAACTCACGTCTCACATCCAGGACACACTGATGCAACAGGTGAGCTCACATGGCCTTGGGCAGCTCCACCCCATGGCTTTGCAGGGTACAGCCCCTCTTCCAGCTGCTTTCATGACTAGCGTTGGGTGTCTGCAGGTTTTCCAGGTGCACAGTGCAAGCTGTCAGTGGATCTACCAATCTGGAGTCTGGAGGAATGCAGCCCTTTTTTCACAGCTCCATGAGGCAGTGCCCCAGTGGGAACTCTGTATAGGGCTCCAATCCCACATTTCCCTTCCACACTGCCCTAGCAGAGGTTCTCCATGAGGGCTCTGCCCCTGCACCAGATTTCTGCTTGGAACTCCAGGCATTTCCACACATCCTCTGAAATCTAGGTGGAGGTTCTCAAACCCTAATTCTTGTCTTCTGCAACCTACAGGACCAACAAGAATAGTATGGGAGAAACCACTCCCATGATTCAATTATCTCAACCTGGTCCAATCCTTGACACATGGGGATTACTACAATTCAAGGTGAGATTTGCGTGGGGACAAACAGCCAAACTATATCAGGTACTCTCATATCTCTAGGTTTTTGTTACATCCTTTCTGTTCCCTGACTGTATTGGCTTGCTTTCAAATACTTCCTTGATTCTTCTCTGTGTTCCAACAGTACATTAAGTGATCTTCTTTTATAAAACATTTTACTAAACGCTGCAATTATGCATGAGTCTCCAGTATTCTGTGACTTTCTTGGGAACAAAATGCTGTCTGTATCAGTTTGGATTCTCATTATTTTGAGAAATACCTGAATAAGTTTGATGCTGAATAACTTGAATAAGTAATTGAATCAATTTAATAGCCAAAAATCATGTTTTTGATAAGAACAAACAATAGATATTGTGTGAATGTATATGTATATACATACATAAATACAATTGTAAGCAATTTAGAGTAATGAACAATTATGGAATAATGTCAGTTATTATTTCAAAACATTCAGTGTTCAAAATTAGGTGAAAAGGGCCAAAAAGTTTCTCTCAATAAAAGATGGGTCTTGACGAAAGTCAAGAATTTTGATTGGAATTTTTGTTTAATTTATTTTATCTTCTTTGGGTGACTGAAGGTTAGTTTAAAAAGGGAAAGGAAAACAGATAATTGTTACTCTTTCACTACCAGTTCTATACAACTGTTAAATCATCTGCAATGTCTTTATTAACTTTAAGAAAATTACATTTACACAATCTAATATTAAACATATGTTTATCCAAAATTTTAAAAATTTTGCAGGACTTGTAACCCAGGATATTATTGCTAAGGATAATCATGGCATCCCATGATGGAATGGTCTTTATGTTACTTCAGTACACAGGTATTTTATATTTTCGTTATGGCGAACTTATCATTAGTTTTTTTGTGGATTCCAACGTTTGAAAGGTTTACCTACTGTTACGAGCTATGGCTACTTTTTATATTTTAATATCGTTTCAGATTTTACCTGTGCTAATAATACTATAACATTAAATATTTTCACTGCCATTGTTGGTGAATGTGCAAATAAATAAGTAGTCAGGGACTTTCTCCTGGCTCACAGAGTTTGGATGTCACTGTATTCTCAAGGTCCAAGGTCCATCACACAATAATTTAGTTATTTAGCTAATTCATGCACTGTAACTACCTATACTGTGACAGCAGTAAATGTTGGAAATACCAACCATGCTTCCTGAAATCCTAATGTGTTCAATAACCAGTCAAAACTTAAGCCAAATTGCTCTATCCACAACAAAATACACTTTGATATTTCTTTTAATCACTAGATATAGGTGCCTGTGAGCCTTTTGAAAATCGTTTCATTGTTTAATGGCTAGTTAGAAGTCTAGCACAGCAGGTTGGAAACCACAACTATATAGTAGTGTGCCAGTTTATATCATTCTTTTATATAAGAAAAAAAATAATTTTCTGGTTTAAGAATTTATTAAACACAGAAATATATATTCAACCAGCTGAAACCAAGAACATTCTTTTATATAATTATATAATCTTAAAAATATGTATACACACTTGCACATACATATGTACATACATAAAAAGTTAAATAAAAGATTGAGAAAAAAACAAAACCCTCCCCTATTATTTGGGAGCCTTGTAGGTGGGAATAGTTCCCTGAAACACTAAAATTGTGTCACTCTATTTACAGAAGTCACTAAACATTTATTCACATCACTGTGAACATGATATTGCCTGAAAACTGGAGAGAATTAGAAGGCAATATGGTTAGGAAAAACACTGCAATGAGAGTTAAAAGAGAGAGAAAGAAACAAAGTCGTCTTTTACTCTTTAACTTATTTTATTTATTTATTTATTTATTTATTTATTTATTTATTTATTCATTTATTTTTGGAGACGGATTCTTGCTCTGTCACCTAGTCTGGAGTGCAGTGGCATGATCTTGGCTCACTGCAACCTCCACCTCCTGGGTTCAAGCGATTATCTTGCCTCAGCCTCCTGAGTAGCTGGAACTACAGGTATGTGCCACCATGCCCAGCTAATGTTTTTGAATTTTTAGTAGAGATGGGGTTTCACCATGTTAGCCAGGATGGTCTCCATCTCCTGATACTCCTATAACTTTTAAAGTCACTAGTTGTTTAGAGTAAGGGAGCGTCTTTAACATATGTTATCTTTCTCTGTAAAATAAAGGAATTAGAATATAACACATGAGATCCTTTTAATATTTAGCATTTTAAGACTCTCTGGATTAAAAATAAACTATACTCTTTAAATTATCTGTTGGATGGGATACTGAAGAAAGCAAACATTGAATACATGAGAGAGGAAAATAGTAAATTTTACTTACTTATAAAACCTTGCCTCTTCAATCATTCCAAGCTGGTTTAATAATTTAAATGAAAAAAAGCCATCCATCACAGTTTTATCCGGAACAGTTATACTGAGAATGAAATAATAGGCTACAAAATAAAAATGTAGAATGCAACTCACATTATTTTTTAATTTTTTGGTTTTGGTACATATTCAGATATATATATGGGTGTGTGTGTGTGTGTGTGTGTGTATAAATATGTGTGTGTATGTATAGATAGATATATAATCTAGGCTTATATTACATATCCAAATAATATTACTGAGAGGACTCATTTGGTAAATGGGTAATATATTTTACCTTTTGTTTGTCAATTTTTGATTACTCTTAAACATGAGAGATGAAAAAGCCTGCTAGCCAGTAATGGTTATGGTGAAGTATTGAACAAATAGCTCCTAAATACTAGCTGGTCTGAAAACCAAAACTTTCCAGAAATTAGGCCAATTAAGCAACTTTTACTTTTCAATAGCAGATCTAAGGTAAATATGATAAGATTTCTTAATTATCTGATTAATAGTACCAGCTATTGCTTGCCAAACGTAATTCCTAATTTCACTGGCTGTTCAAGAATGACTGTGAAATATATACATATATAAGGTAAGTTCATAGCAGTTCTTATTCAAATTGCCTTTACTAAACTTTGGTAGAGTATATCTTTCACAGGCAAGGATGCTGAACTCACTTCTATATGTTGCCAGGCCTGTACAGGAAATTTTGACTATGGGAGTTATCCCAAGTTTGGTGCACCCACCTCCTAGAACACAATGGATTTATAATTGGATTTTCCCCATTTCTGACACAAGAGGTATAAATACGCACTTCTCACTTTGAAGTTACTTCACAGCCTTAGGCAAGGTACTTTGATTCACCTTGCCCATAAAAATGGGCATTCAGGCTTGCTCAGATGATTTCTGACAGCATAGAATATTGAGATGTTACAGATTAAGCCACCCTTCCACTATAAGTACATGAAAATGCTACGTGTACAATCCATGTTTCAATATGCAACCAACTCAGAAGAAGGAAGGGGAAGTGTCAGAAAGCAGAAACAAAGAGAAATTAGCACCAAGGCCAGAAGAACTGAAGCCCTGGACCCCTCTGGGACTTCAGAGCCTGTTGTGGCACGAAGATGGAGGCTGAACTGTCAACCTCCATGCAGGAACAGGAGACATGATGTTAAAGGACAAAGCTGAAATGGAGCTCCCTGCACAGAGCCATGAACCTTATAATTGAAATTCCCTGACCCACCATTGACTGTGACATGATGGCTGAAAACTTTCTAAATTTGGTGGGAAGAAAAACACAGATTGAAAAAGCTAAGTGAACCTGAAATATAATAAACCTCATGAAATTCTAACCAAGACACATCATAATAAATGATTGAAAGAGGAACTAGGAAAATTCTTCCTACTTTTTCAGTGTGAGTCTTAGGTGAAAACATAAATTGTTTCTTGAGATTAAATAAAACTCCAGGAAACATGAAATTTAAGTTTACACTAGTTACATGTTAAAAGACTCCCACAAATTTACATTAAAATGCTTCAGGATTGTGGTAATATGGTTCTGAAAAAAGAAAATCTGACTTGCTCTGAAGGGGAACTTTGAAGAAGAGCTGATTTCTGAGAGTTTTCTATATCAAAGATAGACATGAATCTCTATTTTGAAATAGCACAAATAGTTTTCTTTAATTAATTTTTAATCCAGACTCGAACAAACCATTGAGACTGGAAAATAACAATATAAAAAAATAAATCAATGAATACATTCAGTCTGATGAAATGATAGATTATCTTCATGGAAAAATTAGATTGAAGATAAATGAAAAAAATGTATCTGAAAACAAGAGAATTCATATTTTCAATGTGCTGAGCATATAAACTTTCAATATAGAATTCTGTCCTAAACTATCTTTTCATTCCTGAGTGAGGGAAGGATAAGGACATTTTCAGGAAAGGCAAAAAAAAAAAAAAAAAAAAAAAAGAAAAAAGAAAAAGAAAAAGACTGAGAGAGACTACTATTGAAAAGCTACTACTAGGATATACCCTGGCAAGAAAATAGTTAAACCCAGAAGGAAGGAGTTGAATGAGAGGATAAGACAAAATGTAGACAACTGAAATTGGTAAATATAAGGAAGTATTTGATGATACTATTTATAATTAATATGTATTATTAAATGAGAAATGGAAGTAAAATACTACAGGATATAATATTGAAGATAGAAAAGAAGAAAAAAGATTCAAAGGCTCTATGAGATAACTTGTAGCTGTGACAGAGTCCGATAAAAGTTTGTGAAGCAAGATCTATATTCATGTATAAATGCATAAAAAGCAAAAAAAAAATAAGTTAGTTACTGAGAAAATATGATAGCCCCGAAAGTTTTACGCAACTAAAAATCATAGCCTTAGATTATCTAAAGCCAACACCTAACAGGGGAACTGCCTGCTAAAATAAAAGATTTAAATAGAACTCAGATTTTGACACAAGAGATACAATGTCCAGGATATGATCAAAAATTGCCCAAAATACCAAGAACAAAGAAAATCACAACATTGTTAAGAAAATTACCTGATGCTAACCCTGAGATAAATTCAATGCTGAGATTATCTGACATTTATTTTAAAGGAGCCATCACAATAATGATTCAAAGTTAACATGTCTCTTGAAAAAAATGAGAAAAGAATTAAAACCTCAGCAAAGAAAAAAAGTTGTAAAAGAAAAAATGAAATTACAGAAGCAAAGGTGCATTGTGCAATGAATAGTGCATTGGACTTCTAAAATTACAGAAACAAAAAATACAATTGCAGATACAAAACTCACAGGATATACTCAATAGTGAGTGGAGATAATAAAAGAAAAAATCAGTGAACTTGAGGGCCAATCAATCTTAATGACAGAGAGAAAAAGATGGAGAAAAATAAATGAACAAAGCCTCAGGGATCTGTGGGACTATAATAAAAGATGTAATATTTGTGCTATTAGAGTGTCAGAAAGAGAAGAGAGTGTGGGGCTGTGACATGATGGCTGAAAACTTTCTAAATTTGGTGGGAAGAAAAACACAGATTGAAAAAGCTAAGTGAACCTGAAATATAATAAACCTCATGAAATTCTAACCAAGACACATCATAATAAAACTGCAAAAGTAAAAAAAAAGAAATAAAAGTCTTGAAAGCAGCCAGAAGGAAATGATGTGTTACCTACACAACACCAATTTAAATCATATGGATTTCACATCTGAAAGTCATAGAGGTCAAAAGAAAATATTACATTTTTCAAGTGCTGAAAGAAAATAACTGCCAACCTCAAATCTTACATCCAACAAAACTGTCCTTTGAGAATGAAGGGGAAATAGAGACATTCTCAGACAAAGAAACAGTAAAAAACAAGTCTCACTAGCAGAGTTATCCTTAGAGATTGTCAGAAGTAATTTCTTCATACAGAAAGGAATTGCTGAAATACTCATGAATCATTATGAAGAAAGAATGAACAATGGGAAAAGAATAAATATGGGTACATACAATAGGTTTTTTTCTCATTGATTTTGTAAATGTTAAGGAATGAAACAAAAACTATTACACAATCTGATATTCAAAATCATGATAATTAAAAGCAGGGAGTATAAACAAGCCTACATGGAAGTGAGGTTTCTACATTTTACTTGAAATGGTTAAATGTTGGAATCACTGAACAATGATAAATAATGTATGCATATTGTAATTGTTGTAGGCTTCCCCAAATATATCCTTGTCCTAATCCCTGGAACCTACAAGTATGTTATCTTACATAGCAAAGGATAATTAAGATTGCAAATAAAATTAGAGTTGCTAACCAGCTGTTCTTAAAATAGTGACATTATATTGAATTACCCAGGTGGACCCAATGTAATCACAAGGGGCTTTAAAAGAGGAAGAGGAAGACAAAAGAAGAGAATCAGAGAAAGAGACGTGGTGCAGAAGAAGGGTCAAAATGATATAACATGAAGACTCAGTCCACTAACATGAATGAAAAGGCCACAAGCCAAGGAATACGAATGATTTCTAGAGCTGGAAAAGTTAATAAAGTATATTCTCCCCTGAGCCTCCAGAAAGGAATGCACCTGCTAACACCTTGACTTTAGCACAGTTCCATCTGTATTAGACTTCTGGACTACCGGACTTTAAGATAATACATTTGTGTTGTTTTAAGCCACCAAATTTGTGGTAATTTGTTAGGGTCATTATAGGAAATCAATATACATTTTGATGCAAATGATGTGATATAGCTATAAAAAACATGTACAAGTGGACAAGTGGCTTCTAAATTAGAAATGAGAAGAAGCTGGGAGAATTGTTAGGAACATAATAGGAAAACCTAGATTTCCTTGAATAAACTGTTAGTAGAAATGTACTAGTAAGGACACAGGAGGAAATAAGGAACATGGCAGAGAAAATCCACATTGCAAAAAGGCTGTTGGTGAGAAATATGGATGTCTAATGGAATGAATAAGGATGTTAATCTTGCTGTTGTTGAGGACTCAGATGGAAATTAGAAATATATTATTGGAAACTGGTAGAAAAAGAATCCTCACTACATCATGGCAGGTAGCTTACTGCAATTTATGTGGGAAGCAGAAATTATAAATGAAGAAATCGGAAATTGAACCAAGGGGATTTATAAGTCAGGGGTTGAAAGTGTGGCCAGATTTCTCCTTGGTGCTCATCATGAATTGTGTGAGGAAAGACAGAAATTGAGATGAAACTGTTAAATTAAAAAGAATCCTGACTTGCTAATTTGGGAAATCCTCAGCCTAGCGAGTTTACTAAAGACGCTCAAGTTAAGAAATTTATTATTGGGAAATGAAGCTCTAGAGAAAAAGCTGAGGGTATAGCTGGGACAACCTTTTCCCTCAGAAAGATTTTTAAAATCAGAGCATTTAGTCACACAAAAGGGTCTTTGAAAATATTAGGCATATAACTCACAGATTCCTTTAGCCATCTCAGCAGAGGCCAATAATAGAGGCAGGATCATCTAGAAATGATATGAGGAGTCTCTTTTTTAATGAATGACTCTCTGTGACATATACAGAGATCCACCAGACTTTGGTGAAGGTTATAGTGGTATAAATAGTGCCAACTTGGACTACAAGCAACAGAGTATAAAATGAGGGAAAGTTTTGAGGCCTGGAAAATTTCTACAAACAAGACGCAAGATGAAAAAACTACTCAGATGCAAGCATATGCTACCATTTATACATTTAAAGAAGAAGGGGCTGAAAGAGAGAGAGAAGGACTCTAAGAGATCAACATGTGAAGCCATGAACCCAGGGAGCAGAGCCAAGAACCACAGGGAATTATTCCCTGGTCTTTAAATCAAATGGAGCTTGCCTGGCTGAATTTAAAAATTGCATGGAGTGTTGACTCTATTTTTCTTCTACTTTTCTTCTCTTTGAACAAGAATGCCTATAACTGGTATCGTATCCCTGTCTCATCATTATATTTGAGGAGGAAGTAATTTGATTCCTGAGATTCACGGGTTCACAGATGAAGAAAAATTATGTCCAAGTACTTATATCCACAGCTTTAGCCAAATCTGATTTAGATGAATTAGACAACAAGATTTAGAACTTTGGACCTGTTGAGTTTAGAGGAGAATTTTTTACTTTAAGTTGATGCTGTAATGACTTGATGATGTCTGAGATCAGCCAACAAAATATTATTTTATACCCAAAAATGCAAATGGGTATTGCCAGTACCCATGAAGCATGAGCCTAAAGAAATCAATCCTTTACTACTAGAAATACCTCAGGACATCGTTAAAAAATTTATACAGAGTTTGATTTTTAGCCATAATAAAATTAAACTAAAGATCAGTAACAGAAAGACAAAAGGAAAATTTCTAAACAGTGGAAATTAAACAGCATGATTATAAACAACCCATGGTCAAAGAAGAGTTCTCTAAAAAATACATAGAACAGAATAAAAAAGATACAATATATCAAAACACATAAGACACAGCTCAAGCAGTACAAGAGGAAATTTCATAGACTAAATGATTACATTAGAAATGAAGAAATATCTGAGGCCAATAGTTTGTTTCTGCCTCAAGAAAATAGAAAAAGAATAAAATAAAACCAAATAGAGTAGAAGAAAAGATGTGTATGTAGAAATATATATGTGTGTGTAGAAATATATATATATATATAGAGAGAGAGAGAGACAGAGAACAAAGCAGAAATTAATGAAATTTAATAAAACAACATGATAGAAAATTAAAAATCTGATTCTTGAATAAAAAACAATAAAATCGATAAACCGTGTTGTCTAGCAAGACAGACAAAATAAAAAGAATCAAGACACAAATCACTGTTAGGAATAAAACAAAAGGCATTATTAAAGATAATGCAATCATTAAAAGGATAATTTTAAAAACCTGCTGCTCATAATTCAACACCTTAAAATAAATGGACCAATTCTCCAAAAACCACAAACTACAAAACTTCAACCAAGCTGAAATAGATAATCCAAGTAGTCCTAAAGTTATTAAATAAATTAAATTTGTAGTAAAACTTCCTCCCAAAAAATCTCCAGACCCAAATGGTTTCACTGGAAAATTCTGCCAAACATTTAAAGAATTAACAGAAATCTTGCATGATCTCTTCCAGAACAGACAATAGAGAAGGGAAAACTTGCTCACTCTTTTTTATGACGTTGTATTACTATAGTAATATGAATACACTATTACTCTTATGCCAAAATCAGACAAAGACAATAAGAAAGGAACACTACTAACAAATATCTCTTATGGACTTAGAAAAATTCTCAACAAAATATTAACAAATGAAATTCAACAATGTATTTAAAAATATGCACTAAGACCAAGTAGAATTTATTACTGGAATGCAAAGCTTGTTCAACATTCTAGAATCAATTAATGTAGCTCAACATATCAACAAACTAAAGAAAAAAATTATATGATCATATCAATTATGCATAAAAAGCATATGGCAAAATCCAACACATATTTATGAGGTAAAATTCTTGGCAAGTTAGGAATAGAGGGGAACTAACTCAATTTTATAGTGTACCTACAAAAAAAACTATAAGTCACATCACGCTTTAATGGCAAAAGATTGGATTTTTTTTTTTTTTCCTCTAAGGCAAAGGTATCTGTGCTTACTACTGTTATTCAAAATAGCACTGGAAGTTCTAGCCACTGCAATAAGTAGATTTTAAAAAATTAAATGCAAACAGATTGTAATAGAAGAAATAAGGGCATTCTTATTTGCAGAAAACATAATTGCTTACATAGAAAATTCCAATGAATTTTTTTAACCTAGAAACAATAAATGAATTCAGCAAGTTCCCAGGAAACAAATTCAACACAACAGATGCAATCTCATTTCTATATACTAACAATGAATGTGGAGATACCAAAATTTAGAAATACATTTTAGAATTACTACCAAAATGAATATGTGGTATACACATAACAAAAGATGCACAGGATCTGTATGTTGAAAATTATAAAATGCTGACTGAAGAAATCAAAGAATCAAAGTATATGGAAAGACATATCATATTCATGAATTAGAATATTCAGCATGGTAAAGATATCAGCTCTCCCCAAATTGAAAGATATGTTTAATGTAATTTCTGTTGAAACCTCAGACAAATTTTTGCAGATATACACAAGGTTATGCTAAAATTTATATTGAAATGCACATACACTAGAAGATCTAAAATAATCATGACAAAGAAGAATGAAGAGGAAATAATCAGTCTACTTGATGTTAATGCTTACTATATAGCTACATTAATTAAATGCTATGTGGTACTAGAAAAAGAAATGAACACATACATAAATGAAAAAAGTATGTAGATCAAAATATAGACCCAACACAAACAGGTACAAAAAATATGTCAATAAATATATCAATACATATTGATATCTATATTATATATCTCTATCAGAGATATATTTTAACCAATTGTTGATAAAGATGCAAAAGCACTTAATAAAAGAGAACCTGTCAACAAATGATGCTGGAGCTATAAAAAAACTAAATAGAAATAGATTTCAGATGTAAATGTAACACATAGAACTATATTATTTTTAGAAAAAAAGTTATAGGAGAAAACTCTCAGGACCTAGGGCTCAACACAGAGTTCTTAGACTTGACACCTAAAGCATGATACATACCTAAAAGAAAATAATGATCAATTACTCCTCATCAAAACTAATACTTTTTCTCTGCCAATGTTTTTGTGAAACAGATAAGAAGACAAGTTACAAACTGTAAGAAAATATTTGTAGATCAAATATTGACAAGGACTAGTTTAGAAATTATATAAAGAATTATCAAAAGTCAACAGCTTAGAAAAAAAGCCCAATTGAAAAATGTCCAAAAGACATGAATATACATTTCAGCAAAGATGATAAGTAGAAGAAATAGTCAACATTCGTAGTCATCAGGGCAATGAATACTAAAACCACTGAAGTATCACTGTATGCTTGTCAGAATGCATAAGAATTTTTAAAATAATGGCACCAAATTCGAAAAAAAATCAGAAAAATTAGATCACTTATATTTTAATTGGGATAATGTAAAGAGGTACAGTCACTCCAAAAAAAAAGGTCAAATTTTTTCAAAGCTAAATGTGCAATTAGTTTCTGTCCCAGCAATAACACTCCTGGGAATTTATGACAGATAATGAAGACATACTCACACAAAAACTAATACACAATATTCAAGCAGCTTGATTTGTCATAGCCAAAATCTAAAAACATCCCAGCTGCTCTTCAACAGGTGACTGGTTAAACAAATGGTGGTACATCCTATATCTATGGAAATGTATATGTATATTCCATAAATAGTATCTGTAGATATATATCCCTATAGATATATATGTAATATATAGTTATATATAATATATAGTAATATATCTTTCTCTATAGATCTATATCTATTATATATGATACATAATATATGTTATATATGTAAATTATATATACATGGATATATCTATATATATTATATATAGAAATAGATCTATATAGATATCAATAATATATAGATGCAATATAGATATATATTTACATATTATATATTATATATAATTACATGTAATATATTAATATAATATAGATATATAATATAGAGATATATATGTGTGTGTGTGTGTGTGTGTGTGTATATATATATCAAATCTCACTCAGCATAATTCCCTGGAGGTTCATCCCTGTAGCATGTATCAATGATTCACTATACCTTTAGTCACTGAGTAGTATTCCATGGGAATATATCTCTATCCCTAAGGATGGATAGATAGATCGATATATATTGATATCTATATCATGTCTCTGGATATATTACTATGGAATACTACTCAGTGACTAAAAGTATAGTGAATCATTGATACATGCTACAGGGATGAACTTCCAGGGAATTATGCTGAATGAAAAAAGTCAATTTAAAAGGTTACATGCTGGATGATTCTCTTTATATAACAATCTTGAAATAACAAAGTTCTAGAAATGTATGAATGGATGCCAGGGATTGGAAACCAACAGGTGGGGGATGGGGTACGTAGTTATAAAGGCACAACACAAAGATTCCTTGGGGTGATGAACTGTTCAGTGTCTTCGCTGTGGTGGTAGATACAGAGCCCTATAAATGTGACTATTTTGTATGGAACCAAATACACATATAGTCACACACACAGGCAGGTGTATAGGGAAATCCGATTAAGATGGGTGGATTGTACCAATGTCTACTACTCTATGGCATTGCAAAATGTTATTATTTAAGGAAACTAAAGTATATACAGTATCTCTGTGTATTATTTCTTATGTCTACATGTAAATCTAAAATTAATAAGATTAACTCAATAAAATTTTTAATTTGAAAAATGGACAGCTCCAATTCTGTTTGATAGGACACATCACTAATGTTTGAAGAATAATATATTGAAGTTGGTAGTGACTGTGACTGGAAGACATTAAAAATGACTGACCTAAAATATTTTATGAGAATCTATTTTAAGTACTTATCTCTCAGTAATAAAAATTAATGACAGTCATTCAAAACTTCCTCCATAAGATTCTTCACATAAAAGGACTCATTTTATTTGCAAACCACTTCTAGTTTTTCATTTCCAAACAGAATAATTTTGCTTTAATACTTCCTTATAAATCTAATGATTTATTATATTTCTATGAGATTCTCTCTTGTTCTACAAGTTTTCTCCTCTTGTCTAACTCTGAGTGTATTATGAGGATTACTACTTTCTTGTCCTTTTTTATATTTATATATTAATAATCTAGTTTTGGTTTCCAAATAGGTGTTCATACTCTATATATATATATATGGCTCCTTAATATGTTATATGCCAAAATAACTCTAGAGGTGAAAAGGGCAATATGTAAATTTAGGATGAAGGAGTGCAACCTTGATTGTTTCTTTGTGAAAATATTACCCAAGCATCTCTCCATTTTATCTAAAAAAAGATCAAGTCCTTAGTTGAATTTGTCCCACTGGCTATAGCAAATTTTAAATTTGCCTGAAAGAACATGATGGAATTTGAGTGGGTGCAAAGAACACTTTGAATCAAATGTAGATTAGTGTAACAAAACTAAAAATTTGTTTATTTGTTAAAAGTGTTAACTTACTACAGAATGGATATATGCCACTAGTATCCAAAAACACAGTGGTCCTAACAGGTCCTCCTTTTATCCTTTCTTTCAAAACATCTTTAAATAGCTTGGCTTGATAACCTGAGATTTGAGAAACAGAACATTAGAAATTGGATTTCCATCAAATAACAAAAGTGTCAAATCACTAAAGTAACTAAAAGATCAGTGTGTATAATCATCATCATGATCGTCGTGGATTTTGATAGCTTAAAAAGCATTTTTTTCAAATAATGCAGCATTCCATTTATTTTAATTACAAAAACAACTCTTAAATTCAGGATTCACAAATAAATCTGCTCCCTCAAAATCTTATCAGAGCTTAGCATACTCCATCCATATGGCTATAGTCCATTTGTAGAAGTTTTACTGTTATAAATTCAGAATTTTACCTGTAATTCTTTCTAATAAATTCAGCAGAGTAAATTGACTACATAAAACTTAAACATACAATATAGCTCCATGAGTATAGATCCCTAATTCTCCAATACATATAATACATACAGATATGGCATGCGTGTGCATACATTATATATATATTATATATATAAGTATAGGTATACTTTACATGTACTATATATTGTGCATATAATATACATATTTCAGATAAATATAGTATGTGTGCATGTAGCATATTTATTATAATATGTTGATATATTGATAAAAATACTTATAAAATAAACTTTATATTAATATATATTTAATATGCTTCATGTATTTCTTTGTTCCCATATTGCTACCTCCAAATTTGAGATTTGCATATGGTAGAAAGAATAGTAAATTAAGAATTCAGAGGTTTTACTCAAGTTCTAACTTATGCCTTTACGTAATTTATATATTCACTCTGGGTTACAATTTTCTCATTACATGGAAGAAGGATGGGACCAGAAAAGCAATCCACAACAGGAGGTCTGAAGAAAACTAATCCCACATGATGTCTTACAGACAGAAAGGCCTATGAGAAAAATCAAATTGGCAATGCCTGAACGGTGCATCCCCTTCCTAGGGTGTTCTCAATGTGTGCTAATCGTGCTTCAGAGTTTGGTTTAATTTAGCCTTTGTAATCACTACCCATTCCTTGAACCCCTTTGGCTTTGGAAACATCTCTGGAGAATTCTGCCACGATACTGACCAGATGTTTACATGCTCACGGCATGCTTGGATCTGGTGCTCTCTTTGAAAAACCCTGAGTAAACAGCCTCTGAAATTCTTTCCAGTTCCAATATTATATTTTTATGTGGATTTTTTTCTCTATAATTTCCTATTGGCAGGTTTTAGTTATCAGAAGTAGCAATACTGAACTGCTCTTAGCAAGCTTTATCCATTTAGAAGGTGTGAACCATGTAACCATGTTTCATGTCTACTTGCTGATAGCAAATAAGAAGCTAACCATGGCTCATACCTCTTCACTTGTTCCTAAGACCTCCAAAAAACAAAACAAAAACAAACAAACAAACAAAAAAACCACACCTCGGTGTTGCCAAGACTGTGCAAGTTTCTTTCTTTAAGTGAAAATATAGTTGGATGATAGTTAGATATTTTTGTACATCAGAAACAAGGATCATTATAAAGCCACCTAATCTGCCCACTATACTGAACATAAAAAGGCAGTTGATCATGTTCCTTTCATTAAATATATTAAAAATGTTTAGTAGGGAATGATATATTTACTCTGTACCACATCTCTACAGATAATTTTTCCATAAAATGGTCATGTATTAACAAGTAAACAGAGTACACAGTTTAGCTTCCAGCAGAAAATACTAAAAATTATGTTATTCATATTAAATAAGAATGATAGTAACTATAATAATCTCTCTTACCCAGCCAAGGACATGATTTTTCCTTAAAACTGTCACAGTCCACACATAAGCTAGTCTTGTAATCTTTGTATGAATGACAAGGAAATGAAATAAAATTGCAGTTTGTTTCCAAAGATGCCATGAACAAGTGAACTGCTCTCTCGTGGTTGCATTTAATGAATTTAATTCCTTAAGAGTTAAAAAAAAAAAGCAAAGAACTGTAGATGTATTAATCCATGTTCAAGTACATTTAAAAACAAAGTAAAGATGAAGTTTTGCTAAATACTATGTACCTTATGAATATTACTGACTATAATACAGTTTTATGTCAAACCACTAAACAAATAGTACCAATGAAAACTTAAATGTAGTATGTCTTTTGCATGAGATTTTTAATAAAATTTTAAAGTAATAATTAACACAGCAAAAATGTTTCATTTCAGTGTTTCACAAGCTCTACACAATGCTACTATACTTAATCACTAGTGTACACATCTTTTCCTTCTAATCCTGTACTCCTAACGTTTCCACCTAATGACAAAGATGACCATGAAACCAGGTGACATTAAAACTTTATTACCTTTCTTTTCTTTTCCAACCCCTTTTCCAACCTTGCACATCCTCATGCTTTTCACCAAACTTCTTTAGCTACAGTGGCCTTTGGTCACGTGTTGTTTGACCAGCTGCCGTTGTGGACCTGAGAACATTTCTTGCAATGGCTCTGACGTGAACCAAATTCCACACCTGGGGAAGCTGCTCGGCTATCTTTATGTACAGAACAATCAAGTGTCAAGAGATTTTAAATTTGTCTTTGTACAGTAATATTGTGATGGTTAAGATTAAATCCTGAGATCAAAGTGTTATTATATGATACTTTAGCTACGTGTGCTTCCTCAGTGACTTACAACTTCTCCTAATGTTTAAAATGATGAACTAAAATTATTAAAAATATAATATAAGAGGTCTCATCCATGACCAAATGGACGTCTACTGGTAATCTTTATGAACTAAGCATGGTCAAATTAAAGCACTGTTAACCAATAACTCTCCTGAGTCATGGGCAATGGTGATGAAATCAAAACACTGCCTACAGATGAAGAGGGGGAAAGTAAGTTATTTTCTTCCGTCATTTCAAATATTATATAATTCATTCAAAAATACTATCAGTATACCTGAGAAAATTGATTTAGGACAGCCAGGTTGTTTCCTTCCTCCATTTGGATAAAAATCTATATGTCCCAAGGGCTCTCGAATGCCTAAACCTGAGAAGAAAAGCACCAAGGATCATCATGTGTATATAATCGGGTGACTAGCTTGCACAAAACAAAATATCCTATAAAATCCATTCAAAGTTATTCTTTAAATATTAGAATTGAAAATAAGTGTTTTTATAAAGAGAAGGTTTACTTCTATAAATTCTTCATGAAAAGTATATTTCATTAATGTAACATGTTTGCCAGTCACCAGTTTACTATGGGTCAGTCACAGTTTTTTGTGGTATGAACACATAAGTGAAAAAAGAAATAGAGCAAAATGACTTGCAGTGACAAATACTTTATAGTGGAAGGAAACCATAATAAACAAGTAAATACAGAGTATGTCAAACAATAGTACGTGCTACGGAGAACAGTTCAGTAGAACAAGAGGACAGGAAGGGTCTAGTGAGGGTGGTAGTTGCATGTTTAAGTTATTTGGTTAAGGAATTTGCTACTTGAAGAAGGTGGAGTGGAGCAAAAATGTGAAGGATGTGAGGCGGTGAGCCCAGTGGATATTTATGTGAATATGCTCGGGGAAGAAGCCAGCGTGGCTGAAGCCTAATGTGTAACAGGGAGCTTCGGAGCAAAGGAAGCCAAGTCCTACAGAGCCTTCTCAATCAGTGTGATGATTTGCTTTCACTTTGGGTCATAATTTTTAAGATCTGCTGGTGCTGGATGCACTAACTGGAAAAAAATCTAAAAACTAAGCTGCCTCTCGGCTGGAGCAGTTTGAGTCAGAGTGACATGAAACTCAAAGCTTTGATTCAAGGGCTTGTGTAGCCCTGTAGATCATTGGGGCACCGGCGAATGTACTGATTCTGAGCCCGTTACCAGCATAAAACTCAGAGAAGCCTTAACAGTGAAAAGGGCTAGCAAGCCCAGAATACTCAGGACTGTGATTTGATATAAAATTGTGCTGCCAAATAAGATTACAATGCTTTAATCTGGGGCACAAAAGATTTCCTACAACACAGTGAACTCATGAAAGAGATCAGTCATAGATTTAGTATAAAACAAAGATAAATAGATGATTCTGACAATAAGGGTTTAGATGCTGAAACTCGACTTAGTTCTAGGATGTAACAGAACCTCTGATGAGTTGTTAGTAGCACGTTAGAACACTGGGCATGTACACTGAGGCTGGGGAGAGGGGAGTTTTAAAAACAAGAAAAAAAAAAAATTAACAGTGTTAGAGATCTGTGAAATTTCCTCATATTTGAACTCCACATGGATTTCCAAGACTAGGGGTTTCCAGTTTGGAACTGTCATTTTCTCCAATCTGCCAATGAAGGAGACTCAAACCAACAGCGCACCTTAGGAATTAGAGGGAAAAAGAAATTTGTCATTAACTTACAAGCAGCCCTTGATTCAGGCATGCTATTTCCCTTTTATCAGATGGGTGGGGGGCAGCTTGGTCTGTTTAGATCATTCATTCTCTTGGTTTCAAGAAGGGTGGGGGGAGCAGCTATGACTTTTTAATTTTCCTTTTATTGTAAAATATAAGGCACATGCAGAAAAAGAACATTCAACATAAATCTATAGGCTAATTATTATAAAGCAAACAGCCATGGGGCTACCACACTCATGTAAAGAAATAGCACCTAGAAGCCCCCATTGTGCCCTTACCCAGTCACAAGTTTCTTTCTGTCCCCTAATCGCTAACCCATCCTCTTTTTTAAAATAAAATCATTTGTTGATACTATTTTATTTTATTTTATTTTATTTTTTGAGACGGAGTCTGACTCTGTCGCTCAGGCTGAAGTACAATGGCATGATCTCCGCTCACTGTGACCTCTGCCTATCGGGTTCAAGCAATTCTCCTGCCTCAGCCTCCCGAGTAGCTGGGACAATGGGCACGTGCCACCATGCCCAGCTAATTTTTGGTATTTTTAGCAGAGATGGGGTTTCACCACGCTGGCCAGGCTGGTCTCGAACTCCTGACCTCGTGATCCCCCTGCCTCGGCCTCCCAAAGTGCTGGGATTACAGGTGTGAGCCACTGCACCCAGCCTGTTTTTCTTCTTTACCTTCTAAGGATGACTCCCAAAACCCTATAGTTTAGATTTCTCCTTTGAAAAAATATATGAACTTACTCATATTTTGTGTATGATTTTGTTTCTGGCTTTTTAAATTATTACTATGTTTGTGCTATTAATCCACATTATCAGGTGTAAAAACAGTAATTTATTGTCATATAGTATTTCATTGTATGAACGTATCACAATTTATTTTTCCATTCTCCTATTGTGGTACATTTGTGTTGTTTCCAATTTGGGGCTAATGTGTTCAAACTGTGAACATTTTGAACACATATATTAAAGCATATGTGAAGGTACATCAGTTGGTTATATACCTAGGAGTGGAATTGTTATAGAATATGAGTATCTTTGATTTAATACACAATGCTGAATAGTTGTACCATATCTTTGCCAATAAATGCTCTTGTCAAACTTTTGAATTTTAAGCATGTGGCTTCTTATTTGGGTTTTAATTTATATTTGTTTCTAACTTTAAGAACTTTTTATACGTTTATTGCCTATTCAGATGTATCCTTCCTAATGTCCTGACTTTTTCTTAACGAGGTTATCTTTGTCTTTATTATCGACTGATAGTGGGTCTTTATCTCTTTTCCTGCTTTTTTTTATGGCTTGCTGTTCACATTCTTAAAGTATTTATAACATTCTCAATTTTTATATAATCTGACATTTTAATGTTTTCATTTGGGTTAGAGATTTTTGTGTACTTTGGGAAAATATTATTCATTATCCCAGTGTTATGAAGGCTTTAAAAATAATTGCTCATAAACCATTTATTTTCCTTTCACATTTATGCATACCACAAGGAAATAATTTTTGTGTTTTACATGAGTGCAAGGTTTTTTTTCAGCTTCAGAATCCAGTTGACGGAAACAGAACCACGTAATTACTGATACTAGCTGTGTCTTCTCTTTTTGTTCTTTCTGTTTTTTCTCTCCAAGAATTTATTTTTAGAAGAGACATATGAAGTTCAAGCATTCTATGTTCCTTTCATTGTATGGAAAGAAGGCAAAAGTGATATAAATAAATTTTAAAATAATAATTAATTTTTATCTTTTCTAAAGTGCAAATTTTGGCTTTTTAAAGCATCTGCAATTCATAATTTTTATTCCATTAATTTCTTTGGTATGTTTAATATTTGCTTCTTTCTTCATTTCTGTGTGTTTATGTTGTTTAATTCTTAATTTTTCAAGATTATTAGATTAGTGATTGATTTTCAGCCTTTTAAAATAGGTGTACTCAAAACCATACATTAACTTCTAGACGTGACTTTTGCTGAATCCAAAGAGTTTTAATATGCAATAATGTGAATATTCAATTCAAAATATTTCATATTTATGTTATTTATTATTGTATTCATTAGTTATTTTTAAGTGTGATTTTTCACTTTCAAAAATGTATGGATTTTAGTTATATTTTTGTTATTTATTTGGATTAAGTGCATTAAAGAGAGAGAAGATTACTCTATGATTTCTACACTTTGAAGTGTTTGAGAATATTGTTTTTTTTCAGATCCAAACATTTTTGTTTGCTTTCAATTCTTTTTTGTTTGTTTGTTACATTTGGCTAATGCCCTCATAGCTCTGATTATATTTATTTATGTATTCTTTTTTCTTTTTTTATTATTATACTTTAAGTTCTATGGTACATGTGCACTACATGCGGGTTTGTTACATATGTATACATGTGCCATGTTGGTGTGCTGCACCCGTTAACTTGTCATTTACATTAGGTATATCGAAATGTTTCAGCATTTTTTTAAGGCTCGGTATATGGTGAACTTTAGGTAAAATATCCATGTGTGTTTCAGAAGACTGTAAATTCTGCAGTTCTCAAGTGTAATGTTCTATAAATGTCTATGAGATCAATTGTGTTAATTAAAATTATTCACTATGATTATGCGGTTGCCTTTTTTTTGTAATGTGTTATTGTTAATAATGCATTACGTATTTGAAGCTGTGTTATTAGATGGATACAAACTAGAATTGTTATATCTTCTTTGTGAGTTCAAAGTTTTATTATTTTAAAGTCCATCCATATTTTTATTAGTTTGTATGATAAAATCAATTTTGTCTAATATAGATTTACCACCATTTGGAGGATAATATTTGCATATATTTTATCACCCTTCTACTTTCAAATATTTTGCTTCCTTGCTTTTATATATGTCTTTAATAAATAAGAGTTGGATTTTGTCTTTTTAATCAAGTTTGACAACCACAATATTTTAATTAGAGCATAAGTCCATTTATATTAATTGTATAGTTGTGTTTAATTTTACTATCTTATTATCTACCTTCTATTTGCTTTAGCTGTTTTATGCATTCTTTCTCTCTTTTCTTATCTTCTTTTGACTTCATAAAAAGTTTATTCAATTTTTGTCCTTCATTAGCTTGGAAGTACTCTTTTATTGTTTTCTTGCTAGATACCCTAAAGATTCAACATGAATACTATACTTATGAACCTCAGTTATTGAAGGTCACTTTCACCTTCTTTCTATACAATGAAAGGAACACAGAAAGCTTGAAATTCATTTATTGCCCAAAATCATATGCTATTTTAGCTTATTTTAATTTTCTCTATATTTCAAATCCATAAAAAAGCTATTAACAGTATTTTATGCCATCAGCATATGCTTAGATTTAACTAGTTAAATTTGTCTGAAACAAAATAGATTTATTCTTGAAACAGATTGGGATACTATCTTAGCAGTTGTTTCCTTTCACCATATGGAAGCAACCATTCTGTTGTTTCCTATATTCCATTGTTTCTGATGAGAACTCAGTTGTAACTCTGGTCAATCTTATTCACCTTATTTAAATAAACTTGTATGGTTTGATGATGGCCTTTTCTGCAATTCACTATCATTCATCTAAATGGAGATTAATCTTTATTATTTTTCTTAATTGGGCATTTTGAACTTGTGGATTGATTATATTACTCAGTTTGGGAAAATTATGAGAAAATATCTCTTTAAATATACCCTCTGTTCCATTTTTCTGCAGTTTTATTCCAGAATTCTAAGACAACGTAATATACCATCTCATTGCCTATCCTATGCATCTCTTAACTGTTGGTCTATATTGTCTATTCTTTGGTACCCATTTGCTTCAGTCTAGAAATTTACTTTTCACCTACTTTTTAGTTCACTTGCTCACTCTCTCTTTACCCATTTCTAATTTTCTGTTAAACCCATTTAATGGAAGTCAATTATTTTACTTTTTAGGGTAAGAATAATTTCATTATTTTCGTCAAATATAATTGATCAAATTTATACTTACTAATTTTCTGTTAAATTTTTCGGTCTTATCTTCTACCTTTTTGAAAATATTAATAGCAAAACTACAATTACTTTTGCACCAACTTAATAATAAGCACTTTTTTATAGCCAGTGTATAATAATCCCAATATCTGGAGGCCTATGGGTCTTGTCTATTTACTGTTGTTTCTGCTTTTTCTCATTCATGCTGTCTTGCTTCAAGTGTGCCTGGCTATCTTGGATGCTAAACATTTATTTTAAACTGTTTTTGTAAAATTAATTTGACACTGAATTATGTGAATTTCCTACAAAGAAGGCTATTGTTTGCTTCTGTCAGATAACTAGGAGCTCTAACAATTCAGAATCTACTTAAACAAAAACTCAATAAACGTGATTTTGGCGGAGGCAACTCAGATAACTAGAAGCTTCCTGCCGACCATAAGAAGGCTGGTTTGTTCAGCTTTACCCATGATTCTGTAATGTCCTTTGGAGTTCCAGACAAGAATAACAGATGAGATGTTTTGCAAACCCAATATGAAGGTTTCAAAAGCATCTATCTTTTGGATATTGGACTCATAATTTTCCCCAATATCTCAACAAGAATGTATGCCATAATTATGTAATCCACAAATTTGAAAGGCCACATGGCTTTTTGAACACTCACAACTGAGTAAAAATGAGGATTATTGGCAAGCAGAAGATGTGGTCATTGTCTAGTATTCAAGGAAAAGGCAGTTCACCAGGTATGTGCTGAGTCCACGCATATCATTCAGAAATTCCTCAGGACAGGTACATATGCAGCATCAAAAATCTATGTTTCTTATTTGTGATAGTCATAAAGATCAATCCAATGTTCCAACTATGTGGCCTCTAGTGGCAGGTTAGATCTGATAGGTTGCATCATCAAAAGATGTTGAGAATATAAGAAAATCCAAGATAGTTCATTAGGATAAGTGAAAAATACAAACAAAAATAATAAGAAGTATGAAGAACTAAGTCAAAAGGCCATAGGCAGAATTGAAGTTAGTGTTGTGGGAAGTCAGGGACCCCAAATGGAGGGACCGGCTGGAGCCGTGGCAGAGGAACATAAATTGTGAAGATTTCAGGGACATTTATCAGTTCCCAAATAATACTTTTATAATTTCTCATGCCTGTCTTTACTTTAATCACTTAATCCTGTTATCTTCATAAGTTGAGGATATACGTCACCTCAGGACCACTGTGATCATTGTGTTAACTGTATAAATTGATTGTAAAACATGTGTGTTTGAACAATATGAAATCAGTGCACCTTGAAAAAGAACAGAATAACAGTGACTTTTAGGGAACAAGGGAAGACAACCATAAGGTCTGACTGCCTGTGGGGTTGGGCAAAAAGAGTCATATTTTTCTTCTTGCAGAGAGCCTATAAACGGATGTGCAAGTAGGAGAGATATTGCTAAATTCTTTTCTTAGCAAAGAATATTAATACTCTGGTAAAGGAATGCATTCCTGGGGGGAGGTCTATAAACGGCCACTCTGGGAATGTCTGTCTTATGTGGTTGAGATAAGGACTGAGATATGCCCTCGTCTCCTGCAGTACTCTCAGGCTTACTAAGGTGGGGAAAAACTCCTTCCTGGTAATTTGTGGTCAGACCAGTTCTCTGCTCTCAAACCCTGTTTTCTGTTGTTTAAGATGTTTATCAAGAAAATACATGCTCCGCTGAACACAGAAACTTATCAGTAGTTCTGCTTTTTGCCCTTTGAAGCATGTGATCTTTGTACCTACTCCCTGTTCTTATACTCTTTCCCCCTTTTTTTTTGAGATGGAGTCTTGCTCTGTTGCCCAGGCTGCAGTGCAGTGGTGCAATCTCGGCTCACTGCAAGCTCCGCCTCCCGGGTCCACACCATTCTCCTGCCTCAGCCTCCTAAGTAGCTGGGTCTACAGGCGCCTGCCACCACGCCTGGCTAATTTTTTGCATTTTTAGTAGAGATGGGGTTTCACCGTGTTAGCCAGGATGGTCTCAATCTCCTGACCTTGTGATCTGCCTGCCTCCACCTCCCAAAGTGCTGGGATTACAGGTGTGAGCCACCGCGCCCAGCCTCTTTCCCCTTTTTAAAACCCTTAATAAAAACTTGCTGGTTTGAGGTTCAGGCGGGCATTATAGTCCTACCGACATGTGATGTCACCCCCGGCAGACCAGCTGTAAAATTCCTCTCGTTATACTGTCTCTCTTTATTTCTCAGCTGGCCAACACTTATGGAAAATAGAAAGAACCTACATTGAAATATTGGGGGTGGGTTCCCCCAATAAGTTAGAGTTTCAGAAAAAATTCAGACAAGAGATTACAGATTAATTGGCCAATAGGTGTATTGTATGTGGATGTGCCAAGCTGATATAAAGAGTTAGAGATAATAAAGACATGAGAGGTTTGGATAACACTACAACCATGACTCCTTTGGTTTTGACTGCTTATAGAAGTAGGTGAACATAGATTCTAAATAAGGAGAAGAATTGTTACCACTGGAGTCTCAATCTATTGACATGTAGTCATGGGGGTTGAAAAAATTGCATCTATGACATTTGCGTATTTCACACACACACACACACCCTAGTATGGTAGTATAGATTACCACAAGATTAATTCAGAGGAGCAATCTTAGTGTCACTGCCCTTGTCTCTATCTGAGCACCATATCCTCTCCTGATTCAGTTTATAAGAATAATATACTGGTTAAGTACATCATCTGGAATCAAAACATATGATTTCAAATTCTGACTCTGCCACTTACTGACCTTACAACCTTTATTCTGGCTTCCTCAAATGTAAAGGGAATGATAGTTGTTATCTATCTAATGGAAATTTAGTAGGATTCACTAATTAATTCATACAAGCACTCAAAACACTGCCTAATGTATAGGAAGTGCTCAATAAATATTAGTATCAACAAATTCAAATCAGGAAAGGCATGAGGACAGTCTGTTTCTTAAAAGTGTCTGTTCAATTGTACTCTGGCCAAAAATCCAATACCCTGTTAGAGATTTTCAGCTAAGATAATTTTAAAACAACAGAAAAATTATTTCCTTACATTTAAGGAAGAGTATTCTTTATTTTTGGCTGAAATGCTGTGTTCAGTTCTAGTTGATATATATCACAGCAAGAAAATAAGTGGGGAGAATGGTAACCTAAATACATCAGGAATGTTAAACATGGGGGAAAATGTGATCAAATCAATAAAATTGTCAACAGCATGAACAGAATGAACTCTTCGTTATTTATTTCAGTGTTTTAGGATGACACGACACATCTTGAAACCTGAAGGAGGCAAACTGAAGTCAAAGAGTGCCATTTGACAATGCAGGAAATCACTAACCCTAAGAAATATTACTTGGGAAATATTATCATTCCATAATTACAGATTTAAAATCATTTTATCCATGATGTTTTTTCTTCTTATGCTCTCCCCTTGCCCAGGGTCTACGTTTTCCTTTTCATTTTCAAATAATTAGGTAATAAATCCTGATTTGTTACCATTGGCGTTAGAATGGATGACATCCACAAACTTTGCATCGGTGTAATCCAATCTTCTATATGGTGGTTTTCTGGAGAACTTTGGCCCAGCAGGGTCAAGACCTGGAAAGCAAGAAAGAAACTATCAGTCTAATCAAGTCTACAGAGCTCCTTACATTGCATACTTCCATTATTACTACATTATAAACATAAAAAGCATTTATACTTTTAGTTTAAACCTATCCAAAAACATATCTAAAAACAAATGAAAGTGGATGAATAGCAGGTAACTTCATTATTTGAATAATAATACTAACCTTCAGAACTTTTCAGGTTAAGCCACAACAAAATATTGTAGGATTTTTTGGAGAATTTTTAAGTGAGACTGAATTAGGAGTAATACAGTAGTTTACATTTAATAATAACTACAACTATTTCTCCTGAAGGAAAAAAATAATGAATACCATCTGGTTCTCTCTTGAACTCTGTACCTTACTAGCTCACTCTGGATTTATCTGTAGACAGACCTGAAAAGCTTTTTCAGGTGCCAAATATAATTTGGGCTATGGGATAAACCATGTTATCTTACCCATTTCTCATAAGACTTTCTCACACACTCTTAAGAAAAGGAAAATATATTTTAAATTCCGTGGAGTGTGAATATTATTTCTGGGGTATCCTAATTTCTAAATAAAAATTCTAGGCTCATGAGTTTCTGGGAACTGTCAAAATCGGAGAGAAGATAAAATTCAGTTTCTTGAGAACATCTATACAATGAAGAAACAATCATCTTAAAAAGATATTTGAGGCCGGGCGTGGTGGCTCAAGCCTGTAATCCCAGCACTTTGGGAGGCGAGGCAGGCGGATCACGAGGTCAGGAGATGAGACCATCCTGGCTAACAGTGAAACCCGTCTCTATTAAGAAATACAAAAAACTAGCAGTGGTGAGCCTGTAGTCCCCAGCTACTGGGAGGCTGAGGCAGTCGTGAACCAGGGCGGGCTTGCAGTGAGCTGAGATCCGGCCTGCAGTCCAGCCTGGGTGTTGACAGGCAGAGACTCGTCTCAAAAAAGATATTTGAAAGTAAAATATAATGTTTTTCATTTCAAACACCTCTATTATCCCCATTTTATTTAACCCACTTGACTGAATGAGACAGAATCATCTATCTTCCTATAAATTATTCTGATGTAGAACTTCCATGTTTGGTGGCCTTTTAGTCCCTGATGATTGCCTGGTATTTGGGGCCATTCAAACTAGACTAATATGTGTAAACACAATTTAAGTACAAATTGAGCAAGTGTGGTTTTTGAAATAGAATGGGCTTTAAGCACTAGGGAACTTTGTATAAATAAATCCTGGCTAAACTGCTACTTCTTGACCCTCCTACATTCATTCAGTTAATTTGTTTTCACACATGTTTGTTAACATTAAAACTAATCAGAGTAAGGATATGCTTAAGGTTTGCAAAGGTAACTATCTCTATGTTATTCACCTCTCTCCTCCTTCTTTGAAACTTAACTAAAGACACTATTTTCTTTTATCAACACTTAAAGTTATTATAAGTCTTTTATGGCCATATATATGAATAATTGCTTTTTTTTTTTCAAAATAAAAAAGGTAAATTGGTTGAAAGGAATATTATCCTCCTATTCCTAAAATCACTACCACTCATAGAGGAAAGAATGAAAATCCATGTCAGCCTTATTAGATGACCGAGTTTTCTGGATGCAGTAACTTTGTTATAGAAATATGAAGGGGGACCCAGAGCCCCTCAAATTGGATACAACTCCTGATTCCTTTGTAGCATTCAAGTAAAAATTTTTAGAGAGTTGAAATGCATCAGTTTGTGATAACTAAGTAAATAGTTATATTCTTAGCTAATACATAAAGTATTTTTGTTCAATGGGTCACATTTACTTCTGTATTCTTAGGATAGTATGTCCTTAAAATTTAGCTGGGACTACAGAAATAGGTATTTTTCTCCCATTTCCATTTGGGTAACTTAAGCTCTGTTGAGAGCTTAACAAAACTTCAGAGTCTAACTAAAACAAAGCCAATATTTAAATATAACATAGAAAATAATAAATGTTTGTACATAATTTCTATTGAGTAATTATTGTACCCACTAAATTTTAAGTGGCTGGACACAGTGGCTCACGCCTGTAATCCAAGCACTTTGGAAGGCCGAGGTGGGCAGATTTCTTGAGGCCAGGAGATCGAGACCAGTCTGGCCAACATGGTGAAACACTGTCTCTATTAAGAAAAACAAAAATTAGCTGGTGTGGTAGCAGGTGCCTTTAATCCCAGCTACTCGGGAGGCTGAGGCAGGCGAATCACTTGAGCCCAGAAGGCAGAGGTTGCAGTGAGCCAAGATTGTACCACTGCACTCCAGCCTGGGCAACAGGGTGAGACTCTGTCTCAAAAAAAAAAAAAAAAAAGAAGGCTGGGCGCGGTGGCTCAAGCCTGTAATCCCAGCACTTTGGGAGGCCGAGACGGGTGGATCACGAGGTCAGGAGATCGAGACCATCCTGGCTAACACGGTGAAACCCCGTCTCTACTAAAAAACACAAAAAACTAGCCGGGCGAGGTGGTGGGTGCCTGTAGTCCCAGCTACTCGGGAGGCTGAGGCAGGAGAATGGCCTGAACCCGGGAGGCGGAGCTTGCAGTGAGCTGAGATCCGGCCACTGCACTCCAGCCTGGGCGACAGAGCGAGACTCCATCTCAAAAAAAAAAAAAAAAAAAAGGAAAAAGAAAAAAAATTAGCAAAGTAACTTCTGAGACTTAAAAGTATGCTAAAGCAATAATTTTATAAAAATAATTTTACCTGTTATTCTTCCAAGTTGACCATTAAATATCTTTCCAACAAATCCACTGATATGAGCCCCTAAGCTCATACCTATGAAATGAAAATTGTCAAGAGATGCACCATGCTTCTGCAATTAAAAAGGCAATATTACAGTATTCATTTCAAGTAATAACAAATCATGCCTCCCTCATATATCAACATTTTAAAATTCATTATTTTTTCTGGCTTAATTCATTTTGAGGATATAGGGAAAGAGACTTTACAATTTCAAAACAACTGTATCTTTGTTCAGTTTTTGCCTAAAATATTTGATTTTTCTTTATTCATTCTCAATATTAATTTTTTATTTTAAAATTGTATCATCTCATGCAGAACAGTATATGCAAAATACAATTAATTAGCAAAGTGTTTTATAATAATCAACATTACTAGGTGTTTACTTTCTGCTAGCTACCTCGATATGGGCCTTATAAAGTTCATATTTAATACTTCCAACTTCATTATGAGTTACTCATTTTTATCCTAATGCCTAAAACTGTCAGCAGCACCTATTAAATGCTAAATAAATAACATTGGATCAATTCCTATTTTATTAAGGAAACAGTGTCAGAGGTAACGACTTTCCCAAAGCCACATAGATTCATAAGACGAAAAGATAGATTCTGAATGTTTGTGTCTCCCTAAAATTCATATGTTGGAATTCTAATCCTCAAGGTGATGATATTTGGAGGTGAGGCCTTCTTGTGGGTTGGGAGAATTATGTCATGAATGTGGAACCCTCATGAAAGGGATTAGTGCCCAGATAGAAGAGACCTGAGGGATCTCCTTCGACTCTTCCACCATGTGAGGACACAGTGAAAAGGCATAATCTATGAACCAGGAACTGGGCCCTCACCAGACACTGAATCTGCTGATGCCTTCTTCTTGGATGTCTCAGACCCCGGAACTCTGAGAAATACATTTTTGTTGTTTATAAGCTACCTAGCCTATGGTATTTTGTTATAGCGGCCCAAATGGACTAAAACACAAGCCTAGGTCTCGCTCCAAAATTTATGGTAATTTGCTTTCTTGTTTTATCTGATCAGGTTGTGTCAAAAACCTTAGGAAGATTCACAAAAGTTGAATAAGGATTCTCACTTCAGAGATGATAAAATTAATTTCATGGATTTTAGGTGACTTCCCCTGATCACCAGCTAAGGAGTGATGCGTCCAATCTTCCAAGGCCGACCTCTGAATACCTCTTGGTCTCAGCTCCAGGAAGGGAACTAGGAGACTACATGAGAGTGTACTTTCACCACACTCTTCAGGAGCTAGTGTGAGACTTGTGGGCAGATCATGGTCCAGCCCACACAGTGACATGTCTGATGGCTTACAGAAAGATGTGGAGCACCTGCCACTAATGAAAAACTACACTCAGGCTTTCAAGGCACAAGGTTATGATTTCCTTCAGATCTCACAGCCATGCCCCAAAATAGGAGGGAGTATCTCTCAAGACTCCAGTGCTGCTGGTCGTTTAAATCTTCCTCTGTAATACGAAGCCTCTGTCAGCAAAGGCACTGTTAGAATTTTATCTAATATTACAAATTTTCCTAAATATTTCTATTTAACATTCCCATTCTCCACACTTTGAGGCACATATTTATTAGTTGAGAAAACACCAGTAACATCAGGAAAAATCAGTGATGTAATTAAGTCTGTTGGTGGGGATGGTTGAATCAATGATCTCCTCTGTCTGTCTACAGCAACGGTATTGTTTTGTCCAAATTTGGGGGTGTAAAAATAATAATGAAAGTTGATCTTACTCAACGATGACTCAATGTCACCCACTGATTAAGCACATATATATTAATTCAATATTCATATGAATATTTTGGTAACATTTTGTTATTCTATATTTACAAATAAGGAAATGCAGCACAGAGAGGCTATGTAATTGTTCAAAATTACAGATGATAAAAGATGGACATATACTTTGAACCCATCCAATCTGACCCCTGGCCACTACACATAACTGCTTCTTGGAAATGTTGTTATTTGTTCAGTTTTTAGCAGAGTCTGGAAAGTTCAGCACAACACAACTCAAGTTCAAATTTCAAGCCCAATAATGCCCCCAAACCAGATAGCACCCTTCCTTCTCTCAAGTACCCACGACTACCTACTTTCTTTTAGGATAGACATGGATCTCCCTAAGGGTTGACTTTGTAAACAAAAATCATTCACAATACAGATAACATAGAACTGGCCTGAACTTTATTTGATCCATTCAAATCCTGAGCAGACTCGAATGAATCTGAGGTCTGCCTCCAAAGGTGACAGAAGTATGCTACTTTTCGAAATGATTTTTTGCCCGTAATCCCACCAATTTGGGAGGCCAAGGTGGGCGGATTACCTGAGGTCAGGAGTTCGAGACCAGCCTGGCCAACATGGTGAAACCTTGTCTCTACTAAAAACACAAAAATTAGCTGGGCATTGTGGTGGGCACCTGTAATCCCAGCTACTCAGGAAAACCACTTGAACTTGGGAGGTGTAGGCTGCAGTGAGCCGAGATCGTGCCACTGCACTCCAGCTTGGGCGACAGAGTGAGACTGTCTCAAAAAAAAAAGAAAAAAAAAAAAGGATTTTTTCTTTACTTTTATCGATTCACACTTAATTATATGTCAATATTTTAGCCATATATTTTTAAAGATACTTTAAGAATGTAATAATTGTAAAGTTTATTTCCCCCACCCACATAGGATAACTATTTTATTCTGAGGTTGGTATAGGTAGAGTTAAAAGAAATCTCAGAAGATTTTTAAATAAAACATAATAACTACTAAATTTTAATATAATGTTTTAAAAATACCACAGGATATTTCTAGGTCTAGAATTATTCATTTAGACAGACAAAGAAAAGATGGCTGCATATATTAGTATATTAAACCAGTAATTGTTAATGCTTATGGGGAAAAGTATATCATTTATTATCACTTTGTGGTATTGAATGTAACACACTGTATATTGTATAGCATGTATAATACATAAAATTCCAAGACTTACCAAAAGATTTTTAATGTGCCCACTCAAACTCACAGCAACTTTTCTGGTGTTTTTAACCGCTCTATCATAAATAAAAGTTGTAGCACCTCGGTTCCAGTCAACTACAATTACATTCATATCTTCTTCATTCAGCAAAATGCTTACGAAGTTCTGAAGCCATGATGGGATGGAGCCCATTGGTCTGTATCCATGAATAAGCCAGACTGTTTTCTTTTGTGTGTTGAAATTAACATTAAGTGAGTTATTGTGTTCAAACAGTGGCTTAGCACAATTTAGGTTGTTCCTTGTATACATCATCAGAATTATCTCTATTCTTGGAATAAATAAATCTCTGAAGGAATCCTTTATACTTAGATGAGAGAATTCAAGGCATGGTCTTTCATTCTCTGAAATAAGAAAATATCAATCAAGTTAAGTACTGGAATAATATTTTATTCCTGTTGCTGTTGCAAAGAACAGAATTAAATGTGGAGTGTAGGGAAGACTTCATTTCATTAACCCTTTAACATAATTTACTGAGCAACTGCAATGTTTAAGGTAATGCATTAATTATCTAAAAAGATTTTCTGAACTAAAAGTAATGGAAAATACAAATGTGATTGGTTAAAAATTTAAGAAGAGATTTTTATCTGTACAAAATGTAACAATAATGGTGTGAGTGAAAACAGTAAGATTGTTAATAAAGTGCAATGGGTACTAATCAAAGTCGATAAATTGATCATAAACTTTAACAAAAGTTTTACAGAATAGTCCTTGTATAAAAGCATTAGAATAAAATATATTTAACCTAACTGGTCATCAATACAAAACAATAAAGTAATATTTTCCTCATAAAATTTAAAATATTTTAGAAAATTAAATAATAAATATTAATATAACATGAATGTTGAGATCATAAGTTGATACAACATTCCTTTGAAATTTTACATGTGTGTGTTTACTGTACACATAAACTTCACAAATCTTTTTCTTAATTTTCTTTCTAGGACTTACCATTTGTAATAAGTGTAAAGACATTAATCACTGGGTTATGTATAATGGGACAAAAATGTAAAACATCTTAAATCTCATCCTTATAGTATTTTCATCCATGTGTGCATTCTATCATTATTAACTATCTGTCTACATATTGCTCTATATACTTATCTATCTACCCTAGAAAGAACTAGGGCAGAAAATAAAATAACTAAACCAGATTTATAATAAGAGTCATTGCTAGACAATGAAATGATGACTGCCTTTTGTTTTCTTTTTCACAGATTTTTGTGATTCTATTTTTTTTTTCACAATAAGCAAATAATCCCCATAGTGTTTTTTTCCCAGATGATAGTATATGTTCGTACTGCTTCTAGCACTTTAATTTGATAAGAATATTTAGGAAATAATTTTTCAATCCATACCAAAAATTAACAAAAGTATTAGTGCACTTTATGCCAGTAATTCCACTTTAAAGAATCTAGCCCAGAAAAACTTAATACTGAGATAATATGCATTTCCTACAATAATTCTAGTTTTCAAGTATATTCACAATATTGTCACAATTGATTAGATGAAGAAAAATAAGGAAGGCAATGAAGGAGAAGCAAGACTTGCATTCCATTCCTATATTAACAGCTGAGAGATATTTGGAAAAATTATTTCATTTGTTGTAAATATCAGAGAATGAGGAAGAGAAATATATTGAAACACAATACAATATGAAAGCAAGCTACACTGTGCAAATTGTGTGGGAAATCTATACATCCACCTTCCCACCACCTGGAATTCTGACAAGAATTTAATACATATCAATACTAATCAATACATCCAAAGTACTGGTCCACTCCAAGCTAAAGTCAATTTTACCTGGCCCTAGAAAGAGTAATGAGGAATAAACCAGTAGGATCCTGGTGATAAATATAACAGAAATAAATCATCACCTAATACAATCAACAAAGATATCTATTATCTATTAACAGATACACAAGTATTTTTCATTAGAATGCAAGAAAAATTACATCTCAAAAACCGGAGCAGGAGTGAAAAATACAAAAATTAGCTGGGCATGGTGGTGCATGCCTGTAATCCCAGCTACTCGGGAGGCTGAGGCAGCAGAATCCATTGAACCAGGGAGGCGGAGGTTGCAGTGAGCCGAGATTGTGCCACTGCACTCCAGCCTGAGCAACAGAGTGAGATCCGTCTCAAAAAAAAAAAAAAAAAAAATTAAGAAAACAACAATAGGATCAGATGAAAAACACAGTAATGAAATATTTCAATTCAGAAAAAGTAAAAATGCAATTGCAAAATTAAAATCTGCATTATAAATGCTATAACAAACCATGGAAAGCTCTTCTTAGAGTAAGAACTGAAGAAAGAAAGATATTAAAATTATTAAGGGAAACACAGATAGAGGACAGGGTCTGCTTATTCAAATAAAAAATGATTGCTGTTTCCCTGAGGTGGGGGTGGTAATCATTTGAGGGTAAGAGAAAGTAGCAGCTACAACAACTAAGGAAATCATTGTATACAGGGATTTGCACATGGAAAAGGCTCACCATAATCTAGATAAAATTGGTAAATCAGACTCACCAAGAGACTTCCTAGAAACTGGTTTGGATTTCGATGAAAGAGAAAAATACCCTAAAAATATCAAGGCAGAAAATCCAAGTTACAAATTTCTATTTGTATGAAGGAATAAAGTTCTAATGACTTCATAATTCTCTTTTTTAAAATAAAACATGAGATAGATAAAAACATCATCAAGTGGAATGTTTTGTGCCCTAATAATTTTATACCTTTCCTAAAGTACACCACTCATAAAAAGCATAGTAAAGTCCCTGACATTGTCACTATTAAATAAATGTAGATTTATCAAAGACAAGATCCAGAGAAACTTTCGGTATACAAAGATTCAAAGTGAGTATGAAATAAAATTAGATATTGATTTTAAATTTATGAAACTGGGTAAAACATGAATGCGGTATCAAAAATCATTCTTGTACAGTATTTCCAAATTATACTGACAAGATGAGATGTAAGTTAAAAATACAGAGGAAGTAAGCTTGTTGCAAAAATCCATCAACTGAGGGATTTGCAAGATTATTATTTTTTGACTTTCATAGATACATAAGTAGGGGTTTAAAAAAGATATTAAAAACCTTAAATGTTAAATGCTGTGCTATGTAAAATAGTACACATAAATTTCTACACACTAGAAAATATTAAGTTATAGTAAACAGTACATATATATACATAAGAAGTGAAAATGGAAATATATAAAGCAGAATGAAACAAAATGATGATATTACACTAGAGAAAAGAATATATATGATATGTGAGCAGTTCTGTACCCTATTAAAAAGCAAAAAATAAAAATAAACATTTTTTTAAAAAGTAACAAGATATTTAAAGGAGGTACACAGGCAATTTTAAATAAATAGAGAACTAAATGTATTCTATATAAAATAAAAATAAAATAGGTTGGTGTGTTTTAGTGCAGTAATGGCACCAATTTACCACTCCTGAATCCTTCTCATTTCTCTTGGAAATTTTAGTTACATCATAAGTGGGGTGACTTGTTCCACTCCTTGATATGGACACAAATGTAGGGCTTGCCCTAGAAAATAGAACCTTAGGAAACTTAATGCAAGCAGAGGCTTAAAATCAGCTTGTGAATGTGGGTTTGGACATTCTAACCTCTGCTATCACCACAAAAGCATCCCTAGTCTGGCCTGTTAGAAAAGGAAAGACAGGTGTAATAGTGTAAAGTTCTCCAGTGTGCTAGGTTCTAGTCACCCCAGCTGACTGACAGTCATTCAATAGCCAGACATGAACTGAACCAGGAAAAACAGAGTTACCTAACCACCTCCCATATGACTCCACAAGTGTGAGTAATAGCTGCTTAACATCAAATCCCACTGAAGGTTAAGAGTTTTATTTTATTTTGGCATCACTGTGACATCATATAGTCGATTTCATCAGCAACATTAATATCAAGTAAAGAGAATAAAAACAAGTCATCAACTGATACAGTGGGTGCGGTGGCTAATGCTTATAATCCCACCACTTTGGGAGACCGAGCTGGGTGGGTCACCTGAGACCAGCCTGGCCAACATGGTAAAACCTCGTTTCTACTAAAAATACAAAAATTAGCTGGGTATGGCAGTGGGCGCCTATAATCCCAGTTACTTGGGAGGCTGAGGCAGGAGACTCGCTTGAACCTGGGAGGTGGAGGCTGCAGTAACCGAGATCACACCACTGCACTCCAGCCTGGGTAACAGAGCAAGACTCTGTCTCAAAACAAACAAACAAACAAACAACAACAACAAAACAGTTATCAAATGATACAAAAAAAGATAAACTAATGTATTGTCAAACTCTTGAACATTAAATTGATTCAATTCTGCTAGATTTAGGAATAGAAAGAAAAATAAAATTCTAGACAACAAAAACTTACAGGAATCCCTAATAATTATAAGTGGACTCTTCAGCAGAAACTTTGCAGGGCAGAAGGCAATGGAAATATATATTTTAAATGTTGAAAGAAAAACTATCAACCTAGAATTCCATATCCAACAAAATTATCCTTTAAAAATGAGGAAGAAATTAAAACATCCCAACATTCCCACACGAGCATAAGCTGGGAATTCCTTACCTCTAGACCCACTCTACATGAAATATTAATGCAAGTCCTTCACATTTAAATGAAAGTACACTAGACAAGTAACTAGAAGTCATACAAAAATACAAAAATACAAGGTTCTCTGGTAAAGACAAATATATGACAAATAAAAACAGTTTTGCTTTGTAACTTTACTTTTTATTTTCTACAAGACTTAAAAGACAAATGCATAAAAATAACTATGAATGCATGTTAATGTTAATGAGTACACGATATATAATGATGTAATCTGTGTCATCGGTAAAATTAAGTAGGGGAGGGTGGAACTGTAAAGAAGTAGAGAATTTTGTTATGGTATTGGAGTTAAGTCAGTATCAATTTAAAAAAGATAATGACTTTTGGCTATTATTTGTAATCCTCAATGTAATCAGAAAGAAAACATCTATAGAATATTTAAGAAAATGAGAAGAGAATCAAAACACGCTGCTACCAAAAAAAATCGATTAAACACGAAGAAAGGCAGTAGTGGAGGAAATGAGGGACAAAAAGCTTTAAGACATACAGAAAACTAATAAAAAAGTGGCAAAAACAAGTGCTTTGCTATCAGTGATAATTTTAAATGTAGGTAGACTAAACAACCCCCCCCAACTGAAAACATATTGGCAGAATGAATAAAAATCAGGATCAAACTATATATTATCTACGAGAGACTCAGTTTAGATTTAAAGACATATACATTGAAACTTAAAGAATGAAAAAAGATATTCAATGCAAAATGTAACTAAAAGCAAGCAGAAATGCTGCACTAATATCAAGCAAATTAACTAAGTTAAAATCTGTTACAAGAGACAAATACATTAAAATGCTGAATCAGTAAAAATTCTTAGAAGAAAACAAGGGTGAAACCTTCATATGTTGGATTTGGCAATGATTTCTTGAATGCTACAAGAACAGAACCACAGGTGACAACCAAAAAAAATGAGTAAATTGGACTTAATCAAAATTAAAACTTTTATGCATCAAAGGACATTATCAACAAAGTAAAAAGGCAACCCACTGAATGTGAGAAAATATTTATTAATCATATATCTGATATGGGATTAATTCCAGAATATTATAATGAACTTCTATAACTCAACAATGAAAACACAAACAACCCAATTAAAAATGGGCAAAGAACTTAAATAGACATATCATTGAAGATATCCAAAAGTTCCCTAAGCTTATGAAAAGCTCAATATCACTACCACTAATAACTGGGGAAACATAAATCAAACATATAATGAGATGCCACTTCCTACCTCTTATGATAACTTGCTAAAAATACACACACAAAAAAAGTGGAAAATAACAACTGTTGGTAAAGATGTACAGAAATTGGAACCATTGTGCATTGTTGATGGGAATATAAAATGGCGTAGCTGCTGTGGAAAATGGTATGGTGGCTCCTCTAAAATTGAAAATAAAATTACCATATTATCCAGCAATTCCACTTCTGTATATACACCCAAAAGAACTGAAAACAGTAACTGGAAAAGATATTTGTATACCCATGTTTATAGAAGCATTATTTGAAATAGCTAAAAGGTGGAAGCCACACAAGTATCCATCAACAGGTGAATGAATAAACAAAACCTGGTAGATATCTAGAATGGAATATTGTTCAGCTTTGAAAAGGTGAAATTGACACATACTACAATAAGAATAACTTTGAAGACATTATGTCAAGTGCAAATAAACTGGATATAAAAGGACAAATACCATATAATTCAATTTAAATGAGATACTGAGAGCAGTCAAATTTATAGAGAAAGAAAGTAGGACTGTGGTTGCTCTGGGCTGAGGGAAAAGGGGAAATGAGGAATCATTTAATAGGCATAGAGTTGATGGCTACAGAATTTGAGTTTGAAAAGTTAAAAAATTCTGGCGATGGGTGATGATCATGGTTGCATGACAGTGTGCATGCAGTTAATGCCACTAACCTATAAACTTTAAAATGGCTAAAATAATAATTTTTTCTCTGTGTTTGACCACAATTGAAAGAAAACAAAACAAAACATTCAGAATCCAATTTCTGTCATTACAGATATCTCATCCCCTCATCCCAGATTTGCCTTACTGCTGTAAACAACGAGAACAGTGGATAAAATATATGCGAACAAAATTAGACACTGGACAACAAAAAACATAGAATTGTGATTGCTGAAAGGGAAGCAATTTATTTGAACCCTATAAACTCATAACATTCTGCTTGGAGGTTGTTTCCAGACTGCTGCGTAAAAAGGGCTCAGTTAATCAGAGTATAGCAGTCTTGTCAAGTTGGGGAGAAACATCAGAGTCTGGGAAGTCTGAGACAACTAGAATTTGAAAGGCAAAGTGCCAGAGAGGAAGGAACCAGGCAGAAGAAAAGCTCTGAAATCTGCATGGGGTCGCTTATATCTGGATGTTACTGGATCCATATGTTGCTGGATATGATCCTTTGCATACGGGATAGAACCACAAAGAGCTGAAAGCTGAACAATTTTCGAGGTTACATTAGACTAGGAGAGATTGAAGTTCCAACTAGGCAAAGTAGGAAGACCTTAATAAACAGTAGGAACATTCAGCAGAATCCCTAGAATGGTCAGACTTTAGTTTAAATGGCACTAAACCAGGTCTAGAATAAAAGAGAATGTAGAGCCATCCTCCTCCTCTCATTCTCCAAGCTCTGCTTGCTTTCATTCAGCCTCATCCTCCGACAAAGGACAGGCTATGTATATAATATTTAAGGAAAATGTTAACAATCTTGGGATAGGCAAAGGACTCTAATATAAGATACACAGTAAGCATGAAACAGAAAAAAGTGATAAATTGGAGTTTTACATAATAATACGTATCTTCTAAAAGGACATTGTTAAGAATATGAATATGCAGAGTTGTGTATCTGAAAAACACTTGTATCTCAACTAACATGTATATGTATTATAAGAAAATTCAATGTTTCAATTGGCAAAATAGTTAAAGACATTTTACAAAAGATGGCATAATGTCTAAGAAGCTGAAGAAATGATACTTAACATCACTAGTCATCAAAACAACGTGATTTAAAACCAAAATAATCTACCACTACATATCCAGGAGAATGACTAACATTAAAAACTGACAAAACCAACTAGGATGTAAAACAACTGAAACCATTGTACATTGCTGGGGAAAATGACAAAATGATACAATTATTGTTAATTTCTTATAATGTTCTATGCACTTACATGATCCCAAAAATTAACTTGCGGATGTTAACGCATGAGAAATAAAAACGTGTCCTTACTACATTTACAAGTTCATAGTGTTTTTTTGTTTTGTTTTGTTTTGTTTTTATATAACGACACTAAATTGTAAAAAAAAAAAAAAAAAAAAAAAGTCAATCAAGAAGTACAAGACGTATACGGGTAATTAAATTGTAATAAATTAATACTACCCAGCAATAAAAAGAAATAAACTTCTTATGCATGCAAAAACTTGGATGAATCACAAAAGCATTATGCTGAGCAAAAGACTCCAGAAACAAAAAAGCACATATTTTAAATTTTCATGTATATGAAATTCTACAAAAGAAATATTTAATATAGTGTCATAAAGAAGGTCTGGGTTATATAGAACCAGAGGTGTGGAAGGGATTAATTGCAAAAAGCTAAATTTTAAGGGTGCAGGAAATGTTTTATATCTTGACTTTATGGTTGTTATATACCATAAGAAGTATGATGCACCTATTTTTTTTTTTTCCAAAACTCATTAGGCCTGGTGCAGTGGCTCACATCTGTAATTCCAGAACTCCGAGAGGTCAAGGCAGGAGGATTGCTGGAGGCTAGGAGTTCAAGACCAGTCTAAGCAAGGTAGTAAGACGATGTCTCTACAAAAAAAAAAAAAAAAAAAGTGAAAAATAAACCAGGTCTGGTAGTACACACCTGTGGTCCTACCTACTCAGGAGGCTGAGGTAGGAGGATTGCCTGAACCCAGAATATCAAGGCTCAGTGAGCCATGGTAGCACCACTGCACTCCAGCCTGGGCAACAGAAGAAGAACCTATCTCAGCATCAACAACAAAAAATAATCAAAGTACATTTAAATGTGTGTACATTTTATTGTATTTATACTCAACATCAATAAAATTAATTTTTAGAAACTTAAAGATCCAAAACTTTTTCAAATAATAGAAAAATATAAAGTTCAACAAATAATTCTTAAAAGCTAGAATAATCCTAATGTCAAACATAAAGATAGGACAAATACACACACACACACACACACACACACACCCCAGATAAATTAGATATGTCATTCCGACCCATACAACAATCTAAAGGCAAAATTCCCAAATCACAAAAATACAGAGCATAAGAACAAAAAATTAATTTATACTATTTTAAATATAAGTTAGAAGTATAACTTAATAAAATAACAGAATGCTTTTTTATTTTATGCCAATTGGAATAATCATACTAATGATAAAACACTAGTGCATATTTCCATTAAAATTAAGAAAGTATAAAAAGTGTCTGCTATCACACTATGTATTATTTTTTAATATTCTAATGTAGCATTACGATTTGAAAAGTAGGAAGCTAAATATCATGATAAAATGTTGCGGGTGCTGACAGACAAAATAGCCAATATAGATGATAATGTAACTGACTGGCTAGAACTGAAAAACACACTACTTGTGATTGAATTTCAGAATGCAATCACAGGTATTAACAGCAGAATAGACCAAGCAAAGGAAAGAATCTCAGGGCTAGAAGACTGCCTTTCTGAAATAAGACAGACAAGAGTAGAGAAAAAAGAATGAAAAGGAAGAATCTCAGAGAAATATGGGATCATGTAAAGATACCAAATAAATCTATGACTCATTGGTGTACCTGAAAGAGATGGGGAGAATAGAACAAAATTGGAAAATATATTTTAGGATATCATCCAGAAGAATTTCCCCAACCTACCTAGAGAGGCCAACATTCAAATTCAGGAAATGCAAAGAACCCCAGTAAGATACTTTAAAAGAAGATCATCCCCAAGACACATAATCATCAGATTCTACAAGGTTGAAGTGAAAGAAAAATGTTAAAGGCAGCAAGAGAGAAAAACCAGGTCATCTACAAAGGGGAGCCATCAGACTAACAGAAGACCTTTCAGCGGAAACCCTACAAGCCAGAAGAGATTGGGAGCCAATATTCAAGATTCTTAAAGAAAAGAAATTCCAGGCTAGAATTTCGTATCTGGGCAAACTAAGCTTCATAAGCAAAAGAGATATAAGATCTTTTTCAGACAAGCAAATGCTGAGGGAATTTGTTACCACCAGACCTGCCTTACAAGAGCTCTGGAATAAAGCACTAGATAGGGAAAGGAAAGATCACTACTAGTCATTACAAAAATATACTGAAGTACACAGACTGCTGACACTATAAAGCAACCACATAAACAAGTCTGCAAAGTAACGAGCTAATATCATGATGACAGGATCGAATCCACATATATCCATACTAACCTTACATGTCAATGGGTTAAATGCCTCAATTAAAAGACACAGGGTGGCAAACTGGATAAAGTGCCAAGACCCATTTGTATGCTGTCTTCAAAAAACCCATCTCACATACAGTGACAAACATGGGCTCAAAAAAAAAGGGGTGGAGAAGAATCTACCAAGCAAATATAAAACAGAAAAAAAACCAGGGGTTGCAATTCTAGTTTCTGACAAAACAGATTTTAAATCAACAAAGATCAAAAAAGACAAAGACATTACATAATCATAGAGGGTTCCATTCAACAAGAAAATCTACCTGCCCTAAATATGTATGTACCCAACACAGGAGCACCCACCCAGGTTTGTAAAGCATGCTCTTTCTCAGAGACCTTCCAAGGGACTTAGAATCCCACACAATAATAATGGGGACTTCAACAATCCACTGACAATATGAGATACATTACTGAGACAGAAAATTAATAAAGATATCCAGTACCAGAACTCAGCACTGGATCAAATGGACCTGATAGCTCCACATAAAACAATAGAATATACATTTTTCTCAAGGCCACATGGCAAATACTCTAAAATCAGACACACAATTGAAAGTAAAACACTCCTCAGCAAAGCAAAAGAAATGAAATCATAACAAAAAGTCTCTCATACCACAGTGTAATCAAATTAGAAATTAAGACTAAGAGATTCACTCAAAATGATATAATTACATGAAATAGAATAACCTACTCCTAAGTGAATCCTGGGTAAAATTAACGTTTCGAGAAATTATTTGAAACTAATGAGAAAAAAGATGCAACATACCAGAATCTTTGGGATACAGCTAGGGCAGTGATAAGAGAGAAATTGATAACACTAAATGACCACATCAAAAAGTTAGAAAGATCTCAAGTTAACAATCTAACATCACAACTAAAATAACTAGGGAACCACGAGCAAACAAATTACAAACTAGCAGAAGACAACAAATAACCAAAATCAGAGCTGAACTGAAGGAGACTGAGAAATGAAATACTATTCAAGAGATCAATGAATCAAGGAGATGGTTTTCTGGAAAAAATTAATACAATAAATAGCCTGCTGGCTAGACTAATAAAGAAGAAAAGAAGAGTCACATAAACAGAATCAGTAACAATAAGGGTGATATTACTACTTAACCCACAGAAACACAATCATCAGAGAATATTATAGACACTTCTATGCATTTTAACCAGAAAATCTAAAAGAAATTGATAAATTCCTGGACAAATACATGCTCCCAAGACAGACGTCAGGAAGAACTGGTATCCCTGAACATACCAATGATGAGCTCTGAAATTTAGGAAGTAATAAACAGCCTACCAACCAAAAAAAGAAAAAAACCTGGGAAAAGCCTGGGACCAGATGCATTCACAGATGAATTCTACTAGATGTACAAAGAAGAGCTGGTACCATTCCTACTGAAACTATTCCTGAAAAAATGAGGAGGAGGGACTCCTCCCTAACTCATTCTATGAGGCCATCATCATCCTGATACCAAAATCTGGCAGAGATTTAACAACAACACAAAAAACTTCAGGCCAATATCCTTGATGAGTATCAATGCAAAAATCCTCAACAAATACTGGCAAACCGAATCCAGCAGCACATCAACAAGCTTATCCACCATGATCAAGTAGGCTTCATCCCTGGGATGCAAGGTTGGTTCAACATACACAAATCAATAAATGTGACTCATCACATAAACAGAACTAAAGACAAAAACCACATGATTATCTCAATAGATGCAGAAAAGGCCTTCAATAAAATTCAACATTGCTCCATGCTAAAAACTCTCAATAAACTATGTATTGAAGGAACATGCCTCAAGATAATAAGAGCCATATATGACAAACCCATAGCCAACATCATACTAAATGGATAAAAGCTGAAAGCATTCCCCTTGAAAACAGCCAAGAAAAGGATACCCTTTCTCACCATTCCTATTCAACATAGTATTGGAAGTCCTGACCCAGGCAATCAGGCAAGATTTGAAAGAAATAAAAGGCATCTAAATAGGGAGAGAGGAAGTCGAACTACTGCTGTTTGCAGACAACATGATCCTATCTCTAGAAAACCGTATAGTCTCTGCCCAAATGCCTCTTAAATTGATAAAGAAGAACTTCAGCAAAGTCTCAGGATACATAATCAATATGCAAAAATCACTAGTATTCCTATACACCAACAAAGTCAAGCCTTGAGCCAAATCAGGAATTAACTCTCATTCACAATTGCCACAAAAAGAATAAAATACCTAGGAATACACCTAACTAGGGTAGTGAAAGATCTCTACTAGGAAAACAACAAAACACTGCTCAGATAAATCAGAGATGACACACACAAAAAATAGAGAAACATACCATGCTTATGGATAGAAAGAATCAGTATCATTAAAATGATAATACTGCCTAAAGCAATTTATAGATTCAATGCTATTACTATTAAACTACCATTGAGATTACTCACAGAACAAGAAAAAAATTATTTTAATATTCACATGGAACCAAAAAAGGGCCCAAATAGCCAAGGCAATCCTAAGCACAAAGAACAAAGCTGGAGGCATCACACTACCTGACTTCAAACTATACTACAGGGCTACAGTAACCAAAACAGCATGATCCTAGTACAAAAACAGACACATAAACCAATGGAACAGAGTAGAGAACCCAGACATAATGCTGCACACCTACAACTATCTGATCTTCAACAAACCTGCCAAAAACGATGGGAAAGGATTCCCTATTGAATAAGTGGTGCTGGGATAACTGATTAGCCTTATAAAGAAGATTGAAACTGGACTCCTTCCTTACATCATATACAAAAATTAACTGAAGTGGGATTAAAAACATAAAATGTAAAACCCAACACTACAAAAACCCTGAAAGACAACTCAGGCAATGCCATTCAGAACACAGACACAGGCTAAGATTTAATGACAAAAACACCAAAGGCAACTGCAACTAAAACAAAAATTAACAAGTGGGATCTAATTAAACTAAAGAGCTTCTGCACAGCAAAAGTAACTATCAACAGACTAAACAACCTACAGAATGGGAGAAAATTTCTGCAAACTATGCATCTGACAAAGGTCTAATATCCAGAATCTATAAGGAACTTAAACAAATTTACAAGAATAAAAACTAACAACTCCATTAAAAAGTGGGCAAATGACATGAGCACTTTTCAAAAGAAGACATACATGTGGCTAACAATTACATGAAAAAAAAAAAACTCAGCATCGCTGATGAGTAGATAAATGTCAATCAAAACCAAATGAGATATCATCTCACACCATTCAGAATGGCTGTTAAAAAGTCAAAAAATAACAGACACTGACAAGGTTGTGGAGAAAAAGGAACACTTACATGCTATCAGTGGGAACATAAATTAGTTCAACCATTGTGGAAGACAGTGTGGCAATTCCTCAAAGAGCTAAAAAACAGAACAACTATTCAGCTTAGCAATCCGATTACTGGGTATATACCCAAAGGGATATAAATCATTCTATTAAAAAAACACATGTTCACTGCAGCACGATTCACAGTTGCAAAGACATTGAATCAACCTAAACGCCCATCAGTGATAGACTGGATAAAGAAAATGTGGTACACATACACCATGGAATACTATGCAGCCTTAAAAATGAATGAGATCATAGCCTTCGCAGGGACATGAATGGAGCTAAAGGCCATTATCCTTAGCAAATTAACACAGAAACAGAAAACCAAATGCCACATGTTCTCACTTTTAAGTGGGGGCTAAACGCTGAGATCACATGGACACATGGGGGAGAACAACACACACTGGGCCCTGTTCATGGGGGTTAGGGGGAGCGACAGCACCAGGAAGAATAGCTAATGGATGCTAGGCTTAATACGTGCAGTGGTATAAATAAATGTAGTATTTAATTCAAAATTTTTCAGTTATATGATATAATAAATTCCTATTTTTTGAAGGGTGAGTGGGTTTAAACTGGTTTAAACTAGGTTCCTATGATTTGCAAATTAACTAGTTTTTTTAAAAAAAAAGATGTGGAAAGATTGGGGAGGAGAGAGAGAAAAGAAGGAAAAGAAAACAGAAAGAAGAGGAAAAGAGAAAAAAGGAAAAAATGAAAAAAGAAATTTTTAAAAATACAGTACTGAAATACATCATGATTGAATATAAGCATTAATATCATGAAGTAAGTTCTGCTCAAATTAATGTATATGTGCAGTGCAATTCTAAAATAACGTCTCAATACTATAAGGAGAGGCAGAAAGTGTATAAGAAAAATAAATGATATTTTGAAGATAATAGGACCATGATTAAAATTATGTTTACATAATAAACAAATTAAAAAGAGGCCTGTGAAACAGAACCAAAAATTGATAGACAGTTTAATGAAATAGAATGGGGACACCCAGAAATATACCATTTTAGCTAAAATAATTATGGCAATTAAAAGCAGTCAAAGGTGATGGATTTTTAAATAAAAAATGTTAGGATAATTATTTGATTCTAGTTATATTAAAGTATTCCATGTAAAAGTAAAATTATACAAGCTAGACAAAGGATACAGTTAATATATATATGATATCAGATTGAAGAATAATTTTTCAGCATAAAAACAAAGGAAGAAACCATGAAGCCAATAGGTTTCATAGCACATACATTTAAAACATCTGTACATAAAGAAACACTATAAACTACACAAAAGACAAAAAATGAACTATGGAAGTGTTTTCAATATAAAGTAGGAAAGGAACTAATATATATATACAAAACTGTAAATGAGAAAAAAGAAAAAGAATACCAGGTGAGGGATATAAACTGACATTTTCTAAAAATGTTCAGAGAGCTCATAAATGTATTAACATAAGCTTAGTCTCCTTAAAAAATCAATAAATTTTAATTAAAGTAAAATTACCATATCATTTTTACCTTTATACTCATTGACTACTAACATCAATGTATATCGCAACATTTCAATACAGAATATTTAGGATTCAATTAAATCCATGGAAATTAGAGACTGGAAAAATAAATTATCATGTATTTCTAAGATGGGGACTATACAGCATTTAAGAAATTGTTTCTGAAAACTAAAGATAACATCAGAAAACATGTATTATGTAAAATGAAATACAATAAGAAGATAATGAAAACCATACACACTAACCATATGAATATCTATTTCTATATATACAGCCCATATTTATATAATACTCATTTCATCCATGATATAGCATATATATAATATACTGTAAACACATGCATATATTTGTACACACACACCCCCCCACACACATACATATTTATTGGGTAAGATATTAACCAACACAAATGTAGTTTGCAGTGATGCTGATTAAATTGTGTTCTCTATCTGTATTTCTCTGCGTGATTTCTATTGTCTCTATTTTAATATTTTTTAGTTTTCTATATCTAAAATATTCATTTCTTAGTTTTTTAATGAGAGAAAATAGATTTAATAGACTTCAGTTAATTAAAAATAAAAATTGCCGGCCGGGCGCGGTGGCTCAAGCCTGTAATCCCAGCACTTTGGGAGGCCGAGGCGGGTGGATCATGAGGTCAGGAGATCGAGACTATCCTGGCTAACATGGTGAAACCCCGTCTCTACTAAAAATACAAAAAACTAGCTGGGCGTGGTGGCGGGCGCCTGTAGTCCCAGCTACTTGGGAGGCTGAGGCGGGAGAATGGCGTGAACCCGGGAGGCGGAGCTTGCAGTGAGCCGAGATCAGGCCACTGCACTCCAGCCTGGGAGACACAGCGAGACTCCATCTCAAAAAAAAAATAAAAATAAAAATAAAAATAAAAATTGCAAAATGAATGGTATCAGCAAAAAACTGAATATATCTAAAACAGAAAGATTAGTATTAATTTTTGTACCTGTTTGAAAAATTAACAAATTGAGGATCTGAGAAATAGACTAAGTAACTCTATTGTGATTCAAAATTCACTAGCAGGTACATAATATAGTACTTTATTTCCAAAGATGTAGGAAGATAATGACTCTAGCAGTAACCTCAACGGAGAGGTAAGCTGAGAAGTAATACTGAAAATCTTGTTAGGTTTCAAATTATAGAAGCAGCAAAAATGTTAAAAATACCAAAGACACATGGGGAAGTTATAAATAGTCATTGTAGGTTGTCCAGCATTCTCTCTGAAACATATTTCCATTACAGTTACAATGCCTGTGAAATTGAGAGCAAGGAGATTAAAACAGACAGTCCAGAGGCAGGCATAGTGCCCTGCACGTGAACAGCTGACTCAAGTACCTCTAGCCTCTCTCAAAAATCTCTTGTGACTCTGAGCAAGTTATTTTACCTCTCATCTCTGAGCCTCAGTTTTCTCATGTTTAAATGGAAGGAGTTGAAAGAAATGATCTCCTGTTACTGCAACATTCTTTGATTTCAAATGCTTTTTCACGCTGGGCAAGCTGCTGAGACAAGTTTGTCTTGCAATTTTCAGTGTTTTCATTATTGATTTTATGGTGTATAAAGAATTTAGTTTGTAATCAAAATGAACAAAAAAACCACTAGTTTTGCTGACTCAAGTCAAGAACAGAGAGCCTTAAAACTTAGTCATAAAAAGCTACAATCCCTATACATCTTAGAAAGATTTAACCCTTTTTTTCTGATAATCTAAACCCCCATTCTCATCCCAAAATTCCTACATGAAAACCTCCTTCCTTCTCTTTCCTCATTTCTGGAAAAACATGGATTTGTGAACAACAACAATATTAACCATATGATAATAGTTTATATTTAGCTATCACTTCATGGCAAGTCCAGTGTTGTTTTATATTTCCTATTCTTTTCTTCATTTTATATATGAAGAAAGTGAAGTTAAAAGAGATTAAATGATCTCAGGCATACAACTAGAAGCCACAGGACATTTCTGGGTGACAACTGAAAAGCATGAGCACTATATTTTTGGCACAAGTTATTATGTAAACATTTGAGTAACATAAATAAGACCCTATCAGAAGTTCACTAGCTCTCTGTTTATTCATCTGTAATAAGAAGGAAGACCCTTTTGGGCCAGCAGAATTCGAAGCACGAAACAATTGACCCACTTGATGCTACAAAGACAGTGGCTTCTATGGCCATAGAGCCAGTTAAGACACAACACTGTAGGTAAAACGTTAAAATCCCTGAACGCTAGTGGCAGAAAGCAAAATAAAAGGCAAATATATCATTAATTATGTAGTCATGAACCAATCAAAAACACACATTTAAAAAGAATGCAAAATTATAGTTAGATAGGAGAAATAAGTTCTAGTGTTCTACATCACGTAGAATGACTATAGTTAACAATTATATATAGTTTCAAACAGCTAGGAGGATACTGAGTGTTCCCAGCACAAAGAAATAACTGTGTGAGATATCAATACACTAATTACTTGGATATGATCTCTATGCATTATATCTATCAAAATATTACTATGTACTCTAGAAATAATAGGCACAATTATGTTGATTAATTTTTAATGAAAAAACAAGATATTCAGTCAGCAACTCATTTATGCAAATGTTAGGAAAGCTGTTGAAAATGAATCGGACTACACAAGCAAAATAAAGTAGGGTGTCTAACAAGTCTTTATACCAGGAATTCTCAAGAATGATTTTAAAAACGGATGTAAAAAAAAAAAATGACTGGGAACAGCAGAATTTTCAGAATGTAATTTCCTGGGGCCATCCCCAGAAATTCTGATTTGGTAGATATATTGGTACTCTTTAAGTGGGTAACCCAGAGAATTCTCATATGGTAGTTCATGAACCACACATGGAGAAGTCTTATATCTGGAAATTATCTAAAAGAATTAAAGAGAAAATGAACATGGAAGAAAACACAGTGGATTATTCTAACCTAATTTATATTGCTTTCTACGTGACCAAATCAACATTCATATTACCTTCTTCGAGCTTCACGATAGAGTGAGATAGTATTACAGGTATTAACTGCATTTAGAAATGAGGAAACAGGTTCATAGAGGTTAAGTGACTTGGCACAAGATAACATGCCACCAGGACATGAAACTGGGTCTTTTAGTTCCAAATTTCATGTTCTTTCACATGATCCTTGTTTAAAGAGATTGTGGTACAATAAATTAAAATTCCTTGAGGGCATCTGATTTTAGTAAGTCAAGAAAAATTAACCACAGATCATACCAGAAAAATACTGACACAATTTAGAGAAAAATAATGATTTTGTTGAGGCAGTCAGCTCAGGATCCCATGGGTTCTAGAAAGATTACTGCCCTACAAACAGGCTTCTAAGGTTCTATAACTTCCTTATAGAAGGTGGTCTGCGTACCCATGGGCATCACCTGAGAGCTTAGTAGAATTGCTAATCTTGGGCTTCACCTCCAGCCTATGGATAAGAATTTGCATTTTTACCACATACTCCAAGTTGTGTGACTTTACAAAAATAACTCCATTTTATTCTGCATTTCACTTTCCTCGACTGCGAAATGAGAAACCTGAATTAATCTGTCTTTAACATCTCTTTCAAAGCACACAGGAGTGGGAAACTATGTCCTGTGGTCAGGTCTGGTTGACAAGCTAAGAATGTGTTTTACATGTTTAAATGGTTGGGAGAAAATAAAAATTATAATATTTGGTGACATGAAAGTTACAACAAATTCAAATGTGAGTGTCCATAAATAAAGTTGTATTAGCACACATGCACATTTACTTGTTTATGCATTATCTACTGCTGCTTTCTTGCTTTGGTGACAAAGCTGAGTAGATGCAAAAGAGATTGTATGGCCCACAAAACCTAAAATATTTACTATCTGGTCATTTACAAAAATATTTCCTGGACAGCTCCGTGGCTCACGCCTATAATCCCAGCACTTTGGGAGGCTGAGACGGGCAGATCACTTGAGACCAAGAGTTGGAGACCAGCCTGGGTAATATAGTGAAATGCTGTCTCTCCAAAAATTACAAAATTAGCAGGCGTGGTGGTGTGTGCCTGTAGCCCTAGCTACCCTGGAGGCTGAAGCCAGAGGATTGCTTGAAACTAGGAGGTCGAGGCTGTAGTGAGCCATGACCTTCACACTATACTCCAGCCTGGGTGACAGAATGAGACCCCGTCCAAAGAAAAAAAGAATTTCTGACCCTTGCAATATAATAATAGCAACAACAAAAATTTCAATGTAAATAGTTACAATAAGTTGGCAACTGTACTAAGAATAAATATGCATATATGCCTATAATTTGAATATGTAGATACACAGATGTACTGTATATTTATATAAAGTTTTTTTTTTTTTTTTTTTTTTGAGACGGAGTCTCGCTCTGTCGCCCAGGCTGGAGTGCAGTGGCCGGATCTCAGCTCACTGCAAGCTCCGCCTCCCGGGTTCACGCCATTCTCCATTTCATTTCATTCTACTTACAATTTTTAAAAACCCCTGACTAATTTGCTCTTTGGAATGTCATTTCTTTATTAAAGGCAGATGTAATCAATGGTTTTCATGTTGAGAAACAGGAAACATGCCCTCCTGGAGGTATATATCAGAATCTCTAGTGGAGAAGAAAGGAGCATGTGTAATAAAGAACACACACTTGTATGAAATAAACTACTGAAAATCAACAAAATTTTTTAATGAAGTAGAGATTCAAGGAAAAGGAGAGAAAGCATAGAGTCTACATGGGGTAAAAATGAATTTGAGGATCAGTAAACTTTTTAAATCGCTTATTTTCTATTTACTACTGTTAATATCTAAAAGTTCTACTATTGTATTTTAATCATCATCATACAAGAATTAGCAGACAGAAACATACAAAGCAATTATGTTTGAATTTTCCCAACTGAAAATGTAGGCAACTGACTAAATACTAATCAGAACAATAATATCAGAAAGTCTGCCAAGTAAGTTTTTAATGTAAACTATGATATTAAAATGTTTATAACTGTATTAAAAATGACACATAAGATTAGGGGCCTAGACTTCAAATTTCTCTGGCTTTCAACTTAAGATGCCACTATTATACATTATAATAACATAAAATCCCTATCAAGAAACTTCAGAGTAATAATATAAATTATAAACTGCATATCAGTATTATTTAGATTCTATATTTAAATATAAAATTCAAATATTTCCAGAATTTATGGTTATCTCAAATAGCCAATTAAAAACATAAGAAATAACGTTAATTTCTAGTTAATTTTTAAAGTTATTCAAGTATGCATTAACAAATTTCAAATAAATTTAAAACATAAAGGAAATAATCTGCTCTCATAAAACCCCTATGGAAAACTATTCATCTTCAATTTTAAATTTGTCACTGTTATTACCATAAAGCAGAACAAATTATCAAGTTGAACAAGTAATTCTACTTTATCATAAAGTAGAAAATGAGTCTTAATATTGATAAACTTTATTACTATACACCAATAAACCAGAATAAAGTTCTACCTTATTACCATAAAACAGCTTTGTTTTTTGTCATACTGAATGAGAGCAAAAGTTGTAGTATATGTTTATTTTGTTTTGCAATCAATAATTTATCCAAGTAAGAATTTTCTTCAAAAGTAGAGCTAGTGAAACAAATAAAATTGAAACAAGATATTTAAGGCATAATTTTAAATACCGAATTAATTTCTCCATTACCGAATTTTTTTTCTCTTGAGTATTTCTATTTAGTCTCTAGTTACATCTTTTTTTTAAAAAAAGGTTTTCTAGTTACTAATTATCTGGCAAGTAAATAAAATGCAAAATGTCAACTTATTAAACAAACACATGCACACACACACAGAAGTTTTCTTGATAGTAATGTTTGTTATAATTAGTACCAATAATCATAGCATATTTTTATCCCATTATATCATAACATTCTTTATCCCAGAATATAGACCACACTATTTTATATGCAATTTTTAAAGATAAATCAAATTATTAATATCTTACCAGACTTTACCCAGCACATCAAACAAAGAAAAATATATACTCTCATTTGGAATCTGAGAAAAGCAAAAGCAGCACTCAATTCACCAAAAAGGAAATTCCGTAACTCACTGAGGTTTCTTTTTGGTAGGATCGTCACAGGCTGGCAGGTTCTACTGTAAAAGTTCACTGATTTTTGCTCCTCCCTCTTGGTTGAAAAGGTGAGGTAGTTTGTTTTCTCCCATTTTAGCTTGTGGTTGTGGGAAGGATTTTTAAGTCACAGGCTCTGTAATAAGTCACAAACAAACCTTCAGCTACACAAGTTGAATTTAAGGGAATGATAAATCTAATTACATCTTTCTGTATCCTTTTAACCTCAGGATTTCAGAAGCGGTCAGGAAAAATATGCAAATGTGATGTTAGAAAATGCTAGAAATGGAAAGAGTCAGAAAAAGTTGTGGTTTATATTCACTTTGATTACAAACTAAGATATCTTTATATACCATAAATCAGTAATGAAATCCATATCCACCAAGCTCTGTCAAGTATAAAATATGAGCTTTTCATATTTATGTTATTTTACATCCCCAAAGCAGAAGCTATTTTAAAATTCAAAATTTTGGCTCATCACTTGAGGCTAAAAGGTGAAAATTATATTAAAAAAAGTCTTTAATATGATGACCATTTTAAAATTAGCGTGCATTTTCTTTTTACGTGTTTACATAATTATCTTCTTTTCTTACCAGCAGTGGACTTTTAGTAAGCAAGAAAAATTGGGAGTTGTTCTAAGTACGTAAATTACAAGTTTAAAAATTAAATTCATTTTTCAAAAATTCAAGTTTCTCTAAAGCTCCAAAAGCACAGTAAGAACAGAAGTGTTTTTTATATGTCATAAATCTGCATAAACTAATCTGAGGTCTGGGGAAGTATTTGAGAAAATTCACAAACAAAATGAGGTATTAGTTTAAAAAAAATCACGAAAATTTAACTGCTGAGGAAATTCCATCATTTAAAAATTTCCATTTTTAAAACAATACCACCACTACAATTTGTTTGGAGACCAAAACTAATCTAGGTCCTTCCACAGCGCTTAGCTGTACGAGTTGCACCTCTCTAACAAAGATGTAAATAAGCCACATCATTTCAGAATATGGGAAGAAAGATAATGTGTCGTACCTCCTAAAACAAATTTTTCCTAACAAGTTTTACTTAATAAATTAAAATACAAATCTTTCCTCCGTCACTTATAATTTCCTTTTTATTTTGTGCTTTTGACGCAGCATTATGAGTCTTGCACATTTACTTTCATCTTTACAATTCTAAAGAGTTCATACTGAAAAATACTGGCATATCAGGCAGTATAATACAGAGTTTCAAAATTTAAAATTATGCTTCTTCATTATCATGTATTTTACATACTGCTAATATGAGAAAGATGAGGTTATTAACGTTTATTGCCTTAAACAGTAAAATATTAGGGGATGACAAAGTTACAAAATTCCAATAGTTTAGTAAGACATAAATCTATTTAAGCACTTGTTTAGTCCTCCTTGGATATAAAAAATGATTGTAAGTAGCTTACATACACACTCACAATAAACATTAACTCAAAGGGGATGTTCATGATGATGATGTGATGATGACGATGAAGATTTAAAATTTATTGAGTCCTATGCACCAGGCGTTCTTCAAGCACTTTACAAGTAAGTTAATTAGTGTTTATTGAGATGGAAAATCACCGTTTATCACAATATATTTTGTCACAACCTTTTATTAATTTGTCAGTGTGTCGAAATGTTTAACAGTCTTACCCTTTGATTCAGCAATTAAGCATCAAAGATACTTCCTACAGAAATCCAAGACACTTTCCTACAGACACATCCAAGGTCCTTATATGTGGCAAATGGCCCACATGTGCACAAATATATGAGCAAAGACGTTCATCTCACCATTCCAATAACAGTCAAAAAATGAAAGCAATATAAAATCTAACAATGAGAGATTAGTCTAATTAGGTATCTACTATGGATTAAAACTAATGATACAGATAGATCAGTATTTATTGGTGTAAAAGGCCTCATTACAGTTTTAGAGGGCAGAGGGCAAGCTGAAAAACAGTATTATACAGCGTGGTTTATTTTCCTAAAGTGTGATATATATTTCAAAGTCTGGAAGGTTTTCCTCTGAAATAGTTATCTCTGCATGATAAATCTGTCAGTATTTTTACTTTATTTCCTTAAGTTTTAAAAATATTTATTTACAATAAACATCTAATACATGTAAAACAATTTAAAAACTGTATTTACTTGACAAAAAGATGGTTAGGAAAAAATCAGAATAAAGACAAAATAAGGGTTTAAAAAAGTGAAGACAAAAGTGAGTTCAATTTAAAAAAGCATCCAATAAAATCCCTTAATAGTAATTGGCCAACTTCCTTCCCTCCCTCCCTCCCTCCCTTCCATTTCAGTTGTTCATTCATTTGTTCATTCAGTTGTTCCATTTCAGTTGTTCATTCATTTATGCTTTTATTAAGTACCTATTGATTTCCAGGCACAGACTTTGTTGTTGGGGATACAAAGTAAAGACGTTCATTTATTTAATCTTAATTATTTCAACAGCTATTTATTATACACCCACAGGTGTATCAGAGATCGTCCTAGGTACTGAGGAATATTTATACTAGCTCCTGGTGAGAAGGACATGACAGAAGTGTACCTAGGGAACTATGGAACCACACAAGTGGAGTGGCCAGCTAATTTGGAAGGCAGAGTTCAGAGAAGCATTGCAGGACATGTTGCCTGGGCTTAACTACAAGAGAGAGTAAGAGTTGACTGGGCAAGGCCGGGCACGGTGGCTCACGCCTGTAATCCCAGCACTTTGGGAGGCCAAGGCAGGTAGATAACCTGAGGTCAGGAGTTTGAGACCAGTCTGGCCAACATGGTGAAACCCTGTCTCCACTAAAAATACAAAAATTAGCTGGACATGGTGGCACACACCTGTCTGTAATTACAGCTACTTGGAGGCTGAGGCAGGAGAATCACTTGAACCTGGGAGGCAGAGGTTGCAGTGAGCTGAGATTGCGGCATTGCACTCCAGCCTGAGCGACAAGAGCAAAACTCCATCTCAAAATAAAAGAAAAAAAAAAAGAGTTGGCTGGGCAAAAGAAGATAAAGAAGCTCTAATTATACATATATAGACATACAGAGGTATACATGTACATATACATATATTTTCATTTATTATATGTTTATTCAGTTAGGGACATCAGACATCCTGATATAAATGAAGAAAGGCTAGCTCTTTATAGAGTGTTACATGTATTTAACCCATTAAAACCTGATATATGACTAACGGTCCAGTAAATACTGAAAGTGAAGTGAATTATTTTTAACCTACTACTAGATTTATTACCATGCATGCATTCAATATGAGTTAAGAAACACAGTATGCTTACATTAGAAAAATGATATATTGAGATCATATTCTGAAAAAATTGCTAACTACAGGAGCTGACTTTCAGAGTTCATAATATTAACTAAGTACTCTAGAATTATAAGCACTATAAACTTATGTACAGCTAGAAGAGGATATTAGAACACCAAAATTATGCACATTTGTAGACAAATAAGGATGCAAATTTCAATAGAACAATATAATATGAACATTAATTACAAGTGTAGTTAGAGGTTTGTAGCATACACACTCATATACATGCAGTGGTTTAAAGTGAAACCTGAAGATACAGCTCCCATATAAGAAATGTCTGAGGTGAATTTAAGGAAGAAATCTGTTGGTTTGATAAGATTTATGAAGCAAATGAATACTAACAAATCGAGAGGTCTACACATAACAGAGACTTGCAAGTATCCATTTATTTGATCAACATACATTTATTTGCCTACAATATGAGTGTTTCCTTAACTCCTTCTTACTGTACCACAACTATACTGATGATAAGCAAAGAAAAAGGAAAAAAAAATGGAGACAGGACTTATATCAGTTGAAGGTAACTACTGAAGTCACTAGCATTTATATTATATTTGTGAGGGTAGAAAGGCTGTCTTTCCCACAATATAAGCTTTAGGAGGTCAGATTTTTATATTTACCTTTGTTTTCCATGAATTAAGCATTCAGAAAATACCTATTAAATGAAGTAACTATATTTAGTCCAATCCATTCCTTAAGAAACAGAATCCGAATTCCAAAGAGAAATCACTTGTTCAAAGTAATAAAACTATGTAATGTCAGAGATCAATTAGAAATTAGGATTTCCTAAAATGTGTACCTTTTCATTAGAAAAGATGACTTTTGTTGGTCCATCGACCAGATAAAAGCATGCTTCCTCAATTCAAAATGAAATTTTATCACGATGCGAAACTAAAGGTCAAATAATGTTTTGATTACCTATATGATATTCATGGGATGATCTCAAGGTCCTATGTAGACGTATGGTAGCTTCAGAAAGGAAACCAAGTTAACAGTTGGCAGTTGATTTATCAAAGTACTGAGATTCTAAGGTTTCTCTCTCCTTTCTTGTAATTTTATTGTTCTAAAGACTTTTATTAAAAACAAAATTATCCCCAAGAAAGAACTAAGCCTCTAGCCTGGTACACCATATACAAAGTATAGCCCTGAAACAAAGCACAGCCCCAGCTGCCATTCTCAAAAACTGGCTTAGACACAAAACTTGCTCAGTCTCACCAGTATATCCCTTGGTATTCGCTTTCTCAAGTTCCTTTTGGAGTCCGCTTAAAACCTCTGTGACCAGTTTCAAAAACTCATCTAGGGAGCACTTTCTAGGAAAATAAACTTTAATTCTAGTTTTTTGTTGTATCCACATCCATGCAAACATCGATTCTTTCAAAAATTATTTATAATTTAATATCTTCGTGATTTGTTCCTTTTTTCTTCGGACACAAAGAAATGAATCTCCCTGCATTCGCCTGGGAGCTTCTGCAATGAAGTTATTACAATTTAAATAATCTCTACAGTCATTGTATTTAAAATGTTGACTGAATAAATCCAAAATCAATTAATGTGCCAGAAAAAAAGGAAGCCACCCCAGGAGCTAAAGGTTAAGGCCCTTTCTGCATTCATCTTTCTTACTCTCATCCACTCTCCCACCACCCAGCCCTACGGCAGGCGAGGGAGCCGTGCGGTGGGCGGTTCCCCACGTCCGCTGGGGGCGTGGCCCTGCGGCCTCGCCTCGCCCCCGGCGCGCGCTCCCGGCGCCGGCCGCGCCCCCTCACCCAGGCGGAGCCGTAAAGCCGGAGAAGGGGCGGGGTCTCAGCTCCTACTTCATTCTACGGCCGAGACCGGAGGATGTTGCCTGCTCAGGAGGAGGCCGACAGGACCGTGTTTGTGGGGAATTTAGAGGCCCGAGTTCGGGAAGAGATTCTGTACGAGCTGTTCCTTCAGGTACCGTCCTCCGGGAAGGGGCGGCGGAGGGGCGGAGCCCGACGGGCCGGAAGCATAGCGCGCACCTGGACCACCCGGAGCCCGGCCCCCTTCCGCCCCATCCTGAGTAGGGGTTTTAATTTGGTTTCGCTTTGGCGCACCTGTCTCCAGGTGAGCGGCTGGGGAGTGAAGTGATGGAGCGTTCCGCCGTCCCTATTCCCGCTGCAGAGTCCTGGGGGTGGGCAGGGACGGGGTTCCCTCAACCCCAGTTTCTGATTAAGGGCTTTCAAGAGGCTGCCTGGGCCTCGGGTGTGCTCAGGCAGAACCGAAAACCGCCTGGTCACTGTTCGTCAAGTAGTAAGCACGCTGACATCCCGCAAAAGGAGAGGGGTCGCTTTTATAATGTTTCCTTTTACACCTTGCTTCTTCCTTCAAGTCCTTTTATGCGGAGAGTATTTTTATTCCAGCATGAGAAGTGAGATTTGAGATGATTTGCAGCCAACTTACCGTGACTGTGATCAGTTGGTTCCCTGGCCAAGGCCCTTTCATTCATGCCAAGAGGACCTTCAGAAACTTTGAGACCTCGTACCTCTAGGATTAAGCCTGCTGTGTCCTGTATACACGCTCACTTACCGTATTGTCCTATACAGCTAGGTCTCACTTGCCAGAAAGATACCGTCATTCAGCCATTCCGCTAACCGTGTAATGATCGGGAATTACCAAATACTAAGGAGGGTGCTGGGAATACAAATTGAAGAGACACCCTTTCATCTTCCTAAAAGGGAGAACTTAAAATTACAGATAAAAAGAGAAGGGGACATAGATAGAAAAGTGGTTCCGAGTGCGAGTTCTGAGGTCAGCAGTGTGACTCTGAGCCTGTCAATGAATTCCTCAGTGCCTCAGTTTCCTTATATGTCAAAAGAGAGTAATAGGATCTGCAGTATAATGTGGCTGTCGGAATAGATGGCCTAATGGTAAAATGGCTACAGCTGAAAGCCATTTTAACTCACTTATGAGTGATATATTCATTTATCACTCATTATATATTCATTTATCACTCATATACTCATTATGATAGCCATAATAACTCACTGTTTGCTACCGCTACTACTGCTAGTGGTACTGCTGTTATTAGTGATAAGACTAACATCAAGAGAAATCAATAGTTACTTCTCCTATCAGAATAAGGGAAGGTTCCGAGGGAGTCGTTTGCAGAACTAAATTTTCAGGATTGAATGGGTCATACGGGTTATTTGGTTGTGAAAGGACTTACTTTTGTCTCTAAAGAACTAAAGCAACCCTCTTTTGATTATAGATACAATTTGGTAGAGAGAGTTCTTTCCAGGAATACAGTTTCCTTTCCTGGACGTAAATTTTTTTTTTATTATTTGAAAAATATTTTTGATTTTAAGACTTTTAGGTTCATCCTTTTAATTCATCTTTGTAAATGTGTCTCCTTTTTTATCAGCTCTAATCCGTGTCAGTTTTTTCATTCAGTATCATTTAAAACTTACTATATTAAGTTAAAAAAAAAAAAAAAACACCAAAAACCGAAAGAAATATAAAGTAAACTTAGAGTTGTTTTTCTCCAGAAGACTTCTTTCACTCTGAGCCTCAAAAAAAAGGAAAGTGGAAGACTAGGGTGGGATTACATTATCCAATAACCATTATTTTTAGTTAATCAGGACTCGATCAATATCAGTTGTGTGGATCCACAAGACTATATATTATCTTCTCATTTTTTATAATTTCCTTCTTCCACCTAAGCAAAATGTAAATTTTATTTAATAGATCAGGTAAGAAGCATAAGTTCTTATTTTTGTCTAGATATTGAAAGGAATTGCCAAAGTGGAATTTCTTTTCCACTTTAGGCTTCCAACACCCAGCAAAACTTGACAACTATCACACTATGTATTCCATTGTGGTTTAAAAAATACTATAAGATAATGTGATTGTTGCTATAAGTCTTCATGTTGAATTTTATCTTTAAAAATGCTTTGGATTATCTAAATTTATGTCAAAATTCAAATCATGTAAGCATATTCTGTCCCATACTGATTACATCTATTTAATATCAGTATAAAAATCACCAATTTTATTAGTTTTGTTTATATTACAGTATATTTATCCTTTTACTGTTTTCTTTCAAATTTCTGATTGGAAATGAGAAAATCAGATTTATTATCATTGCACTTTTAATACTAGAGTTGAGATTTGGAGAAAACATAATGAATTCAGTTTCAAATATGTTGAGATTGAAGTACAAAAACATAGATGTCTCCAGGAGATGTCTCTATGAAAGAGACATAGCGGGAAAAGTAGATTTGTTGATGAAGTGGTCCTTAAAGCCAGATGGGAAGGGAAGCTAATCCCTGGGAGAGCACAGAGAATGAAAGGAAAAGACTAAATCTTAACACACAGAATTATTTTAAATATGATCATTAATATTTTTCTTGAGAGTAAAAGCAATTTTTACAGAGAAAAATAATCAGTCATTAAAGTCTGAACCATTCAGCATTAAATCAGTTTTTGTATTTGTCAGTGCCTCCTCCCGTCATTATCATGGCTGTGATGTAATTTTTTGTTAGTTGTAATTAACAATTTTCTATGATATTTGGCTCTGTGTTTTTAAATCTTCATTGCATATTATAGGTTTTTCTGTCAATATAATCTGAATATTTATAGTTTATATTTTATTCCATTTTAATAACACACCATGAAATAATATCTCCAGTTGTTAGATTTAGAGTCTCTCTAATTTCTCACACTTACAAATAATGCAATATACTTAAAAGTCTTAAACATATTTAAACATTTTTCCTTTGGAAATTTACCAAATGGAGTTTCCAAATCAAAATGCGTAATAAATTTATTTATTCTTGTAAAGATATGTAATCTTCATGACAGAAAATTTAAACTATGATATAACATTACCAGCTTTTTTGAGGATAACTCAACCAAAATTGAATTTCTCATTTCAGTTAATTTTTGAATTCAACACTGTGAATATATATGGAGACAAAGTAGTATTTTAATCTTAGATTTATATGTTTTCTAAATTGGTTTGTTAAGCCTCACAGAAGGATAGTCTACCATTTCTTTTACAGTTTGAAACTAATACCTAGAATTTCCTGTTCTTAACACCATGCATGTTTCCCCAGTGAGCCAGAAAATACAAAGAAAGGGTGAGGAAGTGTAATATTTATTATTAGAAAGATACATTATCAGCAGAGCCACATAAAGATATTGCTAACACATTTCTTTAGTCTAAAGTTGAATTATTTGAGTATGAAAAAATCTTTGGATTTATGAGAAAATAATTTTTAAGTTTCTTATAGGCGGGGCCACTAACCAAAGTGACTATATGCAAAGACAGAGAAGGAAAGCCGAAGTCTTTTGGATTTGTCTGCTTTAAACACCCAGAATCGGTGTCTTATGCCATAGCTTTGCTGAATGGAATTCGTTTATATGGAAGACCAATTAACGTGCAGTATCGATTTGGTAGGTCCTGTCACTGATTAATCTTCAAAGTGTTTTGTGGTTGGTACTATTCTCAGAGGTGTAAGCAATTTGTTTCCTATATAGTGGAAGACCAAAAAATAAAAATAAAAAATAAAAGTACCATCTGGTCATTGTTAAATTTTCTCAGAACACATGTCTAATTCATAATGTTATATAGTTAATTAGTCTGGACAAACCTATAGCATCTTTTCTAAAAATAAAATGTAAGATATTCGTTTTAGTATCAGCCAGCATGTAGCTATGGTGGTTGCTATTGGCCCTTATAAATTAATCAAATCTAAATGAACTAGGGTCACACAACTGTAGCATTTATATAGCAAGAGTATTTACTAATCTTGTCACTGCTAATGTATGGTATTGAATCCGTACTCTTTGGAAGATAGAGAGAGGGCATTAGTCCATCTGGGGAAACCTTTCTATACATGTTGCCCAGGATTTTAAGCCCCTGTAAGAGCAAAGTGGCGAAAGGCAACTGTAGAGTTACCCTTCCTAGTGGTGGAAAAAACTTCCTGACATGAATGACTTCAGCACCTTCTCCTGCACACATGTCAGGAACAGATCATTCGTGATTTAGCTGCCCAGAGAATGTTATAACATTACTCCAGCACTTTCATGTTTCAGGAGACTAACAGAGGCCATCTGTTAATTCTTGCAATATGTATGCTGCCTCCTCTAAGTGGTTCAGGCTTACTGATCTATCACTTGTTGGTTTTTAAATTCCTCTTGCTATACTAAAAGCAAACAAATAGTAATAACAAAAACAATGCTTTCTTGCAAAGCGAAAGTGCATCTTTTTGCATTTTTTTTCTTTTTTTCTTCCTTTCTTTCTTTCTTTTTTTTTTTTTTTTAATACATGGTTGCATCATGCTCTCTGGTACTTTCTGGTTAACTTACACAGCCTGGTATTAGGTTGGTGCAAAAGTAAGTGAGGTTTTGCCATTACTTTTTAATGTCTGTAGAATAGGCCAGGGTATATTATGTTCTGTCACATCATGTATAAGGTTGAATTGGGTTTTGTCCATGAGGGTTAAACTCCTGCCTTGTACACTGGAAGCAAATAACACTTGTTTATTTGCCATTTTTAGTTTACAGGTGTCTAGAACAAACCATCATGTATCTTACAAAGTCCAATGTCAGTGTCATTCTTATTTACAGTCATTGATTTAGACAAAGCTTGATTTTAATTCATTGATACATAGTACTATAAACAATCTGTAAATATGATTTGAGAGGTCAGATATGCATATATCTTCTCTGAGTATAGAATTTTTAAATCACGCCGGGCGCGGTGGCTCAAGCCTGTAATCCCAGCACTTTGGGAGGCCGAGACGGGCGGATCACGAGGTCAGGAGATCGAGACCATCCTGGCGAACACGGTGAAACCCCGTCTCTACTAAAAAATACAAAAAACTAGCCGGGCGAGGCGGCGGGCGCCTGTAGTCCCAGCTACTCGGGAGGCTGAGGCAGGAGAATGGCGCAAACCCGGGAGGCGGAGCTTGCAGTGAGCTGAGATCCGGCCACTGCACTCCAGCCCGGGCGACAGAGCCAGACTCCGTCTCAAAAAAAAAAAAAAAAAAAAAAAAAAAAAAAGAATTTTTAAATCACTACTATGTCCTAAAATATTTTGAGTCATTTTATGGTTTAATATTAGAACTCAAAAAAAAGAAAAATGCACCATGAAGTAACCTGTTACTCTGTTTCTTTTAAAGGGAGTTCTCACTCTTCTGAACCAGCTAACCAAAGTTTTGAGAGCTGTGTTAAGATAAATTCATACAGCTACAGGTAATTTAAAAAATATTCCTCATTAAAGGTGAAGCAAATATGTTCTTATGCTAAGAGGAGTTTTTATATATTTTGGGCTATTGTAAAACCTTACTTTTTAGGCATAGGATAAAATTAAGGAATATCTGTTTCTCTGAGCCCATGAAAAGTGATAGAAAATATTTTCATTTAAAGTTCAGTCTTAATATTTTCAGTAGTAGGAGGTAGAGACTTATATTTGTAGTTTTTTAAAAAATAGTTTTCCACATGCTTTTCATAGCTGTTAAATCATTTAGACATACAAGGTTTCATCATGGATCAAAGAGATACTGTTATTTATGCTTCACATTTGAGTAAATGGAGTTGCAAAAGTTAACCAGTTCTTAAGGTTACAGGATGATAAAGTCCTAGCTTTGAAACTAAGCCTTCTGGCATTAAGCCATTCAATTAATTATTTTACTCTTTGAAATAACGTCTCTGTGTTAATTTTCAAACTCTTCTAGAATTTTGTATAGCCTGAGTTATTGATGCAATCGTAGCCTCCACGTACACTATCTGGCAAGCTATCCCAGAGGTCATGAAACTGAAAGGCTCCCACACTAAATGAAAATGTTCAAATTACACTTTTTTTTTTACATCCATTCTAAAAACAATGAAAAGCAAGAAGAAAGATATTGGATAACTTAGCACACTTAGGAAAAGGTGCAAGCAGGCAGAAGGACCAACTAGCTGAGTTGTGGTTACGCTAATAAACACATGCCCTGTTTCTCTCTGCTGTATCAGCCTCCCCTTCCTGACTGCAGTACTTCTGCAGCCTCTCTAAGTGATTCAGGCTTTTTCATATATCACTTGTTGGTTTTTAAATTTCTCTTGCGATGCTAAAAACAAATATGAATAACAAAAACAATGCATTCTTGCAAAGGGAAAGTACTTCTCTTTGCATTCTCTTTGCATTTCTTCTTCGTTTTTTAATGTTTGGCTTCATCATGCTCTCTGGTACTGTCCGGTTAACTTACACGGGCTGATAGAATAGGTCAGGGTATATTATGTTCTGATACATCATATAGATGTATGATGTAGATATCTATATCTATATATAGAGGAGAGGAATAGATATACTCTATTCAGAGTAGATCTACATACCTCTATATAGATATTATATATAGAGAGAGAAGTATTGCTCTACTAGCTTGTTTACAGTCTATGATAGACATTAGACATGTATATCGTCCATACTGCTTTTTTTCTTGTCTTCTTTGGCAGAAGTGAATATTCTCAAGTAAACTAACAATAGCTGACCCTTTTATCCCTTTGTGTTATATCAACCCTCTGAACATAGGAGAGTGGCCCCTCGGGACTGTCAAATATGCAGGGTTACCTTTCAGAGCAGTATTGCACCCCAGATAAAACAGTGTGCTCCTTGTCTTCATTCACCCCAACTTTTCTACATCAGTGAAATCAGAAGTTAGGAAAGGAGGTGGTGAAATTGGATTGCCTAAATTTGCATGTTGGCTCTGCCACTTTATTAACGTCAGTTAACAGTTTATTAACAGTCCGTTAACACTGTTAATAAAGTAGCAGAGGCAAGATGCAAATTCAGACAAGAACTGGATATGTTATTTTACCACTCTGTTCCCCATCTGTAAAATGAGGATAAAACTTTAAAAGGTTACTGTGAGAATTGAATTTTATAATTAACACAAGGTGCTTAAAAGACTGAGCATACAACATTCCGCAAATGTTGGCATAAAGGGGGATGTATTACTTTGGTGGGGGAAGCACTATATAGACTCGTGTGTCGAGCCACGTATATAATGTAAGAGCTTCTTTCTTCTACTAGTACCAAGTGGGAAACGATATCTCGTCTTCCTCGGGAGTTAGAAAGGAACAAGCTATTGGTAAGATTTAGATGGAAGAGAAAAGACTAGATGGGTGCTAGAATGTAGCAGGAAAACTCTGATATTTTCTAGTTATGTTTGGTACACTCACCCTAAGTCATCATAACTTCTAGAGTAGACAACCTGAGTTATGTGTATATATTGGATATGACATTTCATTAATAATACTTTATTCTTCTAATATTTCTGATATTATAAAGAAAGTATAAAAAAATGGGTTATCATGTCCACAAAGTGATTTGCAGAGAAAAATGGTGCTTTTTTAACAGTCTTTGCTCTTCCTTGGAAATGGATTTTTATACTTCTTGTTGTTTCTTGTACCTTCTGCTTTTATGAATATTTCCTGTATTCGTTTGCTAGGGCTGCTGTAACAAAGTATGACAGAGTACTTGAGCAATAGCTGTTCATTGTCTCATAGTTCTGAAGGCTAGACATCCAAGATAAAGGTGTCAGCAGCATTGTTTCCTTATGAGAGCTTTCAGAAATCATCTGTGTCATGCCTCTCCCTCAGCTTCTGGTGGTTTGATGTCAGTCGTTGGTGTTTTTCAGCTTGTAGAAGCATTGCCAAGAGATCACCTTTATCTTCACATGGCATTCTTCCTGTGGGCATCTGTACTGTAGTTTGAATGTGGCCCTCAAAAGTTCATATGTTGAAATTTTGGTCCCCAGTGCCGCAGTGTGGAGACAGGGGACCTTTGGGAGGTGACTGGGTCATGAAGGCTCTGCCCTCATATATATTTTAATTCATTCATGGATTATTGGATTAATTGGTTATTGAGGAAATGGGTTTGTTATCACAAGTAGATCTGTCGTAAAAGCCAGTTTGGCCATCTCTCGTGAGCTCCTCCTGCCTGTGAGGACTTCTGCCATATTATGACATAGTATAGCTTACTGGAAGCTAACCATAGCCACCTTCACCAGAAGCTACCTGATCTTGGACTCTGCAGCCTGAAGAACCATGAGCCGAAATAAACCTCTTTTCTTCATAACAAACAGAGTACCTGTTTGTTATATGATACCAGTTTGTTATAACAAACAGGTATTGTGTTGTAACAACAGAAAATGGACTAAAACAGTCTGTCTTCAAATTTCCCTTTTTTATCAGGATACCACTCATACTGGATTAGGGACCCATCCTGTTCCAATATGACCTCATCTTAACTAATGATATCTGCAATGACCCTTTTTCCAAATAAGGTAACATTCTGAAATACTGGGGTTTAGGACTTAAATTTTGGGGAGACATGTCAGCCCATCAGACTTCCGAATTTACATGCGGTTCCCCTATGCAGACAACTTTGCATCCCCTGAGGAAAGATAGTGGTTTTATCTGCAGCTGTTTTCATCATGGTGCTAATATCACCACTTCTGCTACTGAGTCATATCTTCCCTACTCGGTAACCTCACTCTACCTTTCATCTTGTTCCTTGCCGTCACTTTCCCCACATGCGTTCTGGTCTTCCTGAGCACTCTCTCCTTAACAGGCTATTATATTTTTCTCTTTCTGTTACTGAAAAATTTTTCATCCTTCACATCCTTTCTTCCCATTCTTGCCTCAAACTCATTGTTATATAGAAGCTGCTCTTTTTGAAGGTTATCGGGTACCTTCTGACCAGCAATTCAGAGGACCCAGTGCTTATCCAGTTTACTCTCCTGTAACAACAGACACCTAATTCTTTTCTTAATGGAGTTTTTGCTTCTGCTGACTTTCTGTAGTAGTGCTCTCACCACTTGTAAATGGGGTTCTGCCTAGCCATCTGACTGCTTCCTGTCATTCTCCTTGACTCATCTTTGTCTCCACCTTCCTGTGCTAATTTTAGCCTTCTTCATGGTACACTTCCTATCCTAAGAATTACTAATATTAGCATTAAAATTAACAAGTAGACTATTTAAGAGTAGCCATAGAATCTGGCTAGCATTTGTAACCTCTCCATAGAAGCACATATAACATTTATAAATGTATACATGAAACTTTGGTACAGTTTTTAAATTAGGTGTTTCATTAATTAACGTGTGGAAGACATCAGCAAATGTGTTCATGTTAGCATTAGCAGTCGGTTTAGGAAAGAGCATAATTTTTATAGTTAAACAGTAAAGGTATCTTTAAAAATAAATGAGGGTGAGGGGAGGGAACTTAGAGGACAGGTCATTAGATGCAGCAAACCACCATGGCACACGTATACCTATGTAACAAACCTGTATGTTCTGCACATGTATCCCAGAACTTAAGGTAAAATTTTAAAGAATTAAGTTACATTTTAAAAAACTGATGAAAATTTCTGGCTTCTTAAATTTTTTTTATATCTGGAAAAGATTGAAGTGTACCCTTTGTAAATACTAACAACTTGCTTTGCTCTTTCAATATCTAAGTATTATTCATCTTTATATAAATAGAATACTGTCCAGCAATTTTCTATCGGAAAGCCAGATTAGACTCTAAGTATCAAGGCTTCAATATTTAGTAATTGATTTATTGCTGTGTCACTGTGTTATCAGTAAATAATAACTGATTATTTGTGTATGTGTTTAAGGTAATTAATTACTCTTTAACTGAATGCTGTCCGATAAGCTTGCCTTCTCTATCTTTGTAATTATGAAGAACTTACATTTTTCTTAAGAGAAAATGACATTTGTAAGAGGAATTTTAAGATTTTATTACTTCTTCTTTCATGTCCTCAAAGGAATGAAGAAATGGTGGTGGGCAGATCTTCCTTTCCCATGCAGTGTTTACCAATTCATAATACTTCTTTACCTCAAGAATATTTTCCCTTTCAGAAGATGGTAAGCTTAATATGCATTTTATTCAGTGTATAATATGATACAAACTATGAAGAACATGAAGACTGTTTGTAACATACGGTGCCCAAATCTAAACTGGGATGAAGGCACAAGATGTCCCAGCACTGTCCTCCAGTGCTGTCCTGCCCTAACACCATCATCCTAAATTTCACTTCTAACGCCTTAGCAAATGGCCACGGTGTCAACAGAAAAGGGGTGGATGGCAGTGACGACACACTGCAGTCCAAGTGAAATTTGAGTAGAGAGTTCTAATGTAAATGACTATTTTAAAAGGCGTTTGCAGTGGCTGGACGTGGTAGTTCACACCTGTAATCACAGCACTTTGGGAGGCCAGGGCAGGATCAGTTGAGGTCAAGAGGTCAAGACCAGCCTGGCCAACACAGTGAAACCCTCTCCATCATAAAAATAGAAAAAAGTAACCAGGTAGGGTGGTGCACACCTGTAACCCCAGCTACTCGGGAGGCTCAGACATGATTGCTTGAACCTAGAAGGTGGAGGTTGCAGTGAGCCAAGATTGTGCTCCAGCCTGGCCAATAGAGCAAGACTCTGTCTCAAAAAAAAGAGAGAGAAAAAAAAAAAGATGTTTGCAGAATTGAATAATTTGAATAATTTCACTTAGTGAAGTATTTTTATATAATGTCATCAGTCCCAAATAGATTGCTTTTGGACATGGATTTTGAAAGTAAATTTCTCTTTTTAATTAAAGACAAAACTATATGAAGGTTCTCAATTGGTCAAGTAAACTAAATTATTTCCAGAGACTACCAAAAATTGGTTTTGACCCAGAAATCTTAATTATGGACTTCATTGTGAAAGGGGAACTTATTTTTTTCAATTCCTCATAAATAAGAAATTGAAGTCCAGGGTTGTTAATCAACAGTCCCAAGATTTTCAGCTTGTTAGTGACAGGTGTAGGACTAACCCAGGTCTTCTGACTCACATACTGTTATTTTTTGCAAATACCCAACGTATACAGGAGGTTGAGATTTGTTAAATATCCATCTAAAATTTTTAAACGGAAATAAATTTTCCTGTAAAATGATACTTTTAAACTTCTGGTAAAAAAAAAAAAAAAAAAAACCTTTTCTTAATTATGGTAAAACATTAGTAAACAATCAGTTCTCATCTGAAACTCTAAATGTCTTCATCTGAGCATTTTTTATCTTTTGGTAGAGATGGGGTAGGAGAGAGACCCAAGTTCATGGTATCTCTATTAATCTTTAATCTGCTTTGAATAGTTAGAAATTTGAGTTAAGAGCTTGTTTGTTTTTAAAGGAAGTATCTCTCTGTCTAAACAATAAATAACTATGCTGTACAATATGGGGGCAGTTAGCCACATATGCACCTAGGAAGCTCAGTTTTAAAATTTTATTTAATTTTAATTAATTTAAATTAAAATTTAAAACCGATACTTGGTTCAGTTTTCAGAAAACTTTTAGGTATATTTGAAACAACTTGGGCATGTGAGTATATTTTTTTCAACTCTAAATTTGATGTAATCTAAATTCAGATCAGGTATTTTCAAGAAAAATTTAGCATTCAGATTGCGATATGCTGTAAGTATAAAATATACCTCATATTTTGAAGACTTCATGTGAAGAAACAGTGAAATATCTCATTAAGTTTATGTTATTTACATATTAAAATTATATCATTTAAATTGATATATTGGGATAATAAAATACATTGTTTAATTTCACCTGTTTCTTTTTACTTTTGTATTGCAGTTATTAGATTTAAAACTACATGAGGGCTGGGCACAGTGGCTCACGCCTGTGATCCCAGCACTTTAGGAGGCCGAGGTGGGTGGATCACCTGAGGTCGGGAGATCAAGACCAGCCTGACCAATATGGTGAAATGCTGTCTCCACTAAAAATACAAAAATTAGCTGGGTGTGGTGGTGTGCGCCTGTAGTCCCAGCTTCTTGGGAGACCGAGATAGAAGAATTGCTTGAACTCAGGAGGTGGAGGTTGCAGTGAGCCAAGATTACGCCACTGCACTCTAGCCTGGGCAACAAAGTGAGACCCTGTCTCAAAACAAACAAACAAACAAAAAACTATTTCCATTGGATAGCACTAATCTGTATTGTAGTGAGCTATACACAACCTCAACTCTTTATATTGGCCCTTTAATGAAACACCTACCTTTCTACTATGAGAGATCACTGTCTTTCTTATACCAAAACACATGGCTATTGTATAATACATGTAAACTGTTAACTTTTTTCCTTAACCTTTTGGATTTGCTTTGGTAGATGAATGTCTTTTGTTTTCACAGCAGTGGCATGCGTGTAATCCAGTGCTGCAGCTTCCTTACTATGAGATGACAGCTCCACTTCCTAATAGTGCATCCGTGTCTTCCTCACTGAATCATGTTCCAGATCTTGAGGCTGGACCCAGCTCATATAAATGGACTCACCAACAACCAAGTGACTCTGACCTTTATCAGATGACAGCTCCACTTCCTAGTAGTGCATCCGTGTCTTCCTCACTGAATCATGTTCCAGATCTTGAGGCTGGACCCACCTCATATAAATGGACGCACCAACAACCAAGTGACTCTGACTTTTATCAGATGAATAAACGAAAGAGGCAAAAGCAAACAAGCGATAGTGATAGTAGCACAGACAACAACAGAGGCAATGAATGTAGCCAAAAGTTCCGAAAGTCTAAGAAGAAGAAAAGATACTAGTATTACCTACAAATGAAACTTACCTATACTGATCTTAGTTCTCTTATGAAAAAAATAAGATGTTATTCCATCAAATAACCAATGTCATGGCTATCTTGTCTTTTGAAATATATAGTAATAAGACTTATCTCTGGTTGCTGTTCAATTTTTGCCTTGAATGACAAAAGCTTTCTAAAAATAATATAATATACCACTTTTTGTATTTGTCATGATATTTTTGACCCATTGGCAATAAATAGACTATTGTCATTTTATTAGTACCAATGATGACATTTCACCAAACTGTTAATCAAAAGTCACTTATTGAACACATTGATAAAGCACCATGCTCCCTTTAATTATACCCTGTAACCAACACACAACTGCAAATAGGCTGGGATTCAATGTGGAGTGGTGGATTTCCTGAAAGAAAGTCGTGCAGATATTTAAGGATTGCATATTGTTCCTAATGAGGATGTAATAAGACATTAGTACCCCTTTCTTTTAGTATCTAAAGATGTTTCTGAGCCATACTCTTCTTCAGGTTTATTTTATAAAGCGAGGACATGTGATAATGATACCAAAGGAAAGATAATTCTCATGAAACCAACTTTTGGATCATTCCCTTTTTATACAATTGTGTATTTATAGGGATACCTGCCTCTTCTCATGTATTAATTGTATGTCATTAAAATAAGTTGGCTATGTCAGTGTGTATTATTCACCTCTTTTGCTAGCAAGGTTTGAGATGATATATTAACATATATAAATCATGAAAATGAGCAAGTAAATAGAATAATATTTTATTAATGTATGATATGTAATACTTATTGTCTAAATCAAGTTTCCTATTTTTGGTTTATTTATTTTAAAAGAAAAATAAAATGTGTTGTTTATTTGGGCATTTTTGTTTATAGCTCATTACAAACTAGAGTGATGAAAATATGTATTTACTAAAGCTAATTGAAGGAGTCATGCAACTCAGTTGGGAATTAACCACCCAATTCAATAGTAAAAGCCATGCTTGGATGTTTCTTTTGCATGTTGCCTAGCATTTTACAGATATTTATTATTTAAAAAAAAAAAGATATGTTTTTAATGAAGGGAGTAACTGAATTTTAATCTTGGTTATAAATATATAATATAGTGATGTTTGAAACATAAATATTAGTCTATTTCTATCTAATCAAAATGCAAAACAATTTTCCTTTTGTAGCTGATACGGTTTGGCTCTGTGTCCACACCCAAATCTGACCTTGACTTGTAATCCCCATTATTCCCTCATGTCAAGGGCAGGACCAGGTGGAGGTAATTGGATCATGGGGACAGTTTCCCTCGTGCTGTTCTTGCAATAATGAGTGAGTGTCATGAGATCTCATGGTTTCATAAGCATCTGGCATTTCCCCTGCTGGCACTCCGTCCTGCTGCCTTGGGAAGAAGGTGCCTGCTTCTCCTTTGCCTTCTACCATTATTATAGGTTTCCTGAAGGCCTCCCCAGCAGTGCTGAATTGTGAGTCAATTAAACGTATTTCCTTTATTAATTACCCAGTATCAGGTATTTATTTGTATCAAATACAGTTATTTGGTACTGGGAGTGGGACACTGCTATAAGGATACTGGAAAATGGGGAAGAGACTTCGGAACTGGGTAACAGGCAGTGGTTGGAACAGTTTGAAAGACTCAGAAAATGACAGGAAAATGTGGGAAAGTTTGGAACTCCTTAGAGACTTGGAGGGCTCAGAAGACAGGAAGATGTGGGAAGACATGGAACTTCATAGAGACTTGTGGCATAGCTTTCGACCACAATGCTGAGAGTGATATGGGCAATGAAGTCCAGGCTGAGGTGGTCTCAGGTGGAGATGAGGAACTTGTTGGAAACTGGAGTAAAGGTCACTCTTCCTGTGCTGTAGTAAAGAGACTGGTGGTATTTTGTCCATGCTCCCTATAGATACAGATCTGTGGAATTTTGAACTGAGAGAGATGAATTAAGAGTATTTGGTGAAAGAAATTTCTAAGCAGCAAAGCATTCTAAGAGGTGACTTGGCTGCTCTTAAAAGCATTCAGTTTTATGCATTCACAAAGATATTGTTTGGAATTGTTTAAAAGAGAAGCAGAGCATAAAAGTTTGGAACAGTTGAACATTTGTGGCCTGAGGATGAGACAGAAAAGAAAAAAAAACATTTCTGAAGAGAAATTCAAGCCAACTGCAGAAATCTGCATAAGTAATGAGCCAAATGTTAATCACCATGACAATGGGAAAATGTCTCCAAGGGATGTCAGAGGTCTTCATGGCAGCCCCTCCCATCACAGGCCCAGACACCTAGGAGGAAAAAAATGGTTCCATGGGCCAGTTCCAGGGCCTTGCTGCTTTGCGCAGTCTCAGGACTTGGTGCCCTACATTCTAGCTGTGGCTAAAAGGGATCAACATACAGCTCAGGCCATCACTTCAGAGGCTGCAAGCCCCAAGCCCTGGCAGCTTCCATGTGGTGTTGAGTGTGTGGGTGCACAGAAGTCAAGAATTGAAGTGTGGGGACCTCCTCCTATATTTCAGAGGATGTATGGAAACACCTGGATGTCCAGGCAGAAGTTTACTGCAGGGTCAGAGCCCTAATGGACAACCTCTGCTAGGGCATTGCAGAAAGGAAATGTGGGGTTGGAGCCCCACAGGAGTCTTCACTGGGACACTGCCTAGTGGAGATATGAGAAGAGGGCTACTGTCCCTCAAACCCCAGAATGGTATGTCCACCGACAGCTTGTGCCATGCACCTGAAAAGCTGCAGACACTCAACACCAACCTGTGAAAGCAGCCAGGAAGGGGGCTGTATCCTGAAAAGTCACAGGGGCAGAGCTGCCCAAGGTCATGGGAGCCCACCTCTTGCATCAGCATGACTTGGATGTGAGACGGGGAGTCAAAGGAGATCATTTTGGAACTTTAAGGTTTAATGACTGCCCTATAGGATTTCAGACCTGCATGGGTCCTGTAGCCTCTTTATTTTGGCCAATCTCTCTCATTTGGAATGAATGTATTTACCCAATGCCTGTATCCTCATTGTATCTAGGAAGTAACTAAGTTGCTTTTGATTTTACAGGCTCATAGGTGGAAGGGTCTTGCTTTGTCTCAGATGAGACTTTGGACTTGAACTTTGGGTTAATGCTGGAATGAGTTAAGACTTTGGGGGACTGTTGGAAGGGCATGGTTGTATTCTGAAATGTGAGAACATGAAATTTGTGAGGTCCAAGGGCAGAATGATATAGTTTGGGTCTGTGTCCCCACCCAAATCTCACGTTGAATTGTAATCTCCATTATCCGTACATATCAAGGACAGGACAAGGTGGAGGTAATTGGATCATGGGGATGGTTTCCCCCATGCTGTTCTCATGATAACGAGTGAGTCTCAGGAGATCTGATGGTTTTGTAAGCATCTGGCATTTCCCTGCTGGTATTCACTCCATCGTGCTGCCTTGGGAAGAAGGTGCCTGCTTCTTCTTTGCCTTCCACCATCATCGTAAGTTTCCTGAGGCCTCCCCAGCAGGGCAGAGCAGTGAGTCAATTAAACCTCTTTCTTTTATAAATTACCCAGTCTCAGGCATTTCTTCATAGCAGTGTAAGAACAGACTAATACAGTAGCTTTATCTATAATTCATGTTTTTGAAAATTTAGGTTGGAAAATACAAGATTTTTTCTTTTAAAATTCACATTTTTGCAACTTAGAATCATGCTAAAGGGAAAAATATGTTTCTGAGTAATTAGAAAATAATAAATCTTACACAACATATTAACTTCCTCTCAGCCTTTCCTTTAGTTCTCCTGAAGTTTACCTTAGCCCTAAATTATTTCACTGTGATTGGTATTTTAGGAAATATGTATTAAGGAATGTCTTTAGCAGTTAAGGAAAACATATGTCTAAGAAAATTATTTTGAAATATTGTTACATGAACTAAAACGTTAGAACTGAAAAAAAATTCTTGTAACTCCTTCCAGCATAGGCAGGAGTATCTAGATATCAACTAACAACTCAACCAACTTGAACCAACCAGATGGCTAGGAGATTCACCTATTTAGCATGATGTCTTTTGTTGATAAAAATATATATAAAACTTCCGTTAAACTTTTAAACTACTACAATCCTATGAAATTTTAACTTACCAGTTTTCTCAATGCTACATAATTAAAAATCATTTAAATCTTCTGATTTTAATTCCTCAGTCTTGAAGTCTATTTATTTTTAGTTACGTATAAATCCAATCCACTGCTACTACTAGAAGAAGCTTGGAATTTGAGAACAAAATCAGACGTCTTGTATATTCTCATATTCACTAATTTATTTTTAAATGAGTTTCTGCAATGCATCAAGCAGTGGCAAAACAAGAGAAACATTAAAATTGGTCGAAAAGATATGTGTGCCAAACAATCCCTTGAAATTTGATGAAATGACTAATCCTGAGTTATTGTTTCAAATGTGTACCTGTTTATACAAGGGTATCACCTTTGAAATCTCAGCATTAAATGAAATTTTTATAAGCAATTTGTTGTAGCATGATTATTATAAAATTCTGATATAACATTTCTTGTTACCTGTTTAGAGTTTAAAGAGAGAAAAAGAGTTCAGAATTATTACATTTTTATTAGCATTATCCAGGTGAAAAAACTTCTAACACTATGTCCACATCTTTTTCTCCATTGCCTTCTGAACATACCCACTTGGGTATCTCATTAGCACTGCAAATTCAACATTTTCCATTGCTAATTTTTCTCCCTAAATATTTACTTATTTACTCAGTTTTAGCCAATGTTTCAGTATTGACCATTTGCTCAAGTCTAGTGACCTTGCTTCAATGACCTTCAGAGAGCTGTTTCAGTCCTTCCTGGACCACTTACATGCTTCCAACAAAATGAAGCACTCTTGATGTTAGTCACTCAAATAAATGGAAATGGACCCATTTACTGGGAATGTTAACAGAATAAAAAGATAGACGTGACACCAGTTGCTTCAGTCCATCTCCATGTACTTGCTTAAGGGCTGGGCATATTTCTCATGGTGGATATGGTTCAGGGCACATGTTTAAATGGCTGTTCTTGTAGGATGGTTTGGCTGTTGGATTCCTCATCTTCCCTCTCCTTAGGAAGGTAAGGTTACAGTAGTACTGTTGGCTCCTGGAATATAGATTCATAAAGAACTAATGGAGTATCATCTCCACTGCTCTTGTGTGTGGTCAAAGTTCAGATCCTTTACAGTTTCCACATTCTATCTCTATTTCTATTCATCCTAGTAAAGCCAGTTACTTCAGACATAAGTCCGTCTCTCATTAATTTAATCCTCATTAAGAAAAGTCAACTAATAGCCCAGGCTTGATTTTGGGGAAAATGAGCACTAATATATAAATCTCTGTCTTATTTTACTTTACAGAACTCAAAAAGCTTTGTTTGTTTGTTTGTTTGTTTAACAAAGGATACTATTTGCTTCCACACCTCAAGCCCAGGTAAGTTCAGTGAGTACGGTTTTTCCAATTTGCCCTGACATTTGTTGAGGTACTTGGTGAAGATTCTATTTTGCCTGGTCAAAATGAGTTCTAAAAAGTCACAAAATGCCCCAGCTGTGGGCTAAGTTTATTTATTCACAATCAATCATTCCCAACCCACCTACCACAGCAAGCAAAGGCAAGCAATCTCTTATCTGGTTCCTGGTAAAATTTTCTTTTGAGCTTCTAATACTATCTTCACACCAACAGGTTATATACAGATTGACAAAAACACATACATACTTACATTGTAATTAGATAATATAACCAGTATATAAAGATGCAAATTAATGTATTCTCTGTGTTAAAAATTCGGAAAGATTAATCCCAAACCTTTATAACAAGTTTTACTGCAAGGAATCTGAATCTAACAATAGTTGGCTCAACTACTTTACCTTGTTTGGGAAACATAATCAAAACATTCTCTAAGTGAATAGTGTTGATCAGTCCAACACACTATTTGAATCCTAATACTGTTTTTGCTTCTATTTTCATATGAGAAGAGTAACATCCTAGATAGCAAAATAACCCTCACCCCAGCCACATACCCCAAGCTGACTATGTCTTCATTGACTTTATTCCAACCTCTGAGGTTAATCACAAGGAAAACAATGCAGACTCATTCTGCAATCAGAACTTGTCAATCAGAATCCTAAGAGTTATTCTAGACAACTTCCCAAATACATTTCTAGGAGGTCATTAGCTCCTCATTGTGACCTTGTTCAGTTTCTCTTTATTTCCTGCTTACAATATCCATTAAGCAAATCAATCAACAATGAATTAATGTAATTCTGAACACTAATTTTAGTGCTGAGGCTACATTACTGAAAAAGTATGGTCCCAACATTCGAGAAGCTACTGGTCTGCTGGTATTGATGGAACGATAGATGACATCAGGATAATGCTATAACATAATATAGGTAAACACAGAACACAATGAGAGTGCAAGAAGCTTCATTCCTCAAGAAAATAAGTCCAGGGCAGAAAAGAGGGAATCACTTGACTGTAAAGAATACAGGAAGTAATCTAGGAGTTCGACAGCTTTCTGTACAAACTCTCGGCCTTTCTCATATCTTCAGTTCTGCACTTCATCTTTCCTTAGAAAGGTGGCATCAAGTTTTAAGCCTTGTAAGCCTGTACAAGTAAAATGACTTGCAACTTGCTAGTTACCAGTCTGTCGCCTTGAGAATATAGGGGCTCGGGATATGGCAGTACGAGAAAAAAAAAAAGATAAAAATCCCTGCTCTCATGGAACTTATGTTCTATCAGGAAGATAGAATAATTAAGATAAACAAAATATAAAGTTATATTTTAATAACATACCTGCTGAGGAAATAATGCAGGGAAAGGTTTAGGGATTAAAGAGCCAAAGCAGGAGAGAGAGTAAGCCGTATGGATAGCTGAGGGAAGAGCATTCCAAGCAGAATAAACAGCAGATGAAGGTCCATGCAGGAAGCATTCCCGGGAGAAAGTGAAGGAAGCCAATGTGGTGGAGGAAGTTGACTAAGGGACCTTAGAAGTTATTATATGAACTTTGACATATATTCTTAGTGAGGGTGCTTTGTGAATGGGAGTGGAGAGTTAGAGTGTAACAAGGATAGAAATACTGAGACCACTGAAGTTAGCCAGCCAAGAAAAGATAATTGCTTGGATCAAAAGGTAGAAAGAATAAATGGCGTCAACAATGATTCCAAGGTTTTTGGTCAGAGCAACTGGAAGAATGAAGTTACTTATTGATATGGAGCAAACAATGTAGGAGCAGGTTTTGGAGAAAAATCAGGAGCAGAGTTTTGGACATGTTCATTCTGATTTGCATATTAGGCATCTAATAGGAGATAGGAGTTTGTACACACAAGTCTGGAATTCAGGGGAGAGGCCTAGGTTGAAGATATAGGCATTAGAATTATTTTCATATTCATGGTAGTTAAAACATAGAGACTGGATGAAATTGCCTAAGACATGAGTGAAGATAGAAAGGAAATGAGTCCAAGGATTGCCCTGGGTCTTACCAGTCAGTATTTGTACCTCAAGGAGATGAGGAACAGCCAGCAAGGTATAATGACAAACAGAATGCGATGTCTGTGAAACCAAATGAAAAAATGTTTTAAGGAGGAAGAAACGGTGAGTTGTGTCATATTCTATTGACAAGTCAGGCAGGGTAAGGACGCAAAATTGATCATTGGCCAGGTGCAGTGTCTCATGCCTATAATCCCAGAACTTTGGGATGCTGAGGCGGGTGGGTCACTTCAGCTCAGGAGTTCAAGGCCAGCCTGGCCAGCATGGTGAAACTCTATCTCTACAAAGAAATATAGAAATTATCTGGGCATGCTGGGTCTTGCCTGTATTCTCAGCTACTTGGGAGGCTGAGGTAGGAGAATCACTTCAACCCAGGAGATGGATGTTGCAGTGAGCCGAGATTGTGTCACTGCACTCCAGCCTGGGCAACAGAGTGAAAATCAGTTTCAAAAAAAAAAAAAGAGAATTGACCATTAAATTTAGCCATGATCCTTGATCTAAGACATTTTTAATGTCTTGATTCTGACAACAGCATGATTGGAGTTATTTAAGTGAGAATAGAAGTAAATAAGGGGAAGACTGCAAAAAGGAGGTAACTTACTCAAATGTCTTGTTGTGAAGTAGTGCAGAGAAGTAGTACCATAACTCAAACAGGAATAATGATCAAGAAAGATTTTTGGTGGGTTTGTTTAATCAAAGGGCTAAAGAAGTTCTAATATCTTGTGTTTTATTTTTTCATTCCCTGTGATTTTATAGTTTTTAAAAAATTCTTTACATTTGTTGTAATTGGATTTTTGGAGGAAGAGAAGTTGAAACTGTCTGGTTTTCATATGTCATGTTTAAAAAGAAGTTCTGTGTACTTACTTGTTTTTAAAATCCTTTTTATTAAGGTCTTAAGAAAATTAACTGTTTGTTCTTTGTGTATGTTTCACAAAATTTTCCAGTTTGCTTTTTGTTTTTGTTCAAGAACAGAAGAGTTTAATTGTCATACAATGAATATGGAGTCAAACATCAGTGTTTTTTATGGTTTCTGGGTTTTTATAATTATGCTTGGAAAACTGTTTCACAATAAAAAATTAAGGCAAAACATCAATTATGTTTTCTTTTATAATTTTATTACTTTTAATATTAGATATAAATATTGGATCATGGACTACAGCATTAGGATATGAAGAGGTAAAGTCTTTAGATTTCAAAAAGTACAACTTAAGCAATTTTGAGTTTATTTTTCTTTTGTTTGTTTTCCCGGATGCCTGCTTGAAGGCTTATTACACCAAAATAAGTAATTATATTCTGACTTTAGGTAATCCTGCAGAGGATGCAGTCTTGATGAAAGAAGTGAATATTTCAACTGACTTAATTTATTCCCACCTCAGCCATTGGAATGGGAGTTTGAAGCAGAAAGTAAGTTGAAGTAAAGAAGGTTTTACCTTAGCCGAGTTCATAGAATGAGATGCCAGCCTTCTACATAGTATACATACCGCACTCAGTAAGGGGTTCCAGTGAAGCAGATTCCGTTTCCACCTGAGGTAACAAAGTAAGTTTTATGCAGGTGGTCACATTAAACTTGAATTTAGACAAATTAGTGGTATTTTGAAACATCCGGAGTGAGGAGATTATTTAAATGACCAGTTTAGAGGCAGAAAAATAAAAAGCATAACACAAACATGGAAAATAATATTGGGGGAATTCAAGGAATTTAAGTAAGATATGGTTAAAGACATTTTGAAATGTGAAAGCCAACTAAATAAAATTTAAGTAAGAAAAATCTGGCCAGGCACGGTGGCTCACGCCTGTAATCCCAGCACTGTGGGAGGCCAAGATGGGCGGATCACGAGGTCAGGAGATCGAGACCATCCTGGCTAACACGGTGAAACCCTGTCTCTACTAAAAAATACAAAAAACTAGCCGGCGTGGTGGTGGCACCTGTAGTCCCAGCTACTCGGGAGGCTGAGGCAGGAGAATGGCGTGAACCTGGGAGGCAGAGCTTGCAGTGAGCCGAGATCGTACCGCTGCACTTCAGCCTGGGTGACAGAGCAAGACTCTGTCTCAAAAAAAAAAAAAAAGAAAAATCTGAAGAAATAGGACATACTTTAAAGTAATATAAGAAATTTGGCTGCTATCATTAATTTTTTTAACAGATGAGTGAGTCTCTAAGGAAAATAAACTGTCAGCTTTTTGCAAGGAGCAAGACTTTCTGAAAATAACCCAGGTATCTGCTCTTGACAAAGAAATAGCTGAAATGAGGATTTTCTCCCACTTCTACTAGCCAGGAAAGTAAAATCCAAGCCCGATTTCCAATGGAACAAGAGGCTTCCACAGTTCTACCCACAAGAAGTGGGGACTGAAACTTCCCATGTGCCCAGGGTCTTCACATTCAAGGCAGTAGTGGCCTCTGCAATAGCACACAAACCCACAAGCACACAGCTTCAGCAAGCTTCTCTGAGGGAATAAATGGAGAATGGGAAACTGTGCCTTATCTTGTCTTGCTCTAAACTTCTCCAGTGAAGTCTATTCTTTAACCCATCTGTAGGATGGTAAGAAGTTTATGCTGGGTCCTGTTGTAAGACAAGTGGTGATTCCAAAGGGACCTATCTTACAGGACATCTGATTATAAGAAACAAGTGTTTGAAACCATGGACACAAAAAATTAATGGATCTCTTTTTCAAACTGTGGATCTATGGAGCTATAATTTGTTTTTCTTAATGAAGATGCAAATCAGAACAGCCATTTGCTGCAATTTCCATCTTTCAAATAAATGCATACAAGTAAAACCTGATTAAAATAAACGTCACATTCAGAAAATAACAATATAAGAAGCTCCAAAAGATCAGCCTGTGAATTTTACATGAAAATGGAAGAGGGGAAGTTACAGGCCATTACTTTGATGAAAATCTCAGACCTGTTTTTCCAGCAAACTGGGTCCACCTCCACCTTCTACCCAGAGAATATCCAGCCACCTACACACTAGCTTCTTCCCCCTCACCAAGTCCATCCAAGTAGAACTTAGCCAGTCATTCTGATCCACTGTACCCTAGGAGTAATTGAGAACCACATGAAAAAAATGTATGCAAGATACCATAGTGTACTTTTCTGAAGAACATTAAAGATGAATTCACTGAACTGTGTCAAAGAACTAAATTTTCAGGCAATAGTATGAAAATAATATTAATCAAGTTTTCTTTGCTTACTGCTGAGTAATTGAGTAACATTTATTACTAGATTTTGGGAGTAGGAAAGTGAATGAATGAGGGACTAAGCTGTAAGAGGTTAATAATCACAGTAACTACTATTTATTCAGGCTATTGCATTCCAAATATTAGCCTTGAGAATAACACCATAGAGATGAGGAAATTGCAGTTCAATTGCCCAAAACACACATCTTTTTTCATCAAAGAAAAACTAGAATACAAATCTTGTGGAACTCGTTCCAGCGCCCTTAATATTTATTACCACATTGGCGGTACTAAAGATTTACCTGCAGGGTCTACAATAACTGGAAAGTGATTTCAAATGAAAATTTGCTTAGCAGAAATGATGATTAGCCCTTGCTAGAACTGATTTCATTGTCACTAGTCTCCTAGATATAATCCTGGGCCTACTAGACTAAGGATGAAGCTCTATGTAAATATTCTGCCTTAGCTTAGTGTAAATATCAGATCTATTAAACTTACTTCAGGAAAATGAAATGGAGGCTTTCCTACAATATTCTGTGCAAGAGAACCATTTTATGATAAAACTGCATTTTTATTCTTTGACCACCTAAATTATCCTACTTTAGCTCTTTATTTCCCCAGGTTTCAATAATATTCACTATTTAGAAAATATGTTTTCTTGATATAATATGCACTATTTAGAAAATATAGACACAGGAAATTTTTTTACAAAACGAATGAAGTGAGTGTGTGCCTAGGAAAAGAAGTACCATACCAAAGCAAAACAATGCAAATACATTTTGAATGCAAAAATAACCTACCTTTTACAAAGATGAATGACAATGAAATGTCACCTTCTTAACTATTTTTAAATACTTCACCTTTTTGTTTTTGCTTGATTCCATTTTTATTGAATCAAACTTTAAGCAAACTTGCTTAAAGAAATCTGAAATTGAGGAGTGACTGTATTAAGAGCCTAGCAGTTGCCTGACAAGACACCTGACAAGCTGGAATTGCTGAATTCAGCATGGTTCAGGGACTAGTCTTTCATTTTGAAGTTCAGAAATCTGATTATATCTGCACATCTATTATGGATTGCTTCACATTAAATAATCTCATTTACAAACCAATCCCTCTCTCACCATGATCGACATTGTAACAACCATTTTGATTAAAGGATACAACTTCTTTAGGTCACATATTTCTAAAGTAGCTAAGCATACATGACCCACATCAGACTAGTCTTCCTTGCAATCTTCCTCTTCTAGCCAAAAATGATACGTCAGTGTTGGTGCTCAATCCAAAGTGGGCCAATCATGGTTGATTCTGCTGGAAAATACAAAAGAGAAAGAAAATGAGTGGCTATATTCAGAAAATGTAAATCTAAGCGCTGTCTGTAGCCATGTTTTCATCTTGTGGATAAATGAAACATGAAGTCCTTTACAGAATATATTAACATTGATATTCAGAGAAAGCAGGAAAAAAGAAAATAATAAAGGCATCTGAGACTTCCTTAGACTTCGTAGTTTTACAATACGTTCCCTCTTTTTGCTTAGGTATTTGATTTGGATTCTAAGTAATACACTTTTTAATACAAATATTTTTTGTAAAGTAAAAATCATAAATCTAGCTGGTAGAGATCTCTCTGTTAAAATCTCAATTCCGTCACTTCTAATCTTTTACTTAGAGGAAGTTGCTTAATAGTGCTTTTCTGGGTTTTCTCTTCAGAATGATTATGGTAATTTACATTTCTACCAGCTGTTTATGAGATATTTTCCAACAGTTTTACCCTCACTGGATATTTAATGTCTTTAATATTTGCTAATCGCCAATCTAATAAGTGTGCTACTTTGTTGATATTTACATTTTCATATGCCTTATTATAAAATAATGGAAATTTTCTGAGGAAAATAAGGTTGATTTTTTTCTTGTTTATTAATCATTTCCTGATTCATGTGAATTAAATTCTTGGTCCATTCTTCCTATTAGGGGCTCATGTTTTTCTTAATTATGTTTAAGAGGTCCTTATATAGAAAGAGCAACAATTATTGGCATCTATAATTTTTGCAGATACAGTTTCCCTGTTTGTCATTTGCTTTCTGTTTTGTTCAGATATCTTTGAGCTGGAGAATTTACAGTGTGTACTCAAGTCTAAGTCTGTTTTCTGTTTTCTCTATTTTGGTGTATGCCTTGTTTGATTTTTCTCAGGAAGGCTTTTTATTATTAAATTATGTGACTATTTCTAGCTTTTCCTCTGGCATGTTATTTCATCTTTTACATGTAAATGTTTAATCTACCTAGAATTAATGTTTTTGTGTGGTGTAAGTTAAGGGCCTATCCTCATTTATTCTCCAATTGGTTAAAGAGACTCTTCAGTTGTATAGTAAATCCTTACTTGTTTGTGTCTCGGTGTTTTTTATTCTAATCCATTCAACCCTCTGGCTTTACAACAATACAGTATTGTTTTAATTACTCTAGCTTCCAAATAATGTACTATTTCCATAGGCTTTTTCATTTCCAGAAAACATTTAAACTAATAAAATATTGTTGCAGTTAAAATGTGTTTTTCTCCTTGTTTTATTTCATTGATGTAAAATACTTTAAATTCAATAACTTCTTACCAATAATTTTATAAAGAACCTGACAAAATAATCACTTTGAAGAGTTAACTTTGCATTGAATTCCTGTCCCCTCTTTTCTAATGTAAGGTGAAAGATCTACAGTGCTGGCAATTCATTTAAAAAATATACATGAAAAGACAGCCCTTTGTGACAATATAATTCACACTTTTACCAATTTTACTAGTTTTCAGTAGACTTCAGGGTGAAGAGGATAAAACAGCATCCATACTTTTGAACATTTATGTAAATATATTATCAGAAATAAATAATAAAGGAAAATGAACAATCCAAATCACTCTTCTTTTTTCTTTTCTCACTTTTTTCTTCTCTGTCTCATCTTTGTTCAACCGATAGCTCTTGTAACATGGAAATTTCTGTTTCATTATGCATATTCTTTACCAATTATAAAAATGGACCAATCCTATTTCAAGTGATATTGATACATAATACTGAAAAAAGGGCTATACATCCCATAGTCTTTGAACATCTTTACGTTAAAAAAGTATTTTACTACGTAGAGAGCTTTATTCTGTGACTCTGTGGCATCTAGAAACCAGGAAGAGCCTGCTCTAGAATTCATATAACATGGCCTCTGGCTAAAGAATGGAAATACCAAGTTTTATTGGAGAGAGTCAAGGTGGTATAATTATTACAGGTAGACATGTATATACCCACTGTGTCTTAAGTGAACATGTACTTGAAATGGAGGAGGAACTGTAGCACATGGCAGAGTTATCTGTTCTCTCTAGGCTGCTAGATTTATGAACACCAGAAACAGCAATCCGTCTTCAACTGAGAAATCTGCTGAGGAAGTTTTTCCTAGCTGAAACAAACATGAAGGCCAGAAAGTTTTGTAGGTCTGCTATAGACTGAGTGTTTGTGCCCCCACAAAATTAATATGTTGAAGCCTTATACTCAGTGTCATGGTATTTGGAGGTGAGGCCTTCGGAAAGTCATTAGGTCATGAGAATAGAGCTTCCATGAATGAGATTACTGTCCTTAAAAGAAGAGACATAAGAGAGCTTATTTCCTCTCTCTTTCTGATCTCCACCATGTGAAAATATAAGGCTATCATCTGCAAACCAGGAAGTAGGCCCTCACCAGATACCAGATCTATCAGCACCTTGATCTTGGATTCCCCAGCCTTCAGAACTGTAAGAAGTAAATGTTTACTGTTAAAGCCAGCCAGATTGTGACATATTTGTTATAGCAGCCTGAATTGACTAAGATAAGGCCTAAGCAAATCTATAACAAAGGGTAGAGGCAGCAGGCTAAGAATGCCTTTGTACTTATGGAAGAAACATTCCTTGACAAAGCTCACCTTTAGTGCAGCAATGAAATTTCAGAAAATGAAAATTAAGAGCATTTTCTGGATTGCAAAGACAGACATCCACCTTTGCAAAGGTCTATTCTTTGTAAGATAGTAGCAATGTTTCAAATGACACTTATAGAAAAGTAAGAGAATATGTTTAGGTGAATTTTCCCCAAAAATGTGGTAAATATGTTCATCAGAATAATTTTTCTACTAGGAAACATCCTTAAATGACTTTAAATTTTTCAATTTATGTATGTATACAATGAGCACTGATTACCTGGTATTAAACAGCCCTAACATTCTGTCAGAGCTGAAACCAGGTTACTTTCCATCTCCTCTTTTTCACTTATTTACAGCCAAGTTTCTTGCAATAGACTTGGCAATGCTAAATACTGGGTTCCGTAATAACAGCCCTCACAACTAGGAATTGGCTTTTGACTGAATTGGCTGGTCAGTGCTGTGAGATTCATGAGCACCCTATTAGCTCTGAACATTTGAAAAAAATGTAGCCAAAATATGGAGTCAACCTTAGTATCCATGAATGGCTGAATGAACAAAGAAAATGTGGTATATATGTACTCACATACACATGCACAATGGAATGTTATTCAACCGTAACATAGAAAGAAATGTTATTTAAAACAACATGGATGAGCCTGGAAGACACTATATTAAATGAAATAAGCCAGGCACAGAAAGAAAAATACTGCATGAACTCACTTCTGTGTGGAATCTAAAAGTTAAACTCATAAAAGTGAAGAGTAGGATGGGGGTTACCAGGGGTCACGGTGATGGGGGTATAGAGGAGAAATGAAAAAAGATTGGTCAAATTGTACATACACAGTTTCAGTTAAGTTCTTCACTCAAGATCTATTGTACAACACGATGACTACAGTAAATACTAATGTACTGAATACTTGAAAATTGCTTACAGAGTAGATTTTAAATGTTGTCAGCACAAAATATAGGTACATGCAGTGATGGATATGTTACGCGGCTTGATTTAATCATTCCACAATGTATACATATATCAAAACATCATGTTGCACCCCATAAATATATATGCTTTTAAAAAGAACAGAAACAAATTTAGACTTAGGGATGAATTAGCTCGTCTCTAAGAAATCACATACATTTTCAGCGATTTTGTACTGTGTGAATATAGCTAGGCTAGTGCTACATTTTCCAGAATTCTCTTCTCTGTAATTTCAGGCCAGGACCACCCATGTGAGAAATGATAATTGGAACACAGCCCCAAAGCAGCCACCATTGGGTTTTATAATTCTGTGTAGGGCATCAGGCAGTGTTGCAGCGCAAAGAACTTTGTTACTGGTCTGCTGGCTCACATTGTTGGTGTGGGGCAGCAGGCAAGCCCACAGCTCCTCCACATCCCCTGGATCTCCCGGTTTAGCTTTTCTGAGTCCTGAAGCAGGCATGTGTACAGTTCTGTAGTAAACACAGCAGCTACGCATACAAATCACTCATATCATTATGGTTGGATATTTTGAGAAGTGGATATGGTTTCCAGTTTGTCCTAGGTCACTCCAATCACATGTGTGTGTGTGTGTGTGTGTGTGTGTGTGTGTGTGTTTCCACTTCTGGCCCTACTGATCTACAGAAACTTCAGGCTGACCACCAAATGCAGCGGTAACATTCTTCTATGGTTTGTCTACCCTATATTAAATCCTGATTCCTTATCACTCATGGTAAGTCTTCTTCCCTGGTTGCAACCTATAAAATTGGGTGCCTGAAATAAAGGTGTTACCACAATAAAAACCCAAAACACATTGGCTCTGGGAGAAGATAGCAAGAAGATGAAAAGGACTTGAGAAGACCGTTAAAGCTGGAAGGGGCTTCATGAGACAATGAGGATGCCAAAAACATTGAGGATATGGTTATTGGAAAGTTTGGTCACAAAGCTCCCTGTTGTAATACGGAAATTAAATAGGATATCTAGCAAACTTTTTTATTTAGTTGGAGAGCTTTGCAGACAGAATGAGAAAAATGCCACCAGGCTTTTTCTAGTTTCCTGTAATTAAGTACAACATTGGTTGGGGGAGAGAGGCTAGGAAAGAAAGAGAGAAACTGTTCCATTTTAATTTATATTTTAGGAATTTAGAAGAAATATAAAGGGCCCAGAAATTGCTGGGTTGAAAAGAAAACGTTTTTTCATCCCCAGTTATTGCAAGCAAAAGATTCTCCAAAAGAAAAGAAACAACTTCAGCAAATATAAAATCCAGCACACTAAAAGAAACTGAGGATAAAAATCACAAGTATGTGGTTGCTATAAATCCCTTTGTTGAGACCTCAAAAACTGTAAGGATTAAACAGGAGAGTTCCCTGATCCCCCTCACTGGACATGTGACAGGGGTATGGCTCAGCTGTTCAGTTGAGCTATTGGATTGCAAAACATGGCCATTCTATGTGGATGAGGACCCAGAGGTCAGAACCAATAGCACCGAAGGCAGGAGCAAGAAACAAGGGGAATCATTTGCAGGAAGCAGACCTCTTCCCAACCCTGAATGTCAGAATTACTAATGACCAATAACAGCCAGTGCATCTGCATTCCCTTCACTTTTGAACTGGAGCTTCTACTGCACTTACCTTTCTTCATCTCACCATTGTGTGGAGGTAGAAAGAGTCTTTTTAGTTCACAGCTTATGAGGTACAGAGGAACCAGGGCCAACTGGCCAGAACACCTCATCCATACCTGGCTCTGAATTAGATGATAGCCCCTTGAAACCTGGCCTAAGCATGCTGCTATAATGCAATGAGAACTTCACAAGGCTCACGGGAAGGGTTGAATGTACTTTGTGTATGGTCATAGGGAAGGCAATGGCCCATTAAAGATGACCATAAATTCTTTGACATTCATCTCATGTACTAATGGGGTATACATGCCTTCCCCTTGAACCTAAATGGGCCCTTTGACTGCTTTGGCAAATAAAACACAGCCAAAATGATGTTATGTCAGTCCCTGGGCCCAGGACTTAAGAGATGAACATTTTTATTTTGTATCTTGGAATACTTGCCTTTGTAGTTTTGAGTCTTCACATAAGAAGTACAATTATCTTGCTAGAAGGACCACGTGGAGAAGTTCTAAGACAACATGGACAGGGAAAAGAGCCCAGGTAAGCCCAGCCTTCCAACAATTCTTGCTATGGCTAGGCCTGTGAGCGAACCCGTTTTGGACCTCTGAATCAGCCCACCAGCTGAATATTACCACAGGATGCCCATCAACATCACAGGGAGTAAATCATGAGATATAACAATTTTTTTGTTTGTATAAATAGATAAGTCTTGGGGTAATTTACTACAGTGAAATAGATAACTGAAATTATATCTCAATGTGAGACATCCCGGGCTTCAGCTGCTGACATGGAGAAAAAGCCATCCTTATCATTCTGTTATGGCAAAGGCAAAGCACTTCCCCTTTCCTTGGCCTTCCTGGCAGTGAGTTGGCCTCAAGGTGTAGGTATTCTTTGCTCCCCGTACTGTAAATCTTACCAGCACTATTCTTACTGGGTTAGTAAGCTTTTTAAACTTTGGAATCCAATAATTGGAAGTCATTTGTATCTTGCACCCACATATATCCCCCTCCCAAGCTTTATCAGCAATAATTGTGTTTTGGCCTCCATCTACACTCTTTTGCTGTATTTCTCTTACCTTCAGAACTCAGGTAGATATGGGAGTAGAGAAAGGAGTTTTTTCTTCATCCCCTTCTAAACTTCATCAGCATATAGTATTTCTGCCAAGCCCAACATTCAGAATTTTAATGCAATCAGATTAGCTTTATTTGCTTTTAAAAATCAGTAATATGAAAGGAAAGAACTGATTTATTTGTCATGTCCCATTAACCAACTCTAATAACTTTCTATATGCGCTCTAAACAATTTAAATGCATTTCTGCAAATTGACCTGCCTTTAATCTCTTTGATACGTATCTGTTAACTGGGAGGTTTATATCTACATAGACATCTATCCTTCTCTGTATTTAAAGGGTGAGTAAAATTATAGAGCTTTAATACTTATTATGTAAATTTGTTTACCTCTCATTTCATTTTAAACATAAAAATTCCATTTAATCATATGCTATATCCGTAAACCCATATGTTTAAAACTTAGTCTGAACAAGTCATAGGAAATAATTTACATTAAAGCTGTTCTAAGAATTCACAACTTCTGCTTATTGTTGGCTTTTGGTTTCCTCTCAGGTTGCCATCTGGGTAGCTACTTCTTGGACTTCTTCCCTCACACCTAGACCCCAGCTACCACAAGCCACATAACCTGGAAAGCTTCAAACCTAGTTTAATCTTCTTAGGTGAAATAAGATTACAAAAGCACTATTTATCTCACTAAAAACCTTCCATTTGGATTACTTGGGAGTTCCTTCCATAGGGACAGGTGTGTAATGACAAGACATCCCTTTCTTTGGTCTCCATGCTTTCTTCAGCAGGGGTCAAGGAGAGCTCCATATCTCCGTGTTCTGGTGAGAGACTCACCACTCTCTCTTCTCCCAACTCCAACCCCTGTACTCAAAGCTTCTTCCTCAATATTTTCCTTAAGACCATTAAGATCAATCTTATTATGCTGTTTGTCTTTATTTACCTCAATCGCTACTAAAAACACAGGTCGTCTTTCATTTCCCATACCATAGGCACCATTATGTATATGAACATCCCTACACAGATTCATATCCCACCCCTTCCCATTTCGGAGCTTTTCTGCTGTGTTTTAAGAACTCGCAGTCATTCAACAGCAAAATCCTCTGTGTCCTTAACTTGTTTTCTTACCTTCCTAGTCTGAAACTAGATTCTTTCCTAAAGACACTTGTTCCCTAGCAGCTTTCTCGAGTAGCAATTGTTTTCTCTTCTACCCTCCTCATACAACTTGGCCTGGAGGAGAGATAGTTACCTCTTTTTACAACATTGCTACTTCCAGATCATGCTCCTTCTTCCCTGCCATTGCGATATGTTACTATCACCAGCCATGCCTCCTTATTGTACAATTCATAGTGCTCTCATGTCTTGAATTTAACACCTGGCTCACTGTCAGTCTTTTCAACACTGTTCCTGCCAAAATTCTCAGTGATTTCAAGTGTAAGACCTAGTTGATCCTTCCAAATTACTGGACCTTTGATTTCCTAAACTTTTCTCTAGTGATTTCAACTCTTACCCGACCTAATACATTCACTTTCATCATTGTATGTAAGATTTGGCCCCATCAATAAAAAATGCAAATTCTCCATATTTAAATTTCAAGAATCCCATTCTTCGCTGACCACCTCCTATTTTTCCACTACCAGATATAGACAAGAACAAGATAGAGATTGTGAGAGCTGATATGATCATGTTTTAAACCCTAGGCTAAGGCAGCCTAAAGAAACCACATTTCATAAAATTGTTTTACTACTTTATTTTCAGAAATTTGAATATTTTTCACCTCTGTGTATAATACTATACTAGACATCTTTGTGCAAATTGTTGATTGGTATATGTATTATACAACAACATACATCTCCAAGAGTTAAAGGATTCAGAAGGATTCATTTTAGTACTCCCATTATATTATTTGAAAGTGATTAGCTTTGATCTAAAGAGTTATGATTATTATGAGTGCTGCAGAGATAAAAGACTTATTTTTCCCTCTATAATTCAGTATTGTTTGAACTTTTAAATAAGAACCATCATATATGAGTCAGTTATGTAACTAAAAACTTTTAGTTTTAAAAATAGCAAGTAACATTAACCAGTGATTTACAAAAGAAAAAAAAAACTATCAATGGATATATAAGAAAAAATGTCCCAAAGATGAAGTCTGAAGCCAGTATGAATATTCTTTCATTCTTTATATCAAATTAATTATTCTACCTTGATAATTTTAGAATTTTTCTCAACACTTGTATTAGTTTGTCCTCACACTGCTATAAATAAGTATCAAAAACTGAGTAATATATAAAGAAAATAGGTGTAATGGCTAATGGTTCCAAAGGCTGTAGAGAAAGCAGGATGCTGGCATCTGCTCAGCTTCCGGGGAGGCCTTAGGAAACTTACAATCATGGCAGAAGGTGAAGCAGGAGCCAGCACCTCATATGGCAGGAGCAGGAGGAAGAGAGAGAGAGCAGGGAGGTACTACACACTTTTAAACAACCAGATCGCCTGAGAACTCACTATAGAATACCAAGGGAGGATGTTGCTAAACCATTCAGAAGAAATCACGCTCATGATCCAATCACCTCCCACCAGGCCCCACCTCCAACAGTGGGGATTACAATCCAACCTGAGATTTGGATAGGGACACAGATCCAAACCCTATCAATACTATTGCCATCTTATTTATAGAATATTTAAAATGTGACATTCTTCTCATTTATTTTACCTGAAATACATTTCATTCTTCTAAATTGGCCTTTTTTTCCACTTATGGGGTATACGGAAACACTTTTTTTCTCATCCATCTCTTTTTAAATTACATCTTATTCACTTTCATACTAACTTGTTCTTTCCTTGTAGTCTTCTTCTCGTATTTAATTAATGTTGAAGCATCTTGTGTCCTGAAGAGAATAATAAACATGCTCATTACTACATTTCTTAAAGTAAATATTTTTGGAGTTTGCCTCTTCTCTGAAACATCATGATTTGTTCTCTGTTGCTGTATAATACATTTTAGTATTCCCTCTTTTATAAGTACACTCATTCCTAAATGAGGAGAACTCTCCCAGATGCAGTGTTTATCCAGTTACATGAAGTGAGGAGTGAGTTTATGTCCATTGCATTTCAACTGGGGTACAAATCCTATTCTTACCTGGAATCAGAGGGATATGTGTGGACCATGGGCTGAGTTCATATGCTCTTTCATTGCTGTGAAGGCTTTTATCTGTTTGGGTTCTGCAGAAATTAAATGAGCTCTTTCTATGTTCACCTCTGGCATTTTAACATTCCTACCAGATAACATACATGGAAATCCCCAGTGTGCACCATGAGAGAAGGTCTTCCTGACCCCCTCCCTGTTTCTCATGCTTTACCTGTAGACATTACATCTTGCAGAAAATAGTAAGCTACCACCACCAGTTTACTTTTAGATAGCCCTTGATTCCATCCCATTTGTGCAATAGGAATTTTGGTCTTTAATTTAATGTAGAAAAAGTTCACTTAAAATTTGGATGTTGACATGACAAAGTAGCATCTAGGCAGTAGATAAATGGCTGTCAAGGTTACTATTCAATAAAGATATTTGAATTTAGAAACAGGAATAAAGTGGCAGAGAATCAAGAGAGGATGACTGTTGTGGGAAGTCAGGGACCCCGAATGGAGGGACCGGCTGGAGCCGTGGTGATGAAACATAAATTGTGAAGATTTCATGGACATTTATCACTTCTCTTAAAATACTCTTATAATTTCTTGTGCCTGTCTTACTTTAATCTCTTAATCCTGTTATCTTCATAAGCTGAGGATGTACGTCACCTCAGGACCCTGTGATGATTGTGTTAACTGTACAAATTGATTGTAAAACGTGTGCTTGAACAATATGAAATCTGATGTAAAACATGTGTGTCTGACCAATATAAAATCAGTGCACCTTGAAAAAGAACAGAATAACAGTGATTTTAGGGAACAAGGGAAGATAACTATAAGGTCTGACTGCCTGCGGGGTCGGGCAAAAAGAGCCATATTTTTCTTCTTGCAGAGAGCCTATAAACAGACATGCAAGTAGGAGAGATATTGCTAAATTCTTCTCCTAGCAAGGAATATTAAATATTAAGTCCCCAAGAAAAGAATTGCATTCCTGGGGGGAGTTCTATAAATGGCTGCTCTGGGAGTGGCTCTCCTATGTGGTTGAGATAAGGACTGAGATATGCCCTGGTCTCCTGCAGTACTCCCAGGCTTACTAGGGTGGGGAAAAAAATCCCGTCCTGGTAAATTTGAGGTCAGACCGATTCTCTGCTCTTGAACCCTGTTTTCTGTTGTTTAAGATGTTTATCAAGACAATACGTGCACAGCTGAACATAGACCCTCTTCAGTAATTCTAATTTTGCCCTTTGCCTTGTGATCTTTGCTGGACCCTTATCAGGAGTTTCTGATTTTGACCTTGCCCTGTTTCCTCAGAAGCATGTGATCTTTGCTCTGCCTTTTGCGCTTTGAAGCATGTGATCTTTGTGACCTACTCCCTGCTCGTACACCCCCTCCCCTTTTGGAATCCCTAATGAAAACTTGCTGGTTTTGCGGCTCAGGTGGGCATCATGGACCTACCAATATGTGATGTCACCCCTGGCGGTCCAGCTGTAAAATTCCTCTCTTTGTACTCTTTCTCTTTATTTCTCAGACTGGCAGACACTTAGGAAAAATAGAAAGAACCTACATTGAAATATTGAGGGTGGGTTCCCCTACAGATGACTTGCTGTTTCCCACAGCTGAACTCATTGGCCACTTACTTCCATCAGCCAGGCAGTCTGCAGAAAATTCTCCCAGACCCAGACAAGATACTACCATGGCTGAGTTTTATTTTCTTCTGTTTCTGCTAGTGGTTATCTTAGAAGCTGAGTGAAGCAAATTAATTATAGTCATGTTCTTAAAATGACAAGAAGTTATTAAATAACACTTTTATTCGTGAGTTATAAAATAAACAAAAATCAAACCAAGCAGGTGGGGGAAAAATGCCATACAAAGATTGATTTTGTTTTCAAATTATCTCAAAAGTAAATTTAAACTACTGATATTTTCTGTAATTTTCATTTTTTTAATTAGGAAAATCATATAAAGACATGCTAGGACACAATTTATTTAAACACAAAAAATAAACATTTCATAAAAATCACATTAGTGCTGATGACTTATCTTAATGGCAGCCTAATATCCTGAAAGTAAACTAATCTTTTCTGTCACCATAGCTTTTTTTTTTTTTTTTTTTTTTTGAGACGGAGTCTCCTCTGTCACCCAGGCTGGAGTACAGTGGTGCAATCTCGGCTCACTGCAACCTCCGCCCCCCAGGTTCAAGCGATTCTCCTGCCTCAGCCTCCTGAGTAGCTGGGACTACAGGCATGCACCATGAAACCCAGCTAATTTTTGTATTTTTAGTAGAGACAGGGTTTCACTATGTTGGCCAGCCCTGTCACCATAACTTTTGAGGGCTATTTGGTACCTTTAAATCAAATAAACTGGGTATTAATTCTTCTTAACACTCACCTGAAGATTCATTGTTTATTAATACTTAAGTCAAGTGTGTAATGATAAGTAATCTGATTGCAGGTACATATACATTTAATTTGACTTATATGGTTACTTAGAACGTTTTCAGAAATTACCATATGCTAGTAGTTCTAAATTCCCTATATAACAGGTCCTTTAATATTTCTTCAAGAAATGGAATATACCTGAAATCTATATCCATCCCATATTAAGTACAGAATCATGGACCAATACAATTTGCATAATTTTACATGTAAAGTGGGAAACAATGATTTGTCCCCATGTGGGGCTAAAGTACTAAGATTGTCCCAAGTACCACGTAAATGCTTAGTAAATATGATTTTCCCTCTAGACCACAAGAATTATGGCACATTTATTTCAAGAGTTCTATTTGTACTTATGAGAGCGCACATGGAAATAGACCAATATTCTGTCAATACAAACACTGAAAAGCAAAGCTTTGTTCCCCAAGAATGAGAAAACACTTAACACAGCAGCATGGTTTAACAGCTTGCAATGTTAACAAAAGGACATGCTACAGTATGTTCAGCTCTCCATATCTCCATGCCTGTGTTTATCCATTGAATCAGATAATTGATATCATCCTTTAATTCAAGTTATTTGTGCAAGAATCTATTTTAATATTTCTTTACCCTGTAGAAAACAGGATTAGAAGAGGACTATACCTCATTTCCTCAATTTTTAAGTCCGTTATCTAACTAGCATATTCAGATTGTGAAGGATACGTTGCTACAATGAGATACAGTAGGAACAGTGAGTTAAAATTCTTTCTAGCAAATCCAAGGCAGCTATATTCATATCCCAGAGTGCAGTGATGATGGACATAACTAGATATTCAGTGTTCAACATATCATCTTACTTTATTCTACAGTTTTCTCTATGCAAAGACAATGTTCGTGTTCTGACTCATCATCTGGTCTGCTACCATGATGTTTAAAACACTTTACAGAATTTGTTTTTGCAGTGAGAAATAGAAAAGAGCAATATATGTTTTACATGTGTCTGAGAATTGTTATATTATAATCCTGCAGCTTTCTGAAGGACAAATAGCAGTTGATAAATACAGAATCATTATACAGAATTATCAGTCCTTCTTAGGAGCTTTCAGAAGGCTAAGGAAATCATTTCATTTCAGACCTAAGAACTATGAAGGCAAGCTAAACACTAATCCCCGAAAAAGACTCCTTGTCTTCCATTCTAACCATAAGTACTTCGAGATTTTGTAAAAGAAGACAACAAAAACAAACAAACAAACAAACAAAACCCTTTAAAACAGGGTTTCACTATTAATCCAACTAATTCTTACATGAAGAATTTTTTTCTGATTTATCAAATCCAGTAGAGAGTAACAACCAGTTAACTATGTAGTAAGCAAACTTCACTCTGACAACCTTAATTCAAGAAGCTGTAGACATCAAACTTCTAGTAAAAGGTACAGTCAAGGGCATTCAGTATATTTTAGGACTGATCAATAACTCTCCTTGACTCTTTGCTCTTCTCTCACGATGCTTTTTGTCAAAAACACAGTCATCATCACTTAATCATGGGGATATATTCTGAGACATGTGTCATTAGGTGATTTAGTTGTTGTACCAACATCACAGAGTGTACTTACACAAACCTAGGTAGAATGACTAACTACCAACCTAGGCTCTATGGTATAGCTTATTGTTCCCAGGCTACCACCCTGTACAGCACGCGACTGTTTTGAATACCACAGGCAGCTGTAACACAGTGGTATCTGTGTATTTAAACATATCTAAACCTAAAAAAATACAATAAAAACGCAGTATTATAATCTTATGTGGTCAACCACCATATATGCTGTTACATAGTTCGGTTGTTGACTGAAATGTTGTAATGTGGTGCCTGGCAGTATCTCATCCATTAGCTCTGTGAATCACACCTGTGTCCATATTCCATTCCCAAGCTCACCCTGAATACCAATCCCTTAGACAAAAAATGCCTATTGTGTGCCTTAACTGTGGGTGTTGGATGTTGTTGATTGGAGAACAGAGGGATGAAAAGCCAAGATTCAAAATAATAGGAAGTTCTGCTTCAAAAACTAAGCACTCCTCCCTAAATTCCCTCTCAAGAAGGGAACCCTTCTTGACATGTATCTCAGAGGTGACAATGGGCAGCTTTAAAAAAAAATGCTTTTAATCACACACTTATATGTGTGTACAGGTATCTGGCTGAGACCTGATCATTGAGAATAAAATAGCTTTTTTTGGCCCACAGAATTTCACAGATAGGTAGTAAAAGTCAGTTGCCAGTTCCATTAAATAAACAAAACAACAACAACAAAAACCTTAGTAGAGCTCCTTTTTAAATGATTTCTTCTACTACACAAAACAGGATGAATCACTGTGAAATGTGGCCAGGTTAATTAATCAAAAGGAAGATGTTTTTATTTGATTTTGTTCATTGATAGAATTTTTTTTTTTTCAGAAAAGCCACTTTTGCAAAATATGTAGAAAAAATACTTAATATAATTATAATTCCTCAAGAACTTAAATACATTTTAAAAATATTATCTAAAAATTTGCTACAACTAGCTTAGTCTATTTCTAGCGAAGTGTTAAGAAAAAGAATTAAAGAATTAATCTTGAAAACTAGCATCTGTGTTTTCAAGTAAAATCTTTGTTTAGAAAAATACCTTGAAGAGCCACTAGAGGGCAATGATTAGCGAAGAACCAGGAAATGTAAAATGTACCAGGACTGGATAGAAATGAGTAGGATGATGTGGGAAAGAACAAAGAAGAAAAACTGAGGGAAACTGAAAGAGGAGCAAGAGAGAAGACAATAATAAACATGGTGCAAGACTTGATCCATTGTCGGCAGAAAATGCCACGGGACAGTGTTCAAAATTCAGTTTCAAATTTCCAGCAATATCAACCTAGACAGTCTGTCCAGAGCATCAGTAAAGTCAGCAATGCCAGCAAAGGCCTTGTGTAAATAAGGGGTGTGTGTGTGGGTGGGTGTGGGTGTGTGTGTGTATGTGTGTGTGTGTTGACAATAAGGAAGCCTCTGGAGTCGGCATCTGAGTAAACAATGTTTGGAACAGTGCTAATATATTATTTGTATTAACTTAGTAGAAGCAAGAGTTTGAAAATAAAGATGGCTATGGCAATGACTATACTGAGTATTCCTAGAAATCTTGGAGATGCCCTTAAATTTTTCACAAGACATGAATTTAGGGTTTGAACTAATCTCGTGATCTTAAGTGGCAGGAAGAGTTTAGCTATCACAAATTGTAGATTAAACACAAATACACACAACACTCCTTAATTATTGAGGAAAAGATGAGCACAGGGCTTTTACAGGGTTGCTGGTTCACAGTGGCAGATAAAACAGTCGTATACATACATACATATATAAGGCAAAATTTAGCATACAAAACAACAGGTATACATGCTTTATTTCTGGCATATATATGTATATGTGTGGATGTATAATATATATTATATATATATTTATATATAGATACAGATATGTGTTGTTTCATATGCCAAAAATAAGGCATATGAAACAATAGGAAGTCCCAGAAGAAAGAAGAGCCCAGTACATTTATGGAATACACTGTTCCTAAAAGTGGGGGCAGCAATAAAGGTACTCTAGACCCAGAGTTTGCAGATATCAGGAATAAGGAAGTATACAGGAACAACTGCCAGTGTGATCTGTTGGGTTATTTGCAGAAGGATTCCCTGGGCTGATTTTCCTCTGCCCATCTCCTGTGGGCTCCTCCTGTGGGCAGCAGCACCAAGGCTCTAGAACTCCAGGTGGATCTGCAAGAAGTGCATCACACTTACCAATGAGTTTAGCTAGTGTCCTTTGTTTCTATTCCATTTATATTTACATTTTATGATACAAAACTATACTATTTGCATATCACTATTGTTGCTAATTCTAGGGATATGGATCAAACAGATAAATGTAATCAAAATGGTTTCATTTTATAAAATTTCTTATTTATTTATTTATTCATTCATTCATTCATTTATTTTTTTAAAATTTATTTATTATTATTATACTTTAAGTTGTAGGGTACATGTGCATGACGTGCAGGTTTGTTACATATGTATACTTGTGCCATGTTGGTGTGCTGCACCCATCAACTCGTCATTTACATCAGGTATAACTCCCAATGCAATCCCTCCCTCCCTCCCCCCTCCCCATGATAGGCCCCGGTGTGTGATGTTCCCCTTCCTGAGTCCAAGTGATCTCGTTGTTCAGTTCCCACCTATGAGTGAGAACATGCGGTGTTTGGTTTTCTGTTCTTGTGATAGTTTGCTAAGAATGATGGTTTCCAGCTGCATCCATGTCCCTACAAAGGACACAAACTCATCCTTTTTTATGGCTGCATAGTATTCCATGGTGTATATGTGCCACATTTTCTTAATCCAATCTGTCACTGATGGACATTTGGGTTGATTCCAAGTCTTTGCTATTGTGAATAGTGCTGCAATAAACATACGTGTGCATGTGTCTTTATAGCAGCATGATTTATAATCCTTTGGGTATATACCCAGTAATGGGATGGCTGGGTCATATGGTACATCTAGTTCTAGATCCTTGAGGAATCGCCATACTGTTTTCCATAATGGTTGAACTAGTTTACAATCCCACCAACAGTGTAAAAGTGTTCCTATTTCTCCACATCCTCTCCAGCACCTGTTGTTTCCTGACTTTTAATGATCGCCATTCTAACTGGTGTGAGATGGTATCTCATTGTGGTTTTGATTTGCATTTCTCTGATGGCCAGTGATGATGAGCATTTTTTCATGTGTCTGTTGGCTGTACATTCATTTATTTTTTTAGACGGAGTCTCGCTCTGTCGCCCAGGCTGGAGGGCAGTCGCCGGATCTCAGTTCACTGCAAGCTCCGCCTCCCGGGTTCCCACCATTCTCCTGCCTCAGCCTCCCGAGTAGCTGGGACTACAGGCGCCACCACCACGCCCGGATAATTTTTTGTATTTTTAGTAGAGACGGGGTTTCACCGTGTTAGCCCGGATGGTCTCGATCTCCTGACGTCGGGATCCACCCGTCTCGGCCTCCCAAAGTGCTGGGATTACAGGCTTGAGCCACCGCGCCCGGCCTTCTTTTTTATTTTTAAGTCAATCATTTTAATAGGTATGTACTGGTATCTTACTGTGGTTTTAATTTACATTTTACTAATGAATAATGATGCTGAATACCTTTTCACGGCTTTTTTGGCACCTGAATATATTTTCATTGGTCTGTTCAACTCATTTAAAAATATTGGTAGTTTGTATTCTTAGTATGAGGTTTTGAGAGAATTCTTTTTATAATCTGGATATAAGTCCTTTATAAGATGTGTAATTTGCAGATATTTTCTCCTAGCTGTTGCTTGTCTTTTCATTCTCTTGACGTGTTGTTTGAAGGGCAGAAGTTTTGAATTTTATGAAGTCTAACATCAACTTTTTTCTTTAACTTTTCTTTTAGCTTCCCGGGTACATGTGGAGGATGCTCAGTTTTGTTACGTAGGTAAACATGTGCCATGGTGGTTTGCTGCACCTAACAACCCATCACCTAGCTATTTAGCTCAGCATCCATAAGCTATTCTCCCTGATGCTCTCCTTCCCTCCATCCACCCAAGACAGGCCCCAGTGTGTGTTGTTCCCCACCATGTGTCCATATGTTCTCATCTTTCAGCTCCCACTTATAAGGGAGAACATGCAGTGTGTGGTTTTCTGTTCCCACATTAGTTTGCTGAGGATAATGGCTTCCAACTCCATCCGTGTCCCTGCAAAGAACATGATCTCATTTGTTTTTATGGCTGCATAGTATTCCATGTTGTACATGTACCACATTTTCTTTATCCAGTCTATCATTGATGGACATTGAGGTTGGTACCATGTCTAGCTATTGTGAATAGTGCTGCAGTGAACATAATCGTGCATGTATCTTTATAATAGATTGATTTATATTCCTTTGGGTATATATCCAGTAATGGGTTTGCTGGGCCAAATGTTATTTCTGCTTCTAGATCTTTGAGGAATAGCCACACTGTCTTTCAGAATGGTTGAACTAGTTTACATTCCCACCAACAGTGTAAAGATTTTCCTTTTTCTCCACAACATTTTCAGCATCTTTTTTTTTTTTTTTTTTTTTAAGACGGAGTCTCGCTCTGTCGCCCAGGCTGGAGTGCAGTGGCCGGATCTCAGCTCACTGCAAACTCCGCCTCCCGGGTTTACGCCATTCTCCTGCCTCAGCCTCCCGAGTAGCTGGGACTACAGGCGCCCGCCACCTCACCCGGCTAGTTTTTTTGTATTTTTTAGTAGAGACGGGGTTTCGCCATGTTAGCCAGGATGGTCTCGATCTCCTGACCTCGTGATCCGCCCGCCTCTGCCTCCCAAAGTGCCGGGATTACAGGCTTGAGCCACCGAGCCTGGCCCATCTGTTGTTTCTTAACAAAGATGGTTGCAGGTGTGTGGCCTTATTTCCGAGTTCTCTATTCTGGCCCATTGGTCTAAGTGTCTGTTTTTGCACCAGTACGATGCTGTTTTGGTTACTGTAGCCTTCACTTTACAACATTTCTAACGTATCTAAAGGGTTGCTAACTTCACTTACAAGTTAGGGAAGTCAGTATACCATAAAGCACTTGGGTAATACTTTGTGCATTCTCTTAGAGAACTATTTCCTTAGAAATCCGGAGCCTATCTCTCAGAGTCCGGGCAATTCTCTGTCACCTTGAAACTCATTTTTGGGTTCATGGTGCTTCCGCATTCTGTCCCATTTCATGGCTTCCTGGGAAGAAAATATAAACTGGTTACTAATAGGCCTAGGAGAAAGTCCAAGAGTAGTGTTTGGTTTTGGAGGAATTAGCTTTTTTATTTTTATTTTTATTTTTATTTTTATTGAGACAGAGTCTCCCGCTGTCACCCAGGCTGGAGTGCAGTGGCGCGATCTCCACTCACTGCAAGCTCCATGGCCTCCCGGGTTCACGCCATTCTCCTGCCTCAGCCTCTCGAGTAGCTGGGACCACAAGGCGCGGCCACCTCGCCCGGCTAGTTTTTTTGTATTTTTCAGTAGAGACGGGGTTTCACCGTGTTGGCCAGGATGGTCTCGATCTCATGACCTCGTGATCCGCCCACCTCGGCCTCCCAAAGTGCTGGGATTACAGGCGTGAGCCACTGCGATTCGCTTTTAAAGGTGGAGGCTGTTTGCCCTGAGAGTACTGGTCTCTTCCTCTCAAGGGGACTATCCTGTTCTTATTTGGCCACTGAACTAATGGTTAAGTACAGTGGGTTAAGAGGACAAAAGGCCTAGAGATGTTCCAGGGAGTATGTTGTTCCCTCTGCTCATGTTTCTACTCTGTGGATATCACAAAAAGGATTCTTTTTTAAAAAAATGTTTTATTTCCACAGGTTTTGGGGGGAACGGGTGGTATTTGGTTATATAAGGAAGTTCTTTACTGATGATTTGTGAGATTTATATTTAGAATTTATATTAATAAAAATTTATTTATACTATAGATAATTAAATCTACATAGTAGGTTTATATTTATGTAGATTTCTATTAGATTTATATGTTATAATATAAATATATAGAGATTTATATTACATTTACCTATTAATTTATATTATAATAGATTTACATAAATAAATATAAATATATTAATAAATATACATTTATTAATCTACATAGATTTCTATTTATACACATATAAGCTATTGATCGTATTTCTCTGAAGAAGACAGATGAATACACTACTGATCTTATCATCCTTCCACCCTCACATTTGTCCATACTTTATACAAACGTTTGGTATTGCTATCTCACTCTTTAAGGGGTGTATCACAGGTTGGGTTTACAGGAAGTAGACTCTGTGATGGACTTTAGCTTGTAGGATGTTTCCTAGAGAATGCTCCTGGGATCAACACCAGTGACAAGGAAGAGATGTGAGCAGCAATGGGCAGAGGAAAAGGTGAAGAGCGAAGGAGGCCACTGCCTCCTTATAATCGGAGCTATCCTGTTTTGGACTGAAGTGGTCTGGTCTTTATATCCCAACCTCTACCAGTCATTTACTGTAGGCCACGACAGAAGTGTGTGGCCTTGGTCCAGACTGCTGTCAGCAGCTGAGACAACCCTGTGAGTGTTTGGCAACTAAAGACTCTCTGCTGGCACCTATCCCACCAACCGGGTGACAAATCCTTCCTTGAAGGTGGTCTGGGTGGTGCAGCTTCATGTCCCCCACTGGGTCATTCCCTGATTGCTTTTATTATAGATTCTCTCCCTACAGTTTTTCTTTCTTTCTTTCTTTCTTTTTTTTTTTTGAGACTGAGTGTTGCTCCTATCGCCCAGGCTGGAGTGCAATGCAATGGCGCGAGCTTGGCTCACTGCAACCTCTGCCTCCCAGGTTCAAGTGATTCTCCTGCCTCTGCCTCCTGAGTAGCTGGGATTACAGCCACCCGCCGCCACGCCCAGCTAATTTTTTGTATTTTTAATAGAGACAGGGTTTCAGTATGTTGGCCAGGCAGTTCTCGAGCTACTGACCTCAGGCAATCCATCCGCCTTGGCATCCTGAAGTGCTGGGATTACAGGCATGAGCCACCGCGCCCAGCCCCTCCCTGCAGTTTTGAAAGAGAACTTATTCATAGTTACTACCTATAGTATTGATGGAGAATTTATCAATAGTTTCTATCTGAAGTTTTGAAATAGAACTTATTGATAGTTTCCTAAATTCTGGCTCCTTCTGGGAAACATCTAACCTCCTCCCTTTTTTCTTTAGTTGGATCTCTTGAGACTCCTCTGTATCACCTTCTTTCCCCCGGGAATTACTCCATAGCTTGCTTCTTGAAATTAAGTCTACCTAGGTATGTTGTTTGAGTTCTAGTCCCCTTTTCTCTCTCATTGTGGGTCTAGTTTAGCTTCTGAATACTCAAACACCCTTTGTATCTTGAAGTTTTAGCACTCAGACAGCTTGTCCTCTGTTGTTTCTTAGAGCTAACTCTGTTATCTCAGCCACAATTTTCCATCTCTACAAAAAACACAAAAATTAGTCAGGCGTGGTGGTGCGTGCCTGTAGTGGTGGTACGTGCCAGCTGCTTGTGGAGTTGAGGTGGGAGGATCACTTGAGCCTGAGAGATCGAGGCTGCAGTGAGCCATGTTCGCCCCACTGAACTCCAGCCTGGGTGATAAAGAGAGAGATCTTGTCTCAAAAGAAAAAAAAAAAGAAAGAAAGAAAGAAAGAAAGAAAGAAAACAACAGTCCAACTACCAAGTATATGTGACTTACAATAAACCAACTAATGGAAAAGGAAGAGGATACTGAAATACTGAAAGTAACAACATACAAAATCATACACCATGCAAACATAAACCAAACAAACAAAATCTGGTATAACTTTATTAATAGCAGGAAATAGAGATTTAAAGCAAACATTATTACACACATGATAAAGAGGGCACTTGAAAATAATTGAAGATTCAATTCACTAGTTTGAAATAAATTTAATGTTGTGTGTACTTCATATCATATTCTCAAAACACATAAAGGGAAAATTGCCAAAAGCACAAGAAAAAATACACAAATTCACAATCATAGCAAAAGATTTTACACAGCTTTATGCAAATGGCAAAAGCAAGCATACAGACAAATTAATAATGGATTTAGACAAATTGAACAATGCAATTAGCAAATTCAGTATCTTTGTTTATCTTTCTGTATCCATCTGACTGCCACCCCACAAACAAAAACACTGAACAGTTAGAGATGGAAACTTATATGAGGTCATAGAGCAAGTCATTAAAAATTGTAGAGATTTAAATCATATGTATATCAGAGGTTGGTAAAATATGGACCACAGGCCACCTCCAGCCTGGTGCCTCTTTTTGTAATAAACTTTTATTGTAATAATACAGCCTCACTTATTCCATTACTATTGTCTGTGGTTGCTTTCATACTACAATGACAGAATCAAGGAATTGTGTCAGAGACCTAATGTCCCCAAGATTTGGGGTTCTGCTAATTTAGTGATCTTGGTTTCCAAGGGAGGAATGCTTCCACCAGGAACGCTTTAATATGGTTCCATTAAACTGGAAGCTGAGCCCACACATGGCCACTTGGAGCTCCCCATGCTAGTAAATCAACAGGCAAAGAAGAAAATGAATGTTATGGCTGGGAAATTAATTCTGACTATCAGGAGGATATCGATTGCTACCACAAAAAGGGCTTATAAAGAAGTAGATCTGAAACACAGGGATTTCTGGGAATAGCTTTGAATATTCCCAAATCCACAGTGAGTTGGTTGTTATTTAATGTGTCCAGTAGATGGTGCCAAAGTAACATTCGTAGATGATTAGGCAGTCTCACAGGCTATTCCAAGATGATTTGTTCCCACAGCCAGCCATCCTCCTTTGCCTTGGAAAGGTGAAGTCTGCATTTGCAATTGCTAATGCCAGCTGGACAGCTCCCTGCCTATATATTGAAACTGGATGGTATTGCTTGTTTCACTTTTGGTATTGAAAGAACAAAGGTCAAACCATTATCTTAGAGCTTTTATAGCCCTTTACTGATAAGTTTTTATGAAATCATAAAATAAACATATTCTGAAAATAAATCAGAAAATGTTGTGAACACGAAGGCAAAAATTTATAGTCATATATCATATTTTTAATTTTAGAAGTTATTTGAAAGGTGTGCTGTATTTTAAATTCACACTACATACACTGTTTTTTCCTAGTGTTATTCTTTAATCCTAAACAAGAGCACCCTGTTTGATCTTTTATAGAGAATGTTCCATCAATTGAATAGTCAAGACGCTGTAAAGGGTTTCAGTTTAAATTTACAAAGCTATAGATAATAAAAATCATTTGCTAAGCAAAGTAGAAGAAAAGTCATAACGTAAAAGGATTTAATTGTTTTTGGCAAAATGGTTGAGAGCACAGACTCTGGAGAGAAAAAAAATCTGGATTCCAATGCTTGTTCTGTAAGATCTGGGACAAAGTTCTTAGATTTTATTCTGAACCTTTGTTTCCTCAGCTGTATAATGCAGGTAATAATGGTTTCTTCCTCATAACTTTGCTCTAAGATAACATGAGTACAAACAAATCACTGGGAATACGCATAGCATGTAAGTCCTAAATAAACACTAGCAATATTAATTATATTATCATTATTTAACAAACGTGAAACTTTGTGAACTCATGTCTAAAATATCAAAATTTTAATGTGTAATTTGGACCTTTCATCTACAGTAAATTTGTCTTTTTTGTTTTTAAAATATCTACAGAATCATCTTTGTTATAGAATGCAACGCTATCTTCCATTCAAACAGCATGACACTGAGAGTATATTTAATTGCATTTGAATGGATTTCAATTAAATCAGGATTTAATTTGTAAGTCAGACAATTTACTCATTCTTTTCTCTGAATGACACATTCTGATTCAACAGGTCAATATTTATATTCTTGAAATTTAAATATAGTTCCAAATTTTGTATTAAAATATAATAAATATTTCAGAACTCGTACCTCATGGATTTCAAATAAGGCATCCTACCATATAGTTCCGTTGATTCTGTAGCTACAATCAGACATGTGTTTCGTTCCAGTTCTAAAAGTTTGTTCAAGGCAACTTTAATGGGACCTCTGAAACTTCCCAACAGTTTCATTTACGGAGGTTGCTGCACCTGTGCTACACTGAGAACACGTCAATAAAGCCTTGGCAACTTTGAGACAGCCAATTACAAAGGGCTCCCCAGAGAATCTCCAACCTGCCTGTGCACTGGGAGGACAGACAGAGTGGAGCCTTGGGAAGTTTCCCCCATTTGCAGGGGGAAGGAACCTAGACCCCTCCTCTTCCTGTGTGGTAACCTGGGATTTTATTTGTGAAATGGGGACCTGTTAACAGGAACCCCTCTCGCTTTACTGTATTGTTTTCCTTTTTACCCAAAAAATCCCATAATCCCCTCACCCTTCAAAGTGTCTGTGAGCCTAATCTTTCCTGGTCCTGTGACAACAACCCAATTTGTAGCTGAACTAAGGAGAAAGTTCAGGAAGGAAATTATAGTCTACCAAAGAATTAAACGTCTTTTGATGCAATAATCATTGAAATCTTATTTATTATATTGGCATAAAATTATACCAATGAAAAAATAGAAGGTTCAGAAATAGACACAATGGATTATGATAATTTAGAATATAAAGAAGTACACATTAAATATTGGTGAGCTGAAGAAGGTTCAGAAATAGACACAATGGATTATGATAATTTAGAATATAAAAAAGTACACATTAAATATTGGTGAACTGAAGAAGGTTCAGAAATAGACACAGTGGATTATGATAATTTAGAATATAAGGAAGTACACATTAAATATCGGTACACTGAATAGTATTTACTCAATAATATGATAAATGAATTGTTCAGAAAATGCTAGATGCACACATTTTAACATATTTAAAATAAATTCTAGAAAGATTAAAAGGGCAATTTTTAAAAAATCAAATGTTAAGAAAACCAATCCTTTCAAAAATTCTGCAAGATTATTAGTACTATTTGCGTGGTATGACTGGGAAATTTTATCTGAAAAAAGTTAAATGGCCTGCCCGGGACACAATGTTAATTAGCAGAAGAGCAAGGAATCAAATACAAATTGATTTGAATATAAAACCTACAATTGTTCATTAAAATTCTACATAAATTACTTAGAAGAGTCCTCAGCATATTTTAGATTAGATAACCTTATTATTAGTGGTGGTGATGTCATCATCACTGTCATTATTACCCATATAGCAGGAAGATGATTGTAATGTTAAGTGAAATAAATTTATCAATTTATAGATATATAACATTCTGGAGACAATGTAAGTTACTAGTATGCTTTTGGATAATGTTGCCAAAGGTTAAGCAGAACCATTAGAATGCTGAAACCTTCTGAACTAGTAATTCTTTGTAATTCATTTCAAAGTAATAAGAAGAAGTGAGTAGGCCGGGCGCGGTGGCTCAAGCCTGTAATCCCAGCACTTTGGGAGGCCAAGACGGGCGGATCACGAGGTCAGGAGATCGAGACCATTCTGGCGAACACGGTGAAACCCCATCTCTACTAAAAAAAATACAAAAAAAATCAGCCGGGCGAGGTGGCGGCGCCTGTAGTCCCGGCTTCTCTGGAGGCTGAGGCAGGAGAATGGCGGGAACCCGGGAGGCGGAGCTTGCAGTGAGCCGAGATCGCGCCACTGCACTCCAGCCTGGGCGACAGAGAGAGAGACTCCGTCTCAAAAAAAAAAAAAAAAAAAAAAGAAGTGAGTAAAAACATTTTCTGCACAAAGAAGCTTATGTAATAGTAAAAACTCGGAAATAATAAAATGTTGAATAATTGACATTATTATTTAAATTATGCTACCTTAGCATAATAAAATATTAGGTAGTTACTTTTAATGATAATTATGGGGATAATGCAGGAAAAACTATTTGTGAAACCGCAAATGGAAAAAAGTAAATGTAAACATGGTAAAGTTGTAACTAAATGCAATAATAGAGCTTATTTAAGAACTGGAGCACAGAAAATTACACAGAGTTGTCATGGGGGTGGAGAAGAGGATAGAGTTTAGGCGATCTTTTTCTTTGCTCTTTTTAATGTTTTTAAATGTTTTTTAATTTATAAAATAGGAGGTAATACATTTAGGCAATTTGCTTAATATATTCATGGATATAATTATAATTTCCAAATATAAATGTAAGTATATTTGGCTAAGTTCAAAATAATGTGAGCTTTAATTAATTGCTTCAGCTATTTCAAAGAGAGAAATTCAACAAATTAAATAATATAGGTTTTCAGATTTCTCTTTCTTTTTGTTCAAATTTGGAAAGTTTTTTCATCCTTAAATTAATTCTCAATTAATAATCATTGGAGGGAGAAATTGTATCTATATTTTTATAGGAATCTACCGTAATGAAGGTCAATCACTTTGGTAGTCTTGGAAGAATTTAAAGACTTTTCTGACTTCTCTCTCTGTTCATTAATGTGCCATTTTGAAAGCCAAATTAATGAAACTCTTCCTTGTATAGCTCATCCTTATCCCATAAATTCATCTAGTTAATGTTAATGGGAAGATAATGACTACATTCTTGTGTCCACAACTACCACCCTTGCTTTAATATATAAAGATCGATGATGAGTCGAAGTATGAGAACATTGACCAAGGAGGGGGCTGGAAATGAGATTGAAATTGTGCACCAACCTGTTGTGACCTCTTTTTAAACCTTTAAAGTACAAATGATTTTACTGCGTCTACTTCTATACTTAAAAGATATTAGCCTTAATTTGAAATGATTTTTTTAATCAATCATTATCCTTGACTGAATTCCATCTGCTGTTCCTAATACGATAATTCCTTGAATCTAAGATGTCAATGATTGGAAGCCTTATCATTATTTTGTGAACTACTAAGAAAAAAAAATACTACAAATTAAACTATAACCAACAATGCTTTCTTATCTATGAGATGTGTTATTTTGTACTTATTTAGATCACTTGTTTAGACTTTAGTCAGGATAAAACTTCTGTACAAAGTCTAAACAAGCGCTGTGGTCTTGGATTTCTTCCAAATTCTAGCACCTGTTCTGCAAGTTTAAATGCCAGGGTTCCCTTGAATATTACCAAATAACCATATTGCTTGCTCTCATCTCTCAGGTGTTTTCTTAAACACACTGAAGGAATTCTGAATATGATACCTCACAATATACTGCTTTAGTATATGGATTATTTTTAGCTGAAGGCTCTTGAAAAATAGCAAAGGCAGGGAGAAACATTTGCTGAACTCCCTTTATCTACATAAAGATAAATCCTCCATATGAAACACTTGTCATCAATCACTTTTACAGGAGTTTCGTCAACCAGGAAAGACTGACTCATCACAGGAGAGGGGACTAGAGACTGACACCACACCCAGACGAACTTTTTCACAAGCTGTCATATTTCCCACTGCTTCCTCCTCTAAAGTCCACTCACCTTTCTTAAAAATTATTTACCCTTCCCTAAGTTGTCTATCCCCCCTCTATTTCCCTGTATTCCCCTATATATTATATTCCTTTGTATGTAGTATATATGCTCCAGAATCTCACTGCTTTCTTTTTTTTGGGTATTCACTTTTTCTCTGCAATGTATGCACACATAATACTAAAAACTAAGAAACGTACATTCTTTTTCTCCTGTTAACTTTACTGTTTTCAGTTTATTTCACAGCCTCAGCTATCAAACATACGAGGGTAGAGAAGGAAAATCTTTCCTCCCTCTACCTCTTTTTCAGAGAGTCCTTCCCTGACCACCATATACAAATTGTGACAACATTACCCATATTCCTATCCCTTTTCTCTTCATTATTCTTCTTTACATCACTTATTGTCATGTGACATGAAAATCTTTCATTATTTAGGTGTGTATTGTCTGTTCCCCAAACACACTAGAATATACATTTTATGTTGGAGGGATTTCTCTTCTTCTGTTTTTTCTTTCCAGCACTTCCTACAATTCTTACCCCCTCTTATAATAGGAATGCAGTAAATACATGATGGGTAAATAAATGACTATTCATCTAAACTACAGAATATTCAGAAAAGTTCTTCTAGTTCACAGTAATTTCCTTTCCCTTGAAAGACAGACTACTCACACTGAGAAAATTCATTTCTCTCTTAACCCTATTCTATGCTGACACTTTTAGCTGACACCGTCTTTTCATAGCTGTGTTAATATTAATACATATGCAAGTTGCCACAGCTCTTGGGCTTTAGGTGCACCATCTCCTTCCATTCTGAATAAATTGATGATAAAACTACTTCTGGCCAACTCTGGGATTATCAGCCATATGACTCTTTTCAAGTTATTTAATTTCTGAAAAACTTATGGGTTTGGTTATATGGACTCAATTAAATACTAAATATAAATAACATAGTATAACATCTGACACATACATGCACTATACATATTAACTAGTATTAAGTTTTGACCTTAAAGTCCTCAGGGCTCTGTTCTAGCACTCTACATTAGTTTGATCAAAATATTCAAATCTATCTGAAATGCATTATGTACAGAAAAGACAGATTCATGGGGCATGGCTCAATACATATTCATTTAAATAGAATAAATGTGGAATTTACTCCATTGATGTCTAACTGGAAACCAAATAATTCAGAAGGTGGTAGAGAAAGATAGATGGAGAAATAAAGAATACAGTCCTGCTCCAGGTTTAGTAATATTTAGTCATGGACAGACTACATATTTTCAAATAATTTACACTCTAGATAAAGAATGAAAAAAAACCAAACATCAAAGTGTTTAGACTTCTGTCCATGGTATTCCTGTACCTGAAATGGTTTGCCTTCAACTATTCTATGGCCAGTTTATTCATCATGTTTAACTTTTTCAGAGAGTCTTCCCCAACTACTCTAGATGGTGGAGTGATATGGTTTGGACCAATGTCCCCGATCAAATCTCGTATCAAACTGTAATCTCCAATGTTGGAGGTGGGACCTGGTGGGAAGGGATTGGATCATGATGATAGTTTCTAATGGTTTAGCACCATCCCCCGGTGCTGTCTCCCAGCTGAGTTCTCACAGAATCTGGTTGTTTAAAAGTGTGTGGCACCTACCCGCTCTCTCTCTGTTTCTCCTACTCCGGCAGTGTAAGAAGTGTCTGCTTCCCCTTCACCTTCCTCCATGATTGTAAGTTTCCTGAGGCCTCCCCAGCCATGCTTCCTGTACAGCCTGTGGACCTGTGAGCCAATTAGGCCTTTCTTTGTAAATTATTCTATCTCAGGTCTTTCTTTATAGCAGTGCAAGAATGGACTAATACATGGAACTTTGATAAATTATTCTCTAATATTACATCCTCTTCATTTTATCTATAGCACTGTTCATTTTTAGTTGTTTTTACTACTATTTTGGTATACTCATTTCTTCCCGGTTTCTTCTACTAGTGTAGAATCTAGTAAGGACAGGAACAAATTAGTACACTTCCGGCATGTACCAGAAGGCTTGACACACAAAAGGTAGTCAATTAATAGTTGTTAAATATATCAATTAAATAAAGAACAGTGTTCAGCAAAATACAGTCGAGGAGATTTGAAGAAATTCTTTAAAAACATTTGAAAAATTGTTTTGCTAAATCATATCCAATTTTAGGATCACAATAAAAAATGATTGAAAAAAACTGTATTACCCTTTGTTAATATAAAAATGAGCAGAGTTTGTATCCTCTCTCTCACATTTGCAAATCAGTAATTATGTGAGGCAAAGGGAGAGTGCCAGATTGGTGTAGTGGAAAAATAATCACAATGATCCTGGATTCAAGGAAATCTGATGTTATTCTCTGGCTTTTTTCCAATTGTAATGTTGGCAAAGTCACCGAACTCTCTCGGCCTTGTCTCCTCTGTGACCTGGTAGATATGAAATAAACCCTGAGAACCCTGCAGTCTTTTCTACTATTAGTTTGATTTTCATTTCTCTAGTACTGTCTTTTAACTCTTGTAACGCAGTCAAAAACAGTGCAACTTCCACTTGCTTTTAATAAATAGAAGCACAAAGTGACTTTGTGACTTTTGCTAATGTTCTTCTAACTCCATTTTACTATCAGTTGTCATCTTAGGAGGACTGGGGAGAAAAAAACTTGGTGATTTTTCCCAACGCTGACGGATCTTGAGGTGTGAACTTCACAGACAGAAACCTGTCCATATTTAATAGAAATAAACCAAGAAGTTAATTTTAAAAACATGTTTAATTCTCCCTGTGGAAATCAACACCTGCCCTTTCACTGCTTAATGTATTTACTATGATGAGTTTGAAAGTTCTGAATAGATGCAGCCATGCTTATTACTAGGAAAAATGTGGTAGCCATGTTCAACAGAGAATAAAGCCATTATCCCAAATGACCGACCTGCATATAGATTTCCCATAAGACCCTCTTTATGTCCAGTAAAAGAGAGCCAAGTCCCCCTTTAACAGGCAGCACTCTTCGCAGAGACGGTAGACTACTGCCTGGGTTGTCACTCCAAGGGCATATTTCAATTGCATTCTGTTGACTGATTGTTTAAATATAACTCATAAAAGTTTCTCCTCCTTGAGACCTTCAGTACTTTGACCCTGACCTCAGTTCCCTATCACTTTCCTAGCTTCAGCTTTTTCTCTATCCAAACAAAATGACCTCAGTGACAGACAACCTCATGGCCACTTTTGATTCTTGCTTCTTTTGGACATTTTACAGATCCTCTATGTTAAGTCCAATCGTTTGTTTTGTCACTACCGCTCCCATGTTTAAAGCATATCTAGGACGACGGCCTTAGAGTTATGCCCAATTGCTGTGCTTCACATTTATGGTTTCCAGCCTCAGCTGAGCCTTCATCTCTATACCTTTTAAGACATGGCTCTACATAATGATTGCAGTGTTTACTGTGTACACACAGCACGTCAGGGTCTGTATGCTGCATTTTACATTAAGTATCTTTTTCAGTACTTTGGATGCCCTGTGAGGTAAAAATGAGGCTGAGGAAACTGAGGCAAAGAAACAAGAGGTTACAAAATTTGTCTTGTTTTATACAGGTAGAAAATGCCAAATGAGTTGCACTCTCTGGTTTCTCTTGCATCTACGCCCCTGCTTACAAGCAAGCCCTCGATCAGCTCCTTCCTCTCTATGCTGAGACAGTTGGCAAAGCATAGGGGTGGAGGTTCTGGCAAAGAGTTCTTAAAGCATGTGTTGAAGAATTACATATGTATTTAAAAACACATCAGCCTAATGGAGAAATCTCAGTTAATATTTATTTTTGTCTACTTTTATAACTAATGCCTGATGGCTGTAGAAAATCTTGAAAATGCATAAAAATATATATATGTATAAAGAAAAAAAAGAAAATCATTAATAATCTCACCACCCAGAGGGGACCACTATTAACATCTGATTCTTTGCAATGTTAAATAATTTAACATCTTTAAATAATTTGACATTTTTAAACAAAAGCAACTTATTATTTATATAATTGATATATAATTATGATACATATAATACAAATACACAGACATTGGAAGATATTCAAACTCAGGGAACTAATATTTCCAACTACCAATACATGAGGTTACAAAATTAGGAAAGAATAAAATATCCACTCAAAATGCAAGATAGACCAACAGTATTACCATAATAAAGCACAAAAGATTTACCAATATGGTTTCAGATTTCACATTGTAAATAACTTTTAAGACACTACCAAAATTTTGGCGTTATCTCAAAGAAAAGTATACAGAATTTCCTGAAAGCTAATTGAAATTGTCTGCCTCTTCCAACTACATATGTGTATACGTCCCGGCTTTCTTCATCTACTTCAATCAAAACAAAATATCTCAACAGATTGAATAAAGAAGCAGGTATGGGAGTCCAACTATCTTCTACTAAACCAGACATTATAATGTTAAATTACATTAAAACATAAATGTTAAAATGATATCAAACCAACAGCAACCTTCTCAAAGTTTTGAAAAATACAGATTTTTAAAAATAAATATCATTTATGACAGCATGCAATAGGTTTATCTTTAAATAAATTGACAAATAAATATATTTTAATTTAAATTTTAATTTCTAATTTGATAAATATAGGTAGATAGAGTATACATAAACTGAAGTTAATTGGGTCCTCAACAATTCTGAAAAATATAAAGATCCTACATGCAAAACCTTTGAGAACCATGATCTAAAAGAAATGCACAGCCAGGCACGGCCAGGCGCGGTGGCTCACACTTGTAATCCCAGCACTTTGGGAGGCTGAGGTGGGCGGGTCACAATGTCAGGAGATCCAGACAATCCTGTCCAACGTGGTGAAACCCTGTCTCTACTAAAATACCAAAAATTAGCTGGGTGTGGTGGTGCACGCCTATACTCCCAGCTACTAGGGAGGCTGAGGCAGCGGAGTCGCTTGAACCCAGGAGGCGGAGGTTGCAGTGATCTGAGATTGCACCACTGCACTCCAGCATGGGCGACAGAGCAAGACTCCATCTCAAAAACAAAACACAGAAAAAAAAAAAGAAAAAGAAAAACAAGAAATGCACATGCCAATCCTCAGACAGAGGTGTTTATTACAGCACTGACCACAGAGTTAGCCTACATATTGATGACCGTGTGACTAGATAAGTAATAATCATAATATTTTATGCAGGATTTACCATGTCCCCTTGTTCTAAATGTTTTGCTTATTATATGATTAAATCATGTAATCGTTACAACAAACTTATGAGGAAGACATGACTATTACTTCCATTTTATAGATGAGAAAGTGAGCCCCGAGATGTTCATGACTTGCTGGTAAATAGTGGAGACCACAATTTAAGCCCACAGTCTTACATTAAAGTCTACGAGCTTAATCACTCTGCTATGGGAGTTCCTCTAGAATGTGGTATTTGAATGGAGCAAAGCAGCATGCAGTAGTGAGAAACAATAGTTGAGGACTGCATAGCCTCGCATGGGTAGATGCCTTACAAATAATGTCATTTTTAAAAATGTGGGAAGAGGGGGGCGGTTTGTATGGTAGAAATAAAGCGATGATCAAAGTATGTCACAAATCGCAGTTTATTGCTATATAATATGGTTTGAATGTCTGTCCCCTCCAAAATTCATATTGAAATCTAATTGCCACTTTAACAGTATTAAGAAGTAGGATTTTTTTTTTTTTTTTTTTTTTAAATGGAGGCTTGCTGTGTCATCCTGGCTGGAGTGCAGTGGCTCAATCTCAGCTCACTGCAACCTCCGCCTCCCAGGTTCAAGCAATTCTCCTGCCTCAGCCTCCTGAGTAGCAGGGACTACAGGAGCCTGTCACCATGCCTGGCTAATTTTTGTATTTTTAGTAGAGATGGGGTTTCAGCATATTGGCCAGGCTGTTCTTGAACTCCTGATCTTGCGATCCACCTACCTTGGCCTCCCAAAATGCTGGGATTACAGGCATGAGCCACTACATCCAGCCAAGAAGTGAGATCTTTAAAAGTGATTAGGCCGTGAAGGTTGGGTGGAATTAATGCCATTATAAAAGGGCAAGTTACACCCCAGTTTGTCTTTTTTCCTCCTACCTTCCACCATGTGAAAACATGGTGTTCCTCCCCTCCTGAGGATGCAGTGTTCAAGGTACCATCTTAAAATCAGAATCAGCAAACCAAGAGTGCCTTCATGTTAGCCTTCACAGCCTCCAGAACTGTGAGCCAAAGAATCCCTGTTTATAAATTACCCAGTTTGTGGTATTCTGTTACAGTAGCAAAGAATGGACCAAGACACCATAGAAGAAGAATTTTTTTTTTTCCTTAGGTTCATAATGCTTAAAGAGACAGAGAATAGGAAGAACAAATCTCACAGGGAATATGCTTGATAGATGAGGTACATGGACCACATGGTGAGTGAGTTCCAAAATGACTGAAATCGAATTGCTCAATTAGGATGGAAACAGTCCTCTGTAGAAAGCAAAGTCCAGTTAAAGTTTGAGGTATATGTTTATATAAGTGGTTCTCAGGTGAGACTGTCATGAGTGGCAAAGCAGGGATCTTAGATTACAGGCAAGGTGACTGGTGCTGGGTTCAGAGATTAGCTCAAAGGCTGGCAGGTGTGGCTCTGTCAAAACTGAGGGCTCAGTCTTCCGAGAAGCAGCTGACAGTGTAGCCCTGAGTCAGCATGTGTAGGGAGGTGGCTCACAGAGTGTAGACTACACAGTCTTAAGCTTTCAGATTGTGTGTGTGTGTGTGTGTGTGTGTGTGTGTGTGTATATATATATTTTCTTTTTTTCTTTTTTTGAAGTCCAGTAGTTGAAATCAGTAACTCACATATGGCGTATGATAAGGCTAAGGTGTGGTGTCACATTCCTGAGGGCAGGGGAAGATCACTCCAAGTTCTCACATATGGAGTAGGATAAGACGTCACATTTTTGAGAGGCTGAGGAAATACACTTCAAGTTCTTATCACAGCAAAACGTACATCGCTCACACAGCAGAGTACATGTTTGGAGTCATTTCAAAGCTACATGACACGAGAGAATTGTATCGCTGTGACTTTATAGCAAAATACCACTTGTATAAATGTTGAAGACACATAAAACAGCACCATACATTTTCAAGGATAAACAAGTATCTCAATAAATGTGTAGAAGGTGAATTGGAAAGATATTTACTAGTTGCTTCCAGACGACTTCTGGTGGGGAAAATAAATGGACTAGAAAATAAGTAGATGAAAAATATAAATAAAATAGAAAGTCACTTCACAAAATGATACTGATAGTATGCAGTGAACTGAATAATATTGTTAATTTAATTTTTCTATCAAAGTTAGCAAGAACAATGAAAATTACGTCTACCCAAATTTCCCACCCCTCATAAAAACATAGCCTACAATTGTCTTGAAGAAAGAGATTCTCCTGTCTCTGCCATAGTGACAGGGATATGCCCAACTAACTGTGGAAAACAGTCAGCTCTTTGTTTCAACCTTACTCAACAGCCTCACAGTCTGACTCTGTTTATGAGGCTCTCCTCCACCAGCCAGAAAGGATGACATGCCATACCTGCAAAACTTGTACAACATCAACAGAATGAATCTTTCCAACAAGTCAAAACATTGACTATTGTGGCATAGAATATGCCCCACCCATTACTAAATCTAGATATCCTTTTATTACACCTTCTCATGATTTTCTTTTTCCTGGAAAACAAAAGTATTTCTTTCATAGTCCAGCTAGCATGATACATCAGCGAGTCAGAATTCTAGCTTTGTTGTAAGGTTTTCTGAATGTCCGATCCTCTTATTTTGTACTTTTCTATTTCCTAGGGAAATCTGAGTATTTCACGCAGTTTTCCTTAACTAGGCATTGAAAACTCAGTTTTTCTTACAAACCTTCATGTCTTCCTGCTCATTTACACAGTCTTATCTTATACCTTCTATAAAATGGAGAAACTTGACATTAAAATGTAATTTTTATTACATTTTGAGGGATTCCCAGATAATTTTTTCCCCAATCTCCTTAGGTAGGGACTTCTTTACTATAGTCGCCACACACATCTATTACCCTCCCCAACTTCTACACAATTTTGGGGGGCATTCCTCCCTTCTCCCACCAATCAAGGAGCCAGGTATCTCTACCGAGCTGAGTAAATGTAGAAATCTTACTACTTCCAGTTGCTAGCACCCACATTACCTGAGGGGACTGATTCCTAGAGGTCAAAGACAAACGCTGGGTTTGGTGCCTGAGTTGGTTTTAGGCTTCATTTTCTTCCTGGCTTCCTCCTCCCTGGCACAGGTTCAAAGTTTTTTCTTTCCTCATAACTATATCTGAAAAAGCAAGGCCTATTCTACTAGAAGACCTTGTATTTTCCGTGGAGAATCTACAGAGTGAGCAGTTTGAAAGTGCAGATAGGAGGAGGGTTCTTCAGGCTGTGGCTGCTGAGTGAGAGCGAGGTGTTCCCAAATTGGTGCACATATTTGTGGAAAGGAGACAAAGTTTCTAAGTCTTGAGCTGCACCCTTAATTCTTCACAGACATGTTGATTTTAAAGTTAAACCTACAACCACTTCCTTGCATAGGGCCAAGCAAGCATGGTATGAAGAGAGGAAGACAAATGAATTGTGTTCCAAACATTCCCCAGGACTTCAGTTCCATAAGGTATCATCTGGTGGAATTCGTCTGTGGAAATTGTCTGGTTCCTCAGTTTCACCCATTCTATGGCCAACCTAGACTTCCCCAGGTAGGACTCATGCCCCTTCCTCCAGAAAGCAGGACTTCTGTCCTAAATCCTCCGTTCTCTTCATCTACCAGTTAAATAAATCCCAGGCAGTAGACGGAAAGCTCCTTGTCCTGAAGTATAATATCCATCCTTGTAAAATACTACATGGCCTTATCTTTATCCTTACATTTAGGAATTTCTAATATTTCTCCCTCTTTTGTTGCTTCAGGTGCCAAATAAAACAAAATGCTTCATCAAACCAACGACATACATCATGTGTCAAGTATGTGCCTCAAAGTAACTTGTTGCGTACTCCTTACTTCTGTAGACAGGCTCACAGTTTCTTAGTATTTACTAACAATCAGAATGCAATTCTTTAACTTTTTTTGTTCCCCTTTGTACATCATGTGTCACCTTTAATTCTTTGTTCATCCTAGTTACTGTGAAATTTTTCATTTACTTGCTTTGTAGTTACTTTGAAGAGTAAAATGTAGATGACATGCAGTTAAAGTTTTCTAATACTACGGGGAGTGTGTCATTGGTTTGTAAAGTTAAGGCCATTGCAATAAATTTGCTCCTTAAAATTCTACTGATACTTCTTCTTAATATTTTTTAAGAGACAGCTGTAACATTGTTTGCAAACGTAATATCACCCCAGCGAGAAACTAGCTTTGTGCTTCGGTCATAAAAGGGACACAGGTTTGTTTTTTGTTTCTTTTTCTTTTTCATTATACTTTATGTTCTAGGGTACATGTACACAACGTGCAGGTTTGTTACATATGTATACATGTGCCGTGTTGGTGTGTTGCACCCATTAACTCGCCATTTACATTAGGTTTCTAGTAGGAAATGGAAAGGAGAGAACTACTGAGTCAAGTGCAAACTCCCCGCCAGGCATAGAGCAGCCCGCTATATACAACTGTCCTTGCCCGGCTCCCTCCACACCTTCCCTCGTCTGGGCCCAACCCCATTCCACCCGCACCCCGCCCCAGGCGCACTGGCTGGGACTGACAGGCCGGGACTAAGTTGACAGCTGACTCTGCCGGGCGGAGTGCGTGTCCTCCCACCGTGCCGGCGCTGAGCTGACAGTCCACTGCCAGGGGAAGTGACAGCCGCAGCCGGCTCGCAGCCAGCGGCCAGACGCCCGCGGACCATGCTCTGCAGTCCGCAGAACTGGGGCGGCTCCTATCAGCGGGTCCGCGGGGGGCTTGATGCGCAGGTAAAGTTCTCTGGTTCTTAGGGGAGAGGAGAGGCGGGTCGTGGGGCCACTGCGGGTGCGGGAGTGAAAGTGGGGAGAGGTGAGTCCTCGAACCCTGGATGTGGACTGACGACCCCTTGTTTGAGTAGCCATCACACACGGGACACACAGACCTCGCATACACACTCAATCCTGGAAGCAGAGATCAGAGATCAGGGTGTGAACCACAGGAGCCTGGGGTCTTTTTTTTTTTTTTTTTTTTTTTTTTTTTTAAATTTATTTATTATTATTATACTTTTAAGTTGTAGGTACATGTGCATAACATGCAGGTTTGTTACATATGTATACTTGTGCCATGTTGGTGTGCTGCACCCATCAACTGTCATTTACATCAGGTATAACTCCCAATGCAGTCCCTCCCCCTCCCCCCTCCCATGATAGGCCCCGTGTGTGATGTTCCCCTTCCTAAGTCCAAGTGATCTCATTGTTCAGTTACCACCTGCGAGTGAGAACATGCGGTGTTTGGTTTTCTGTTCTTGTGATAGTTTGCTAAGAATGATGGTTTCCAGCTGCATCCATGTCCCTACAAAGGACGCAAACTCATCCTTTTATGGCTGCATAGTATTCCATGGTGTATATGTGCCACATTTTCTTAATCCAATCTTGTCACTGGGATGGACATTTGGGTTGATTCCAAGTCTTTGCTATTAGAATAGTGCTGCAATAAACATACGGTGCATGTGTCTTTATAGCAGCATAATTTATAACTTTGGGTATATCCCCAGTAATGGGATGGCTGGGTCATATGGTACATCTAGTCTAGATCCTTGAGGAACGTTTACATAGTGTTTTCCATAATGGTTGAACTAGTTTACAATCCCAACCAACAGTGTAAAAGTGTTCCTATTTCTCCACATCCTCTCCAGCACCTGTTGTTTCCTGACTTTTAATGATCGCCATTCTAACTGGTGAGATGGTATCTCATTGTGGTTTTGATTTGCATTTCTCTGATGGCCAAAGATGATGAGCATTTTTTCATATGTCTGTTGGCTGTATGAATGTCTTCTTTTGAGAAATGTCTGTTCATGGTCCTTTGCCCAATTTTTGATGGGGTTGTTTGTTTTTTCTTTGTAAATTTGTTTGAGTTCTTGTAGGTTCTGGATATTAGTCTTTGTCAGATGAGTAGATTGCAAAAATTTTCTCCCATCTGTGGTTGCCTGTTCACCTGATGGTAGTTTCTTTTGCTGTGCAGAAGCCTTTTTTAGTTTAATTAGATCCCATTTGTCAATTTTTAGCTTTGCTGTCATGTTTTGGTGTTTTAGACATGAAGTCTCTTTGCCCATGCCTATGTCCTGAATGGTACTACCTAGGTTTTCCCTCTAGGATTTTTATGGTATTAAATGTTAGGAGCTCAGTCTTGGTAGTGCTGAAGGAGAGGAGGAGGCATCTTCTGCTCTTTGAAGAGGACAGGACCTGTCATCGCTGAAGGGACACAGGTTGGAGGGGAATTCTACAACCAGTGAGTGATCCCATTAAAACCGCAGAGCACTGGGGATTAATAATACTCAGTATGGATTTTGGGACCCAGGTCTGGGGCAAATCCAGAAACTTCAGACACTTAACTGTGCTCTGCTCTGGCACACTATACCTCGTGCTTCTACAATGGGAGTCGGGTGCTAAGGCAGAGAAATGAACCCTACAGTTGTGTATTAGCAACAATTCCCCTAACAAGAGTTCCATTTGTTTCACTTATCATCACTATACAAGACATGGGCTTAGAAACAGCCCTGTTGTCCTAACAAAGAAAAACTACATAATTCCTATTCAGGGGCACTTGTTCTAATCTTGGCTTTTTCAGTAACTCTGAGTGTCAAATAGATGTGACATCTATTCTGATCACATACAAAATCAAACTATAAATTTATTTAAAATTAAGTTATATATAAACTACTTTTATAAAAGTCTATAAAATAGAAGGGCTGAATAAGTTCCTTGAAAATGTGGAAAAGTTCCATCACTATAGTACTGTACCGTAGACATGGCAGGCTCAATTGTGCAAGCTGGTTTAATATCATTAGTGTAACAGCCAAGGTGACCAAAGGCAGTAAATTATGAATTTGTAGTTGAAAAATTATAAAACACAATTTTGTCACCCCAAATTCTAGTCGATTCTTCCTCTAGTATTCAAACACTGTTTCCTTGATTATTATTCAACTTTGATAGCCTTCATAGATCAGGAATCCGCTTAAACAAGGTTGAAAATATTCATTTTAATTTCATTCTGTATTTGTTATTTCTATGATGTCAAATTTTTAAAAAAGTTGATGGTAGCCAAGCACAGTGGCTCATGCCTGTAATCCCAGCACTCAGGGAGGCCAGGCATAGAGGCACGCTCATGTAGTCCCAGCTACTTGGAGGGGCTGAGGTGGAAGGATTACTTGAGCCTGGGAGATGGAGGCTGCAGTGAGCCATGTTCACTCCACTTCACTGAAGCCTGGGCACATAGTGAGACACTATCTCAAAAAAAAAAAAAAAAAATATTGATGGCTTCAAAATGTATAAAAAAACCTCTGTTTACCTACATATTGATTTCATATTTTTAATACAACAGATCTCAGGTAAAAATCCCTATGTAACTAAAAGCTAAGAACATACCTTTCTAATTGAATTTTTATGGCTAACATGGTGACCTGTGAATAGATGCTTCTAAGTATTTTTTGTGGGTAGTGATTAGCATCCATCCATTCATTCGGTCAGTCATCCAAAGCATGTTTATTATGAGCTGGGCCCTGGGCCTTGAGAAACTGGAGATTTCTCCAGAAGCTAGCGATACAGAGATAAATCAACTATAGTTTCTGTCTTCCTGTGGCACTAAATCTAGTAAGAGAGAAACACCTTCCAGGAAATAATGAGAGAGTTGGGTAATATGAGGGGAAATTCAGTGAGTGCCAACCTGAAGGAGCTCTTAAGTCCTCCCTGAGGAGTATGTTAAGGTTGCTCTGGTAATACAGAACCCGTTTCAGAGCCTTGGACTGGAGTGAGAGGACAGAAATTACAAAAGGCACTGAAACTTGAGTAGGATTGAAGCACAAAAGCCAGGAGAAAGGAGGCAGAAGGAAGTGGGCAGTAGGAAAGGTGTAGGTAGTGAAAAACAGGGCTGCATGGGTACTGAGTTGAGAGTGTGGATTTAGAACTGGAGTATAGAATAAACTAAGTGGTTTTGATCTTGTTTCCAATACTTTGTTGCAAGACCCTAGGTGAGTTTCTTAAACTCTGGGTGTTAGTTTCCATTTCCATAAAATAGTGGTGACAGAAATTATGCCATCATAAAGATATTTTACATTTAGTGAAATAATGTACTTAGTACAGAATTTAGCACATTTTAAGTGATTAAAAAATGTAAGTTTTATCTGTCTGGGCGTGATGGCACACACTGATAATCCCAGCACTTTGAGAGGCTGAGAGGGGTAGATCACCTGAGGTCAGGAGTACCAGACCAGCTTGGCCAACATGGGGAATCCCCGTCTCTACTAACAATACAAAAATTAGCCGAGCCTAGTGGCAGACGCGTGTAATTCCAGCTACTCAGGAGGCTGAGGCAGGAGAGTCGCATGAACCTGGGAGGCAGAGGTTGCAGTAAGCCAAGATTGCACCATTGCACTCCAGCCTGGGTGACAGAGCAAGACTCTATGTCAAAAAAAAAAAAAAAAAGTAAGTTTTTTTTTTTTTTTTTTTTAAATTCTAGAAGTTTTTCCTCCTCCATGAGCATCTACTTTCATTTTCCAGTAACTTCCTCCCATATTCCCAAAATCCTCCTATAAAATCCACAAAGGAAGCTTCTGAAATTAGGCATTATAGGATATCAGTAAACATAGCGATCTGTCACACAAACCATATTGCCATGAGGCCACATCTCAACATTAAACCCAAGGAAGATTGAAAACAGCACACTTCAGAACCCTGGCTGTGCTATGATCTGGTGGTCTAAATACTTCTTGTTCCTCTGCCATAATCCAGAAGTAACAGGACCTCCATTCTAGTGAAAATTACTCTTAAATCAGCAATGTCGAGGTAAGTTTATGGAATGCCTGCTGTAAGCTCAATAGTAAATAAATACAATAGATAATAAAATAGCGTAAATAAGATCTGTAGTGGACATGGGGACACACGAAATGAGAAACTCATTTGGGGCCAATTGGGTCTGCAGACCAGAATTGCTGTCAGATTAAGAACAAATGAGTTAGAAAGATGATAAATATTTAATGGAGAAGATGGGAGTAAATTAGAACATTCGAAGATACTCAGAATTGTCATGTTCTATTTTTCTGCATACAAATTAGTATGTGCAATATATAATCAACTCAATGAGATCCATAATATGAATTCGATAGTTATGAATGCATTGAAAAGTCATTTGCACATTCTTGGTGCTTGGTAAGGATTAATTCCCTTCATCAGCCTTTAAAAAAAAAAAAAAAAAAAAAAAAAACCTGGCTGCTATTCCTTCTGGGATGGTTGGACTTTACTGTGATTCAGCATAAGATACCTGGTTCACATCTAAGGAGGCTATTTACCAGAATATATAAAGGGCATCATATAAGATGCTTTCACATGAAAAAACAGTCCTAGAAGGAATGTTAAACCAAATACTGATGTCTCAGTCTGCTAAAATAGCCATCTGCAGTAGCTTTGCAAGGCTTAGGTGCCTAAAACAACCATGTTACTTAGTTCATTATTCTTTGTGTCAATTGGATTGTGTCCTGGTTTGGGTCAGTTTGGCCGGTAACTCCTGCATTCTCTTATGCATAGGATTGTTGCGAGAACTAAATACAGTGACAGTGATTCTACGATTGTAGAATCCGCTGGCAGATGGGCTGGTAGCCAGATAATCTAGAACCACCTTATTCCTATATCTGGCAGTTTTCAAATGATTGGCCTGGTAATAGAGCATCAGATGAGTGCCTTAGTTCTCCTCCACATGATCTGTCATCCTTCAGCAGCCTAACTCCAGCTCAGTCACATGGTGCACTCAGTATTCTAAGCGCAGCAGGAGCCAAAGCATTGAGGCTTTTTGAGGCTTAGAATTGGAGCTCTTTCAATGTCACTCCTGTTGTATTTCTATGATCAAAACAAGACACAATGCCAGCCCAGATACAAAGGGTGCGAAATAGATTCCACCTCTTGATGGGAAAAGCTGCAAAGAATTGGTAGCCATTTACAGTTTTCCACAGAAATATATGTGTTTTGGATATGAATCAGATCCTTGCATTGGTGGCAAATTATCACATTAGCAACTCCCTGTGAAATTTGAACTTATGACATAAAATACATCCTCCAGGTTAATTAGATAATTTTTAGAACATTTTTTCCAACAATTTGTGTACTTATTTTTTAGAAGTATGTTGGTAACAATAGTGATGACAATTTTATTGTTCATATATTTGAGTCATTGTTTTGGGCTAATGGTGTGATAAGTATTTTATATTTATCACTATATTTAGTTCTTGCAAAAATCTTATAATGATAAATGCCATTTTGGTAAATTGTATATATCTTACATGATTGATATTATATAATTTGTTATAACACAGAGAACAGATCTGGCGTCAAATATATTTTCTCATCTCTACTTTGGGCATTTTGTTGTATATGATAAAATTTGGATTTACTCATTCCTTCTAGCTTCAGAATTTTTTAAATTGGTAAATACTGATTATGGAATCAGAACTGAGTTAGAGAAGATCACTAGAAAATTTCTTAAATGTTAGACAGTTTCTAAAAATCAAAATTAACTTGGTGACTAGTCTTAAAAATGCAAAGAGATTGATGCTGACTATAAAAACATAAAATGGTTGTTTTTGAGACATCTCTTTTTAAACCTCTTTTCTCTTAGTTAAACCAATATAGTAAATGGGAAAACTTTATGGAAATGTTATAACCCACCCCAAAATAACATGTAATTGTGACAAATATGTAATTATGTATATAATTTTAAAAATATGTAAACACATATAGAAGTACACCAGAGAACTATTATATTCTCTTATTTTTCTATTTTTCAGAAAAAGAAAACTATCTTTAGCAATTTAAATGCTTTACATTTATCTTATATATACATAGACATATATAATACATATGTGTATAAATTATTCATGTATATTATACTGTCATATAATTGTATTAATTGTAAATAGCCAATATGGGCTATTAAGTTCAATGAACTGTCCCTCTGTATGTGTACAAATATATATGTACACATATATGTATATGTATGTATATTGTATATGTACATATTGTATACAAATAAATATAATTGTAAATTTACAGTTCTAAAATCTCTCTATGTATGTATATGTACCTGTACCTACAATTTTCCTTTCCAACATGACTTATTGCTACACACACCATCGCAATGTTGAGAGAAATCTTGAAATTCCTCTAGTCCAACCATCATACAAGAATATCTTCACCTAACTATACTTCTTAAGAATTATAACAACATATCTGCAACTATTAGTAGAATAAATAATTTCAGGTTTACTTTTCTGACAAAACATATTTCAAATGTAAATTAAAAATATTTACTTTATACACTACTCTCTGTATTTTTTCTTTTCAGAAATGCAGTCCAGAGAAAAGTGCCTCATTTTTCAGTAAAGTGACATATTCCTGGTTTAGCAGGTAGGAATTTTACTAATATATTTGTAGCATTCCACACTGAAAAAGATCCCAAGGGAAATGACACCTGAATTTTCTTTAATCTCAACGTGAATTGTACAAAGTTGTCTCATATTATTACACAGAAATCATAGGTAAAAACATACGAAACAGTTCCACAGATAACAGTACTAATATTCCTCCAATATGTCTGTCCCTTTATAGAGTTTTCATCTCATTAGCACTAGGGAAGGACAGAAAAATGAACTTCTTTTTTAGCATCGAGTATATGCTATCCACTTTGTGTTTATTATTTCATTAAATTCTCCCCCAAGTGCTATGAGAAAAGCATTTGCATGAGAAAAATTCAGGCTCAGGAAAGGAAAGCATCTGTCCATTGATACTCATGTAGGAGTAAGTATGTGTTTTAAACCAATTTCTGATGAGTTCATGTTTCATGCTTTATTTTTGCTATGTCATTCTACTTTTTATTAGAAATGCTCTCTTATATACTCATATATGCTACTATTAAAACACACACAAACACACACAGCCCCAATCATTTTATAAGACATGTATTATGGGTTTCCTTATAGAATAATTCAACCATAATGTATGATGAGGGCTCAGAATTTATTCGGGAGATACCATTTTGAACTTTGATTTTAACACATAAATTAAATTGTATTGAATGGGAAGAGTTGATGTTTTCTTATTTTATAAATTCAGAAGCTTTCTTTAGAAATGTATTTCTTTTTCCCCATAACAGAAAGTCCATAATAACATGAAGTTAAATTTGTCTTTCTAGCTTTATGCCCCTTGCTTTACAGTTCACAGAAACAAAATTGCTCAGTTTTATCTACAGATATGTTCCCATGAGGGGATTAATCTTTTAAAAAATGATTGGGTACCAGATGCCCCAAACTCTGCTAGTCTTTATTTTTTATTTTTTTATTTTTTTTAATTATTATTTTTTTTTTTTGAGACGGAGTCTCGCGCTGTGTCACCCAGGCTGGAGTGCAGTGGCGCGATCTCGGCTCACTGCAAGCTCCGCCTCCCAGGTTCAGGCCATTCTCCTGCCTCAGCCTCCGAGTAGCTGGGACTACAGGCGCCCGCCACCACGCCCGGCTAGTTTTTTTTTTTTTGTATTTTTAGTAGAGACGGGGTTTCACCATGTTAGCCAGGATGGTCTCGATCTCCTGACCTCGTGATCCGCCCGTCTCGGCCTCCCAAAGTGCTGGGATTACAGGCTTGAGCCACCGCGCCCGGCCTCTGCTAGTCTTTAAAAATGCAGAGATAAATGACTTAGTTTATGTCTCCTAGGAATTCATAGTAGAATTAAAAAGATTAAAAAGTATGCCACCATTACAAAAAAGGGGACAAGGTAACATAAGCATAACTGACAAACACACATTTTCAGGAGTGTCATCTAATCAAGTTTGCACAACTAGGGACTATTTCACAGATACCAATGCTTTCACTTAACATTTAAAGATGTGCAGGAGTGAGTAACGTGGTATTCCAAGTTGAGCAAATAAAATGTGAAAACCACATAATAAAAGGCGGGAAAGAACTGGCTGGGCAGTTTAGACGTGGTGAAAAACTGTGGGTTCAGACTGAGACATTTTTAGTTTTTGAGATACCTATGAAGCATCACATGAAAATGAGTTTGGATATGTGGCTTCCAGGCTTCGAATAAACCTTTGACATATAGATATGGATTTGGGAGTCACTGACTAGGGGACAGTAGTTGAAACCATGCGTATGAATGAGATCGCCCAGAGGAAGAACCCATTGAATAGGTTGAACAAATGCAACATTGGCAATCCTCAGTATTTAAAAGGCAAGAGAAAGAGGAGTCTACAAAAAAGCTAAGTAAAGGTGTTCAGAATATATTATAAGAGAAGTATCTGATGAAATAGTATGAGTGACAGGAAAGAAGAGAGAGACTCTCAAGAAAGTAAAAAAATAAAGTGGTCAATAGGGCCAAATACTGAAAAGGAGTAAATTAAAATAATAACAAAATATTCTCCATTAAATTTGTCAACATGAAGATCATTGGGGAGTTTTTTAAAGCAATTGAAGTAGAAAATGTATATACTTCTGAGCAAATACTTGGGCAGAAGGGATTAAATTGTGATAAGATTTTCAAGTTACACAAATCTAGGAATCTCTTAAAGAGGATAGCAAAACTATGTAACATTAAGCAGCACACTAGAAAAAAGAAAGCATAGCTAGAAATGTAAATATGAGCTATTTACAGTTAATGTTTTTAATACTTCAAATTTGTGTATGTATAGAAATGTTTTCCAAACCTGAATTTTGTTTATGGAGAAGTTGAGAGGAAGAGTGACACCTACCCCAGCTTTAAAAAATTCCAGTCTCGGGCTGGGCGCGGTGGCTCACGCCTGTAATCCCAGCACTTTGGGAGGCTGAGGCGGGCGGATCACGAGGTCAGGAAATCGAGACCATCCTGGCTAACACGGTGAAACCCCGTCTCTACTAAAAATACAAAAAATTAGCCGGGCGTGGTGGCGGCGCCTGTGGTCCCAGCTATTAGGGAGGCTGAGGCAGGAGAATGGCGGGAACATGGGAGGCGGAGCTTGCAGTGAGCCGAGATCGCGCCACTCACTCCAGCCTGGGCGACGGCGCAAGACTCAGTCTCAAAAATAAATAAATAAATAAAAATAAAAAATAAAAAATTCCAGTCTCATTTTAAAGTCATAGGTATCACAGAATTTAAGTAATGCAAATAAATTAATTTTAAATACAGTTTTAAAGTTTGATTATCAAACTATAATACTTACATGCATATATATTAAATATTGCAAACATTATTTTAGCATTCCTGAAGAAGCTGAAATTAAGTTTAATAAGCAAGATAAGACATTGCAAATCTTCAAATATGACAACCTAGCATTTTGAAATCCATATCTTAAGTCAATCACACCATCAAGCTCTAACTGTGAATAGCACATTTATTTTCTAGTTTAATTTGAATATCTCAGAATTAGATACGAAATATTTTCATAGAATGTTGTTATCCAGAACTGTCATTGGCATGAATCTAATTCGATTTCTTATGTGGTGATTAAACAATTGTAGCAGAAACCTAACTACTGTTCAAGAGAATGTCCCTTTGAAGACAAAGATGAATTGTATTCTCAGATCCATTTTTGGAGTTACAGAATAGTGTCAAATTATTTCCCAGAACAAATTCAAGCATCGATAATTATATGAATAACTCAATTAAAATGTGCTCAGAAGACACAATAATTAAAAAATTATATACTTATGAGCCTTAATTCATAAGACAATAGCTATCTAGATCATTCTGATGATCAAATAGTTACCAAGCCTTTATTAGCAAATATAATCTGTCACCAGTGTATAATAATCATGGCCGGAGACATACATGGAAAAATCTAGTAAGAGTTTTCATAGGTCACAATCTTGTCATTATTTTAACCGGATACACTATTCAATATGTCCTTTTTCTCATATATTAAAAAATTTGTACATTAAACAACTTTCTCCCATCCTATAATTTTTGGCCAGATTGCTTTCTTTCCTTTTCCCATAACATAATACCTCTTTCCAGAAATGTTTTAAAAAGTGATTAATAGTAATAAAATTGATAATGCTACTATGTATTTGCACATTCTAAGTATTCAAATATTACTCATCTATAAAAGTTATATTTCAGCTCATCTTCCTAACAGAATGCCATTGTTTTTCTATTCTCTTCACATGAGTTGGTTGAGATATTTATGCACACTTGTTAATTCTAAATGTAGTCAAAATTTTCTCTAAGATAATAACATTTAAGAGTGGAAATTGTATTAGTCAGTTCTCACCCTGCTACGAAGAAATATCCGAGACTGGGTAATTTATAAGGGAAAGAGGTTTAGTTGACTCACAGTTCCACAGGGCTGGGGAGGTCTCAGGAAACTTACAATCATGGCAGAAGGAGAAGCAAACACGTCCTTCTCCACCTGGCAGCAGGAAGAGGTGCCAAACAAAGAGAGAAAAGCCCCTTATAAAACCATCAGATCTTGTGCAAACTCACTCACTATCAAGAGAACGGCAGCATGGGGGTAACCACCCCTGTGATCAGTTACCTCCCACCAGGTCCCTTCCACGACATGTGGGGATTGTGTGAACTGCGATTCAAGATGAGATTTGGGTGGGAACAAAGTCAAACCATATCAGAAGTAATACATTTCACTGTCTGCTTTTTGCTAAGTTAGCCCTGGTTTATTTTACATATAAAACACCATCACTAGTCTCTGAAGTTCTTAATGTTTAACTGCCTGTAAAAATGAGAAATTAATCCTGTTCTGACCGCTTTGGGGAGTTGTGAGAATCAAATTCATTGATGTGAATGTCCTTTGAAAAGAAACATCAGTCGGCCGGGCGCGGTGGCTCACGCCTGTAATCCCAGCACTTTGGGAGGCTGAGGCGGGCAGATCACGAGGTCAGGAGATCGAGACCATCCTGGCTAACACGGGTGAAACCCCGCCACCAATAAAAATGTGCAAAAATGAGCTAAGGGCGGCAGGCTTCTGTAGTCCCAGCTACTCAGGAGGCTGGAGGCAGGAGAATGGCGGGAACCCGGGAGGCTGGAGCTTGCAGTGAGTGGAGATCACGCCCCACTGCACTCCAGCCTGGCTGACTGGAGCCGGTGACCCGCCTCAAAAAAAAAAAAAAAAAAAAAGAAAGAAAGAAAAGAAAAAGAAAAGAAAAAGAAAAGAAACATCATTCTAAAAATACGAGATACTGTGTAAACTTTATTATCATTTTAGGAATAAAGCCCACAGGTTGATGGGACCTAGTATGTGTTATACATTTCACCTCTACTGAGAGGGCCAATTCTTGTCCCTTGTTTCCCAAAAAAGCTGCCTCAAGATTTGATTTAAATAAGTACCATTTTTCCTTATCACTTCCTTTGCTTATTCTTTCCAAACTCTTGTGTGGAGAAGGTAAGGCCACTCCATGTGATCAGAGGCTATTAAAAGAGAGCAAAAGATGGCGGAGGGGAGCACGATCTGGGAAAAAAAGTCATGGTGAAGTTAAACCACTAATCCATGAAAGTCACAATCAAGTCAGCTTCAGTGTCACTTTAGATGCTGCATTATTTGGGACTCAGCATGAAAGCAAGAGGTCACTCTTCCCCTGAACCAAAACCGCTTGAGTTTTGCACAGTTCTAACCTCAAAATGCTGAGGTGCAGTAAATGTTATTAAAAAATGCTTTTCTAAAAGTCAATGCAGTCTTATTTTGAAAAATGAATATTTATTTTATGGAACGAAGTAGAACTTTAATATGACATGAAAAGTAGTTTGTTGCTTAATATGTTTTTAAAAGTGCACTGCAGGAAAAATGTCCAGCATATTTGGAGCCAACAGAAACATGATTATTGAAAGTCCCTTCTATTATACTAAATCTTTTGTTAGATATGAATTGTGGTAAGATATTATGTATTATACTAAAAGTAAAATAAAATCTAGTGGAATCTCTTGTTACCGTAGGGTTTAAATTCATCCCAGAGTCAATCAATTGAGATTATTTAGTAACAAGGCCAATGAAAGCAGTCCCAATTTGGAGTAGTTTAAGACATTGTTACCGCCTCGTGGGCTAATACACTTTATATGGACAGAACTTAGGCCAGTCAGAAGGCTTGGATTTAAATATAGGTTTACTTTCTTACTGAAAAAGTCATGTCACCAAAGTCACAAACTATATCTGATTTAAATCACTTCAGAGTGCGTTTGACTTCAAGTAACAGAATAGTCAAATAATAATAGTTTAAACAAACAGGTATTTATTTTCTTATGTTATTGGAAAGAGGGTGTTGTTGGAAATAGGTTGCTGAGCTATCTCGGAAATGTTATGAAAGGCCCAGGTTAGGTTGGTCACAATGGCTCACACCTGTAATCCCAGCCAAGGAAGGCAGATCACTTGAGGCCAGGAGTTCAAGACCAGCCTGGCCAACAGGGCAAAACCCTGTCTCTACTAAAAATAGAAAAAGTAGCCAGGAATGGTGGTGTGTGCCTGTAATCCCAGCTACTTGGGAGGCTGAGGCATGAGAATTGCTTGGACCCACAAGGCAGAGGTTGTAGTGAGCAGAGACTGATCCACTGCACTCCAGCCTGGGCAACAGAGCAAGAGTCTGCATTTTTCTGCTTTTCTGCTTCCCATCCTTATTATTTGACTTTTTATCCATAGTGGCAAAGATGGCTTTTATATCTCAAAGCATCATGGCTTCAAAGGACACAAGGGAAGGAGAAGGCAGGCAAAATGTTTTCTCCTTTTGAAGTTCTGTGCTTTCATTTGAAAAGGAAAGTTCTGCCTAGCAGATATTTGCTTAGGTATTGTTAGCAATACCTAATATAATAATATAATTAATAATATAACTCAGTTATATTATTAATCCCAAGCAGAGGGTAATGAGAGTACCAGGACTGGTTTAGATCAATTATAATTCATAACTCTGTGGCTAAAATAAGACCTGACCATGAGTTCAAGAGATTTGCAACTGAAGAAATATCAGATCCCTGTTAGCAGAAAGATGGTAGAGCAGAGCTGTAGGTAAGTGCAATTCGTTCTCTCCACAGTAACTTCTGTGGTAAAACTACGCTATGCATCTTGTTTCCCTCCCAGTTTAGATCCACCGTTCTTGCATAATTATTCCCAGTGTCAGCCAGGATAAGCTCAATGAATGGAGGAGGGTAGAAAAACTAAGAGACTGGTGGAGACTTGCCTTGCTTCTTAAGGCATCAGTTCAGAAACTGCACTCTCACATTGGCTCATATTCTGTTGGTCATGAGGCCAAGGCCAGAGCTTATGGGATAGGGACAAGTACTCCCCATCCAGTTGTACAATCTATAAAGTCAAGTGGCAAATCGTACAGAAAGTCCTAGTGGAACAGAAGAAAATTGCAAATTCAGAGGTTAGATTCGTTTCCCCTCCAATACAAGCCTAAAAGCCAATGTGGGTACTTGAGTGGTCAGGGTAATATTCTACTGTGAAAGTTTGCTATTTAAATTTTAGGAAGTGAGGTCAAGTAGTGAATGAGCTGAGTGGTACACTTCCCAAATATAAGCTGAATAAATTAAGTCGGTATTTTGCTGAATCATTGGATGTCTAAACAGCATTTATAAAAACTATAAATGATTATTGCACATTATTGACCTCCAGGATAAAACTGTATGATTTTTTTTAAACATGTAATCTCGTTATTGTATTTTAATCAATAAAATAATGTATAAATCAAAGAAAGAAGTAAATGCATGACAATTTCTTTTTAACTAGATTATTTGTTTTACTATCTTGTTTGCCTTACTTTTTCATCTTTAGAGTAATTACTTTAGGCTATAAGAGACCTTTGGAAAGAGAGGATCTTTTTGAACTAAATGAAAGTGATTCCTCCTACACTGTGTGCCCTATCTTTGAAAAACAATGGAGAAAGGAAGTTTTAAGGAATCAAGAGAGGCAAAAAGTAAAGGTAATTAATTACAAAGTTCTGTTAAATCTTGAAGCAATCACTACCTGAAAACTAGATAAAGCTTTTTTCGAGTATGAGATACTATTATTAATATCAAAATTCCTAAAAGGTGAAATGACAATCTACTTTATAAGCATAATTCATTGCTATTGCAGTCCACTTCTGTCTTCAAACTACTCAACACTGCTTCTCTTTAATGTTCAGGAGCACATGTGTTGATATGCATGCATATATCTTTGGCTCCTTACCAGCGGTGACAAAGATAGCTTCTGTGTCTCAGAGCATCATGTCTATTGGTCAAAGCAAATTATATGGTGGCCAAAATTAAAGTTTATGGGAGCAGGGGCAGACACTCCACCTCTAGCATCATATATGCATATGCATATATATTATTTTCAGACTCCTCCAAAAGAAAATATAATTTGGAGATAAAAACTGTATTTATATTAATTAAGTAGTTTCAAAACTCACAAAAATAATAAAATGCAACTATTGCACTTGCCCTTTTATGCCGTGTGGTATGAGTAACACCACCTACTATCTCAATGATGTGGGTCATAATTTCAAGTTTAACTGATTGATTCCTTTCTTATTAACTTATTGTCTTCAGAGCACATTGTTAATTGTATCATCTGTTTAGATAGATTTCATTTTATTAATATTAGTTGTGTCCAATTTTCTCATTGTTTCTATTTTCTTTAATTATGTAGGCATCTTTTTATAAAGAGGCACATACCAAGAAACCATCTCTACTCTATGCATTGTGGAATACCTTTAAGTCTGTCCTGATTGAAGTTGCCTTATTCAAAGTGTTTGCTGACATTCTGTCCTTCACTAGCCCACTCATAATGAAGTAAGTTAAAGTCTGGTGGGTTTTTTTCTCCCTCCTCACAGATAAATGATAAGTAAGTATTCTAATATAAAAGTTCTAATACAAAAGAGTAGAGAAGGTTCTTATTTCAAATATTATTAGGATGTGGACATGCTATTAGGGTTACATACAATATAAATGGGAATTAGGATAATATAGTCAATATCTAATAACGTCAACCATATACTAAGCACTGTTCTAAAATCTTATATTAATTTTATTAAGCAAGGGTTCTCCAGAGAAACAGAACCAATAGGATAGATAAACCCAAATAAAAGGGGATTTATTAGGGGAATTGGCTTTTGCAATTACGGGGGCCAAGAAGTCCCACAGTCTTCCATTTGCAAACTAGAGACTCAGGAAGGACAGTCATGTAAGTAAGCCTTCAGTCTTACTCCAAAGGCCAGATAACCTTGAGTTCTGATGTCCACGGGCAGGAGAAGGTGAATATTTCTGCTCCAGGAAAGAGAGCTGATTCACTCTCTCTTTACCTTCTTGTTCTATATAGGCCCTCAATAAATTGGATGAGGCACTATGCCCTGGGATCTTCTTTACTCAGTCTACTGATTCAGATGCTAATCTCTTCCAGAAACAGCCTCACAGACACACCCAGACATCTGGTAGATGGTAAAACATTATTTAAATGTTATTAAACAGAAATAATGTTTTACCATTTCTTCACCAGTCAAGTTGACACATAAAGTTAACCATCACATTGGTAATCTCATTTAATCTTTGCCACACTCCTGCGACATAGAAAGTATTATTACATTCATTATTACAATGGCAGAAATAGACAGAAAGATTGGAGTAATTTGTCCAAGTCTGCACAGCTAGAAAGTGCCAGAGTCATAATTGAAATTTAGGAAGTCTTGCTTGAATGTATGCTTAGAAAAGGAAATGATACATATTTTCACTACGTTACTTAGTTGTGGCCTTTTGAGAGTTGAGCTTTAACAGTCATGGCAATTACACACACACACACATACACACACAAACAATTACTATGCATAACATATATAAACATATATTATTATTACCTAACATAGGTATATTTCTGTGTATCTCTGTATCTAGATATAGATACAGTAAAAAGACTTGAAGCATTTCTATAATATCTATCTGCAATGGTTTAAAGGTAGACAATGAAACTGAGCTTTTGACTGTGCCACCTTTTTCAAGGAAACCTTGACTTACACCTAGCTGTCATATGAAGGAAACACAAAGAAACATATATTTTATTAACTGGTGATTATATTTTTAGCATTGAAAAATTTCCAAGTTATTAGAGTTTTTAATAATCACTTAATTCATGAAAATATCATTAATCCTGCATTACCTACATGCCAGATGATATTCAGGAATATATTCATTCAATATTTATTGAGCACCTATGCATGGCAAAACTGTTCTAGGTCGACTGTGGGGACAGAACAAAAATCAAAACAAAGAACCTGCTCTGATGACATTTAGAGGGGAGAGATGAAAGTCAAACAAATGAATAAACATAAATGATATCATCAGTGCTTAGGAACGAAGTAGGGTAAGGGAATGCCAGTTTGAGGAGTTAGAAGTTACTGTTTTATGTAAGGTAATTATGAAAGATATTAGTGATAAGGCGACATTTGGTCAAAGTCCTGAAGGAAGCTGGGAAAGAATCCAAGAAAATATTGTGATTAAAGGTAGCAGGGAGGGCAAAAGTCATGAAGACGCTCATGCCTGGTATCTCTGAGGGACTGCAAGGAGGCAAAGTGAGGTTGGAGCAGAGAGCTGGAAAGATAAGGTTGAGGTGAGAAAGGTGCAGAGATGAAAAGATTTTGAAGGACCTTATGAAATATGATGGGAATATTGGCTTTTAGTCCACATTAGCAGGGAAGCATTTGGAAGATTTTGAGCAAAAAATCAAAGATCTGATTAGACTTAAGTCTTATAGGAATGACTCTGGCTGCTATGTGGAGAATAAAATCAAGAAATGCAAGAGTGGAAGAAGAAACACCAGTTAGAAGTTTGTTTGTGATAATCCAAGCAAAAGTCAACGGTGGCTTCAGCTAGGTAGCAGTAATAAAAGTGATAAGAAGTGGTCAGACTCTGGTGTTTTAAAGGTAGAGTTAACAGAACATACTGATGGACTGAATGTAGGTTGAGAGAGGAAGCGAGAAGTAAAGGAAGCCTTCAAAAAATTGTTTTTAATCATAAGGTAAACAAGTCAGCATATCCTGAGATAGAGAAAATGAAAAGACTAGAGAAGGGAATGGGGTTTGCTTCTGGACTTGTTAACCTTGAAAGATCTATTAGCTATTGTGCAAGGAAGAATTAACATAGCAGGCTTGCCTATGGACTTTGGAAAGCCTGCTTACAGGGGTGATCTTTGGCTGGCAACTGGAACTTACATTTCAGGAGGGTACCCACTACCCTAACTGATGAGAATGGTTCCATAGCTCCAAGTTGTTTATACAACCAATATGGTTCATGGTGAATATCTGTTTTCCTTCTGGGAGTCTGGAATTTTGGTGTGTGTTAAGAAAAGGGTGTCCACTTGACCAGCCTCCGATAAAAACCCCGGATGCTGAATTTCTAACAAGCTTACCTTGGAGACATTTCACATGTATTGCCACAACTAGTTGCTGAGAGAATTAAGCATGTTCTGTGTGACTCTACAGGGAAAGAACTTTTGGAGCTTGTGCCCGTTTCCTTCCAGACTTCACCCCATATATCTTTTCTTTTTTGCTGATTTTGTTTTGTATCCTTTCACCATAATAAATATAGCCATGAGGGTAACTATATGCCGAGTCCTGTAAGTTATTATAATAAATAATTGAGCTGGAGACTTGTCATGGGGATCCCTGACATGGGACCATCTAGATTAAAAGGTTGAGTAGGCCTGGTGTGGTGGCTCACGCCTGCAATCCCAGCACTTTGGGAGGCCAAGGCAGGCGGATCACGAGGTCGAGAGATCGAGACCATCCTGGCCAACATGATGAAACCCTGTCTCTATTAAAAATACAAAACATTAGCTGGGCATGGTGGCATGTGCCTGTGGTCCCAGCCACTTGGGAGGCTGAGGCAGGACAATCGCTGGAACCCGGGAGGCGGAGGTTGCAGTGAGTCAAGATTGCGCCACTGCACTCCAGCCTGGGAACAGAGCAAGACTCTGTCTAAAAAAAAAAAAACAAGAAAGGTTGAGTAACCAGTTGTCTATATGCACCTGGTGTTAGGAAAGATATAGGCTGGAGTGACAAACTGGAATTGTTCTAAATTGGACTGGGTAAGTCAAGCCATTGTTCTGGATGAAATCACCTTAACATATGTGAAGAAAAGAAAAGATGTCCTCAAAAAAACAAAAAAAAAAAAACAAAAACAAACAAAAACTATCAGCTACTCCAAAGCATACAGTTGGTGAAGATGAGGAAATTTATCAAAGGATATTGAGAAGCAGTGGCTAGCACAAACACATAAAAATAAAAACAAGAGAGAATGGAACCAGGGAATCCAAGCAAGGTATATACTGCCGTCAGAAAACTGTTCCTGACATTTTTCACCCCAAATTCTTTGTTGGCTCCCTTGTCTGTAGAAGTATGAGCCAAATGTTTCCTGGATTAACTGCCCCCTCCCCACAAAATGACAGATCTCTCCCTCCACTTGCCTCTGCCCCTCACCTCAGCATATCCCAGGAGTCACCATGGCACTATCTTACGTGTGACCAGAAATCTTTCTATCGGAGGATTGGCCAGCATCTTCCTTTCTTGCCCTATTCTGGTTATCCAATGCTGCAAAACTAATCACACCACAATTTGGTGGCATTAAACAATGATGTTATTATGTTCATGATTCTGGTGGTCAAAACTTCAGGCAGAGACTGCTTTTCTCTGCTCCACCATGATTGTGACCTTGGCTGAGTGTCTAGAACAACTGGAGACAGCCGAAGCAGCTCACATGGAGACATATGGCTGGTGCTTCGGTTCTAACTGTGGGCTGAGTTACCCTGGTTCTTCTCACTGTGTGCTGTGCTGGAATGCGCAAAATGGCTCCGTGACTCACACCTCTGAGGCCTGGGCTGAGATGGCTGGAAATGGCCAGATCTCTCTCTCTCCTCTCTCCTCTCTCTCTCTCCTCTGTCCTCTCTCTCTCCTTTCTCCCTGTCTCTCTCTCTCTCTCTCCACCCCACCCTCGCTATCTCTCTCCTTCTCTCTGTTTCTACAGACTCTCTGAATGGTTAGCTTGAGAACAGAGGTCTTAGAGTCGTTAAATTTCCTACATGGCAGCTGGATTTCCTCAGCATGAGGATTATAAAAGACTCAGACAAGTCTTTCCACAACACAGGCTTGGACATCTCAGGTCACTTCTGCCACATTGTTTTCGCCAAGAGATCCCCTAAATCAGCCCACATTCAAAGGGAAGGGAATTAGAGAAAAGAGGTTCAATTTCTCAACGAGAGGAGTAGCGAGGGATTTTCAGTCATACTCTGATTCCCCTTTGCCAATGACTACTGCTCAAGAGACTTGTGAGAGAATCTCACCATGGCCATGGTCTTTCCTAAAATAGCAGTAGGTCATAGCAATTCAGTGTGTCTCTGTTCCCTAAAAGTTGTATCTGAATTACCAAAGAATGTCTGTGGAGTAGCAAACAGTCTCCTTTACTTTGTGAGACACTTTTGCATCACACTGGTTTGATCAAACCTGCAAAACAAGAGTTTTAATATTGCATTGCAGTGAGTCACACCTTTCTCCCGGCCTAGGTGATGATGAAAGAGGCAAACTCTCCTGCATTATTCAATCATTGTGTCCTTAGCTCTTAGCACGAAGTCTGGCATAAAGAACCGAAATAAATTCCCTGAAAAAAATACAGAATAAATGGGAATTAACACAAAGTTACAATTTTCCAAAGTACCCTTATTCTGCAGCAGTTGAAAAACCTTAAATTTAAAAACCTTAAAATTTCAATTGTTAAATAAGTAACAATTGAGTGATCAGAAAGAATTGCAGAGCTTGTGTGATCATAATTTGGCCATAGAAGAACTAATTTTATAAGCTAATTTTGAGACTACATATATACATGTGTAGTTTCATATATATATATACACACACACACACACATATGTAGAATACATGTATTTTGAGACTGCATATGCATATATGTACATATGTATATATGTAGTCTCAAAATAGATATTCTCTTTATATGAAAAAGTTGCTGGAAAGGACTATCTTTAAGGATGAGAGCACACTGTCATATTATGACTCATATGTGTAAAATAAAACACATAAAAGGAATATTTTTTATTAATTTATTAGTAAAATTATACTTTCATTATTTACAAGATATATTTCTTATTGACTGTGTTGGCTCTCTTCCTCCCTTTTTGGGTTTTATTGTAATATCAAACAAAAAACAAGTGTTTGTATCTAATATCATGAATATTGTTTTATGGTCTTTATCAAGCCTTGAGCATAGATTGTTTTTAGTATTTCTCAGTTAATGTGTGTAGAACCACTACAATGCCTGATGTTAGTCATTTAGTTGTTTTGTCTTTGTGAAAAAGGAAAAAGTATAATCGGTAGATATATGCCCAATAAGAATAGTGCTACTCTTTCAGGAAATGTAATTCCTAGAACAAAGAAGGGATTTAGCAAGTTGCTTTCATAAAAAGTAGGTGTCCCAATGGATGACATCAATTAAGAAATACAGAACTTTCTGCTGTTATTATGTATATGTGGGGTGTGGGGTAATTTAATAGTTTCATTGAGAATATGTAATGCTCCAAATAATTGTTGATACCTAGAGGTTTTACTATTAGAGACACGTGTATATATTTTGTTCTAAAGTCTTATTTTAATAAAGTTAATATTTTTAAGCACTTGGTTGATAAAGCAATTTGAACAAGACAAATTACTTTTAATTTTAACACAGTAGCTGTCCAAATGTCAACAAACAGATCAAAGCCTAGAAATTTATGCTTTACTTACTACTTAAAAATTTAAACTTTTGGCTGGGTGTGGTAGCTCATACCTGTAATCCCAGCACTTGGGAGCCCAAGGTGGGTGGATCACTTGAGGTCATTTGAGGTCAAGAGTTCAAGACTAGCCTAGGCAACATGGCAAAACCCTGCCTCTACTAAAAATACAAAAATTAGCCAGGCTTGGGGGCACACATCTATAATCCCAGTTACTCGGGAAGCTGATGCAAGAGGATTCCTTGAGCCTGGGAGGCAGAGGTTATAGTGAGCCAAGAGCCCATCACTGCACTCCAGCCTGGGCGACAGGTGTGAAACCCTGTCTCAAAAAAAATAATAATAATAATTAAACTTTTATAAAGAATGAGTTTTTAAATATAATATTTTTTTGAGAAAAGGGTAGATATAATCAAACCTAATTGCATATGGTTTCATTTTAGTTCTACTAACCTATGGATTCACTCAAAATGGCACATTACAATGATATAGGACATTTTTGCATCTCCAGAGTTTACAGTGAAAAAGGTCCACTTATCAAACCTCTAATACTATCCCTTTACATATGAAATAGAAGGGATTACTAAATAAAACCCAAAATAGTAAGCCTGCAAAATAAATGATATGTTAACTTGTAGTATGTCACAGTATATGCCCAAATTGTTTTCACCATGTTGCATGGGCTATGTGGTCTTTTAAATTAAATATTATTTTCAGTTACATTGATGCGGTTTAAAATCATGCTTAAAATATTATTACCAATGAACATCAGGCACTCTGAGTTTTAGACAACGTTTATAGTTGAGGGACTATCAGCCAAGATACTTGTAATTAGAACCATCCCCACTGTTTTTCTGCACCCCAGGATTGGCCCTAATCATCCTGATCATGCTGTCACAAACTTAAGAGGAAATAAGGAAAAGCAGAGAAAAAAGAAATTGGTTATGGATAAAAGTGAAAATAAAACATGAGATATAAATCAAGCCTTTTTTTTAAAAAAAAAAAAAATAAAAGGCAGCACCTGTGTGGCATACGTAAGATCCCTTCCTTACGTTCTGGTTGTCATGTTTCCCTGTATTTGATAAAACACATAATTTTGAGAAAAAAATGGTTTTACGTGTATCTATGTCTCGACTTTTCTGATGAAGTTATACCAGAAAAGTTAATTATTTGATGGGCCTGCCATGTGAAAACCAGAAAATAACCTCGTACTCACAAGCCAGTGGAAGGGATTCCTGATTTTACTTAAAAAAAAAAAAAGGTGGGGGACGGGGGGACAAATACCAAATTAAGCAAGTAGAGAAAAAGAACAGGTAGGAGTGGTGTGTGTGTGTGTGTGTGTGTGTGTGTAACATTTTGACAATGCTAAACTCTCGTAAGCATTTAACTGCTTCAGATGTTTAACATTTCTTACCCATTCTCAATTTTTGTGACATTCAGGCAAATGATCATTTTCTGTGAAGACAGCTCAGATTTTGGCTGGAATGGCTACGGCTATGCAATGGCACTTTTTGTTGTAGTCTTTCTGCAAACTCTGATTCTTCAGCGATATCAATGTTTTAACATGCTCACCTCAGCAAAAGTTAAAACAGCTGTAAATGGACTGATCTACAAAAAGGTAAAAATTCCAAGGAATTCCCATTTCTAGAGGGACTACTCCCTTATGTGCTTTAAAATAAGGGGACTAGAAAAATAGGGGAGTATATCAAAAACTCCTTAGGAAACCCTTTGTATATACATTTGTTTTGCTTTAAAAGAACTTTGGCTCATGGATATCGGTTGCATTAATTTCTCTTTAGTGCATGTTCTCTCTCTCTCTCTCTGTCTCTCTCTCTCTCTCTCTCTCTCTATCTATCTCTCTCTGGTCTTTACAAATTCTAGTCAGCCCTAATCCATTAAATTAAATGATAATCTTTGTTTACTCTTATGCCACCTAACCGCTACTCACAAAGTGAATGGAATTGAATATTTTCATGGTTTTCTGTATGTATGCATCAATAAAAGCTCTTCTTTTCACAATATTATTTTTAATCTTCATATTACCTTTTTCTTTCTCCTCTATGAACTTCGTTTTTGGGCAATAAAGTCATTCATTTTTATACAGTCATTCTCCATTGCTCTTTTATTCTAAGTCCTGCCTCTCAAACTTGGCTGATCTTTATTCCTGGCGTAACCCTAAAGTTTAATTAGTCCTTTTTTGAAAATACCATTTTAAACACTGCCTCTTTATCATGGAGGGTATTTTATTTACAACATAATTATAAACAGTTAAAGAGCTTCCTCCTTCCCCTAGTTATCAAGTAGTTATCCAAGCAATAAGTGTAGTTTGTTCCTGCTTTGCACTCTGATATAAATTGTAGGTTCATCAGCATTTGGAGTAGAAATTTATTCACCTGTTGTATCTTTATCATATGAGACAATGACTTTTACACTTTATTAAAGTTGGATTACTGAATGAATAAATGAATGAATGCATGAATGAACAAGTGAGCCCCTGCTTTCCAAATAAATTAAGGGAAGTGTTAGCATAAATAACAAATATGTGGAACTAAATGCAGATTTTATAAGAGATCAGATGAATAGGAAATCTACAAGGGTTGTACACATCTTGTACACATAGAAAGTCTTGAAAAGGTCTGTGAGAGAGCTATTGACTTTGTGTAAGGGGAAGGAAGTATTATAATTTGGGCTGAACTGGATATGAAGCATTACAGGCGATTTTGCTCTGTTGGGCCACAACTGGGGCATGAAGTGGTTTTATGGAACTTGGAAAGCCAAGTACAAATTGAGCAGTAAATGGTAACTGAACTTGCAGCAGAGTTTAGCTCTGTAGAACTCAGTCCAAATACAGGATTAGAGGGGCTGTCCCGGTCCTAATTCTAGAGGCAGTATGTGCTGCCTCCAATATGGAATAAAGATACAGAAGAATCTAGAAACCGGTTTGAATGCTAACACTTGTTTTGGTATACAGTCCATATGGAACAGGAATTTATTCCATGATTAGAGCATTGGAGTTTAGACATGAGATGTAGGTGGATTTACAAGCATAAAAGACTAAACTGCCATGAAAGAGTGAATTTAGAAGCATAAAATGTGGAGCACAGATAACTTTTAGAGCAATAAACCACTCTGTGTGATAGTACAATGGTGGATATATGTCATTATACATTTGTACAAACCCATAGAATGTACAACACCAAGAGTGAACCCTAATGCAATCTGCAGACTTCCGGTGATAACGATGTATCGGCTGTAACAATGTAACAATGTTCGGCTGTAATGATGTATCGGCTGTAACATCGGCTGTAACAAATGTACCACTCTGTGGAGGATAATGGGGGAGGCTATGCACATGCAGGGTAAGCAGTATATGAGATTTCTCTGTACCTTTCAGTTTTGCTGTGAACCTAAAACTGCTCTAAATAAAAGCAGTCCTTTGTAGGGGCAGAAAGGTGTAATACCTCTTTTCACCCACCATAAGAGTTCGGTGGGACACGTCTATAGCAAAAGACAGGTTGAAAAGAGAAAAATAAAACAAGTTAATTTAATTAGATTTTACATGTTCAGAAGTAAGACCCAGCGATCCAGGAAAAATTGTCTATTCTTATGCTTAGGTTCTATAAAGAATAGACAGCAGTGTAGAAATGTGATCAGACAAAAGGGTATGATCCGATAGTAATGGACTGAGAGGAGAAGCCCAGCATGACCTTTCCACTCAGATTCCTCCTGGTCTCTCTGTATAGTATTCCTTTCCCTGGATATTGGACAGGAGACTTCTGGAAGGATGGTCTTCAAGAGAGAAGGGAAAAAGTGTTATCTCTCTGAGTTAAATGTCTTGTTTGTAGGGAGAGGGGTTCTAGTTCCTGTGACTCATTTTTGGTAAAAGGAAAGAAAGAGGAGGGGGAGACAAAAGGGCTGGAGTGGGTCAGAGAGACTTTGCTTCTGAGGCTTTCCCAGTGTTCTTCAGTTCCACGTGCTCAGCATGCCGAGGTGCCGTATTTTGGGGTGTCATGTTCTAAGCCCCAACATCTTAAAAACAGAACAGACTGAAGTAGAAATTAGAGCAAGCTGTTAGAAGTAAAAAGGGAAACAAGTGTCATCGTTCAGTCTATTGCAAAGTGGGAATAGTGACTACAGGGGCTAGACCTTGTATAATTCCTTAGAGATTGTTTAAGATTAATTTGGGCTGAACTGGACATGAAGCATTACAGGCCATTTTGCTCTGTTGGGCCACAACGGGGGCATGAAGTGGTTTTATGGATCTTGGAAAGCCAAGTACAAATTGAGCAGTAAATGGTAACTGAACTTGCAGCAGAGTTTAGCTCTGTAGAACTAGGTCCAAATACAGGATTAGAGGGGCTGTCCCGATCCTAATTCTAGAAGCAGTATGTGCTGCCTCCAATATGGAATAAAGATACAGAAGAATCTAGAAACCGGTTTGAATGCTAACACTTGTTTTGGTATATAGTCCATATGGAACAGGATTTCATTCCATGATTAGAGCATTGGAGGGAGAGCAAATGGGAAACTGCCACTTTTAAACCATCAGATCTCATGAGAACTCACTCATTACCATGAGAACAGCATAGGGAAAACTGCCTCCATCATCCAATCACCTCTCACCAGGTCCCTCCCTCACCACACAGGGATTATAATTCCAGATGAAATTTGGGTGGGGACACAGAGCCAAAGTATATCAGGGGTGAAGGTATCAGGATGTGCTTTGTTCCTTATCCATCCACAATTACTAGTGTAAGTTTGGAATACAGTTCAGGGAATATCATTTTTAGGTTTGCAAGAAAGAACATGGGCCTCCTTCCACTTGATGACTTCAAGATTCTGTGATCACAAAACTCCGATTCTGTTACCCCTTAGTTCACAGGTGCAAGCTGCATGGAAATTCTTGGAGACTAAAAACAAAACATGATTCCAAAGAAATCATTACATCTAAAAGATACCTTCACTTGTAGGCTGATCATAGTTCTATTCACAACAGCAAGGATATGGAATCAACCTCAGTGTCCATCAACAGATGATCAGATAAATAAAATGTGCTGTATATGTGTGTGTATACACACACACACACACACACACACACCATGGAATACTCTCAGTCATAAAAAAGGAATGAAATCATGTCACACTTGCTGGATCATGGATAGAATTGGAGGCCATTATCTTAAGTGAAATAATTCAGAAACAGAAAGTCAAATACCACATGTTCTCACTTATAAGTGGAAGCTAAATAATGTGTACACATGGACATACAGAGTGAAATAATAGCTACTGGAGACTAGGATGGCTGGGTGGGTGGGTGGGGGTAAGAGATGAGAGATTATTTAATTGGGACAGTGTGCACTATTTGAGTGATGGCTACATTGAGAGCCCAGATGACACCATGAACCAATATAGCTATGTAACAAAACTGCATTTGTACCCCCTAAATCTATAAAATAAAAAATAAGAACTTTTTAAAAAAGAAGCATCAATTAGATCTGGGTTTAATATGGGCAGTCTGGGGGCATTCCTCCATTAAGCATTGTCCAATAGAGTTTTTGTGATTTTTTTAAAAAAGTTCTGTATTTGCACTGTGCAGTATGGTAGACACTAAGCACATATGGCTGCTGAGCCCGTGAAATGTAACTAGTGCAACTAAAGAAGTCCATTTTTAATTTTAATTACTTTACATTTTAATGTAATAACTACATCTGGCTAGCGGCTACCATACTGGCTAGTATGGTGTCTACACTGTCTCCATTTGTACTTTAAAGATGTTATCTAACTTTAATTATGGTAATTATAAAATGCAAAAAAAAAAAAAAACCCAAAAACTGGTAAACATTTAGTCACATTCTTAAAGTAGAGATACTTAAGTATAGTCAGGAGAAGGAGAGACAGAATCCAAACCCTGCTCTTAGAGTCAGAAAGAGAATCCCAGCATATTTATTGGCACAAAAGGGGTTGAAGAATGCATTCTTATAAGTGGTATGTGGTACCACCTTCAGCTTTACCCTTTCTCATACTTCTGGTTGAAGACCATTGGGATGGAAATTTTTCTGGAGCCCTTGCAGCTCTGCATTAAATGATGTGTATTACTTGCAGCTAGGATGGTCAGGAAAAGTTTCATGGTTAATATTGCATGATGTGGGTCATGGAATAATGGAAGGATGCATTGCATGGGGTAAAGGCTCTGATGTTGGAATAACATAGAAGAAAAAAGGTACAGAAATGCGTACAAAGCCTGCTCAGACAATGGTGAGTAGATTAATTTGGCTTGAGACAATGTTTCATGTCCAGAATGGTGGGAGAGATAGTAAAGTCAGAAGGGATTGCTTAAAAAAAACCTTGAAAACTATATTTTTAAAATGGACCTTAATTCTATAGGAAATTGGAACCCATTTGAGCCATAAGACAGATGATAGGACAAAAGGATTAAAAACAGATGAGACAGAAAAGAAGGAGACCCTTAGAGCTACTGCAATAATTCAAGAAATAAAGAAATGAAGAACTAGGGTCTTGGCATCGAGTCTAGAAAGTAACAAATATATAAGAAGAATGTGAAATTGCAAAACAAATTTCATTGTCAGTTTATAAAATGAAATTTTAAGGACTGAACTAGTGATAATCAAGATTGTGGGGCTTGGAACTATATCTGGTTCATGTGAATTTTCTTAGAGCATAATTCAGTGAGGGAAATGAATGAAGTTTTTAAAACAGATAAGTCACACAGCTTTATGTATGTGTGTGTGTGTGTATTAAGATTTATATGATATGAAAATACTAAAAAACAAATCTAAAACTTGGATAGAAGTTTAAATAACAGTTTCTTAGAAAAAGTGATTAGGTAACAAATGACCTGGTTAATTTTCATTTTGATTGAAGAGTACTTAGAAGCTTCTAAACTTTCAACATTGTTTTAGATTTCCTTTCTTTTCATCTGAATCACATTTTTCCTCCTGTAACAGACTAAAGTACTTCCTACCAAACAATTCTAGAAATGTTACACCATCCACTGTAATTGGCCATATTACAGTACTCTTTCAAGTTGTTTTGTAAAACAAAAGGCAGCTTAGATTGTATAATTTAGCAATAAATGGTAACTAAATTGCCCTTAGTGGATTGTGAATTTTGGCAGAAAAAAATACTGAAAGAAATTTGAAAAATTGAAAAATTCCCCTAGTGTTAGAAATGCCATACAAATAACCTTCAATCTTATAATAACTTTCAGTATTTTCTCTAATAGTCTAAAGCAATTGAGTTTTTCTTCTATTATTGTAAAAAAACTTAACATGAAATGTATTATCTTAATACATTTTAAGTTTAAAATGCGTTTATTGTTAACTATAGGTGCAATATATTACAGCAGATCTCTAGAGCTTATTCGTCTTGGTTAACTAAAACTTTGTACCTGTTGAGTACTAACTTTCCAGTTTTTCCTTGCCCCCACCACCCTTGGAACCACCATTCCAGTCTTTGATTTTATGAAATTGACCATTTTAGATACCTCATATAAGCGAACTCATCCAGTATTTATTTTTCTGTGTCTAGCTTATTTCACTTAGCATAACGTCTTAAGGTATATCCATATTGTCTCATATTGCAGAATTGTCTTCTTTTTTTAAGGCTGAATAGTCATTTATCCAAAGAAGACATATAAACTGCTAATGACATACACCTGGGTATATGTTCCTGGCTATATGTTCCACTGTGGGCCCAACCTACTATATTCCAGATGGGCTTTTCCATTTTTTTTAAAATTTATTGAATAGATAGATTTAGAGTGACTCCTGTATCTCATTTTCTCTTGCTATCCCCAAGTCTCAGTCCTGTCTCTCTTTAAATCAATGCAGGGAAGTTTTCATAAAATTTTTGATATATAAATGAAACTTTGTCCAGTTTCCAGTACAAATACAAATCTCCCACTACTTTTACAGTTGTTTATGTATTTCACTGGGAATTTTAAATGGATGAATAATTAGATAAATCAATTTCTATCCTCATCTTTTGTAAGAAGTTACCAATAATTATGCTTGGGGGTACTGGATTCAGTATACACATATTAAGTAGCATGCACTTGTGGAAAGTGAGAATTGGGAGTTGGAAGAAAAGATGTTATTTGCATCTGCTCTATGACACCTTTCGAGTACTTTCATCTCTAAGTTCCCATGGCCCTTATTGCTGTTTTTACACTTACAGCAAAAACCGTGTGTGTGTGTGTGTGTGTGTGTGTGTGTGTAGCTTTACAGATAGACTGTAATCACTTTGAGAAATAAAATTATGTCCTTTTTAAATGGTCCACAATTTCAAGCATAAAACTATTCATCAGTGTTCATTAGATATCCATTGATGCATTTGTGTACTTTGTATTGATAATATTTAGATGGTTTAGCATTATGGGGACACCACCAAATGGAGGAGAGCCTTAATATATCTAGAAGAGATTTTTTTTTTTTTTTTGGCAATTAACAAGTTATTGAGGGTTCTCTTTTTTGCTTCAACTTTTATTTTAAGTTCCGGAGTGCATGTGCAGGATAGGTAAACATGTGCTGCATGTGATTTGCTGCACAGATCAACCCATCACCTAGGTATTAAGCCCAGTGTCCTTTAGCTGTTCTTCCTGATGCTCTCCCTCCCTCTGCCCCCATCCCCATGACAAGTCCCAGTGTGTGTTGTTCCCCCATGTGTCCACGTGTTCTCATTGTTCAGCTCCCACTTATAAGTGAAAACATGTGGTGTTTGGTTTTCTGTTCCTGCGTTAGTGTGCTAAGGATAATGGCTTCCAGCACCATCCACGTCCCTGCAAAGGACATGCTCTGTTTCCTCTTTATGGCTGCATAGTATTCCATAAATTCTTATTGTTTGGAAACCCAAACGTTACTCTCTGCCAATAAACATTATTCTAAAACTATATACTTTAATCACTAATTATATTTCCTCACCTAAAAATCATGTTTCTGCGTTTTATAATATCCCAGTACATAAATAACCTTGTACATTTTCCTAATTATATTAAACATTGATATTAAAAGTTACCAATATTTGACTATAAAGATGCCCCATAATCACAGAACTCTAAAATATTCTGCTTCTCTTTTTATAGGCCCTACTTTTATCAAATGTTTCTCGACAAAAGTTTTCCACTGGGGAAATTATTAACTTGATGTCAGCGGATGCTCAGCAACTCATGGACTTGACAGCAAACCTCAATCTCCTCTGGTCTGCCCCTTTTCAAATCCTAATGGCCATATATCTCCTTTGGCAAGAGCTGGGCCCAGCAGTGTTAGCAGGGGTGGCAGTCCTTGTGTTTGTTATACCAATAAATGCTTTAGCTGCAACTAAAATAAAAAAGTTAAAGGTAAGAAAATGACTGCCTGATGTTACATGTGTCAAACAGGAGCTGAGTTTTTCTGACTTGAATGAACAATCACCATCTCGCTAATCATATAGAGAGAGTTATAAATGGAAATCATCCAATTTTATCATTTACTTATTCACTCAATCAGCATTGACCAAGCATGTATCCTATGTCAGCCAGTGTTCCAGGCACAGGAAGTACAGCAGTGAGGGGAACTGACAAGTCCAGCTCTCATGAGGGGTAGTGGAGGGGACAGACGTTAAGCAAGTAAATAAGTAGATAGAAAACATTTGTATATGAAGAAGATTTAGTAAAGATACAGTGATGAAGAGACAAAGAATGCCATTTTACATTTAGGATCAGGAAAGTGTTCAGGAAGGGAATGGGATATCAACAGGGTGAAGGAGTAACTCATGTGGACGTCTGAGGAAAGACATGCCAAGCAAAGGGAAGGGTATGCATGCAGCCTGGAGGTAGGGGTATGCTTGGTTGTTTGAAAAGTGAGGTACTGCAGCAAGCAGACAGGAAATGCTTCACTAAATTAATGTTGATATTCTTCCTTTATAATCAATCATTCATCTTAACATCAATATATGTTTTGACATTCCGCCATGTGTTAGACAGTGTGCGCTATGCTGTACTGTAAGAAATGGAGAAACCACAGAGTTCACTGCATTGAAGGAAATCACACTGCAATGAGATAGATGCTTTCACATGTTAAATTAACAGAGGCGGATGTATTGCTTATGAAAACATTTTATAATTTTAAATGGATCAAAGATTAACAATATATATTGACATGGAAATGCGTCAATCATATTTTAAAGCAAAAAGTAGATTAAATATATGCATGTATATCATGCATATATGTAGCTATATCATTGATCCATTATTAAAATGTGAATATACCTATACACGTGTGTGATGGAGAGGTAAACAGATGAAGATACATAGCTATAAATATATTTGCATAAGCATATAAGTAATCTAGAGATAAAGCATCAGTCTTTAAAGAATAGTTACCTGTAAAGTAGAATTAGACAGAAGGAGGGTAGATTTTTACTTATTACTTTAATACCCCTAAGTGACTAAAACTTATATATAATTTTATATTTTTCTTAATTTTTCAAATAAAAGATGACTGATCTTTAAATATAAAAACTAGAAAATAGCGTATATTTATGAAGTAAAGGTACTTAGCATGCTAGTGTTTAGAATAACAGATTTGTTTATAATTATAACAAATACTTTTAACCAGTTTTTAAAAATATATTCTGGATTTTAAAAACTGCTATTTAAGGCCGGGCGCGGTGGCTCAAGCCTGTAATCCCAGCACTTTGGGAGGCCGAGACGGGCGGATCACGAGGTCAGAAGATCGAGACCATCCTGGCTAACACGGTGAAACCCCGTCTCTACTAAAAAATACAAAAAACTAGCCGGGCGAGGTGGCGGGCGCCTGTAGTCCCAGCTACTCGGGAGGCTGCGGCAGGAGAATGGCGTAAACCCGGGAGGCGGAGCTTGCAGTGAGCTGAGATCTGGCCACTGCACTCCAGCCTGGGTGACAGAGCGAGACTCCGTCTCAAAAAAACAAAAAAAAACAAAAAAAAAACTGCTATTTAAAGGCACATTATTAAGAATGCAAAAATCTTTTTTGAACCTTAGAGTCCTATAACCTTCAAAGATATTTCAATATTATGTCCAATACACTAGATAGAAAATATACGTTTAGGCCAGGCACAGTGGCTCACACCTGTAATCCCAGCACTTTGGGAGGCCGAGGTGGTGGATCACCTGAGGTCGGGAGTTCAAGTCCAGCCTGACCTACATGGAGAAACCCTGTCTCTACTAAAATACAAGATTAGCCGGGTGTGGTGGCGCATGCCTGTAATATCAGCTACTCGGTAGGCTGAGGCAGGAGAATCGCTTGAACCTGGAAGGTGGAGGTTGCGGTGAGCCGAGATCATGCGATTGCACTCCAGCCTGGGCAAAAAGAGCAAAACTCCGTCTCAAAAAAAAAAAAAAAAAGAAAAGAAAAGAAAATATGTCTTTAAATCACACACGATATTATTAGTATAAAATCGCACACAGAATATGATGGATATTAGCTCGTAAAAGCATTCTTCATAAGATATACAAATCCTTATGACATATAACATAAAGTGCCAATGTTAATGGAGAAAACACTTAAGAAACGATACTCAAACAAGTATAAAATATTATAATTGTTAAATATTTGAATAAAAATACAATTGCATAACATTTATATAAAGAAAAGGAAGTGTATTTGAGAATATACATTTTAATTATTCTAATTCCCAAAGAACAAATAAAATTTATAGAGAGCCTTATTTTTATTCTTGTGACACTTCTGTTATAAGTACGTATATAAACAGTTACTGGAGTTTTTAGAAATGTGTTCTATCTTAGTAGAATGTGGGTGTTATTATTCAATTTTAAACAAATTATGTTTAAATACGTATTATATTTTCTACTTTTCTACTATTCTCCTGTTGGCTATGTTCAAGTTACCTATTTATAACGGTCTTCCAACATTGTCAGTAGAATAATGTATAAATATTGTAAGATGCTTTTCTCCACTAAATCTTAAATAAAATAGAGAAAATAGAGCATATTTTAAAAATAGCTCTGGACATATCAGTAAAAGTATTACCAATTTTGTCAAATATTCTTTTATTTTCTTTCCATTAAATAGAAAAGCCAAAGAAAGAACAAAGATAAACAGATAAAGCTACTCAAAGAAATCCTACATGGAATTAAGGTAATATGAAAGGGATATGCCTTTGACCTATTTTGAGCATAGTAACACAGAGGAAGTTTGTAGTGTTCTCAGTATCTCAGAGTGATGACAGATAATAATTGTTGGCAGAAAATTTCAGATTTCAGATATTACAGGAATTCTTATCACTAAAATAACATTTAAATGCAAAGTCAAATAAAATGCAGCCATTTTCTTTTTGTTTCTCACACAAGTGAACACAAATATCCTAAAAGTCACAAAATACTACTTATTTTAAGGTATTGCGTTGAAAAGATGAGATGAAGCAGGCAAGAGTGGTCATAACACACCCATCAGTGTAAAGGCAGATTTATATAAGGGAAGTGATGAGGTGTCATTTAGTTTATTTTATGTGGGACACAAATGATCACATAAATGCTATTCTATAAATAGTATGTTGCAAATTATTTTTCTCTAGAAAAGCTGGGATAGTTTAAAAGTGAGAGCAGTCAGTATCCTTGGGATCTGATAACAGGTGTTATAAAACCTCTCTCTGACAATACTGATAATTGCTACCATTTATTAAATATTTTCCATGCATCAAATGCTGTGCTTATTCCTTTATATGTGTTTCCTCATGGAATTCTTATAAACCTCAAGAAAAAGATTTCCCATTTCTATCTTATTAACTAGGAAACCAAGACACTGAGCAGTTAAGGGTCAGGTTTAAATTTACAGAACCAGTGAGAGTGTATTAGAGTTCTCCACAGAAACAGAATCAATAGATTTCATATAGAGAGATACAGATATACAGAAATATGAAGAGAGATTTAAGAAACTGGCTCATCTGATTGTAGGGGCAGGCAAGTGTAATATCTGTAGAACAGGTGGGCAAACCGAAAATTCTAGCAGAAGTTGATGCTGCTATCTTGAATCTGAAGGCATTCTGGAGGCAGAATTCCTTCCCCACTGAGGAACCTCAGCGTTTTCTCTTAAGGCTTTCAACTGATTTGATAAGGTCCACTCATATAACAGAGGGTCATCTGTCTAACTCAGAGTTTAACTGATTGAAATGCTAACAGCATCTAAGAAATACCTTCACAGAAATATCTAGACTCCTGTTTGAACAAACAACTGAGCCCCATAGCCAGTCAAGCAGTCGCATAAAATTAAGCATGACAGCTGGGCGCGGTGGCTTAAGCCTATAATCCCAGCACTTAGGGAGGCCAAGGTGTGCAGATCACCTGAGGTCAGGAATTCGAGACCAGCCTGGCCAACGTGGAGAAACCCTGTCTCTACTAAAAATACGAAAATAGCTGGGCATGGTGGCTCATGCCTGTAATCCCAGCTACTTGGGAGGCTGAGGCAGGAGAATCGCTTGAACTGGGGAGGTGGAGGTTGCCGCGAGCTAAGATCATGCCATTGCACTCCAACCTGGGCAACAAGAGCAAAACTCCATCTCAAAAAAAAGAAAAAAAAATTAAGCATCGCATAGAGCTGGAATTTGAATGTAAGTCAATTCACTCTAAAGTTTAATGCAATAAGCCAGTGTAGGATCCTATTTCCCCACATTTTCTGTCTCAGAAAATAGTTTACAATCTCAAAACGCTAATCAGCTTTCAGAGAATGTCTTGAAGTCCCAAAACATCTGTCGTGGAGAAACTGGAATGGCAGGGAGAAGAGTTTAGCTATAAAGAAAAAGGTAATAGACAGAAGTGAGAGTTGGATCAGCAGGAAGAGTGACAGAACTGAGCTAGACGGAAGCTGTCTATGGAGTTCTATGGAGTTCGTGCCTTACAGCTGGAATGTTGCCAGAGTCTGGCTCGGAAATAAGTTACTGGGGGTGGTGGGGACATAAGGCTGGGTGGTCATTCCCTCCTTCTGCTCTGCTCCACCCCCAAAATACCACAATTTAAGAAAATATTCTGATTCAGTCAAAGTGGAAGCAATGCAATTTTCTTCATGGTTGTACCATCATTTTTTATCTTCACAATTTTGTGTGTGTGTGTGTTACTTGTTTGTATGTGTGCATTTTTTTCTTCTATGATATAGATTGTCAGATAATTATTGTGACTCATTTACAGATCCTCAAACTTTATGCATGGGAACCCTCTTATAAAAATAAGATTATCAAAATTCGAGATCAGGAATTGGAATTTCAAAAATCAGCCAGGTATCTTACTGTATTTTCCATGCTGACATTAACTTGCATTCCATTCTTGGTAAGTGTATGTCATATTTCCTGTTTTTATTTTCAAATCTGATTTACAGATTTACCTCCAAATTACTTGGAATTAAGATGTATAAAGTTAAATATTATGTATCTGAATTAAAATTGTAAAGAAAATACATTCATTAACTTATGTGGATTAGAGAACAAAAGTTACAAAGAAAGGGAAAATACTGTATGTGTTTTCATTGATCTGTATTTTTTAGATATAATAAGATTTACTTCTCTGTAAATTTCTCAGAGATTTCATATATGCCTGTATCTCTTAAAAACACAATCTACATTTCAGAATTTCATTCCAATTTTAGAGCTTGATATGTATGACCGACTCCTTTTAAGCAGACTCAAAGGGCACATTATATGGAGGTGAGAAGAGAAGCAACATTTATTGAGTTGTTACTGAATGTCAGGAAAGTTACATACATTGCCTTTTTTTCAATCTCGCAATAATAAGGCATTATTTTTCTCATTTCACAAGACAAAATGGAAGTCCAGAGTAGTTGGAAACATCCTCAAAGTTACAAAATTAGTATTTAGAGGCGAACTGACATGAAGTGACATTATTTTCTTTCTATTACACCATGTAAACATTGGGAATCCCATGCTATTTTAACTAGAGTATAAATTGCCTTGAACTATGAAGCCATGGGCAAAAGCCAAAGGAAAAGCAAGCCACAGGTAACTGGAGCATCAATTTGAATCAAAGTTGCCACTCTATGTCGATAATTAATTTTTTAAAATTTCAACAAAAGTGAGTATTATGGAAGCAAATGCAATATTTACATTTGGAATACTTTGGTAAAACCATCCAAGATGTATTTGCTTAAGCCAGGACTATATATATGATAGTTAAGTCCATTCGCATGCATGAATGATTTTTTTCTGCCTTTTCTCAATGAAACTTATAAGAACAAATATAAATCTTAAACACGATTTATTCATATCTTCCTCAGTTAATGACACAAAGAAAGAATAATTATTATATATATGTCAGAATGTATGCAACTGGAAAATAAGTTTACATAAAACTTCTGAATTTTAAAGAAAAGATGAACTGGTTTACAATATAAATGGTAATAATAACTGTGGTAAGGGTATAACATCTTAAAAGAAAAACGCTGGAAACAAAATTATTTAGATTTTATTTTCTAATTTTGGGGACTGTAACTAATAATGTTATCAGTAGAAATTTGAAGAAAGTAACACAACACATCTCTATTTTTTAGGTGTCCCTGGCAACCTTATGTGTCTATTTCTTACTGGATGAAGGAAACATTTTAACAGCCACTAAAGTGTTCACATCGATGTCTTTGTTTAATATTTTAAGGATTCCTCTGTTTGAGTTACCAACCGTGATCTCAACTGTGGTCCAGGTACATACAGAATACCTTAAACTAGGAGTTATTCCTTTACAGGAATCTATGGTTTGGGACATTTTATTTCTTCGTCTTTTAAATTTTATTTTATTTCACTTTATGTGGTTGTTTAACACTGCATTCAAAATTAGTTTTCCTGAATTAATGAGTAATAGAGAACATTATAGAATAAAAATGAATCATGTCTTGCTTGCTTGTGCTTTTTTTCCCATCAAAGTGACTTTTAAATACTTCAATATGTTATTTTGTTTTCTTGTTAAGTGTTAGGTTCTCTACTTAGCATTTTTAAAGCTGGTGTTAGCCACTATGCCGTCATAGGATTCATTTCCTGTTTCCAACGGAAAAGTTATAATTAGGTGCTTTGTATGAAACTGGATAGAATGTTTTTCCAGGGTTCAGCAGCATTTCATCTATACTGAATGAATAAGCAGGGAGAAAAGCACATTGATAATATCAGTCAGCCAACAAGCCATGTGTGAGATGTCTGGGTCTGCCTACTTTTAGTTGTAATCTCCAGTTCCTGGAGGCTGTTTAGATACTAGATACAATGAGTAGATGGATGCTAAAGCCACAGGAAACCCAGAAAAGTTCCTTGATCCTTTTGCCCTGAGATTTATGGTTACATTTTTTGGATATCAGGTTTGGCCATCCTCCATTCAATTATTTTCCTCAAGTCTGGATTCATAAACAAAGTGAATATTTGCTTATTGGAATCATCCTTTAATTTAAGAACTTTACTCTTTAAAAAATATTACTTGAATAAGGAGTAACATAATTGAATAGTAAAAACCAATTAAGCCATTTTTGTTACATCACATCGTTTTTCATGTTATTTTTCTTAAAATAACCAACAGAGGGCGTAGAAGAACCGCTGATGTGATGCTTTTAGCATTTGATTTCGTAGCACGCTTCTCATAAAGAAAATGTCAGTTCTTAGAGTAACAGTTTTGTTCTAGTTTTGCAATTAGAATCTAGCTAAAGGTCCGATATCAAAGCCTTTTCCAATTGCTAGCAGTACTGTGCTACCTTCATTTAAGGAGACCATTTTTCCAAAATGGAAAAACAGAAAAAGCTAGCTGTATATTCTGATTTGCCACATCTGGTAAACAAAACCACAGCCCAATTACATCTTATGTGTTAACGATACAAGTCCCCTAACACAAAGTAAATAAAAATGTACTAGAAATTTTATGTAAGTCAGTTTTCCGAAAACAATGTAATTTTATTTCTCCTAATGTAGCTAAACATTTTATAGCTATTTTACTACATTACAATTTCCTATGTTACTATAATTGAATATTATTATTGTCAACATTATAGTTTTGTTTATCATCAGTAGCAGAATTCACTCACCAATCTTAAAGTTGCTTTTAAAACTTTATTTTTCTATATCACAAGGAAATATTACCTCACACCTGTTAGGATGGCTAGTATCAAAAAGTCAAAGAATAACAAGTGTTGGCAAGGATGTCAAGAGAAGGGAACCCTTGTATACTGTTGGTAGGAACATAAATTGGTACATCCGTTATGGAAAACAGTATAGAAGTTCCTCAAAAAATTCAAAATAGAACTACCATATGAGATAGAAATCCCACTTATGGAAAAATATCCAAGGGAAATAAAATTACTATGTTGAAAAGATATATGCACTACCATGTTCATTACAGCATTATCAGGAGCCAACATGTAGAAACAACCTAAGTGGCCACTGGCAGAAAAACTGATTAAAAAAATATACAAACAGTATAATAGTATTCAACATGGCAGAATATTATACTAAGTGAAATAAACTGGGCACAAAGAGACAAATACTCTGTTATCTCACTTGTATGTGAAATCTAAAAAAGTCTAACTTATGGAAGCAGAGTGAAGAAAAGTGCTTATTAGAGCTCAAGGGTGACATTGGGGTGGGGTGTGGAGGGGTGAATGAGATGTCGATCAAATATTACAAACTTCCAGTTATAAGATGAATATGTTCTGGAGACCTAATGTACAGCATGATGACTATGGTTAATGATAGTGTATTGTATACTTGAAAATTGCTAAGAGAGTAGATGGTAGGTATTCATATACACAGGAAAATAAAGGTGTCTACAGGAGGCGATACATAATCTAATTAGCTGGATTGTGGTAATCATTTCAAAATGTGCATGTGTATAAAAATCATGTCGTATACCTTAAATATGTATAATTTTTCTCAATTATACCTCAAAGAAGTTGGGGAAAAAATCAATCTTTCTGTAATTATTAAGAGTTTTTATGGCTTTTCTAGAATAATAAATAGGATTTTCATTTCTTTTTCTCATACCTTTCAGCATAGATGACATTAGTTTTGATCTTTGATTCTTGAAACTGCCCTTTGTCTATAGGAATGAATGTATTTATAGCATTAAATCAATTCAAACTATGCTTGATATATTTATCTCAATATCTTTAATCTGTATAAAAATTCTACTCAGGCTGTAAAACATAATAAACATTTTTTAGTTTAAGTTCTACTTGAACCCCAGATAAATTCCATCTGTGCTTATTTTGATAGACAAAGATATCCCTGGGGCGTTTGGAAGACTTTCTCCACACTGAGGAGCTTCTTCCTCAAAATATTGAAACAAACTATATAGGAGGTCAGCACTTCCTCTTTGCATTCATTACTTACTTGACTTCTGGGTTGAAGGTAATTGGTTCTAAAATGCATCATTGTATATTTTTTTCTTCCTTAGATCATGCTATTGAGTTTACAGATGCTTCTTTCTCCTGGGATAAAACAGGAATGCCAGTTCTAAAAGAGTAAGTCGTGGTTTGGAGAATCTTTTTTAATGTTAATATTGGGTTCTAAAATGCTCCGTATTTTTATTTCTTGGAGGTTTTTAATAAGATTAATATACTGAAATTAATAAGACTTTTAACCTCTCACTTCACCTTTAATTTTCATGGTGATCTTGCTGTCCTTTTTTCTATTATTTCTTCTACCTGCAGCATTTTATTGTTCATTTGTTTGCATTTTGGAAGGGTAGGTGTTTGTAGAAAAAGGTGAAAAGCGACGATTTCAGGGATGATGCTAAGTGCTGCACACAGTGACTTATCTAGGAATAGATTTTTAAAACAACCGTAAAAAGAATCTCCTATATTGTCTCCCTTTCTTCTCATGCAGCTTGAACATAAAGATCCCAGAAGGAGCTTTAGTGGCTGTTGTAGGGCAAGTTGGGTCTGGAAAATCATCCATGCTTTCTGCCATTCTGGGGGAAATGGAGAAACTTACCGGAGTAGTCCAAAGAAAGGTAAAATAAAAAATACATTCTTTCAACATCTTCTAATGTAACAAGCTATAGCCAACTTGTCATTAGTGTCAATAAGAATTTATCAAGCTGAATTGAAGATGCAAGCCTTTAATGGGCATTTCCAGTTTATAACAAACATTTCAATTTCCATAGAAATTGATTAACTATGGGTGGATTAATAACAGAATTCTGTTCTCCAAATACTTCAGCAAATCATTTGTAAATGCTTATGGTAATTGTTTGATGATATTAACTGAATTGCAACCAATTATAGAGAAATGAATGTGATTTATATTGTAATTTGATTAGGTTTCTATTTATTATTCAGCAAGGTTCCCTAAGTAATTACAGCCATTTCATCTCTAAGAAGTCTTGTAGCCACTCTCGGGTAGGATCTTTGACCAAAAAGAAACTTCAGAAAAATAAAGTTATTAATAACTTACATTTAAGATTCAGCATTAGGACCATGAAGAGATCTACTCTTGACTAATTGTTCTATTCTTAAAGGTCAATAAGAATAAGAATTGAACAAGTTCTTAATCAGCTCTCTCTTTTTGAAACAGTAGACTACCCAATGAACTTTTCCTTAGATGTAATCAACTCTTAGGTAAAACACTTAAGTAGCCCAATCTTTCCTTCTTACCTGTGACAAGATGAACAAGCTCTATGTATCTGAGATCAGCATCTCTTCACTGTATTATTTTTTCTTTCCTCTCTGGGAAAAATCAACTCTAACTCCTTTTATTTTTCCTCACATATTTCTTTCTACCTTTATATCTTTCCTGATTCCAGTCCTTTGGTGACTATTTTTTGTTATTCTTTTTTATCTCGGCATGACTGTTACCTAGTCTAGGGCCAAATATGATTCCTGTGACTTTCTCTGATAAGATTGCACTTAATGAGCACCACTGTTTTTAAACCTTAAGTATACTATCTTTGTAGCACTATGCTGTTTGTAGCAATTGCAATTAGCCATTTCTCTGCAGTTCAGGATAGCTGTACCTTTTACTTGGGTGTACATTACAAACATAATAAGTGTCATATTAATTTCATTTTTATTTAGTTTTTTTCAGCTATTTCACTAAGCAATTACTGAGCCTATGCTATGTGCCAGAGAAGTAAACGTGAATAAGATATGCCCCTCTTCTTTCAAAGGTCATAGTGTAGTGAGGGAAATACCATAATCAATGATAAAAAGGTCTAAATCAGATATGAAAAATGAATTGAGGCATAAAAAACAACATATTCTGCTTCAAAGAGTTTGAAAAAGAATCCAAAAGGAGGTCGCCCTTTATTTGATATTGAAAAATAATTAGAAATTGATAAAGATAAAAATAATGTCGATTCTAGATTTCACTTAATTCATTAATAATAGTAATAAGCTGAAAAGGCTGGGGTGAGAATTGCATAGGATAATGTGCACAGACCTAGCCTAGCTCCTCTCTATGAATATGTATGATGATCATCGTCTTTATTACGACTGTTGAGGCTCTCAAAATAAGATTTAAGGATTATTTCTGATATCTTTGAATGTTTTTAATTAAGAAGGTGTTCACAGCGATGAAACAAACTGTAATAATGCCATTACTAGTGGTAAAACAGAGAGGATATTCTTTGTTTATTTTAAATTACTGATGCCCAAGAAAAAGTATATTATCTGTTTTTATAACTGGTCATTGGCCTTCAGGAAGCTTTTGGCCTGGATCAATGGCAGGATTTGAAGTATCACATTCTGAATTATTTCCCCAAATACTTTTTATTCAGAATTTATATCATCCTGATTATCTCTATTGAAGTAAAATTAACATTATAGCGGCATTTTCAAAGTGCTTTTGTGTGCACTTTCTATTTTTTGGTTTTTCAGATGATTACTTTTTTGAGGCATATTTTAATCCACAATATTCAAACTCTAAAACTGCCTATTGTCGCTAAACTTTCTCTGTAGACTCCCTACTCTTTTCAGTATCAAAAGCTCACACCAGGCACCGTTCATGAAAAGGATTCAATGTTCAGTGTTCTGTGGCAGAAACATCAGAGATTTGGAGACCATTTTTGAATTCACAAAACTTCTATTATAGTTTCATTATTAAGAATGAAACAAAATGTTTTCATTTGTATGTGAAAGGAAAAATAAAAGCGAACATTTACATCTCTATGAAAATTGTAGTTTCTGTTTTCTCATGTTCTTCAGTCTCTTCTCCTTTGTTTTTCATCCTCTGCACTGCTCAACTTGCTTAATACATAGCAAGTATTCAAAATATCGACCACTCACATGCTGATTTAATATGCAATTCAAAGCAAAGTTTAGATTATTCACTTCACAAGGCAATTTGAGAACAATTCCTTTTGTGTTCAAGATCAGGTCAGATCAGAACTATATTGTTTTTGATCAAAAGCCATTCTGTGTCTTACATACTCAACAAAGAAGAATTACAAGTTAATCTTTGATCTTTAAAGTAGTAGGTAGAAATCAAAAGGCTAATAATGGTTGCGCATGTGTGTATATCAGAAAGTACTTTAAGTGGCTGGTATTGTTATAGAGTATGGAGTACTTAAAATACTGAATCAGTGTTTGAATTGAGTCCATGGGGTAGATTGAAAGGTAGGCCACTAGTGCAAATACTATGGGTTCTTTTTCTAGAAAAGAAGGGTTAGTTGAGAAGATATTTTATGCAGCAGACTGTCATATATTTAAAAATCATTTCAAGGTATAAAATCATAAAACATAAATTTGGGAGCAGTGGTTAATGTATAATACACGGAGATTTGCCACCCAGATCCTCCTACTAGTTAGGACTTCTACAAGTCCCAGCTGTGGGAGTATGAACAGGAAGTCATCTCCTTCAAGGTTGGCCTGGACTTCAGATAGTGGCCTGTCCCAGGGTCTCACTTTTGCTCAGCCTGACTTGGGACAGCTCTGATGACCAATTCTCTTCCATGGCTCTCCGGAGGATTGGCCAAAGTTTTCTTGGTTCTGCATCACATCCGCATCTGTGGCTTCTCCCTCTGCCTAATCTTCCCTCCTCCTTTCCTTCCACAGGGGTTGATCCCAAACAAACAACTTGGACCCCAAAATCTGATTCAGTGTTACAGACTGAATTGTGTTCCCCCAAAATTCATATGTTGAAGTTCTAATTCCCAGTACCTCAGAATGTGACTGTATTTGGACACAGGGTCTTTAAAGAGCTAGTTAAGTTAAAACAAGTTCATTAAGGTGGGTCCTAATTCAGTATCACTGGTGTCCTTATAAGAGGAATTAGGACACACACACACACACACACACACACACACAGAGAGAGACCATGTGAAACACGAGAAAATTACAATCATCAACAAGCTGAAGAGAGTGGCCTCAGTAGAAATCAACCTTGCTAACACCTGATTTCAAACATCTAGCCTCCAGAATTGTGAGAATAAATTTCCATTGTTTAAGCCACCCAGTCCATGGTATGTTGTTATTGCAACTCTAGCAAACTAACACACTCAGCATCTGCTTCCAGAGAATACCACTTTAGACAGATAATTGAGATAGAAGCTACAGTGAAAGTAAATAAGAAGCACAAAGTAACTCATTTGGAGGAAATTCCAGTAAAACATATAAAATATGGTGCCATGATCTATGTAATTATATGTATCCATATTAAATTTTTTATTTCTGTTTTAAAGCTAAAGAAGGCAAAACTATGGACTAAATATGTTCCTTTACTGTGATGCATGCAACTTCTCCTTTTCTCTAGTTAAGAATTTTTTTTAACCTCTTTCTTTTTTAGGGTTCTGTGGCTTATGTTTCTCAGCAGGCCTGGATTCAGAATTGCATTTTGCAAGAAAACATTCTCTTTGGCTCCATCATGAAGAAAGAGTTTTATGAGCAAGTATTGGAAGCCTGTGCTCTCCTTCCAGATTTGGAGCAGTTGCCAAAGGGAGATCAAACTGAGATTGGAGAAAGAGTAAGGGAACTGTAATTTATCACATAAAGAAATATAATCCCATTCAGCTTGCTAATAAAACATTAATGCCTTTTTCTTGAAGTCTCGAAGAGCTATACAACTATAATTTTTTAAAATTATTATGTAATTCCTATATAAGAGATGGCGATATTAAGGACAAGTAATTATTTACAATTGACTGTTTGGAAAAGATTAAAAATCAGTCGGAAATTCTGTTGTTAGTATCCACTTAGGGGAATAAAAGCCCATTCATTAGACCATCAAACTTTTGTTTTGGTGGCTGGCACAATGCAGTTCACTTTCTAAAGAGTGACTAATAGTTTTGTTTGTTCCTATATCTCTGGTGTGCAAAGTCAAGGCTAGAACAGGAGCAAGAGAGCACCAGTCTCCGGCAGTGGCACCCGAGTCCAGGTTCTAAGGAAGCTCTGAAAACAATACTGTTATGAATGTGGCTTCTCCACGTTTGCTCATTCCTGCTTAAGTGGAACTTGTTCCCCCGTCATCTCTCTTTGTTCTATTTCATTTTCATTGTGTTAGTAAATAGTCATTACTCTGCTCAGTGTTTTGGATTTAAAAATACAAATATATATATCATGAGCTGAAGTATGAACCCCGAGAGATTATCTCCAACCCCTGACTAAAATCTGCATTAATTAAACATGAATGCAAAAGTAGCCTCTGCCTGCAATTCATGTGTGCTCTAAAGATGAATAAATAATCCTTACTGAGTGCTTTGAATCTCTGAAAAGAGTGAGCATAACATTGTTAGACATTTTTACACCTGCCCTCATGTTATCTAATAAGCCCATTATAGAAATTAATACAAGAAATACATAACAAAATTGTAGAATGTAGAAATATGTAAAATCCAGGATGAGCCAGAATTTACCTTGTAACTAGAATTACTTCATTTATAATCTATAACTTTACAGATGTATTTTCTCAATAGTTTTAAATAGGTTTATTTTTTCCAACCCTTGGATTTCTTCTTGCATCTTCACCATCTCTAAGCAAAATGATTCCATAGCTAAAAGGCAGACATGTGAATTCTTCTTCAAACTTGTTAACACATGTTGAACAAGATGCTGATAAACCCAATCTCTAAAAGTATGAAATATCTGATATTTTGTAACTGTAAAAAATCTTAAACAGGGAAACAAATCCAAACTAACAAGTATAGACTTAATATAGGCATTAAATGCTATTGCCATTTATAATGTCTTATTTTTATGATTAAATTTATCCCAATCTGCATTTGAACTTTACACATGCAACTGAATATTTCAAAAGGAAATCTGTTTATAGGTGCTTAAGAGACAATAAAGACAATGACTGTAGACTTTTCGCCTACTTGTATTCATCTTTTCTTTTGGCATTCTTCATTTGACCACATTTATTAATTTTTATATGCCCTTATTCTGCTATGGGGTACACAGTGGTGAGTGAGAGATCTACCACTCTGCCTTCAAGGGATTTGCAGTCTGGTGCACCTCTGCCAATAATATTCATCAGTTGTCTTTATCAATATTTATTAATCACCTAGTGTTAGACACCGGGTGTCGAGAACACAAGGATTAACTAGGTAGGGGCTCATAGGCTAGTGAGAGAGACTGAGATAAATATTGCCAATTCTAGCAATGGGATGCATACACAAAGTGCAGCAAGACAGGAAGGGAGGGAATGAATCTCTGCACTTGGGACACCTAATGGAAGTTGCCTTCAGAGGACATTTCAGTGTGAGTAGCCCTTAAGTTAAAACAGAAGGATGTGGTCTCCCAAGCAGAGTGAATAGCCTCTTCCCGGTAGGAAAGACCAGGTTAGTCTGCTTGGCAAACCACAGTCACCTGAAGGCAACATTGGGAGAGTGGTGAAGAGATGAGTTAACGCCAGAATATAAGCATCCTAGATTTATACGAAAGAATTTGTTGTTTTCGCTGTTGCTCATGAGTGATGAAAAGAGGGAGCTGTGGATATCCAAGGTTTTTGTGCAAGATGATGACATAATTACAGAAAAAGTGATGACAAGGTAGAGGGATGAATTGGAAAGAAGAGTAACTGCGTGATAATAGCTAATGTTGATTGTATCCATACTCGGTGTTGAATTTTTCCTAAAATTTTTACTCTAAACTTATTGAATGCTCCCAACAAACATACAATTTAGGTGCTATTATAAGCATATGCACACACACATATTACATTCCTTTATGTGCGTGTATATGAGTGTGTGGGAGGAGGGTGTATAACGCCTATCCCCCTTGCTAAAATGTGACCTCCTCGTGAGACTCTGTTTCACTCATCTTTGAATCCCAAGCACTAGCGTAGTACTCAAAATATAGTCATACCCAGAAGATGTTTGCTGAGTAGGAGAAGGATGAAAAATGCAAAGAGGCAATGGCATTTTATAATTACAGGTCATTGGCTAAGTTATGTGCTGCACTGAGAGCTTTTAAACCAGATCTGTAAACCCTAAATATAAAATAAATAAAGTAAATTGGGCCTGGTTCCATAATTGTTCATACATGGTTGTACATGTCAACTTTAATTCTCACATGGACATGATGAACATTCCCTATTCTTGCTTCTTGGAGTTGTACTTTTGCCAACAAGACTTGTGCTAATCTTTCTACAGGAGAAAATAGGACATGTTGATTACTTCCTTGGTAATTTAGTTATTATTTTCAATTTCCTATGTGTCATTTTAAAAATAATCACTGATGTCGGTATATGGTTGGCAGCCAAAAGTCTTGTTTAATATCCCACAGGCACGACTTTTCAGAGTGAGAGATTCGGAAATTCTTTTCTCCTTAATTGTTAGCATCCTCTTTTGAGAGTTAGCAGTTAAGAGAAAGTAGATATATCTGCTAATGTGTGCAAGTTAGTAATGCTAGGAAATGGGCTGGGGCTAGGCCTAGAAAGTCGTGGATAAAGAAAGGTTGGAACGTTCATCTTGGGTTGCTATCTATCCATTCTATAAAAGAGCATTTGGATGTAACTGCACATGCTTTGAGATGTATACGCATTTCCTCTCGTCTTGTTTTTCTCCTGCTCCATTTTCAGGGTGTGAATATAAGTGGGGGCCAGCAACATCGAGTAAGCCTGGCTAGAGCTGTCTACAGTGGAGCCGACATCTACCTCCTGGATGACCCCTTGTCTGCTGTTGATGTTCACGTTGGAAAGCAGCTTTTTGAAAAAGTGATAGGGTCCTTGGGCCTTTTGAAAAACAAGGTGGACATAATTTCATTTATGCTTTCTTGTGGGACAGGGGATCTGCCTAGCACTGTGCCTAAAATTCCATTTATTTTGTTTATTTGTTTCAGCAAAGTAGTCACATTTCACATGAAAAAATGGGATGCTTAGATTGCGATTTCACAGACAAATTTCAATGTATAAATGTTAAAGTTTCACTTACAAGTTTACTCTGGTGACAATTTATGTGATTGTTATCTCTTTGTCTAATACCATATTCTAAGGGGATTTATGTGCCATAATGAATTGTTATTGACTCAAGTGATTTTTAAAATGGTATTTTGGTGCACTGCTGTTATTAAAAATAGAATTATTTGCCGGGCATGGTGGCTCATGCCCGTAATCCCAGCACTTTGGGAGGCTGAGGCGGGTGGATCACGAGGTCAGGAGTTCAAGACTAGCCTGGCTAAGATGGTGAAGCCCCGTCTCTACTAAAAATAGAAAAATTAGCTGGGCGTGATGGTGGGTGCCTGTAATCCCAGCTATTTGGGAGGCTGAGGCAGAGAATTGCTTGAACCTGGGAGGCGGAGGTTGCAGTGAGCTGAGATCGCGCCACTGCACTCCAGCCTGGGTGAGACAGCGAGACTCCGTCTCAAAAAAAAAAAAAAAAAAAAAAAGGAATTATTTTATTGCTTATATAAAGTGTAAAATTTGGTATTATGAACATAGCAATCATAGCGATTCAACTGTTTTTTAAAGGGCCAAGAAGATGAAAATTAGTATTTACCAGTACATGCCGTATTTTGCAGTGTAAATTAGTTCATTTATCCCTATTTCACATATAAAGGAACTCAGGGCTCACAATGACTTGATATAGGTTGCTCAACTTAAGAACAATAGAGATTTTTTAAAGTATGTTTGACTCCAAAATCACATTCATTTCTTTATAATACGTGTTTATGGAATTATTAATATAGAGAACTCTGAAAAATATATGTATAAAATTATAAAATATATGTCTCAGTAAAAATAAACATCTTTATATATTGACATAAACCCAAGATTAAAAATGTCACACTTAATTGTACGTATATGTATAAAATAATATGAATGACTTAAAAATAAAGACTATGAATTACGACTTGGATTAAACACTTTTTTGTAATGGTACTGTATATTTAAAAATAAGCAAGAATGACATATATGAAATTGTTTTGAATTTGCAATTAAATTGATTCATTTCTAATGAATGAAAAAATACCTGAACAGAAGTGTTAAAAATCACATTTACAAACTATTTTCTCACCTAGCAGCATGTCATTATTCCTTGTAAGATATATGGATGCTGCCTTAAACTGGCACCTACCAAAAATCATACTCTAAAATAGTAAAGGAAAAAAAGTTACTGCAGCTTTTTTGAAAATGCGATTTTTTGTAACCTCTGAGATAAAACACTTTGTTTTTCAGACTCGTATTTTAGTGACACACAATCTCACACTTCTGCCACAAATGGATCTTATTGTTGTAATGGAAAGTGGCAGAATAGCTCAAATGGGGACATACCAGGAGCTGCTGTCTAAAACTAGAAATCTCACTAATTTGCACCAAGTCATCAGTGAAGAAGAAAAAGGTAAGGACACAATGAAAAATAAACTTAAGATACAGTATACCTACTCATTTTGAAAGTTCATTAATTGAGTAATTTCATGCTATAAATTTTCATTCATCCTGCTTAAGTCAGGGGCAGGACACCTTCCTTTCCATAGGAAAGAAGCAAATACAATGAGACACATCAGTTAAAAATCAGAAAAGTTTTAAGTTCTCCGGGGTCTATTTATTCATTTATGAAATAAGAAATTAGATTACTTATAAACTGTAGTTCAAGTCTAGAATATAATAACTCTAAACATTATATCTCCTTTTCAATTAAGAACAGGGGACATACATGTGAAATAAATAATAACTATTTTAAACATCTAGGTATAATATGGCACATTGAGGAAGAGAAACAAAAGAAAGAAATTGGGAAAGGCGAAAGGGATCAATGTTTGTTCAAGTTTTAAGAATTAACTATTTATTTAGGTTTATTTATCAATTTTTGTTACTCTAGCCCTAGAATATTAAATTAAGATGTATGGACATTAAAAAAAAAAAAGAAAAAAAAGAAGTGGTTTGATCTTTATCCAATGTGTAAGATGCAAGAATGTTTGCTATCCAGCATTATCCTAAAGTTGGGTAATGTACCATCATCTCCTTTTACAGCTGTAGGTAGTTTGTCATGTAGAGACCATCATTTTTTCCTGTACTTTTCTGGATCATTTTCCTATACCTTTCCAGAGCAGCACAGCAGACTAACTGTAAAACCAGCTAACTCATAATTTCAAGATAAAAGAAGAAATATAGAGCTATGTTTCATTATTTTCTACATGAACTGGTAGTATCCATTAGCTTACCTGACACTCGTCCTGGATATAAAGTCCTAAAAATGTGAAATTGCTTTATAACAAGATCAGTACAATTTATTATTTTAATGCCATGAAATCCAAAAACAAAGTCCATTTTGCTGATGTTTCTCTTTGGGACCTAAGCTAACACACATTAGTTTTGTAGTACTGTTTTTTAAATTCCTTGTTTTTCCACCTTTCTCATATTACAAATAGTCTATTTGCAAAATTCTTTGGTGGATTGTCAGATGTGGCTGGCATCCTTAACAGAAGAGGAACTTCCTCTTTTCTTAATGTCTAGCAACTATGGAAATGATTCCTTGCCTTCTCAGAAAGGTTAAGTAATAATTTATGCTTCTTGTGTAGAAAACAGATGTCTAGGAGTGCCTCCTAGACTAGAAGAAGCATGGAATCTGTCATTTCTCTATCTCTGTCACTTAGGTAGCCTCATGCTAGGCAAATTACAGGCACTCGGTAGCTGTTTGTTAAAGAGATGAATCTGAAAGTGTATCCCCTCAGGAGTTAACAAGGTGCTATGGAATGCTATGAGCCGGTGTCTTTCTTGTGTGTGTGGCCATTTATTTTAAAGGTCACATGAAATATAGATTGTATGCCTTTAGAAAATATAGTTCCAAAAGTAGGCAGTGTGTAAGCTTTAAGCTAAATATTTAATTTGCCACGAAATATAAATTGTGTGTCTTTTGAAACCTGTGGAATTTGCTGTTGTTTAAATACCCAATTTTGGAAATAAAATCCCACCTTTTCTGTATTTGTATAACTTTTTTATGTACAAGTGCCCTCTACTGTAACAGAATAAAAGCAGTAATATTCTTGAAGTTGGGCTGATAGATGTTAATAGATCTATTAATAGATGTTACCAACTCACAATCAGAAATTTGCCAGAGTTAGAAAAATGTAACTTTAACTTCTTTCTAATTACCTCAATATTTCTGTCTTTTCCATGACAATCAGAAAGGTGGAAAGTAGAGAAAATTTTTATGCCAGAATTAGAATGTGTTATTAACAATGAATATTCTGGAATTTTGATTTTTTGAATGCCGGATAAAAAATGCATAAAGACTTATACTCACAATAAAAACTAGATAGCTAGATCAAGAGAGAATCTGTAAAAGGTTAGCTCTATAGAGGATGATTTCCTTAGCCACTGCAGGGAGCAAGACAAAAACGGATCTTGGTATCAAACACTACATTAAATAATAGCTTACATCCAGCGTGATGTCCCTGCAATGCTGCCTCCTAAACCTGGGCCAACTGAACCTCGCCCTGTACTTCATTCTTTAGTCAGTTCCCACTCTAGCCTTCCCTGCATGGCTCTCTGGCTAGGAGTGTCTTCCCCACTTCCCACTTCTTGACCATTCTAGGAACTCAGGTCCCAGAATTCTCTGCTCAAATAATGGAAGGTTGCTCCTGGGACCTGAGCTATCATTCCTCAGGTTTGTTCTTTCACGGACAGACTGCCCTGTTGGCTTGCATCATTCTTTGGCCTGAGGATGTTTGCTCTTGCGGGTGGGAGAGTGGGCAGAGTCTGGACATGTCAGCTGAGGTATCTGCAGATGTACAGAACTTCTGAGAGTGCAAAGTGGAGCTTGGGAGGGGGAGAAGAGGAGCAAAGGCCTTGGCTGAGACTGACTCATCAAGGACTGCCATGTCCCCCAGAGGAAGTCTCAGGAATCCAGACATTCTCATCTGATCCTCGCCTTCTAGGTGGCTTGGAAGGTGTATTTGTCAGAGAAAGCGATAGAACTTGAGTCTTTTAGTTCCATCAGTGACTTTTAAATAATTGGAAATGCAACATGTGAGCCTTTATTGCACTCTTGCTCTGGTTCCACAGATTTTAGGTACAGGTCTGTCCCTGTGGGGAATTTCTTTCTGTTATTTGCATAAATATCAAGGGAAATCAGATTCTGTTTGAGTATGCTTTTGCTGAGATTTAGGGGAAAGAAATTACCTGGCAGAGAGTAGGATGTAAGAGTTGTGATCACTCTGTGATCTTCCATTTATTTATTATAATTCACCCTTTTTGATCTTGAGTCTGTTCAAAAATTCCTTTAAAAGGTACACAATTCTTCAGTTTCAAAATTCTAGTTAATTTATGTGTCACTACAATGGGAGTGCAGTAGGCACACCTCATCCACAAAGGATGTTTCCAAGACCCCCAGTGGTTGAATGAAACTTTGGAGAGTACCTAACTCTGTATATACTATGCTTTTTAAAATTATGTATATACTTATGATAAAGCTCAGGTTATAAACTAGGCACAGTAAGAGATTAACAACAATAACTAATAATAAAATAGACCAAGATGCCAGCATTACTACTCATGTACTTTGGGGTCATCATGAAGAAAAATAAGAGTTCCTTGAACACAAGCACTTTAATACCATGACAGTTGATCGGATAACCCAAGCTCTCAAGTGACCAATGCATGGGGAGCATCCACAGAGCATGTATGTGCTAGACAAAGAGATGCTGCACTTGCCAGACAGGACAGAGCAGAACGGTGAAATATTTCATCAGGCCACTCAGAATAGCAAGTAATTTAAAACTTATGAATTGTTTATTTCTGGAGTTTTTCGTTTAATATTTTTGGACCACGGTTGACCGTGGGTAGCTGAAACCGCAGGAAGCAAAATTGCAGGTAAGGGGGAACTAGTGTATAAGCCAGCACAACCTTGTGGAATAAACAGTGGACCTATTGTTAGAAATCCTGGAATCTAGTTCTCTCACTGAATAACCACATCAGTCTTCATCAAACGACTTAATTCTTGTGGTTCTTCCCGTTTGGGAAATACAGTGCTTCAGCTCACTCTGCTTTTCCTAGTGGCAGACATGGAACTGAACAATGTACATTATTATCTCTCCCCTGCCCCTCCAGCTGCTTATTACTCATTTCTTTTTCTTTCCTATCATTCTTACTCTCACTGCTGAAGTCAATAACAGGTAGCTTAGAAAGTCAATGGTAAAAAGTACTCTTTGCAGTGTAATTTGGGTTTGGATATATCACCTCTAAGATTCCATCTAGCTCTAAAAAATCTAAGAGTCTTGCCTTATGGAAATGTTATATAAGATAATCAAATCAGAGGTGAGAAATGGGTTTATGAAGAAAAGTATAACAAAGCTAAAGATAAATTTTACATATTTACAGATTTAGGTTAGGCTAATTCTTACACAAACTAATTATACTGATGATAGCTTGTACATCGTGGATCGTAACGATGTCAATATATTCTTAAGTTTTACATTTACTTAATCCTCCTCCAAAACTCCAGAGGCTGCCATGGTCCTCATTTTGGAGATTTCTAAGGTCTCTTCTACAAAGTCTCTGCTTTTTCTGTGTCGTTTGATGAAGACTGATATGGTTATTCAGTGAGAGAACTAGATTCCGGGATTCCTAACAATAGGTCCACTGTTTATTCCACAATGTTGTGCTGACTTATACACTAGTTCCCCCTTACCTGCAATTTTGCTTCCTGCGGTTTCAGCTACCCGCGGTCGACCGTGGTCCAAAAATATTAAATGAAAAACTCCAGAAATAAACAATTCATAAGCAAGACACAGAGATTAGGTGTCTTGCTCAAATTAAGACAGAAGGTAAGTGACAGAATTTGAATCCCATGCTACTGCTGTTTCATGTCAGAGAACAACTAAGCTCTTAAACATTGTATCAAGTGTGTAGGAACAAGTACATTGACTTAGTACTGACTTACTGGAAAGAGGAAAGTGGAAAGAGGGAGTGGCTCACTCTCATTTACTGATGCTTGCTTCTTCCCCAATACTTGCTCTCCTCCCTTGCCCTGTCTTAAACAATTCTGGGTTTCAGGCAAGCCACTTACCCTTTCTGAGTTTTATGTTTTTCTCCTGCAAAATATAGTTAAATTTACCTATTCTCTTATCTTTCAGGTCATTTGTGAGCTCAATTTATATAATGCCTGTAAAAGTAGTTTATAAATTGAAAATAAATAAATTTAAATATTATCATTAAAGGCTATAAAGATGAGACTGTGCCTTAGAGGGATAGACTGAAACATCTTCAAACTGAATTTGCATTTTTGAGCCATGGAATCCCCATGTTTCATAGAGATGTTTGAGGTCAATCAGTTTTTTCCATTATGGGCTAGATGATTCCTTCTAGAAAAAAGAAAGCATAGAATTCATAGAAGAGACCTTAGAAATCTCCAAATTCAATTCTTTCTGTTTAGAGATGAGAAATCTAAAATTCAAAGAGTTCAAGTATCAGACTGTGAATAAAGACAAAAATCTGTCTAGCACTGAGGTATTTATCATCAAATTCACTAGCCCATTTACCATCAAATTCATTAAGGTTATTTGAACCTCAGTAGCTGATAGTTCTTGGTGTATGACCTTGGTTTGTGTTTCCTGTGTAAGAGCTCAGTGCCTCAGTCTTTTTATCCCTAAAATAAGGATAATAACTATAGTACCTTTCTCATAGGGGTAGTTTTGAAAATTAAAAGAGATACAAAGCCCTTAGGGCAATGCCTGTCACATAGGATGCTATTATCACTGTTAGTGACACTTGCAAGACAATGACAGCTTTGGGGAATTTGCCATTGTGTTTTCTTACTAATCTTCACGAGAATCACATTTGTATAAAGGCTGCATGAAATTATGATTCTTTTAAAGGCTAGAGTGGTTTTCCTCTTGGGAAATATTTAGCCCTTCTGTGGAAGATCTGAAATAAGTTAGCAGCCCTCTCAGAGGGACACTGAGAGAGTTAGTATCCCTTTCTCTGAGAAAAAAAAATAATTTCTCTGTGGGTTTTCTCAACAAGAAATCTCAGTTTTACTACGATATTACAGAACATTTTAGGACAAGCTGAAATAATGGAGAAAATACTAGGGCTCCCAGTAAACCTATGGATCTAGAACTTAAAAACCTCTCCAATTTGTGTAATCCTCCATTATACTTCTCTCTATTTTGTTTATTGTTGGCTTATAATTGTGGATATAAAAACACGGACTGTCTTTCTCTCCAGCTCATGCTCTAAAGCGAGTCAGTGCAGTCAACTCCAGAACTAGACCAAAGGACAAAATCCTGGAACAAAAACCTAGGTGAGTATCAGGAAATGCCAGGCTCACTGGGATTATGGACTGATTAATTACTTTTTTATAGCATTTGAACACATCCTATAAGAAAGATCCATACATTATGATGGATATAAAATGTACTTAGTGGTTTCCAATTCTAAACTACAAGTTAGATGGATGTGTCTAAATTTTTAAGTGAGATGGATGAGACTTAGTTTTGGAAACATATGTTCATTAGACTCCTCGCTATTTCTAGCCAAATTCTAGTGGTAGAAATTTAATCTGATTGCCAAAAACATCCCCATCCCATAGCATTCATAGACTCTACAGATGAGAATGTGAAAAATAGGCTTTGGACATAAACATTTCATGATGGATTGGGATGATTATCAAGACAGGGTATGTGACCTGGACATACAGACTCGGTATAGGACCTGAAGAACCTGCCTAGAAAAATAAGAGAAAGAAAGAGAGAGGAAAGAGAGGAAAGAGAAAGAAAGAAAAGAAAGAAAGAAAGAAAGAAAGAAAGAAAGAAAGAAAGAAAGAAAGAAAGAAAGAAAAGAGAGAGAGGAAAGAGAGGAAAGAGAAAGAAAGAAAAGAAAGAAAGAAAGAAGAGAGAGGAGAGAGAGAGAAAGAAGAAGAAGAAGACGAAGAAGAAGATGAAGAAGACGACGAAGACGAAGAAGAAGAAGAAGAAGAAGAAAGGAAGGAGTAGAAAAGAGGGCAGGAAGGAAGAGGGGAGGGAGACAGAATAAAAAGGGTAAAACTTTGGTCCTGATTGGATTTTGTTATATTATGCTTTTTTTTTTTTGTAAGTGACTAAAATGAATAATGATTGAAGCAAATTAATCTAATCAGTTTTTTCCCCAATGTTTCTTCCCTCAGTTGCCTAAACAGAAAACCAAAAGACAATAGGAAATAATAGGAATAAACAGCTTATAGGTTGGGTCTGGTGGCTCAGGCCTGTAATCCCAGCACTTTGGGAGGCTGAGGCAGGTGGATTACCTGAAGTCAGGAATTCAACACCAGCCTGACCAACATGGTGAAATCCCGTCTCTACTAAAATACAAAAATTAGCCAGGCATAGTGGCATGTGCCTGTAATCCAACCTATTTGGGAGGCTGAGGTAGGAGAATCGCTTGGGAGACAGTGAGCCGAGATCGTGCCACTGCACTCCAGCCTGGGTGACAGAGTAAGATTCTGTCTCAAAAAAAAAAAAAAAAAAAAAAGAGAGAGAGATTATAAAATAAGTGCCTAGATCTTGTAATTGCTAAAATTGAGCGTTGTGACAGATTAAAGGGAATCAAGCACTTTAGGATCCAAGAGCTCAGATACTGGCAGTTTTGACCTTGAATGAAAGAATGAGTCTTGAAATAATTATTTTTTAAGAATTGGATATACCTAAGGATGTGTGGATGATGTAGATGTTACAGGTTGGAGATTTGTGTGCATACCAAATTTAGCTGACTCAGTAGGTAAACTAATAATAAATCATTCCTCCTTGATCATAAAGACCTTGGACTGCTTCTCTTTGTCTGTTATCTTAGTGTTTTTATACTGTCTCATGGCTTTAAATGCTTTCCATACACTAATATCTCCAAGTTAATCTCTCTAGTCTGGATCTTTCCTTGAACTCCAGGGTTGAACCAGCAACTGACCCTCTCAGCATCTCCCCTTTAATGTCTAAATGACATCTCCAATTTATATGTCCCACAAAGGATTCTAGATTTTCCTTCACCACACACAAACCTGTCCCACATACGATTTTTTTCCACCTTAGCTAACGGCAATGCTATTCTTCCAGTTGCTCAGTTAAAAAATATCTTGCAGTCATCTTGACCTTTCTTACTCTACATCCAATCTATGATCAAATCCCATTGGCTCGATCTTCAAAATATATCCAATAATCCAGAATTCACCCACCACTCATTGCCTTCATAGCTGTCCCCTTTGTCCGATCATGATTATTTTTCACTTGCCGTTATTGTAACTGCCTGCTTACAGGCCTTCCTGCTGCCATCTTACCCCATACAGGCTATTTGCAACATAGTATACAGAGACTTTCTTTTATAAATGCAAGTCAGAGAATATTGGTTTTCTGCCCAAAACTTTCAAAACATTCACCTCTCAGAGAAAAATCTGAGGTCCTTACACTGACTTGTAAAGCCCTATAGGACCTGGACCTGTTTACCATTCTGATCTCAGAACCCTAGGAAGTTCACCCTTCATTACTCTGTCCAGCAACCCTGACCGTTTTCTGTTTCTGGGATAGCCAGGCATGCCCCAACTTCAAGGCCTTGCATTTCTGATTCACTGCATGAAGTATACTTTGTTCAGATAACCATATGGCTTGCACATCCACCTTCTGTTGGTGTTTGCTTAAATGTTGGCTCATCAGTGAAGACTTGCTTATCCACCCTATTTCATATTTCAACACTTCCTACTCCTTTCCCAGCTTTGCTTTGTCATACTTCTTATTAATTTCCATAAAATTGGGAAATTTACTTGTTTATTTTTTATTTTGTCTTCCTCCTAACTCTGTATTATAAGGTTTTATAAGGGCAGGATTTTTTGTTATTTGTTCCATTGCCATCAGCTAGAACACCAAATGGCACATATATAAGTATTTGTTGAATGGATGGATAAATAATTAGAGACTGAAAGAACACTGAAAAGTTTTCTGATCTATCATTTCTTTTATTTTTTGGCCACTGAGACTTAATATATTTCATTTAAATGAGTATAATCTTTTAAGAGTCTCTAAGAAAAGATAATCCAGAAGCAATGAAACATACTTTGAAATTCATTTGCTTTGGGGTATGAATCCTAAGGAGCATATCTGCCCTTGTATAGTGTCACTGTGCACTCAGTAAATAACTTAAGAAAAGCTTAACATGTAAAAATTAATCAATATTTTTGTAAACTTAATCATTTCCTTTCCCCTACAGTAAATCAATTTTCCTTATTTATACGATCACTGTTAATATAATATCTAAATTGAACCCTTGAAGTTTCTGTAAACCAATTTTGGGAAATCATTCCTTCTTTTTCTCCCTAAAAAAAGAATTCCAGTCCCTATAAATATTTGTTTACAAAATTGTTTTTTAAAAAAATTCTAAGTTGCATCAGCTCAAATAAAGAATTCAGCAGAACATGGTGCTGCACGCCTATAGTTCCAGCTACTCAGGGGCCAAACTGGGAGGATCCATTGAGCTCAGGAGTTTGAAACCAGCCTGGGCAACATAGCAAGACTCTTGTCTCAAAAAAAAGGAAAGGGAGGAAGAGAAAAAAGGAGGAAGAAAGAAACAGAGAGAGAGAGAGGAAGGAAGGAAGGAAGGAGAAAAAAGAAAGAAAGAAAGAAGAAGAAGGAGGAGCAGGAGGAGGAGAAGGAGGAGGAGGGAAGGAAGGAAGGAAGGAAGGAGAGAGAGAGAAAGAAGAAAGAAAGAAAGAAAGAAAGAAAGGAAGGAAGAAAGGAAGAAAGGAAGGAAGAAAGGAAGAAAGGAAGAAAGAAAGGAAGAAAGAAAGGAAGAAAGAAAGGAAGGAAGGAAGAAAGGGAGAAAGAGAGAAAGAGAGAGAGAGAGAGAGAAAGAAAGAAAGGAAGAAAGGAAGGAAGGAAGGAAGGAAGGAAGGAAGGAAGGAAGGAAGGAAGGTAGGTTGGTTGGTCCAGGGCAAGATGACCAGATGACCGAACAGGAACAGCTCTGGTCTGCAGCTCCCAGTGAGACAAACGCAGAAGGCAGGTGATTTCTGCATTTCCAACTGAGGTACCTGGCTCATCTCACTGGGACTGGTTAGACAGTGGGTCCAGCCCACAGAGGGCACGCAGAAGCAGGGTAGGGCATTGCCTTACCTGGGAAGTGCAAGGGGTCTGGGAACTCCCTCCCCTAGCCAAGGGAAGCCATGAGGGACTGTGCCATGAGGAATGGTGCACTCCAGCCCAGGTACTACGCTTTTCCCATGGTTTTCACAATCCACAGACGAGGAGATTCCCTCAGGTGCCTACACCATGAGGGCCCTGGGTTTTAAGCACAAACCTGAGCAGCCATTTGGGCAGACATCCAGTTAGCTGCAGGAGGTTTATTTTATGTATGTATGTATGTATGTATGTATGTATGTATGTATGTATGTATGTATTTTGTACACCAGTGGTGCCTGGAACACCATCAAGACAGAACTGTTCCCTTCCCTGGAAAGGGGGCTGAAGCCAGGAAGCTGAGCGGTGTTGCTCAGCAGATCCCACTTCCATGGAGCCCAGCAAGCTAAGATCCACTGGCTTGAAACTCTCAACTGCCAGCACAGCAGTCTGAAGTTGACCTGGGATACTTGAGCTTGGTGGGAGGAGGAGCTTCTGCCATTACTGAGGCTTGAGTAGGCGGTGGCCCCTCATAGTGTAAACAAAGCTGTGGGGAAGTTCAACTGGGAGGAACCCACCTCAGGGCTACAAAGTCACTGTAGCCAGACTGCCTCTCTAGATTCCTCCTCTCTGAGCAGGGCATCTCTGAAAGAAAGGCAGCAGCCCCAGTCAGGGACTTACAGATAAAACTCCCATCTCCCCGGGACAGAGCACCTGGGGGAAGGGGCAGTTGTGGGTGCAGCTTCAGCAGACTTAAACGTTCCTGCCTGTCAGCTCTGAAGATCTCCCAGCACAGTGCTCAAGCTCTACTAAGGGACAGACCGCCTCCTCAAGTGGGTCCCTGACCCCCGTGCCTCCTGACTGGGAGACACCTTCCAGCAGGAGTCGACAGACACCTCATATAGGAGAGCTCTGGCTGGCATCTGGCAGGTGCCCCTCTGGGACAAAGCTTCCAGAGAAAGGAGCAGGCAGCAGTCTTTGCTGTTCTGCAGCCTCTGCTGGTGATACCCAGTCAAACAGGGTCTGGAGTGGACCGCCAGCAAACTCCAGTGGACCTGCGGAAGAGGGCCTGGCTGTTAGAAGGAAAGCTAACAAACAGAAAGCAATAACATCAACATCAACCAAAAGGATGTCTACACAAAAACCCCATCCAAAGGTCATTAGCATCAAAGATCAAATGTAGATAAATCCACGAAGATGAGGATAAAACATCACAAAAAGGCTGAAAATTCCAAAAACCAGAATTCCTCTTCCCCTCCAAAGGATCACAACTCCTTGCCAGCAAGGGAACAAAACTGGATGGAAAATGAGTTTGAGGAATTGACAGAAGTAGGCTTCAGAAGGTGGGTAAAATAACAAACTCCTCCGAGCTAAAGGAGCATGTCCTAACCCAGTGCAAGGAAGCTAAGAACCTTGATAAAAGGTTACAGGAACTGCTAACTAGAATAAACAGTTTAGAGAAAAACATAAATGACCTGATGGAGCTGAAAAACACTCCATGAAGCATACACAAGTATCAATAGCCAAATTCATCAAGCGGAAGAAAGGATATCAGAGGATGATCAACTTAATGAAGTAAAGCATGAAGACAAGATTAGAGAAAAAAGAATGAAAATGAATGAACAAAGCCTCCAAGAAATATGAGACTATGTGAAAAGACCAAACCTATTTTTGTTTGGTTTACCTAAAAGTGATGAGGAGAATGGAACCAAGTTGGAAAACACACTTCAGGATATTATCCAAGAGAACTTCCCCAACCTAGCAGGACAGGCCAACATGCAAATTCATGAAATGTGGAGAATGCCACAAAGATACTCCTCAAGAAGAGTGACACCAAGACACATAATCATCAGATTCACCAAGGGTGAAAGAAGGAAAAAACGTTAAGGGCAGTTAGAGAGAAAGTTCAGGTTACCCACAAAGGGAAGGCCATCGGACTACCAGCACATCTCTCTGCAGAAACCCTACAATCCAGAAGAGAGTGGGGGCCAAAATTCAACACTCTTAAAGAAAAGAATTTTCCACGCAGAATTTCATATCCAGCCAAACTAAGCTTCATAAGTGAAGGAGAAATAAAATCCTTTACAGACAAGCAAATGCTGAGGGATTTTGTCACCACCAGGCCTACCTTACAAGAGCTCCTGAAGGAAGTACTAAATATTCAAAGAAAAAACTGATACCAGCCACTGCAAAAACATACCAAAATGTAAAGACCATCAACACTATAAAGAAATTGCATCAACTAATGTGTAAAATAATCAACTAGCATCATAATGACAGGATCACATTCACACATAAAAATATTAACCTTAAATGTAAATGGGTTAAATACCCCAATTAAAAGACACAGACTGGCAAACTGATTAAAGAGTCAAGACCCATTGGGGTGCTGTATTCAGGAGACCCATCTCATGTGCAAAGACATACATAGGCTCAAAATAAAGGGATGAAGGAATATTTACCAAGCAAATGGAAAGCAAAAAAAAAAAAACAAAAAAAAAAAAAACACAGACTTTAAACCAACAAATATCAAGATCATCCTCTTAAAACAGACTTTAAACCAACAAATATCAAGATCAAAAAAGACAAAGAAGGACATTACATAATGGTAAAGGGAGCAATGCAACAAGAAGAGCTAACTATCCTAACTATCTATGCACCTAATACAGGAGCACCCAGATTCATAAGTCTCAAGTCAAGTTCTTAGAGACCTACGAAGAGACTTAGACTCTCACACAGTAATAGTGGGAGACTTTAACACCCCACTGTCAATATTAGACAGATCAATGAGACAGAAAATTAACAAGAATATTCAGGACTTTAGCTCAGCCCTGGACCAACTGGACCTATTAGACATCTATAGAACTCTCCACCCCAAATCAGCAGAATATACATTCTTCTCAGCACCATATCACACTTCTTCTAAAATTGACTACATAATTGGAAGTAAAACACTCCTAAGCAAATGCAAAAGAATGGAAATCATAACAGTCTCTCAGACCACAATGCAATCAAATTAGAACTCAGGATTAAGAAACTCACTCAAAACAGTAGAACTACATGAAAACCGAATAGCCTGCTCCTGAATGACTACTGGGTAAGTAGCGATATTAAGGTAGAAATAAATAAGTTCTTTGAAATCAATGAGAACAAAGACAAAACATACCAGAATCTCTGGGAGACAGCTAAAGCAGTGTTTACAGGGAAATTTATAGTGCTAAATGCCAACAGGAGAAAGTGGGAAAGATCTAAAATTGACACCCTAACATCACAATTAAAAGAACTGCAGAAGCAAGAACAAACAAATTCAAAAGCTGGCAGAAGACAAGAAATAAGTAAGATCAAAGCAGAACTGAAGGAGATAGAGACACAAAAAACCCTTTTAAAAAATCAGTGAATCCAGGAGCTGGTTTTTTGAAAAGATTAACAAAATAGATAGACCGCTAGCCAGACTAATAAAGAAGAAAAGAGAGAAGAATCAAATAGGTCCAATAAAAAATGATAAAGGTAATACCACGACTGATCCCACTGAAATACAAATTACCATCAGAGAATACTATAAACACCTCTATGCAAATAAACTAGAAAATCTAGAAGAAATGGATAAATTCCTGGACACATACACCCTCCCAAGACAAAACCAGGAAGAAGTCAAATCCCTGAATAGGCCAATAACAAGTTCTGAAATTGAGGCAGTGATTAATAGCCTACCAACCAATAAAAGCCCAGGACCAGACGGATTCACAGCCAAGCTCTACCAGAAGTACAAAGAGGAGTTGGCATCACTCCTTGTGAAACTATTCCAAACAATGGAAAAAGAGGGAATCCTCCCTACCTCATTTTATGAGGCCAGCATCATCTTGATACCAAAGTCTGGCAGAGACACAACAAAAAAGAAAAATTCAGGGCAATATCCCTGATGAACATAATGTGAAAACCCTCAATAAAATACTGGGAAACCAAATCCAGCACCACATCAAAAAGCTTATCCACCATGATCAAGTTGGCTTCATCCCTGGGATGCAAGGCTGGTTCAACATACGCAAATTAATAAACATAATCCATCACATAAAGAGAAACAATGACAAAAACCACATGATTATCTCCATAGATGCAGAAAAGGCCTTCAATAAAATTCAACAGTTCTTCATGCTAAAAACACTCAATAAACTAGGTATTGATGGAACATATCTCAAAATAATAAGAGCTATTTATGACAAACGCACAGCCAATATACTGACTGGGCAAAAGTTGGAAGCATTCCCTTTGAAAACTGGCATAAGACAAGGATGCCCTCTCTCACCACTCCTATTCAACATAGTATTGGAAGTTCTGGCCAGGGCAATCAGGCAACAGAAAGAAATAAAGGGTATCAAATTGGAAGAGAGGAAGTCAAATTGTCTCTGTTTGCAGAAGACGTGATTGTATATTTAGAAAACTCCATTGTCTCAGCCCCAAAACTCCTTAAGCTGATAAGCAACTTCAACGAAGTCTCGGGATACAAAATCAATGTGCACAAATCACAAGCATTCCTATACATCAATAATAGACAAACAGAGAGCCAAATCATGAGTGAACTCCCATTCACAAATGCTACAAAGCAAATAAAATACCTAGGAATACAACTTACAAGGCATGTGAAGGACCTCTTCAAGGAGAACTACAAACCATTGCTCAGGAAATAAGAGAAGATACAAACAAATGGAAAAAATATTCCATGCCCATGGATAGGAAGAATCAATATCATGAAAATGGCCATACTGTCCAAGTAATTTATAGATTCAATGCTATCCCCATCAAGCTACCATTGACATTTTTCATAGAATTAGAAAAAACTACTTTAAATTTCATATGGAACCAAAAAAGAGCCCATATAGCCAAGACAGTCCTAAGCAAAAAGAACAAAGCTGGAGGCATCACTCTACCTGACTTCATACTACAAGGTCACAGTAACCAAAACAGCATATAAAGACCATGGAACAGAACAGAGTCCTCAGAAATAACACCACATGTCTACAACCATCTGATCTTTTACAAACCCGACAAAAACAAGCAATGGGGAAAGGATTCCCTATTTAAGAAATGGTGTTGGGAAAACTAGCTAGCCATATGCAGAAAGCTGAAACTGGACCCCTTCCTTACATTTTATACAAAAATTAACTCAAGTTGGATTAAAGACTTAAACATAAGACCTAAAACCATAAATACCCTAGAAGAAAACCTAGGCAACACCATTCAGAACATAGGCGTGGGCAAAGACTTCATGAGTAAAACACCAAAAGCAATGTCAACAAAAGCCAAAATTGACAAATGGAATCTAAGAAGAAGAAAGAATATGAGAGAGAGAGGGAGAAAGAAAGAAAGAAAGAAAGCAAGGAAGGAAGGAAGGAAGGATGAAAGGAAGGAAGGAAGGAAAGGATGGAGGGAGGGAGAGAAGCGGGGAGGGAGGAAAGAATACTTTGGGAAGATCACCTCAGGTCCAATATGTCATATTTTTATCAACACAACCCAGAGTCAAGCCCAGTTTTTAAAGAATACACTAAATTTTTCAAATAAGAAATTTCAAACGACTAAATAAATCATATTTTATCTAATGTTTGAGAAGCCTATTATAATTTTTCCAATTAATTGGCTATACTAGTGTATTATTTTCTATTCTCCCTTTCATTTTTTATCTGCTTTACTGGTTGGTAAGATAATATCACATAGAGTTTTCCTGACTTTTCACTCTAAATTTCTATTCTTTTCGAATTCTCCAATCATTTCCAATTAGTGCAGAATTAAGACAGATTAAGGATTGGGGCCGGGCGTGGTGGTTTATGCCTGTAATCCCAACGCTTTGGGAGATCACTTGAGGTCAGGAGCTCGAGACTACCCTGGCCTACATGGGGAAACCCCGTCTCTACTAAAAATACAAAAATTAGCCAGGTGTGGTGGCGTTTGCCTGTAGTCCCAGCTACTCCAGAGGCTGAAGCAGGAGAATTGCTTGAATCTGGGAGGCAGAGGTTGCAGTTAGCTGAGATTGTGCCACTGCATTCCAGCCTGGGTGACAGAGTGAGACTCTGTCCACACACACACACACACACACACACACACACACACACACACGAGTGGGATTGGAAGATACAAGCCGGCAGGAACTTTTCAACAAATAGAGGCTGTCTGTAATGGGATCTACTAAAATAGAATATAATAAGTCTTTCTCATGAAAAGGTTCATGGGAAAACTGTCTAGTTGCCTATCAGGAATATGTTGAAAAGGAGGGGTAGGGGGGTTGGACCAAATAATTTCTGAAAAATTTTCTCTCAAAGTTTAAGAATTAGAGTTAGTTTAATGACATTATTTTTCCAGCAGGACTAAAATACTTATTTCAAACTGTTACCACATTTTTTTCTAAATTTATATTATGCCTATTAATTACTTTCTTAAATCTCTATCACTGTCTTCCCTGAATAAAATAAACTGGAAATTTTATTTTACTAGCTAGGCTGCCCTCTTTTGTCTTTCATGCGCAACACTGAATCACTTTTGTCTTCCCACATATACTCCAAACTTTTAAATTTCGTGCTTAGCTCAGAGACAATGGTTTCAACATGTTGATTTTACATATTTTATACAAAATATGTAAATAGATATTGTGCGAATTTTCCTGAGAATTTCTCAAGGACAGAACAAGACTCATGTTTAAAATTTCTCTACTAGAATTAAATAGTTTCTCTTTTAAAAAATTCAAATAAAACCTGTTATTCACAACAAAGTGCCTAGAACCAAATGCAGGGTTTTTTTGTGTGTGAAAAAATGATGAATAACATTTTCGTTTGAAAATCAATAGTATCCAATAAATTACTGGTTTTTGTTAGTTATATCTAATTAGGAAGGCTTAATTCCCTTTTAACTGTTGGATTTCATAGCATTTTATGTTCAGCTACATTAAGAATTAATTTTTGGCTTGGTACCAATGCTAAATTTGCTTATCCAAACAGAAGCCAGGCCAACAGCTTGAAGGATGAAGACAATAATTAACCCAAATCATACACCAGGAGCTATTCCAATGAAAGTGTCCATTAAATAGTGTGTCTTTCTCTGATGCTGAGGCTGATCCTGCAAAGGACATGCACTGCAACCTCCCACAGAATGTTTCTGAATACTAGTGCCAGAGATAGGACGGGAAGAACTACCAGGCTGCCCAAATAAGGCGTTTCTTATTCTGAAAATTACAGTGGAAACCATGAAGAAACAGGGGTTTATCATAATCTGCTGAGAGGTGTGTACATCAGTTTAGCATTTCTAGAGGTCAGTTTAACAGGAGATGCATCAAATGACTTGTAATTGATCACGTCGCATGTTACTGCGTATGGGAATCTAGTACAAGAGGCAATAAAAGACCTATGAAAAGAATGGTCATTATAGCAATAAAGTACGAAAAAAACTGCAACCAGTATAAGCACTGACTTTGTTAAATAAATCATATCATGGTAAAATGATAAAATATTATGTTATATTATAAAATATAATGGTGTTGTAGAAGAATATGTTTTTTATAAATTGAGTTACAAATGTGTAATTTTCTTTAAAAGTATGAACTGGTTATAGAGCAATATTATCAATATTAATACTGACAATCAATAATTATAATATTGATATATAATATCAATATAAGATAAGAGCAATAGTAATATGATATATCTATTATACACATTATATAATATAATATAAGAGCAACATTAACAATATTATCATACCACACACAAATAGAGGCAAGACTACTGAAATATTCACAAGCGTGTTAGCACAGATTGTCTCTGAAATGTAGGATTGTAAATCTTTTCTTCTGCTTCTTTTCCTCTTCTCCCTCTATCTTTTATCCTTTTCTTCCTCCTTCTCCTCCTCCTCCCTACTTCTCACTTTTCTTCTTGCTGCTTGTTATTTTCTAAGTACTTATCCAATAATATGATTCCAGAAATATTTAGAAGATGAAATTGACAAATACTTGGTGAATAGATGGAAATGTCCTATGATCAAGACAGAGAAAGTGTTGTGGCTCCTTGTAAAGCCAGAGAAAACATTAGGGGAGATAGGAAAATAACTGGCTCAGTTAAGGTTGTGTATGATAAAAACAAGCAAAGTTTGCATGAAATGATAATCACGAAGAATGCAGGGAAAAGAGAGAGAATATAGGTTTGCCTGGGACTAAGGAATTCCCTAGAAGTTGGATAGTCAATGCTAAAACCAGGTAAATCCCAGGTAAAGCAGGATCATTGATTATCCAAGAGAGCAAAGATTATAGAAGGCTAGATTTGGGAATCTAAGTAAAATAAAAACCAAATGTAGTGAGAATGACTGAATTGAAAACTTATAAATAGAAGAGGTTATGATCAGAGATTGAAATACTTACAGTTGGGTTTTCAGAGATGGGTTAGTTCTAAGTAATAAGATTCATGGTTTAAGGTCATGAAAGTTGATGGCAAAAGTGGGGTACACATGCAGGACCTGGAGCTATGAAGATTATGAAGCTGGAAAAGAGATTGAGTTTAATACAGCTTTTCATGTAATCTGTGACATTACCCAGGGTGGTGGCAGAACAAAATGAGAAGAGTAACCCTGATGTTAGTTCATCTTCTGAGATAACAAGAAGTGAGTAGACGCCAGTCTAGGCTAGGATGAGAAGGGATAGAGTATGGTACAGCCAGATGGCATTAATTTAAATGCTCTAAAGACTTGATTCAAGTTTAAGGGATAATTATTTAGAAGAAGCAGTTAAAAATAGACCACATGGGCCGGGCGCGGTGGCTCAAGCCTGTAATCCCAGCACTTTGGGAGGCCGAGACGGGCGGATCACGAGGTCAGGAGATCGAGACCATCCTGGCGAACACGGTGAAACCCCGTCTCTACTAAAAAATACAAAAAACTAGCCGGGCGAGGTGGCGGGCGCCTGTAGTCTCAGCTGCTCGGGAGGCTGAGGCAGGAGAATGGCGTGAACCCGGGAGGCGGAGCTTGCAGTGAGCTGAGATCTGGGAACTGCACCCCAGCCTGGGTGACAGAGCGAGACTCTGTCTCAAAAAAAATAAAAAATAAAAAAAATAAAATAAAAAAATACACCACATGCGCTGGCCCTAAATTATGTGGGTTATGGTAGAATGAACAGTCTCCCTTTGATAAGACCAAAAAGATGCGAAGTTATTATCAGGGAAAACCAAGTTGCTGTTAGGGTAAGGGAGTAGAGAAAGATGCAACAAAATGGTTAAAGATGTATAATTTTTTTACGTTAGTTTCATCTAAAACCTAAAAAGCAAAACATTGTCTTGCTTTATCAGGCCCTCATTGGATCAAGGAAAACAGTTCTCAATGAAAAAAGAAAAGATCCCTGTTGGTGGGGTAAGCACCAGAAGAACTAATGTTATTTGCTATTAACCACCTAAACATAAAAGTTTACCTTGCATTACTGATAAATATTATAGATTTCTCATTTAATCTGAGGATAATTGCTATATAATAGCTTGAGGAAGTTGAATGAAATGGAACTGTGGGTGATTGGTTAGGATTACATGTTATTTAGTTATGTATATTCTTTTTCACTAATGCTAGCAACTAACATTAATTGAGCTTTTAAGGGTTCAGTACTGTGCTTGACACTCTACATATACTTATAAGGTGATTACTGTTATTCTAATTAACAGGTGATTCATCTGAGGATTACAGGTGTTAGTGACTTGATCAAGATCACAAAGCTTAGGAAACATCAGAATAGGGTTTAAATCGAGGTGTGACTTTAAAGTACATCTTTGAAATCCTATATCATACTATGTATTTAATTGATGCTAATCAGAAACTATCAGTAAGGGAACTTATTCAGAAATGGCGTGTCATGTTCCTGTATCTCTTGGTAATCTAATTTTATATCAATTTTGCCTTTAGGTGAAGTTCTCCATCATTCTGCAGTACCTCCAAGCCTTTGGCTGGCTCTGGGTGTGGCTGACTATGGTCACTTACTTAGGGCAGAATTTGGTGGGCATTGGACAGAATCTATGGCTTAGTGCATGGGCAAAAGAAGCAAAAAACATGACTGACTTCACAGAATGGAAGCAAATAAGAAGCAATAAACTTAATATCTATGGATTATTGGGATTAATAAAAGGTAAAAGAAAATGTATAGCTGCTTCTCTTTTCTTTTTCTGACCTAATTGATTTAAACACAAACATATGGCACCATGTTATCTCAAATAAAATCTGGGCCATAATTTTCAAATATTTGGGGATAACTCAAATGCATATGTTTCCAATTTACCATATTTGAGAGAATAACCCAAAACTTATGGTGTCATCTACATGGCTCACATTAAATATTATGCATAGTTACTTAATCTTGAAAATAACTATTTAAAAAGGTGCTGTTGTCCTCATTTTACAGCCGAGGAAACTGAGGCTTTTATGTAAAGTCATGAAAGATTCAAAAATGGCCACTCTCTGTATATGTGAAGATTGTGAGTGATGTGAAGATAAACAGGCGTCTGTTAAGAGGTTTAAAGCCTACTGAGCCTAGGTCAGGTGTACAATCAAACTACATGATCAGCATTAAGCACTGTAAAGGTAGTGAAAGAAAATGCTGTGAAAATTCAAAGCAAGGGGAGGCTGTATTGGGTTGACATATTAATGTGATTTCTAAGGAGTACTTGGCAATTGAGGGGAGACTAAAACAATGAATAGAAGTTTATCAGCTTGAGATCACAGAGAAGGAGAGAGAGTCATAGAGGCAGATAGGAAGGTGTGAGTGAAGACAGGGATGTGGAGGTAAGAAGGGATTTGGCAAGAGCGAGGGTGCCAGTTTGAGTGGTCTTCAGGTTATTGGCAGAGAAACGTAGGGGAGCTAAAGGTGAGAAGGAAGATTGGAGATATGTCAGAGATGATCACTGGGAAGACAAGTGGAGAATTTTGGAAAATTGATGAAGGAAGTGACATAGTTGGATTTGTATTTCAAAGAATAAATTAGCAGTGATAATAAAAAGATAGGTTTTTATTGGAGGGACTAAAGTCAGAGAGACTAGAATGAAGCAGGGGTTGGTAGGAAAAGAATAATCAAGTGTATTTGGGAATCCAGATGAAAGGTAGTCTAGTATAGAAAGATCTCTTATCTGATCCATGACTGTGTCACCCAAAATAACCAATAGGTAAGAAGCAGAAGAGAATTGAATAAATAATGAATGAATGAATGGTCAGAAAGCTACAATTGGATTGGATAAAAGGGATGGATAGGAAAAACATTACAGTGGAAAGACCTAAGAACTGTCCATTTGAGGGTGAGTCAAGAGAGGGCATTCATTAGCCAATCATGCTTTCGAGGTTTAGGTTGGGTAACTGGGAGAGCAATGAGGACAAAAATAAGGAAAACAGGAAATCAGGAAAAAAAATAGGAAACCACTAATTAAACCAGAGCCTTAATTAGTGAAGGAGAGAAATGGTGAGTTCATTGTTGGACACATTTAATGGGAAGTGTCGATGAATGTTTCCATTTTTTTCTCCAATTGGCAGACTAAAAATGCACATCTGTAAGTTTGGAAATTAGGTTTCTTTATCTGTAAAATGAGGGGCTTAAACTAGATGATTTCTACATTTCTGTCAGATTCTAGCATTCTAGAGCTCTTAGTTCTACACAGGCTTGTAATTATTCTGTAGAGATAATCAATGAACCCACAGGAGTAGATAAGATCACCATGAATGAGGAATAAGAGCCATGAGGGTGAATGACAGATTCTTGACGAGCGTCCACATAGAGCCGATTAGTGGACTAACCTCACAGAAACTGAACAGAGATAAGTTCCTGATCAGATGATCAGAGGGAGAGAAGGAGATAGAACAACAGACACCATGATGTGAATGCTTGCTCCATGTCTGGAAACCCAGGCATATTTTCATTGTTGAAGTTGAAACAAATGAAAAGGTTTGACTCTTTCTGACCCATAAAAATGGCAATTTCCTATGACTTAAGCTAATGCAGTAGTTTATTTAGCAGGTATCCTAATGAGGGAGCTCTTACACTCTTTACTTAAACTTTGTTACTTATAGTCTCAGTTTTACCAGTTGTATAGATATTGTTTCCTTGATTACATCAGATATGTGTAGTGCATACCTCAAGAGTGCAACAAATGTTAGCTATTATTTAACAATAGAAAAGATAAGTAATTATGACAAAGCCCTATGACTGGTAAGTTTTGGAGCTAGATTTGAATCCATGTCCAGCTAACTCCCAAGCCAATGTTCTTAAAAACTAAATTAGCATTTAGATGGACAGTAATGAGATATTCTACAAACACCAGGTTCTATTTCAATGGTTTGGGAAACTAAGAACTATGTTCCTCCATGAATCTGAAATCTTTTTTCTTTCCTTCATTAAAGGTTTTAAGATAGTCTACAATAAAATGACCTGTTTAATTCTGTTTAACACAATGTTCCTCAAATTTATTTGACCATGATTTTTTTTTCCTTGTGTTGCTCATTAATATCTTGGAGCAACTTGTGTTCCACAGAATATATTTTGAGAAATTCCAAAGTATGAGAATTGCCTTCCAAGAAACAGAAAAGTATGATGTAACAAAAGCAAAAAAAAAAAAAAAAAAAAAAAATAGTGTTTGAAGTAAATTCTCAGTCGTTCTAAAATGTTACATGTCTATTAAAAACAAAGAAAATTAAGAAACAATTCCTGATTATAGTCAAGGAAACATCATCAAGAGAGAAATGGAAAAAGAATATAGATTGTAGGTGATTAAACAATTGTTCGGAAAATTCAAAAGCATAGTATAACTAAAGGGAAGGTTTTTTTAGAGATAATTTCTTGTGTTTGTATCAAGAGAAACAGGTACCTAGAGAGAGACTGATAGTAATTCAAATAAGAAAATAACAGAGCCATCTATGTGAAAGTTGTTACATCTTCATATTCATATCCATATGGGAAAACAGAGAGAGATGCATGATTTTGGTAATGGAAAAGTCAGATAAAACAAAAACTATGAAACTTAGAGACTTGCTTCTCTTTTCTGCTCTCTTATCTTATTTTCACTGTCTGGCCATAGTACTGTTTGTAACTGTCTCTATTTAAAAATAAGCAGATATTGTGAGACAAATTTATGTTTGTTCTGTCATTTTGTTAACAGCATTCACTGGGAAAAGAGATGTTAATAATGAAAATGAGATATAAGAATTATCTACAGTATGAAAGAACAGGACCTTACAATTTCTTTGCTTTTGAATCAGTGACAGTCAGATTTATTGACTTGCAGTTTGCAACTCAATGAGGAAGATATAGATGTAGAGGTCTCAAATTACAGCAAGAGAAACCTCCCTATATACATGAATCTCTGTATCTCTGCATGTCACATATACATATGAAGGCTAAATTCACACCAATTCAGTGAAATTATGTTACAGCTTTAGAGTAGATGTAATAACCTTTGAAGAACATTTTAAGTGAGTAAATAGCATTTCCATAACATATAAAGTATGCAATTTTAGTGTCCATAATATTATTTATGTAAAATCTTCATTTTAATTAACTGTCAGTAAATATAGAAAGATTTTATAACCAAAGCAACAGATTATGAACAGTTTTATCGTAAAGGTTTTTTTCCTGATTGGCTTTTGTTTAGAGTGGTCTGCAGTTGTTAGCATATAAATCTTCTCTGATGTATTGCTTCTTCACATTTTTTACATTTAAAAAATTTTTAATTTTTAAGGCTTATTAAGTGCAACTGCAAATTAACGTTTCCATAAGTAAGCCGAGCCTAGAAATAAAAATGTATAATTTCTGGGTTTTTTTTTTTGGCAGAACTCAGCTCTCTTATGGAATCTGATTTAATTGACAGCAGGCTGTATTCACTGACATCATCATAGCTCATTTTTATTTTTTGGAACTTTAAAGCATAAACAGAACTTTCACATGTTAATATTAGAGGCCCATTATGAATAATATAGAAGGCTAGCATTCAAACAAAACTGGAGAACTGAAGCTGAAAATGCTACATCCATATTTTATGACAATAATAAAGATCTTACCTCATTTTTTAAAAAAGAAATTGCCCTGAATAGTTTTTTCCCTGAGTCGCAGCGATTTGCTTCAAATTTCTAGGATACTTGGCACATCTCTAATGTATTGTGTTTTATGTCTCACTATTGAGAACTTCCTTTCTCCGATCCAATGTGTAAAATATAGGCACCTTATTTTCAAAGTGTGATGATTAAGGAGCACACTGCTGCTTCCAGTTTAAGAGGGCTAAGTGGTTCATTTACTTTCCTTACCTCCCTAAATTCCACTGAAAGGACAGTGTATAAATATAAAAGGAAAGGTGTTAGGAGACTTCAGAGTAATACATTTCTACATACGGGAATATACCGATAGAAAATGAAGGGTAGAAGAAAACCTGTAGCCAGGAACAGATACTGGAGAAGTTGGAATAGAAGAGGGAGCCATGGAAAAACACTGAACTTACGTTCACAGGTACAGAGAGAAGAATTGAGTTTCATGGAAGTAATCAATGTAATTCATTAGAACATTGTTCTGATGGCTCATCACCTCTTTTAGAAAAACACTGCCACCACCACCAGTGTATACAGCCACTGTGATAGAAACAGTCAATGGAAACTAGAAAAGTGATGTTTAAAGAGGAAATGAGGATTTCTAGCATGTGTGACATACGTAGAAGAAAGCCTCCTTATTGTGGCTTTTGGAGAAGGCTCAGCCAACGTGCCTTGCATCCCAGTATGAAGGCTTGCAGGGTCGTACCTTCCCACTTAAACAGAACTTGCAGCAAACTCTTCCACTCAGGGGAGAGAAATATTGGGGGAAATTAATGTATGCAACGGCAGAAGAAAGCCACATCAGGTACCTATATTAATTAACCACGTCTTTGTTTCGTAGTTTTAAACTGATAATGTCCATCCAGGGCATACATTTCACTCAAACCAACAGCATCAATAAAAGTCAACAAACACAGCAGTCAGGCTCAGAAGTAAAACAATAATATTTGGAATACAATTAGACTTTCAAAATGTCTAATTACTGCTTTCAGAGATTCAAAATATTGCATCCATAAAGTAAATGTAGAATGTGCTAAACTAAGTTCAGCCTGAGAACAAGAAAGCTCTTGAAAAATTTAAAGAATTTTAAAAGTTTGTACCAATGTAAGATAAATTGGAAGAAATTATCCCAAATGTACAACGTTATAAACAGAGATGGAAAATGATAGATAATAAAAAATTACAGGTACAGTTCAAGAAGTTTAACATGTATATAGAAAGAGCTTCAGTAAATGGGGGGAAAATACTAAGTACATAATATTTTTAAAACATACTTCCTGTCCGGGCACGGTGGTTCACGCCTGTAATCCCAGCACTTTGGGAGGCCGAGGTGGGTGGATCACGAGGTCAGGAGATCGAGACCATCCGGGCTAACAGGTGAAACCCGGTCTCTACTAAACAAAATACAAAAATTAGCCGGGCGTGGTGACTCAGGCCTGTAGTCCCAGCTACTCGGGAGGCTGAGGCAGGAGAATGGCGGGAACCCGGGAGGCGGAGCTTGCAGTGAGCCGAGATCGCGCCACTGCACTCCAGCCTGGGTGACGGAGCGAGACTCCGTCTCAAAAAAATAAAAGATAAATAATAATAATAATTTAAAAAAAAAAAAAAAACTTCCCACACTGAAGAATAGAAATGCCTGTTCCAGCAACCACTCTAGTTTAGAGCAGGAAGACCGAGAGTCCCAAGGCAGCAGTTTGTGTTGCAGAGGGCAGGTGCTCAATACGAGTAAAGAAACAGTAGGATATTTGATCAGTTCGAGTGTATTCAGAAGAGACTTAGCTATTGAAGTGTTTGAGAAAAAATTAGCCCTAGTTACACAGAAAATTAAGCATACGGAAAAATAGTGACACAAGCTACATGTTTGGTGACCTTCATGAGCAATATGTGTTTATTGAATATTTGAGAAAAAATGGGTAATCTATTGGAAGGGAAATAGGGAAGTATGGGAGGAATGGAGGAAAATAATAGAAACCACTGAAGACTGAGAAAGCTAATAGCTATTTGAGATATTATTTAAAAATATAAGGAAATATAGCTAAATGACTGAAGGTGGTGAGAAGCAACTAGTTTTGTTTTGTTTTAAACATGATACCTGCAAAGGAACAAGGATCATATTGGCAACACACTTTTATTAGCAGTTTTGTATATTAGAGTGCAATGGAGCAGCTGCGTGTCTGTTAAGACTCAAGAGTAAACCGGCTTAAGTAACATGGAAGTGTATTGACACCCAAAGGTAAAATGCCCAGGCATAGATTTTTAAACACACTTGATCCAGAGGTTCAAATAAAGTGTTCACAACTCTCTTAATTTTGCAGATCTACTTTTTTTTTTTTTCCTGGTTGGTTTTGTTCCCAGGCTTCACATATTGATGGAAATGTATCTTTCAAAGAACTTTCTTCTATTTCTATGTGTGCTGATAACTGTTTTTCAACTTCTTCCACTAAAGCTACAAGTTTATCTGATAAGTAGCTAATGCAAGAACAACTCTCCCATCAGCCACATCTTAGGACCTTAACACACCAAAAGAATTGTATCCCTCACTCATTTTATGTGTCCACTGTGGGTCAGGAAAGGGACTCTGCTTATCCTAGGGACTCCAGCTGAGGAAACGAGCCAAGCTCCATTTTAAATGCTGGCGGGCACTGTGCAAAGGGAATAGGACTGACACCAGCAATTAAATGTTCTAACTTGGAAGTGTCATATACCATTTCTCTTATAATTTGTGGTTCAGAACTATTCATTTGGGTCTATCAACCAAAAGGGGGCCAGAAAGTTCAACTCTACCATGTACCAAGAAGCTGGGAGAATGGAAATATTTGGCTACAAGCACTGGTAACTAACATATTGTCCCACAGAACATCCTAAAGGTAATAGGTTGCTAAATTTCTGTGCATTAGATCGACCTTTTATCTTCTGTACATTTCTGTGTGGAACCTATGACCACAAGTGGGAGCGTTCTGCTGTATCAGCATGGCAAAACATCAGAAATGTGTATGTATTTCACATACATCGTGTATTATGTTTATATTTGTTTTAGTCTACAGTTACACATTTTAGGTGTAATATTTGGGTTTTCCGTTAAAATAAATATAAATATTTTTTATAATTAATCTTTTTACAGCAATCTTTTGAAAGTTAAAGCACAAATTTTCTCATATTGTTAATATAACTGTGATAACTGTGTGTGTTTAGGTCTCTTTGTCTGCTCTGGAGCCTACGTAATCACTAGAGGATCCCTGGCTGCCTCTCGAACCATGTATGTTCAACTGTTGAATAATGTACTGCACCTCCCCATCCAGTTTTTTGAAACAAATTCCACAGGCCAGATCATCAGTCGTTTCACCAAGGTAAGGAAAGACACACCTTATTAAATAGCATACATAAAAGTGACCCATATTTAGTACCTTGTTTTCTCACTTGTACAAAATATGATGTATTTTATATAGATTTCATTGTTAAATATATTTCTAAGCCTTAGGACGTACATAACTGATGTACAACAGAGTCACATTTTGTACATATAATTAAAATAACACTTGAAAAATTACTTAAAGAATCCAAGAAACACATGTGCTTTGAGATCTACCACTCTAATTCTTACACACATCAAGTTTGAGAATCACTGCTTTAGGCTAAGAAGGGAAAGAAAATGTAAGTCGGCCAGGCACGGTGGCTCAGGCCTGTAATCCCAGCACTTTGGGAGGCTGAGGCGGGCCGTTCACCTGAGGTTGGAAGTTCGAGACCAGCCTGACCAACATGGAAAAACCCTGTCTCTACTAAAAATACAAAATTAACCGGTAATAGTGGCACATGCCTGTAATCCCAGTCACTCAGGAGGCTGAGGCAGGAGAATCGCTTGAACCCAGGAGATGGAGGTTGTGGTGAGCCAAGATTGCACGATTGCATTCTAGCCTGGGCAACAAGAGCAAAACTCCATCTCAAAAAAATAATAATAGTGAAAAAATGAAAAATAAAATTAAAAAAAAGAAAGAAAATGTAAGTCAATGTAGAGATATCCAGACTTTGAAAACATCCTGCCTTTAAGAAAACATAACATCACTTATGGTGAATGGGGAATGAATTGAGATTTTCAGAGTGTCTCTGTTTATCTGTAGGAGTTTTCTCATTGTGTCTACCATAAAATGCTTCTAATAGAACTGTCCAATAAAGATAAAATGCAAGCCATGTATGTGATTTTAAATTTCCTGGTAGCCATAATAAAGAAGTAAAATAAAACACAATAGAAATTAATTGTGATAATACATTTTATTTAACACGGTATATCCAAAACATGATTCCCAACTGTAATTAACATAAAATTATTGATTAAACTTTACACTTTTTTGTACAAGGTATTTTAAATCTGGTTTTTATCATGTGCTTACAGCATATCTCAATTTGCAATAGCCACATTCCCAGTGTTCAGTAGTCACATATTGCTAATGGTCCCTACATTAAGATGCGCAGGTCCATAACCTCAAAGTGCATTAACACATTTCTATGTATATGTAAAAACATGGGGGGTGTATGAAGGGAAGTGAAGATAAAACGTAAAAACATAAATGAAAGTACCTAACATCATAAATTTCTAATGGAATGTTAAATCTTGCTTAATCATACCAAGGGACATACTGTTGTTTGAAAAATTATAGAAGAGTTTGATGACCACCATTCTGTTTCTCCCAGAGGACATTTATGACTACAACCCTACTGATTTATTATTATTTTCATGTAGCAAAATTTCAAATGATTGAGTCTTAAGCAGATGAGAGTATGGGCAGGTAAATTCAAAATGGGAAATTCCATGTGAATATGATATTTTTAGACTGTTTGGTATATGAAATAACCAGGGAATTCCCAAAAGAGGATAGGATTAAAAAATTTCATCTCTGCTTTTTATATTAGTTTTGTCCTGAACTGAGTAGTTCATCTATTCAAGGTTCAGTGTCTTAGTATTCCCTGGAATCTCTCAGGTCATACCTTGTGCCACAAACAGATTAAGTTATATGCAACAAAGTGTAAAACAGGCTGGGCGCAGTGGCTTATGCCTGTAATCCCAACACTTTGGGAGGCCGAGGCAGGTAGATCACCTGAGGTCAGGAGTTCAAGACCAGCCTGGCCAACATAACGAAGCCCTGTCTCTACTAAAAATATAAAAACTAGCTGGGCATGGTGGCTCATGCCTGTAATCCTAGCTACGTGGGAGGCTGAGGCACGAGAATTGCTCGAACCTGGGAGGCGGAGGTTTGCAGTGAGCCAAGATCGCACCACTATACTCCAGTTTGGGTGACACAACGAGGCTTCGTCTCAAGAAAAAAAAAAAAAAAGAGTAAATCAATGCATGACCTTGCCATTGTCCTTCTCTCATTCCTATTGGCCACTCTGTCTTTCCGTTCATAATTTTATAAATGAAGATTATTTTGTTTTCCTGCTTCGTCTGATATGAGTAGGATCCAGTTATCCAGGAAGGCCACTGAACATGTTCGTAGTTGATAACAATGCCCCAGGAGTGACTTACAAATTTTGAGTCATAAACACTGGTAGCTCAATGCCCCAAATATTGGGATAAAAAAACTAGCTATTGAATTATGGACTGCTTTTGTTTTTGTTTTTGTTTTTTTGATCAAAGTCTGACTTTCGTTGTATAATTAATTGCCATGTAGTGGTCATCGGGAAATATAAACTGCTTGATGATAAGTATCTCGAAATTAGAACAGCCTTTTAATTGTTATAGTTGACTACAGGGGAATAATATATGGGGTCAGCAAAGATCGTGTAGTTAGATTTATTTATGAAATCAATAGATTGTCATACCTGGGTAAACATTTGTAATTTTGCCATTGAATAATATATTTCTTCTTTCTCTCATTTTAAACTGTAAAAAGTTAAAAATAAAGTGACCTAATGTCAAATTTTTCAGGACATATTTATAATTGATATGCGTTTGCATTACTATTTGCGGCTGTGGGTGAATTGTACATTGGATGTTATTGGAACAATGTTGGTCATTGTGGGAGCTTTGCCCCTCTTCATTCTGGGGATTATTCCCTTAGTGTTCTTCTATTTCTCTATACAAGTAAGTGCATACATTTTTATTTGTATTAATAACTTATAAGTTCACAATCAAATATAGTTTCAGACCCACTCAAACCTCCTCTTTGTCCAGGTTCTCTAAGAAGCAGAGTCGAAGAAAGGAACAGATGTATTAGAGATTTACTGGGGGAAATGCCTGTAAAAGATAAAGGAGAGGGAGCAGAAGAAGGCTGGGCTGAGCAAGCCCTCAGACAGCGACTCAGGCTGAATGCCTGTGAGGGAGAAAAAGAAAGAAGATGGATTGGGTAACAAGGGTCTTGGACTACAGGACAGTTCTACAACAGGTTCGACAGGAAGTTCTCAATCACGGTTGCCTGTTGGAGGGTGTTATGTGCACTTTCTGCCAGTACTCAGTCATTGGCTGGCCGCTACGCTAATACAGCAGTGGATCCATCAGTGCAGTCGCAGGGGCTGTCGGTCAGCTATGCTCCTGCAGCAGGAGAGCTGGGGCCTGCATTTTTATGCTCACCACAAAACCTGTATGTTGTAATTTTAGCAGAAAATTAATTTCCCTGCACATCCAAGAGAGACAGATAATGCCTTTTTGTCTTGTTTTTTTTTTTTTTTTTTTTTTTTTTTTTTCCAGACATCACCTGTCTCTTACAGATAAACAATTGCTGGAAAGCTAAATATGTCTGTCATGATTCTTACATGCTCTCTTCATATTAAAATGTGATCATCCAATTTAAATTGCAAAATTATGTCACTGTAAGGCTGCAATAGTAAACAAAATTTCTTAGCATTTTTTTTCTTCAGCAATCAAACAAAGCAATTTTATTAAACAATGAAAAGAATCAATTAAAATGGATATCTTTATTATCTTTATTATTTTACAAGAAACCATGACAGCTTTTGGTTTAAAAAACATTTATAGCTTCATACAGAAATGACTCACATGAATTTCTCCACCTCGCTCCTACACTGTGATATAAAAGTTCTTTTCATATTCACAGATTTATACACCTTATTTCTGTTCCCATAATTTTTTTGACACTTATCTCAAGGTACTAGTCAAACACGCAAGAACTATAAATAGATGAATTTTTCAAATGTGTGATATCAAGAGATTATTATAAAAGATTTTAAACATCTTCTTTCTACATTGCCTTTATCAAAGTACATGCAATTTTTTATTACAGACTTAATCCACAAATAAAGAGTGAAATTTAAAGATAGTTGCAGAAATAACTATTTCCCATTTCTTTTACTTATCCTGGCAATAAGGACTTCAATAAAAGAAGAAATTAGTTTAAGTAAACAGAAAAACAAAAGTAGATTGTAAGTGTAAATGGAGCTCAAACTGAATCCAAAATAACGAATGTATATTTTTCCACTCCATATTAGTTAATTATCCTCAAATATGTAATCTACTATGAAAATGTAATCCTTACATTTGTTGGAGATTTTAAATGAAGTATAAAATACAGAGAAAATTACCTATTATTTCTAAATTTTCAGTGAAATTTCTATATTAAAATATGTATTCCAAAGCATGATTTCTATATCCTGATAGTCAGCTTTAACTTATCAGTTATCATATACAAGGTAAAATCAATGCTGAAGCATATATTTTAAATGTAGAAATATCTGAGACTCTTTTCAAAAAGATTCTTAGAGTTTAATGCTTTTCAAAAACCCAAGTTTTAAAATTCATGTTAGAGTTTAGTCTGCTCAAGCCAGACTACAAATAATTTTCTCATTTCCATACCTATACTCCATTATTCTTCCTACTGTACATCTTTTCCCTGTTCTTTCTGTCTGTCCCGATCTTACTTGACGTTGATGGCCTACGTCATTTTCCATTTTCTATGTGGCGCATTCTCTATCACAATAGTGCAAAAAGAACTGACTCCGTATCTACTATTCTAATATCTACTATTACGGGTTTATTACACTGGTGGCATATACTGATGGTATAATAAATCCAGAATATATGAAAATGTAAGTGTTCTGAGTTCAGAGACTATGTTTTATATATATTGTAAAAATCTAGGAAAAAAAGCACTCATGTGGCAAATGAAATTTTATGTGTTGGTCTCCTGTCTGGTAAACTCTAACAGAGTTACCAGGAGTAAAAAGGAGTCTAGGAATCATGTCTCTTTAGGGGGAGTAATATAGGATGAGGTCTGAATTTGGATTCAGGAACTTGGAGTTCTAGTCATCTTCCTTACTCATCTGCCTGGGACATCATTTCCCTTTCTAGGCTCTATTTCTTTCCCCTGTGCAATAAAGGTTTGATTTAGATGTATGCTATGTGAAGTGTGGTTCCTGGACCCATGGGCCATAGCCCAGACCTATTGGATCAGAATCTCCCAAGGTAGGGTCCAGAAACCTTTCTTTCAACAAACACTTCAGGCAGATGATTCTTACTAAAGTATAAGGAGCATTGATCTAGATAAAATTTCTTAAACCAGATTTCCCAGAGAGTTGCATGAAAGAACTCCATGGATTCTATAATTCACTGAAAATTTATCAGAAGCTCCAAGTGTGTATGCATATTTACATTTGTCTAGGGAAAGCATTTTACCCTTATTTATCTACTCACATGGTCTGTGACCCCAATAACATATTCCCTAATCTAGGCAATCTCTTAAATCCCTTTACAGCCTCAGAATGCCGTAGTCCTCTGTATTCTTCAGAGCACTTAGCACAGAGTAGAGTTCAGTTGTAGACCACCAGGCTGTATGTAACCTGAGATATGTTTTTGTTTAGCTTGCTCAGCATTTTTACCAAATGTAGACATTTTAAAACCAGGGATTTTACATAAAATTCCAGATTTAAAATTTTCCTGAAAATTGTGCAAGACCTCATAACTCTTGATTTTCATTTCCAGTTGGTAGCAATTTTCCGGGGCTGATTAATGATCCAATTAATTCAGGGCATGCTCCATCCAGCTTCCCACAGTCCTTCCTATCCTAATTGTCCTCAACTTCAAGCCAAGGGGAAGTAGACAACTTATAATTTGCTTTTTGTAAAAACAAAGTCTGCCTATACATATATATAACTTTTTGTAAAAACAAGGTCTCCCTATATATATATAACTTTTTGTAAAAACAAGGTCTCCCTATACACACACACACACACACACACACACACATACACATATATATAAAACTTTTTGTAAAAACAAGGTCTCCCTACATTGCCCAGGCTGGTCTCAGACTCCCGGGCTCTAGCAACCCTCCTGTCTTGGCCTCCCAAAGTGTTAGCATTATAAGCGTGGGCACCACACTCAGCCTCTCTCACAGTTCTGAAGTCAAAAATCAGTATATAGGCAGAGTTGATTCCTTCTGGAGGCTTTGAGGGAACATCTCTTTCATGCTCCTCTCCTAGCTTCTGCTGGCTGTCAACAGTCCTGATATTTTCGTTGGCTTCTAAATACATCACTTCAATCTCTGCCACTGGCAGACATGGTGTTTTCCATGTGTCTATGTCTTCCTTTTTGTCTCTTATGAGGATACTCAACATTGGATTTAGGGTGCACCCTACATCCAGGGTGATGTCATCTTGAGATCCTTAACTATTACATGTGCAAAGATGCTATTTCTGAATAAGGTCACATTCACAGATACTGGGGGTTAGGACTTGTATCTGACTTTTGGGGGGGTCACTCTTTAAATCACGACACAAAGGTCTTGTAGTTTTTAAACTATTAAAGCAATTTCTGCTACATCTTTCCGACTGCTTCTTTCTGTCTTCTGATTAGAGATACTATGTGGCAAGCTCTCGGCAAATCCGGAGGCTGACAGGAGCGTCCCGTTCTCCTGTCATTTCCCACTTCAGTGAGACTTTATCAGGAGTGTCCACCATCAGAGCATTTGGACATCAACAGAGGTTTATCCAGCAATACAAAGAGGTGGTGAATGAAAACTTGGTCTGTTTCTACAATAATGTAATTTCTAACCGGTAAGTCCCATCGATACTTAGCCTAAGATCAATCTCTTCTTAGACATCTTGCTCACTGACTTCTAAACAGAGGGTTTTGTATGGCATTTCATTCAAGTTTTAGAAGTATGTATTAATAAGACAAATATTTTCCAGTATTTAACGTACATTTAAATTGAATTGTATCTATTTATATTCACATGAATGGTACATACGATTTAATATGAAAAAGGTGCTATTAGAATTACTCATGACATGATTCTGCATGGTGTTTTATAGTTTTAGAATATATTTTATTTGTATATCCTGTTACAAAACAGTGTATACAAATTTTATTAAAAATTTTTGAATTTGAAGTTATAATCTCACATAAAGGAGAAAAATGAAATATTAAATAGTGGTTGAGCACATTTCAATTTTTAGAGACTAATTTTATCATATTAAAAAGTATATACAACTGGAAGGGTTGTATATACTTCCAATAGGATTTTTAAAATGCAATATATCATTTTAACTGGTGTTATTTTGCTTTTAAATTCTGATCAAGTTTTAAAGCAAAGTTCTGCAAAAGTAAAATGCATTTTCATGCAGATGAATTCTTTAAGTTATCACGGATGATCCTATGTTTGATTGAATTCCAAGTAAGTGGGGGAGAAAAAAGAAAGCAGCTCTTGCTGTTTACGTCTCGATTTCCCAGGGGAGACAGTTAGTACTAAATGCACCAAAACTTTTCCATCTCAGTTACTCAGGAATATATTCCATTTATCACAGGTGGCTGTCTGTTAGACTTGAATTTCTTGGCAACTTAATGGTGCTTTTTGCTGCACTGCTTGCTGTGTTGGCTGGCAATTCTATAGATTCAGCAACAGTTGGTTTGTCTATATCCTATGCCCTAAATGTAAGTAATAATGACTTTTGTGGTAGATGGTATGTTTATAATCCAATTAATTACACACTCTTCTTCTTTGCTTGTCTGAATTATATATTATATTAACTAAGTAATGAGAGACAAATCTGGATTGCTCTGGAGGCTCATTTCCTTCTCTATCTTGCTAGTCGCAGGAAGCTAGCTCAGCAATTCTAAGTTAACGTATAGGAAGAACAGGCTGATACTCAAGGCTGAGTGCTAAAGGACCAGGAAATCCTGATGTTCCATAGTTACTCAGAAGTTTCCTGCTCTCCTGTCCTGGTAGATTTATAGAGTATTAAAAGGGTAGGGTCCCTCTCCAACACAGCTGGTGTATCTCATGTGCTCAGTCTAAGCAAGAAGATAATGCAAGCTCTAGGGAGAATATATGAGCTGTTTCTCTTTGGCTTGTAAGTTTTTCCCTAATAAACCCTATTTGATATTACACTGTAATGCACTAGTGGTAGGATGCATGCTCCCTTTGTAAAATAACAAATGCCCTAAACTGCTTCCACATTATGGAGAAGATAAGTCTAGGTGATTGTGTTACATACTCTTGGTCCCATATCCAAAAACCTTGAGCCAGTTGCATTTCAGAATTCAGAATTTAGGCTGCTAGAAAGGAAATATGTACATAGCCATATCTAGGGCCTGGTTCAGAAGCCCGTAATCAAACACTACTGCATATGCCCACTAACTGGATTAAGAAAACGCTTTGAAGAGCCCCACATCAGTTCAGGCCAGGTGAGGTATCAAATGGGCTGGCACCAAACTCAAGAAAAAAACTGGATTGGACAAGTATTTTGACTTTTAGAATTCTGTTCAAAGTTATACCCTTAGAGAACCTATATTTGGGAATAGAGTGGGAAGAAAATATAGATTTTTTTTTTTCTTTTAAAGGGGAGCAGGAATAGTTAGAAATCTAGGAGAATCTGCCTTCTGATGGAAGGTAGCGAAGAATGTCAAAGTGTTTGCACACTGGTTTTTTTTTGTCATTTAGGATGCACATTTTTTTGAGGCATATACCATCAATCTTACATCATTCCTTATACCCACTATGCACTTCTTGCATATATGCTGAATTATGGTCTATCTTATCCCAAGTAATTCCATTATTTATGATATTAATGAGTTTAATATCCTTAAACACAAATATGCATATGAAGAAATATGCTTATTTCTAGAGCTGCTAAATAATCAAAAGAAATAAAGTATATGAGATAATATGTGACAAGTTCTTGGCAGATTCAAGAAATGAAAAGTAAAACTTTAGAAAAAATAAAGTATTATTTATGTTACAAAAAAAAAAACCCTAAAGAACATGCATTAAGCTCTTGTTTGCTCCACCATACCCCCTAGATAACTCATTCTCTGAATTTTTGGGTAAAGAAAGCATGCGAAATTGAAACCAATGCAGTTGCTGTTGAAAGAGTTTGTGAATATGAAAATATGGATAAAGAGGTAAGCACATCTCCTGTAATCCCAGTACTTTGGGAATCGTGGGAGGATCACTTAAGTTCGAGAGTTCAAGACTAGCCTTGCCAACATAGTGAGATTCTCTTTCTCAAAAAAAAAAAAAAAAAAAAAGTAAGCTGGGTATGGTGGCTTATGCCTTTAGTTCAAGCTACCTGGGAGGGTGAGGTGGGAGAATCCCTTCTGCTTGGTAGTTCAAGGTTGCAGTGAGCTGTGATCATGGCACTGCATTCTAGCCTGAGTGATAGAGCAAGATCCTGTCTAATTAAAAAAAAAAAAAAAAAGTATGAGAAAAAAAAGAGGTAAGCACTCCTAAATAATCAATAAATGGATTGGCTGCAGGAGTAAGACATTGTAATGTACTATAAATTGACATTAAAAACAAATGTTAAGCAAACCTGCATTTCCAAATTCATGTGATATTCAGTGTCTCAATGAAATTAAAACCAAAATTGTTATAAAGTGGCCTATTATTCTATATATCACTAAAATGGAAATAAAAATACTTCTAATTAAATTAGGATACACCCTAAATTGTAAGATATATCCCTACTTCAATGAGTTATAAAAATACAAGATCATATCCTGTTTCTAAAAGGCACAGTGATTTGTCCTCTACTGACGTGTAGTGTAAAATATACAACTTGCAATGATAACTTTGTGGAGATTTTACAGTGAGAAAAGTGTCTTAATATACTCAACTCATAATTATTTAGATTCTGCACAATTTCTAAATGAATTACATTTTATTGCTTATACCTTCTGTTCTGTTTACCCATCATTAGTATCTCCGTGAATGGGAAGGGAGAGGAGAATAAATGAGTCTATTTTGTTCCCTCTAATTAACTGTAATTTGGGAGGGTGAAGAGTTATTTCAACTAGTGACAGAGTATAATATTTAGGTTTCTAAAATATTTTACTCATCTGGATTGCTTCTGCTTCCAACTTCTACTAATTAACAGGGCAGATGACAAAGATGACTTGGATTTCTGTTCCTTCCTCAATCCACCTAGGAAGCTATCTTTCTTTTTTATCTTGTAACTCTTCCCCTTTCGCTCATGAATCTGAGGAACAGGTACCTCCTCCAAAGAAAAATCTAACATTTCCCATTGCATTTTTGGTAATATCTTTTCCTGTTTTCTCTCAGATCTTACTCCATTAACCACCTCTTCTAATTCCCACTCCCCTGCAGTTCCTCTCAGCCTGTAACTATGCCAAAATATTTTCTGCATTCTCCAACTCCTACCTGAACTTTGAATTTTTCTCTGGATTTTTCCCAAGGTCTTGTCTTTCCTTCTCAAAGAAATTTCATGAAAAATTAGTCTACCTTCACAATCTTCAGTTACCAGTATTCAACTTGTTTAGTCTGTCATCTCATGGCTAATATCAAATATTATTTTTCTGTATTTTCTAAATTTTTGCTCATGATATATATTTCTTTCACATTAGAAAAAGATGATAAAAATATGTGTGTACACACATTTAAACAAACAAACAAAAACCTTTATGTAATTCGATGCAAGTTGTGACAAATACTGCTATAAAAACTCTTGACATGGAAGGATGAATGTGTTCAAATAACCTTATTCAACCCTCTACACCTGTTTCTCTGCTTTCCGTTACAGAAAAGTTCTTTTGCAAAGTTGTCTGTACTTGCTTTTCTATCTCCTTTTCTCTGATTCATTTTTGGACCCTCTCCAAACACGCTTTTGATCCCACTATTCCACTGAATCTTCCCTCATGAAGATCACAACTGGTTCTTTGTCAGTCCTCACCTACCTGACCTATCATTTGATGTTAGCCATCACTCCCTCTCCCACGAAGCACTTTACCTCACTGTCCAGGCATCACGCAGTCTTGTGTGTTCTTTTACCTTGTGCTTCCTCCAGTATTCCACACAGGCCCCTGTCTTAGGTCTTGGGCACAACTAATTAGTTCCAAATAGTTATTAAACCCTTTGCCTAGAATGTTCTTCCATTGGTATCCACCTGGCGTTTTCTCTGACCATAGTCAGCAAAGCCTTTCCTAACTACCCTGCTTTAAATGACACCTCCTCCTCCTCCCAACCCTGGCTGTTTCTTGTCTTACAAAGCTTTATTATCATCCAACATGCTGTATATGTTATACGGTTCTTTTTGTCTCTCCCCACTACACCTCATAAGGGAAATAATTTTTATCTGTTTTTCTCACTGTGGAACCTCCAGCAACTAAAATAGTGACTGACACAGCAAACCTTCGAGGAACGAATGAATGACAAGCTGTCCTTATCTCAGCTAAAATTTCAAGTTATCTTCAGACCCTTAAAAGGATTTTAGAAAATCTTTTTCTTAATAACTTGATAGGAGATGAGAAGTCTTCTTACCTCAAAATATTTATTTCTAATATTCTCTTATAACTAGATAAGTTTCATGTTGGTAACGTTTAAAACTATTTTCAGAAAATCATAATATCCACAAATATCTTTCATCATTTATATTCATTTTTGTTACATGCATAAGAATTATTTTGGGGGGAGGGATTTTTTAATTATAATTGTCGTTTAAAGTATTTATTTTTTGTTTGTATTTGTTTTAAGGCACCTTGGATAATGTCTAGAAGACCCCCATTACAATGGCCCAATAAAGGTGTAGTGGAATTTATTAATTATCAGGCTCGATACCGAGATGATCTTGGTTTAGCATTGCAAGATATCACTTTCCAGACTCATGGGGAAGAGAAGGTATCATATATATTTCATATGTTTTAGTTTCCCTTTTATCTGAATGCATTCATTGTTGAGTATAATATGATATTGAATATAAGGTGGTCTTTTGTTACACAAAAGTAATAAAGACATGTGGTTGGTGTGTACTGAATATATTTGCCCTCTATAAAAACTACATTTCTTAATTAAATTGCTCATATACTACTGTGAAATATAATTTTGGTGTACTTAGTTTTTACTTCCTCTATAAAATGAATTGCAACAATAAGTAAATCCTTACCGCAAACACAATAAATCCATATATTTAACTATTTGTATGCTCAAAGACATCGTGTTTTCCAAAACCATTAGAGAGAGGGGAAAATGTTTGAAACACACTTTAGTTAACACAAGCAACTTACAAAACTATCGATAGTATATGATATTAGTTTTATTTTTTAAAAAAGCAACCAGACACATTAGCAAAAATATTTTTGAAGCAGAAATATTTTTGGAGCAGAAATATTTTTGGAACAGAAGCAATCATTCTGAAATTTTCATTACCCCAATGACTTCAACAGATTTCTGTTTTTTCTGATTTATTTTGTTAGACTTAAGATTTTATATTAGGGCAAACGAACCACTTTAATATTCTATCTGCCTAACGTTCCTATTAATACCAAGATGCAAATCAGCAACCAGAAGATATTGCTCTTTAGTTCTCATGGTCATAGGGAAATGTTTAATCACTGGGATGTTTATGACACGATGATTATTTTGGCCAGGAGTCAAAAACCTTAAACACTATTTTTGGCTGCCTATAATAGTTTTAATGCAGAGTTGCTTTGATACACCAGGGAAATTTACAGACATTCCTTTGAATTTTCTAGTCTATCTGGCAAAAGATTCCAGTGCCCTATTTGTTTCTTTGCTTGTTTGTTTCAATGAAGGGAAGATAGAGAAAATCTGTTTTCTGAAAATCTCAATAAAACCACTCATTATCATTGCTTCTTTTGCCCTAAACTTTAATGGGTAGTTTAGGGGTGGTTCAGGAATGGCCTGGTTTTCCTGGGTCTGCTGGGGATCTTTGGTGAGGAAGTAACTAATTTATTCAAAACTAAAGGAAAAACACAGAGTGTTTAGTCAGAGCCTTTCCAGCAAGTAAAGAGTATTTGGATAAAAACTGGTCCTTACAGGTCACCTGACATCTTCCATGCCCATCAAGGTTAGTCTTGGATCCCACTGACCTGATACCTGAATACATTTTTGCCAGTGCAAAGGGCCTTGTTTCCTTACAAAAAGTAGAGTTTATGATTATTTCATTACAGATTGGAATTGTGGGAAGGACTGGAGCAGGCAAATCCACACTATCAAATTGCTTATTTAGAATTGTGGAGAGAGCAGGAGGCAAAATTATTATTGACGGAATTGATATATCAACTATTGGACTTCATGACCTTCGTGGCAAACTTAACATTATTCCACAGGTAAAGCCTGTGTTGCCAGTAATCTTTCTTAACCCACTCCAAGAAAATCTGTTTTCTTTCTTTTTAAAAACCTGTTTCTTCCAAGTCTATAAATTCATTGTCCGAAGCCATATCATTTTAAATGGAATATATGAAAAACTGCTATGTAATTGAATCCTCTTTGAATACCCTTATCATAAAGCATTCCTCCTAAGAGCGTTTATCTATTTGAAAAACCAGTACATCTTTTTGATACAATTCCTTCATAATAGTAAGTACAAATAAAATTCAAATAAATAGATCAGACTGAAACACACTGATTTTTTTTGAAAAAAAAAATTACTGAAGTTTTTGCTTAGTTGTTAGTTTGAATGTAGAATTTTGACTCTTTTTCACTTGAAGTTTAGAAACATTAAAAAAATAACAGTAATTCAGTTAGATCTCTTTTCTCAAGTTCTTTGATTTTTCCATCTGTGGAATCAAAGGAACTTGATCATTAAGAGGCATGCAAACTAGCTTAAAAGTATGCCTCTTAAGTCAAGGATGAAATACTCAGCTGAAACTGGGTGCAGTGGCTCATGCCTGTAATCCCAGAACTTTGGGAAGCCAAGGTGGGTGGATCACCTGAGGTCAGGAGTTTGAGACCAGCCTGGCCAACATGGTGAAACCCCATCTCAACTAAAAGTACATAAATTATCCGGCCATGGTGCTGCACACCTGTAATCCCAGGCACTCAGGAGGCTGAGACAGGAGAATTGCTTGAACCTGGGAGGCGGAGGTTTCAGTGAGCCAAGATTGTGCCACTGCACTTCAGCCTGGGCAACAGAGCCAGAGTCCGTCTCAAAAAAAAAAAAAAAAAAAGAAAATCATTGTACTGTCTTCTAAAAATATATTAAAATGTCATATTGTTTAGACATATACTTGTATTCATGCATTTACCTCAAAACAAATTTGAGTAAAATCTGGAATTCTGGAAGGGGAAAAAATTAGTGGAAAAAAGGAGCCATCAGTCGTTCTTCTTTTATAGATAGAGTAAAATATAGTTTCACTAGGCATCTTGGTATAGAATAAAGAAAACGAACTTAATCTTTGAATTCTCTTCAACCACCAACTTACCTTCGTGTGGTGTGGACAAGAACTCTTTGGAACTTCCAGCTCACTCTCTGTAAAATAAGAATACTAACTTCTATCTTTCTGAGTTGGTATACTGATTGATAATATTATATACATACTACAATTCATATTTATTGTATGTTATATCCTTGACTACATGGCAGTAATTATCATCATTATTTTGGTGCTTGTTATTATTTTCAATAATAGGAATAGGAGAAAGAAAATCAGGAGACTTATGATGACTTAATATGAATTATAGTTTATTTTGACTCTCTTCTGTTTTTGTTTTAAATATAAAATGAATTTGTTGACTATAGTAGGTCTGATCATTTTGCTTTCTCCTGCTTTGTTTTCTGAGTCTGATTTTTAGCAATGTATTTATGCCTCATGACAGTAAGATTATGCGGGACTATTTTCTGCTCTAGCACCCTGTTTTATTTTCTGGAACCCTTCAAATGAACCTGGATCCCCTAAACAAATATTCTGATAGCAAGCTGTGGGAAGTGCTGGAATTGTGTCACTTAAAAGAGTTTGTGCAGTCCCTTCCTGAGAAGCTACTGCATGAGATTTCAGAGGGTGGCGAGAACCTCAGGTAAGCTGCTAAGAGCAGAGCTTGTCCAAGTTATTCATTCCAAGCTCTTTAGAAACTTGAACTGGCATCAAAGAGAAATATAGCTGCTGAGCCACCAGGGCCTGTTTAAAGTGCACCATGGCCGATTCCCTCTAGGGAAGAGAAGGAAAAAGTACATTGGTAGCTGCAGCCTGGGAAACCACTGGCTAAGAGAAAGGAAAGAAAAAATAAAGAACAATGCCCTATGAAAAGTCACTATTTAATTCAATCTTCTTTTGTCAAGACTGCTACTCTGAGAGCCTCGTTCCTAAAAAATGTTGTAAGGGGCTACTTTGCCTTCACCGTTGTTTGTTGCCTTAAGACAGCCCCCTTCATGTGACCAGAGACCCAAGGAAAGTGAGCTAGATCCCTGTAATGGCCTGCGTGGCAGGACTCCCACCACCCCTTCTTTGATCACTTTCTCCCTACCCCTCTGTGTTTCTGTGACATTGGTCTCCATGCTGTGTCATGAGTTTGCCAGGCCAATTCACGCCTACCACAGGGATTTTACATCTGCTGTTTCCTTTATCTGGAACAAGTTTTTACTGGAAATCTGCATGCCTCACTCTCCATGTCCTTCAGTTCCTGTCTTAAAACTTCTCCTGAGGATTTCTTTGGCAAGCCCATCTAAAATGCCCACCCCACATCCACACTTTATACCCCACTTCTGTGTGTTTGAATTCTTCTTAACACTTATTATATAGATACTATCCATGAAATTACTACATATAATGTTGCACCGTACTCGTATACCCCTCCTACTATGCTTTTTACTCAATTATCTTGCTTATTGCTTTCTGTGTCCCCATGAGAACGTATCTGCTACACAGAGATTTTTGTCTGTTTTGCTCATTGGTCTAAAGTCTGGCACTCCCTCAATAAATATTTCTTGAATAAAGGAACAAATGAAGTTGTGGGTGAAAGAAAGAAAGAATAGTAATACCATCAGAATTTTAAAACATGAAGTGTGTTACCATAAAGTCCATTGTTGAAATTATTATTATTATTATTTTAACAGCATGGGACAACGGCAGCTGGTCTGTCTTGCTCGTGCTTTGCTTCGAAAAACAAAAATTCTCATCTTGGATGAAGCAACAGCCTCCATCGACTTTGAGACGGACAAGTTGGTGCAGACCACAATCAGGAAGGAGTTTTCTGATTGCACCATCCTGACCATTGCTCACAGGCTGCAGTCTATCATTGATTCAGACAGGTGTGCTTGCTTGCTTTTCAGAAATAAAATCATTTCTGCCAAGATAAATATTGGGTATATGAAACACACTGATTACTTGCCAGTCATAAATAATTATATCTGTGCTGGGAGATACACAGTTTTCCCTAATGATATAAGAGGTATTTTCCAAAATAATTGAAGAAAAAGTTAAAGCTAAAAGAATATTAGAAAACTTGCTATAGACAATGACATAGAAGGTGTTTTCCAAAATAATTGGAAGAAAAAGTCAAAGCTAAAAGAATATTAGAGAACTTGATATAGTTCCTGAATTAACTAGCACCTATATGTTGAACTGAAATAACTCATACACTGGTTTAAACTTTATAGGCCGGGCGCGGTGGCTCAAGCCTGTAATCCCAGCACTTTGGGAGGCCGAGACGGGCGGATCACGAGGTCAGGAGATCGAGACCATCCTGGCTAACATGGTGAAACCCCGTCTCTACTAAAAATACAAAAAAACTAGCCGGGTGAGGTGGTGGGCGCCTGTAGTCCCAGCTACTCGGGAGGCTGAGGCAGGAGAATGGCATAAACCTGGGAGACAGAGCTTGCAGTGAGCTGAGATCCGGCCACTGTACTCCAGCCTGGGTGACAGAGCGAGACTCCGTCTCAAAAAAAAAAAAAAAAAAAAAAAAAAAAAAAAAAAAAACTTTATATTAGCAGGACCAATAAAATGTGAGGTGGAAGACTGTAGGTTACCTGATGCTATTCTTTTCACATTTCAGGGTGCTTGTTCTAGATTCAGGAAGCATTGTGGAATTTGAAGCGCCTCAGAATTTGATACGTCAGAAAGGACTTTTCTATGAAATGACAACGGATGCTGGAATAACACAAGAATCAGGCACAAAAAATAAATTACTTTAGCTGTACGTTAATTTGCACAATAAGAAATCACTACAGTGCATTAGTATTTAAAAAGCAAAGATAGAAGAAAAATGCACAAGGGCAGGCCCCTGCTATGAGTTGGCACACACTCTCATAGGCACCAGTTTTTGTTTGTTTGTTTGTTTGTTTGTTCAAGACAGAGTTTTGCTCTTGTTGCCCAGGCTGGAGTGCAATGGCATGATCTCAACTCACTGCATCCTCCGCCTCCTGGGTTCACGCGATTCTCCTGCCTCAGCCTCCTGAGTAGCTAGGATTACAGGCACCTGCCATCATGCCTAGCTAATTTTTGTATTTTTAGTAGAGCCGGGGTTTGGCCATGTTGGCCAGGCTGGTCTCGAACTCCTGACCTCAGGTGATCTGCCCATCTCAGCCTCCCAAACTGCTGTGATCACAGGTGTGAGCCACGGCCCCCTGCCAGCACCACAGTTTCTAACCATCCTGGGCTGTACCTAGACTTCCCTCTTCCATTCGTGCTTACCTTATTCACATTGGCCAAAATGCTAAGTGCCACTTGTCCTTTAAGTCCCTGACTTCACTTGGGAGTTCCCTTCTCAGCGTGTCCCCTGATCTTCCCCTCTGCCCTCCACTGTGATCTAGACACCCCTTTTCTGTGCTCTCATTAGCCCCATGTGCATACCTTTATCATGGCAGGGCTCATACTCTATTTTAATTTTTAAGTCTGCTTTCCCCTTGAAGGCAAGTGACCAGTTTTAATCATCTTTGTATGTTATGTTCCTACCATCGTGCCTTTCACAAAACTGATGCCCGACAAATGTTTGTAGAATGAATAGCTAGACATTTTAGAGTACTGTAAGTACTTATTTATATATAAACAGATGTGGGCTGGGCACTGTGGCAAACACCCATAATCCCAGCATTTAGGGAGGCCGAGGTGAAAGGATAGTTTGAAGCCAGGAACTTCAGACCAACCTGGGCAACAAAGTGAGATCCTGTCTCTACAAAAAATGAGTAAATATAATGAAAAAAATGAGACAGGCATGATAGTGCACGCCTGTAATCCCAGCTACTCAGGATGCTGAGGTGGGAGGATCGCTTGAGCCCAGGAGTTCAAGTTTGCAGTGAGGTATGATACACCATGGTACTCCAGCTTGGGTGACAGACACCATATCTTAAAAAAAAATAAGTTTTAAAAGTATATTTTGAGCTATTGTGCAATTTATGAAATGATGAAGAAATCACAGAAAAAAAGTTATTCAACTGCTTTTTGGAAACAGTAATTATATATTAACAGATTTTTTATAATTGTTTAGAATGTTTTATATTTTTATTATTTACCTTTGAGTAAAAAAAAAAGCCTAGTATTTTCTTTGGAACATTATTTTTTGGTTAATATACCAACCTCAGTGGGATATTTTATTACATTTATGAGAGGATTGTTGATTTGTAGTCCTAATCAGATTTAAAGGGCTTTTTCTTTAGTAGTTTTGTTTAAAAGAAGCAACGTTATGTCTCTGAATTGTCCTTCAAATTTTAAGTCTTTAAACTTCAATAGGATTTTCTTTCAAGAAGATTTTAATAAAATAGTTTAACATGTTCTTTAAAGCCCATCAACCATTTCTTTTGTCCTCCTTTCTTCCTCCCTGTGCAGCCCTGTACAACCTTGCTTCATTTCCTAAGGGTGTTTATGAAAAGTTGCCTTAAACTAGAAAACTTGTATTATCTAAAATCTCCTCCCTTAAGGATGTAAGCTACTTGAAGTGTTGTCCTATCTGTACAATCCCTGAAGTGCTTTGTAAACATTGAATAAATAGCTATTGAATTGTATTAAGAAAGGAATCAAAATACTTCATTTATGAGTTAAAAGATGTTTTAGCTCCCTACTCCTATAATTTTAGTAAATCAGAGAAGCTGCATAATTTTAAAATCTAATGGGAAATCAACAGTAGCCTGGATAAATTGTGGTATATTCACATAATAGAATTCTATCTAGCTATGAGAATGAATGTACAACAGCTACTGCGCACATTAGGCAATCTGATGAATCTCACAAAGAATGTTGAGTGAAATAGCCACAAAAGAATATTACTATATGACTCCATGATTCTAATTATATAATTTTTTAAAAGAAAAACTAATTTATACTATTAGAAGTTGGGATACTGGTTATCCTTGGTGGGGAGGGTTATAATAGGGTACACAAGGTAGACTTATGGGATAATGGTAGCATTTTGTTTCTTGAAGTGAATCTGAGTACTCATTCAGTTTGTGAATGTTCACCAATCTGTATATTTAGAATATGTGTAGTTTTCTGCATATGTATACAGATATATTATATCTTCATATGTAATACAGAGTAAAAGAAAAGCAAAAGTAAAAAACATAAAAAATGACTAAATCAAAGCTATTCAAATATAATTTTCTTGTTTTAAGAAATCAATATTTTATTCTTACTTCAATTATGTACATCAAGTTTGTTCAATTATTGATGTACACTAGAAGCAAAGCACAAAGTACTCAAAGTGATTGGATTACAGCGAGGTAGCACATTTGTAATAAAAAAGGTTATCCCATGATTGTATGATTTGTTTAAAGACTGTAACTTCAAAATAGATTCATAAAGTAATGATACATTTCAATATACAAAATATTTACCATAGCTGACAGAGAAAAATCCTAAGTAGCATTAAGTTGCTTTCTTTGAGGATAATAAGAACGTTTATTATTGAAAGCCCACGATGTGCCAGGTAATGTGCAATATATTTGGAACATGTGTCACTTTCAATTCTCACTCAATAATATCAGAAAGGCATTATCTACTCCATTTTATCAAATACGATACTAAGATTCCAAGAGGAGCTGGGCCAATAAGACAAAGAATCCAGGTCTACGTGAGTACAAAGCTGAGGATGCTCTTTCTAGTTCTCCATCAAGATGTCTCATTCCTAGAAGAGTCACTAAAAACTAGTCTGTAGTTTGAAAAAATTTCCAAATCTTTAAAAAAACAGGAATTTAAACCAATAGCTTTGTGGGCATACTAAATAAAATTAAAGTTTGCGGTAGGGGTAGGATCCATGCCTCTTTAAATATAGTATTAGGTTGGACCATATAAAATATTCATTTCTGTAGGTCAAAAAATGGCTGAATAATGGCAATTTCATTTACTTCTAAACATAGCCTTGATATAGAAGTGTTTAGAAACATTTGATCCTCGATCGCTGATACTCTTTCTTCCAGTTGATCGAGTCGGTTACTGAAGCTTGTGCATTTGTCACCTATTTCTCGTGTCATGGTTTTCATCTCTGTCATTTCGTTTATGACCTTCTCTGCATTAATTACTCTAGGTATCATTTCTTCCACTCTTTTTTCAAGATTTTTAGTTTCTTTGCGCTGGGTACGTAATTCCTCCTTTAGCTCTGAGAAGTTTGATGGACTAAAGCCTTCTTCTCTCATCTCGTCAAAGTCATTCTCCATCCAGCTTTGATCCGTTGCTGGTGATGGGCTGCGCTCCTTTGCAGGGGGGAGATGCGCTCTTATTTTTTGAATTTCCAGCTTTTCTGCCCTGCTTTTTCCCCATCTTTGTGGTTTTATCTGCCTCTAGTCTTTGATGATGGTGACGTACTGATGGGGTTTTGGTGTGGGTGTCCTTCCTGTTTGTTAGTTTTCCTTCTAACAGTCAGGACCCTCAGCTGTAGGTCTGTTGGAGATTGCTTGAGGTCCACTCCAGACCCTGTTTGCCTGGGTGTCAGCAGCAGACGCTGCAGAAGATAGAATACTGCTGAACAGCGAGTGTACCTGTCTGATTCTTGCTTTGGAAGCTTCCTCTCAGGGGTGTACTCCACCGTGTGAGGTGTGGGGTGTCCGTCTGCCCCTAGTGGAGGATGTCTCCCAGTTAGGCTACTCAGGGGTCAGGGACCCACTTGAGCAGGCAGTCTGTCCGTTCTCAGATCTCAACCTCCGTGTTGGGAGATCCACCGCTCTCTTCAAAGCTGTCAGACAGAGTCGCTTGTGTCTGCAGAGGTTTCTGCTGCTTTTTGTTGTTGTTGTTGTTGTTGAGCTGTGCCCTGTCCCCAGAGGTGGAGTCTACAGAGACTGGCAGGCCTCCTTGAGCTGCTGTGAGCTCCACCCAGTTCGATCTTCCCAGGGCTTTGTTTACCTACTTAAGCCTCAGCAATGGTGGGCGCCCCTCCCTCAGCCTCGCTGCTGCCTTGCGGTTAGATCGCAGACTGCTGTGCTAGCAATGAGGAAGGCTCCGTGGGTGTGGGACCCTCCCGGCCAGGTGTGGGATATAATCTCCTGGTGTGCCCGTTTGCTTAAAGCGCAGTATTGGGGTGGGAGTTACCTGATTTTCCAGGTGTTGTGTGTCTCTGTTCCCTTGGCTAGGAAAAGGGATTCCCTTCTCCCTTGCGCTTCCCAGGTGAGGCGATGCCTCGCCCTGCTTCAGCTCTCGCTGGTTGGGCTGCAACAGCTGACCAGCACCAATTGTCCGGCACTCCCCAGTGAGATGAACCCAGTACCTCAGTTGATAATGCAGAAATCACCTGTCTTCTGTGTCGCTAGCGCTGGGAGCTGGAGACTGGAGCTGTTCCTATTCGGCCATCTTGCTCCACCCCGGGCCTTTCTTTTAAAAGAACATTTAAAAGCTAGAATGCAAAAACATAGTAGTTAAGAGTTCAGGATCTCAAGACAGGATACCTATGTGAACTCAACCACTTAATAGTTGTATAAACTTGAGTAACTTTACATATTTCTCTGTGTTTATTTGGGAGTCATAATTCTATTTACCTCCTAAGTATGCTTTAGAAATTAAATCATGTAATACATGTAATCACTTAAGACAGTGTCTAGCACATAGAAAACATTGAATAACATATTGGCTATTATTTAAACACCAAAACTCATTGTTCCTTATAACCATAGTCTCACATTTACAAAATCACATCATAGGACACTTTTTTTTTTTTTTTTTTTGAGCTAGAGTCTTGCTCTGTCAGCCAGACTGGAGTGCAGTGGCATGATCTCAGCTCACTGTAATCTCCATCTCCTGTGCTCAAACAATTCTCCTGCCTCAGCTTCCTGAGTAGCTGGGATTACAGGCATGTGCCACCATGCCTGGCTAATTTTTGTATTTTTAGTAGAGACAGGGTTTTACCCTATTGGCCAGGCTGGTCTCAAACTCCTGACCTCAGGTAATCTGCCCACCTTGGCCTCCCAAAGTTCTGGGATTACAGACATGAGCCACCACACCAGGACACACTCCTTTTTTTTTTTTTTTTTTTTTAGATGGAGTCTCTCTCTGTTGCCCAGGCTGGAGTGCAGTGATGCAATCTTGGCTCACTACAACCTCCGCCTCCTGGGTTCAAGTGATTCTCTTGCCTCAGCCATGTGACACCACACCCAGCTAATTTTTTATATTTTTAGTAGAGACGGAGATTCACCATGGTAACCAGGATGGTCTCGATCTCCTGACCTCGTGATCTGCTGGCCTCGGCCTCCCAAAGTGTTGGTATTACAGGCGTGAGCCACCACACCCGTCCCAGGACACACTCTTAAGTAAATAAAAAGTGCAAAAATTTTATAAAAGCCTATTTTATACACAGCAAACTTGGGATAACTGGAGATTCAAAGAAGATATAGGCCTCAGTGATGCATAATATTATCTCAGTGAGATCAAGCAAATATGAGGAGGCAGCAGTTAGGAACTTCTTCTAGCTCCTTCTAGTTCTCCTTTCCTACTTTCCTGGATGCAAGTAGATCCTTTTTTAATACAAGAAGTAAGAACTTCTGGTTGTACTGTTATCGACATGTCTCTAAATCTCCTTATGAAAAAGAAGGCTATTTGGTAATTCACGTGTCTACTATGCTGCTGGGTTAATGGGCCGAGGTAATGGGTCTGAACCATAAGAAGAGTTCCTGGCTTCTTGATGATTGCTATCTAGGTAACCCAGGCTTCTCACTGGTTACTTTCAGAATGCCCAGTCTGAGCTTAGTTATCATTGTTGCCCAAAGATAGTAACTTTTTGCTTATCTCAATAATGCTGCAAAAAGAGAAAAGGAATAGGCATAGGAGGAAAATGTAAAATAGATTGTAAATAGAAAAATATTTTTGATGAATTTGCTTCAAACATTTAGAAAGAAAATAACACATATGCATTTTTTTGTGTGACAAGGACAGTAACATAGGATCAGTTTTGAATTCATATTTAAACAACTCAGATCTTCCTTAATGTGCTTGTGATGACTGGTCTATGGCCTTTTAAAACTCTGATATACATAGTAGAAATAATGTGGTGATCAAGACGAAGACTAAAATGAATGATTTGGAATGCAAGACAATGGAGTGCAAAAGGAACTAGGCGTAAATATTAGTACAGCTTCAGTCACCACTAATTCCCTGTGCACATCTGCTTCTGGCTTTCTGTCGTGAGCATTTGTGCAACAATTTCCAGATTTTACAGAACATCCTTCTGCTTGACCTATATTACCATACCTGTCTACGATATTAGAGAGGTAACAAACAAGAATTACTGTCAGTCATGATACATAAGGTCTTGAAAAGTGTCGTTTCATATATTCTGTTAGACTTTTTAGTTAATACAGGCAGGAGGAAAATCAGTTTTCTTTTATTCCATCTTGGGCAGAAGCAGAAGTCCAATAAAAGATAATGTGAACAAATGTTTAACTACATAAGGGTCATAAATTGAAAAGTACAAACATGAAAAGAAGTAAAACAAAGAAGTGTAAACAACCACATGGCTTGTTGTTCTCAGGTAGAAAGAAGTCCCAAAATAGAGAGTACAAAGTTGGTTAAGGTGGCTCCATATCACCTGGGCTGTACCTATCTGTTTCAAACATCCACAGCATGTTTGTTGCTTGGTAGCTGCAAACTCCTTGCTATCTCCAGTATCATGTCTGCATTCCAAGAAGAAGAAATGAATGGTGAGCAGACATTTGTACAATCTAAATGTGTAAAAAAAAAAAAAAAAAAAAAAAAAAAGTCTGAGTTTATACCTAGTGATTTATGCTTATATCTCATTGGCCAGAATATGTCACAGAGCCATCCCTAGCTGCAAGGGAAGCTGGAAAATATAGTTTTTGAAGTAGGGATATTGCTGCTCCAAATAAAAGTGGGTTCCGGAAGTAAGCATGAATAAAATAAATATTATGATAGCATTTAGCAGGGTCTGCCACAACTACTCAAAGAACTTTTCAATCATGTCAAAATTATCTTATTAGTTTAGCAACTTGGGAGACAGAGGAAGGGTACTGATTACACCTAATAATTGAGACCCAATTTCCAGTTTCCAACAGTCCATGTTAAATAATTTAAGGTGAATGAACTCTAAAAAAAAGTGTTTTTATATTAGCTTTACATACATACACACACACATTCACACATATATATGTATACATATAATATATATAAAATAAGTTACAGAGTTACAAGTGTTAGAGCATTTGAAATTTTTTAGGTATTTTAGGTAGGACAATTAATAGGTAATTCAATGAGGTATCAAACAGACTGTATTTATTCCTACTTTAAAATGTGAATAATTTAATGTGAGGCAAATCATTTATAATTCTTGTAAAAACAAAGTAAATGCTTTACCAAAGCAAAATTTTTTTCATAGTTCATCAGAAGAACCCTCAATAATTTACAGAAATTTTAGACCCATTGAATTAGGCTCTGATGATACTGGGGAATGTAACCTATTTGTTGCTCCTTAACAAGCCCACATAAGGCTATGCGCAGTGGCTTATGCCTGTAATCTTAGATTTTGGGAGGCTGAGGTGGGTGGATCACCTGAGGTCAGGAGTTCGAGACCATCCCAGCCAACATGGCAAAACCCTGTTCCTACTAGAAATACAAAAATTAACTGGTTGTGGTGGTACCTGCTCTAATCCCAGCTACTCAGGAGGCTGAGGCAGGAGAATAGCTGGAACCTGGGAGGTGGAGGCTTCAGTGAGCTGAGGTCGCACCACTGCACTCCAGCCTGGGAGACAGAGCGATACTCCATCTCAATCAATCAATCAATCAATTAAAAAAACCCACATAAAATTGACAGTCACTGAACTTTGTTCATTTCTGTATCTACCATATGTATTAATCCTTATCGCTTTCTTTGTGCCAGGCACTTACAAAAACCAAGTGAAATAGGTGCTATTGATTTCATTTTGTATTTAAGAAATCGATAAATTCTAAACCTGCTTGTTGAAAATGTAAAGGAATAAAAAGCATAAATCTCCAATGTTAACATTAGCTGGTAAATACGAGGTCTTACATGGATACTATCCAGGTTTGGTAACTGAACAGAAAAGGTACTATGGGATTGTATTCTGTAATGGATAAGGCAGCACAGCACTGGAATTACAAGCATAGACTGGATTTGAATCCTGACTTTCTCACTTAATAGTTGTAATCCTGGGAAAACTGCCTAACATATCTATGCCTTAATTTCCCTATTTGAAAATGCAGATAATAGTACCTCCTCAAATGGTGCTAGAACTAAATTGATTAGTATTAGTAAAATATTTAGAGCAGTGCCATAGTAAGAACTCTATTATCTGCTGTTGTGTAACAAATTAATCCTAAGCTTAGTACTTTAAAATAACAGAAATGAATGATCTCACATTTTCTGTGGGTCAGGAACCTGGTAGTTCAAACTGTTTATAATTCTTGCCAAAACAAGAATTAAGGTGTCTCATGACATGGCATTCAAAGAGTCAACTGTGGCTGCATCATCTCAAGACTTAGTAAGGCTGGAGGGTTCATTTCTTTTTTTTTTTTTGAGACGGAGTCTGGCTCTGTCACCCAGGCTGGAGTGCAGTGGCCGGATCTCAGCTCACTGCAAGCTCCGCCTCCCGGGCTTACGCCATTCTCCTGCCTCAGCCTCCCGAGTAGCTGGGACTACAGGCGCCCGCTACCTCGCCCGGCTAGTTTTTTGTATTTTTTTAGAAGAGACGGGATTTCACCGTGTTAGGCAGGATGGTCTCGATCTCCTGACCTTGTGATCCGCCCGTCTCGGCCTCCCAAAGTGCTGGGATTACAGGCTTGAGCCACCGCGCCCGGCCGGGTTCATTTCAAGAAGGCTGTCTCAGGTAGCTGGAAATTCGTGCCTTCTGTCAGCTGGGGGGTACCTGTCTGCCTCCATGTGGCCTCTCATCTTCTAGGGTGTCTTTCTACACCTGTATTCACCAAAACAGCTTCTTTACATGGTCTTCTTAATGTGGCAGCTGGGATCCGAAAGAGAAAGCCAGTGAGAAGGTGCAACCAAGAAGGAAGCTGATCTTTTTTAAACCTAATTTCAGAAATGACATCCCAGTATTTCTGCCGTATTATTCATTAGCAGTGAGTCATTATCTCTTGCCCAAATTCAAGAGAATAGGATTACACATGGATGTTAATTCCACAAGGTGGAATCACTGGATCCCACATCAGAGGCTGCCTACCTCAGTGAGGCACTATCTGTTAATTAAGATAAATATGAACTATTGCTGTATTCCTTCACATATTTGAGTCTCTCCAAGGTCAAGTCTACCGTCATTATCTAAAGGCTCATGTTAAAAGATTAAATTAATCAAATGAATTTCTTAAAGCAAAACACAATTAATATATTGTTTATTTGTCCAAAGACTACTATAAACTTTGGTTAGAGAAATATTTATTAACCATCAACCAAAGGAATCCTGTTATGCAGGATTATTTATTAACTAGCTAGATTAGGTTAGCTTAGTTTCTGGCTCCACCATGGTCAGAAGCCATGAATTGGTGTTCAGAATTCTGAAGACACTGTTCATATGCTACAAGAACTGTCTTTTCTAAATTAGAGAAATAAGTGGGAAGCATATAACCAATACAAAGGATATAGAGAAATGTACATTTCAGGAACAACTAGGCCACAGTTATTGAGATTGAGTGCCTAGGGCATCAAATCAGTTCCATCCTCACTTTTTTATTTATATGCCTGAAAAGTATACTCCAGACTAGTCCTGAATGAAAAAGTACATAGTTTAAAAAACAAACTGCAAAATGGTATTTATTTACATTAAAACATGAATTGCCTGTATACACATGAATAGAAGAGGAACAATCTGTTATGCACAATAACTGTAATATTTAGTACATGTTATACACAGTAGTATCTGTTAAGTCAGTGGTTTGAGTGAAAACACAGTACCAAAACATTCCGGATACAAAATAAATTACTCATTCACATATTCTAATCATACAAGACACTTAATATTTTAAAAGTTACGTACTTCAAATAACACTGGCTAAATGTACAACTAAAGTGTATTAAGTTTTTTTAGGAAAAGACTTCAGATTGTTATTCATAAATGATCCCTTTCAGGATGCATTATCTTTTAAATAAATAAACTAAATTGACTTCAAGACTATTTATAAATAGCCCACTAAAATATGATTGAACACATTCTTTCATTTTATTAAAGGTGTAGCTATATACTAGAGAATATGCTCAACTACTGCCTCCAAATTCCAACACTGTCATTCTAATTTGCAAATAGAAATTATTTAAATTCCAACTTTAGTACATGAGATTAGCTGCCTGCCCTATGTTGTCAACTGTTTCCAAAAGTATTAACAGATTAACAGACTGTCTTGAACATCTCAAACGTTTGAGAAATTCAAGGGTTTTTTCTATGTTTTAGGTTAAAGCTGAGCCTATATATGGAGATTTTGAGATAAACTGAACACTTTTAGAAGACCTTCACAAAGAGCTTTTCAATTCTAAAATCTATTACAGATGTATATAAAGTCCAAGAGAACATTTGGAATATTTTCATAATGCAGTGAAGAATTCATCTTTGGCATTTCTCCATTCATTCTAAAACATTTCAACAAACATTTTATACATTTCTATCTACCTACTATTGACATTTTCTGTACACAAAAGTATTTGATTGAAATTTGAGTTTTAACAGCAATTTCATTGCTAATAATTTTTTTTTAGATATGAAAAGTATTAGTAACATTCAGTTTTTTACTATGAGAAGCTGAAATATTTTGATGTTGTTGAAATGAATTTGCTCAGTTTCCTTCTTCGATGACTGGCAATTCAACATCCTATCAAATTCAGCAATGGATAAAGCAGACATACTTTACATTAAAAAACAAAAATTGTGACAAGGACATAATTTTTGAATAATATGAAGCATTCCTCTATTAAGGAAAATGTGTGTGTGTGTGTGTGTGTGTGTGTATATATATATATATATCCATATATCTTCAAATAAAATGGGTATGACAGAAATCAAACGGTTATATTTTCTTTCTTGGTATCTGTGGTTTTTCTTAAAGGAAACAAACAACAAAAACCAACAACTCTGCTACAAATGCCGATTTGTAGAAACGTTGCCACAATGACTTCCACATTAGATTTCCACGTTACTTCCAGTATTCACAAATTTTTTGCTCTCATCATAACCAACCTAATGTTTGAAAATAGTCCAAGTGTAATTATTTAAAAATAATAATAGAAAACAATAACACAGCTTTTATAATTGAACACATTTTCCTCATTCAAAACTAAATATGAGGAAAAATCTCAGTAAAACGGAACCAAAACCATTTAGTAGCTCAATGACATGCTATATTCCCCAGGGCTTACCGAAAATATAAACAAAGAAACCAAAATGTAAAACAAATACAGTAGGTAATTGATGCTATTTGCCAATGTTTGCAAAGGTCTTGGGTAACAAAAATGAGATAGTAATTATGGCTCTGACATTAACACATTCTTCAAATGCAATTACCAATTTTATTCTCTAACCAAACAGAATAATGGAAATCCAAGCAGAGAATGATGTACAGGACATAAAGGAATTGGAATATAAATTGGGTATTTCTACTATATGGTGCTGAAAAACTTGAATGCCTTTAGAAACAAAATAAATTCATCTATTAAATGCATAAAACTCCTGGAGAATATAGATTACAAGAATATGACACTTAACAGGATACTGAATTTGTGAATGTAAATTTGTTATATAATATGGCAGTTGCTATTATGTATGCAGCGTATGCTAATAATACTGCTATCTTCCAACCACTGTAAATACCTGACAAGATCCTTCAAGTATAGTTCAAATTATTAGTTACATGTGATAATACAAGTAATTACCAGCTCCTGCTAATACAATTTAGTAAGAACTGGAAATCTCATAATTGGCACTATTTAATGTTTCTAGAATATAATGTTAAGTGCATATGGTTATCAATCTCCAGAATCCAGAAAATATAGTCATCCATATTCTTATAAGAGAGCTGTACCTCAATTTTATCATTTTAGAGTATTTGTTAGAATAGGATCTCTCCAAAATCAAATAGGATCAATTTGGACACGTCTAATCCTAAGACAAAACGCCATGTAAAATTTTCCTGTATCTAAATGTTGCCCTCTAGGTAAATCTGTGATATTTTAGAAAGAGACTTTCTTTTGTGGAAAAGGTAATCTGATAAACGGGAAGAGATCACCAGACAAGATCACAAATAACCATTATTTCTACAGAATTCAGTTGAAGTTGGTTTTTTGTAAATGCTTATTGGGAATTTCTAAAGCACTGACTTGGAGAGGCCAAGAGCCTCCATCAATCCCTGCTTGGATAGCCACTCCCGTTACCACTGCTAGGTCAGGGTCTACAGATGTGTTGGGATCTTTTCCAAAGAACTCTTGAATGACCTGACGGATCCGAGGAATACGAGTGGAGCCCCCAACTAAAACCACCTCATCAATCTCAGTCTTTTCCAGGTGGCCTTCTTTCAATACTTGCTGAATGGGTACGAGTATTTTCTGAAACAGGTCTTCATTCAGGGTATCAAAGAGTTTGCGTGATATTTCCATTTCAAATAAAACCTGACTTTCTCCACTTTTCTTATCAGAAAGGCCGTGTCCAAACCCACTGTTCACATGATGGTCATCTGCTGAGGAAAGTTTGTCTTTTGGCAGTTCAGTGTCACTAGTATGAGGTTCCTTCCTGTCCTGTTCCTCCACCGTTAGTAATACTGACAACTGAGCAGCTTGATGAAGAGTCAGATTTAATTTGACCATTTCCACAGCTTGTCTTAATCTGTGGATCTCCTCTTTCCTAGAGGGCACAAAGCCATACGTTTGATAGATCTGTTTATATAAGTACTGAAGCAATCTCTGATTGAAGTCCTGTCCTCCAAGTTTATTGTTTCCTGAGTGAAAAATAAAAAAGTTTAATATAGTTACGCACATATGTGTGTATGTATACATGTATATTATTATGTATATGTAACAACTATATTCTGGGAATAACAAATCCCTGTTTCACGTATCATTACAATTTTATTCATACAAAGACTGGTTAAAAAGAACTGTGTTGCTGGGCATGGTGGCGCACACCTATAATCCTAGAACTTTGGAAGGCTGAGGTGGGAGGATTGCTTGAGACCAGGAGTTAGAGACCAGACTGGGCAACATGGCAAGACCCTGTCTCTACAAAATAAATCAATAAAAAAAAATTTAAAAAATAATAACTGGGTTAAAGCTATCTTAACCCAAATAAGTACTATTTAAAAACTAGTGCACATCAGGGTCAAAATTTTAAATTATGTAAAAGGAAGTATCTCTTCACAGCATCAAATACTTTTTCAGTAAATAGAGATTAAGAATACAGATTGGCTTATAAGTAGCTATTTAAAAACACTGAATGTCATTCTCAACAGAAGAAAGTGCTTCTTATAATGAAAAAGTAGGTATTTAATCTCTTTTTCTCCTTTCATTTTTTCTTGCCTGATTAGTAGGACCTGAAAAGGTCTTTCTACTTTTCTACCTGAAAACTAGATAAATAATTTCAAAGGAAAAGAGTAATGTAATATAATTTCCTGGTATTTAACTTGATTCGAAGAAGAGAAAAAACAATGCAGAGGTTAGAATACCTATAACTTACAACTCAACTCGTCAAACAGGTTGAATCCCTTAAGCTACATTCAACGAAACGAAAACCTTTAAAGAAAGGGTTTAGAATGCAAAATCCTATCATTTCCTAGGGAAAAATACAATCCGATTTTCTAAAGACATCTACTCTATAAAACATATTAAATGAAATATACTGATCACCCTTCATTTTAAATAAATGTTTCTGCCCTCTGTTTCCTTTCTTCACCATCACCATGAAAAGTCCTACTGGCTCCATGAGCCGTTAACTGGGTAATGGGCAATGTATTTATTTGACTTATAGGATGCCCAGTCATTTTTTGAGATTTAACTTTTGGCAGTAAATATATACAAATGGTGGTATAAAATTACATATACAGAAAATTATCAAAATAAAGTCAAAGAATTCCAGGGGAAAAGGAGGATGCACTACACATTGGATATGTTAAAGAAAGCACTGCCCAAATTTCTTCAACTCTCCCTGCATTTTTCTGTATTTTTTTTTTTTTTTTTTTGTAGAGAAGGGGTTTCACCGTGTTAGCCAGGATGGTCTCAATCTCCTGACCTCGTGATCCGCCCGCCTCGGCCTCCCAAAGTGCTGGGATTACAGGCGTGAGCCACGGTGCCCAGCCTCTCCCTGCATTTTTCTTACCAGACATTGCTCGGGTTAGAAACATCCCTCCTTGTTTATTCAGTAAAGACACATCTAGAGTTCCTCCACCCAAGTCGATCACCAACACGTGGAAGACGTCAGCCTTGTGGAGGCCATAAGCCATAGCTGCCGCTGTGGGTTCATTTATTACCCTCAAAATCTTCAGTCCTGTAAGATTGGTTGAAGGGAAGAAAAACTCATGAGAGGATGCGATAAAGTAATCTCTTCCCACTCACAGGATGTTTGTGTCTTCTGTGACATGAACTCCACCAATGAGTAATAACGAGAGCAGTCACAAACCGAACAGAAGCATGAAATGGGAACAGTACACACAGGCTCTTCTAAATGGTATCTTTAAAATGATTCTGAAAGATTACAATATAAAGAAATAAAAGTCAAGGTTCAGTGGAATAAGTCATTCTACTCTTTATTAATTAACACTTAATTTTCAAAATGTCTCCCAGCCTTTTCTAACATTCGTCTTCTACATTGGAATATATGAGCAATAAAAATTAATCATTATGCCGAGGCAGGCAGATCACGAGGTCAGGAGATCGAGACCATCCTGGCTAACACGGTGAAACCCCGTCTCTACTAAAAATACAAAAACTCATCTGGGCGTGGTGGCGGCGCCTGTAGTCCCGGCTGCTCGGGAGGCTGAGGCGGGAGAATGGCGGGAACCCGGGAGGCGGAGCTTGCAGTGAGCTGAGATCGCGCCACTGCACTGCAGCCTGGGAGACAGAGCGAGACTCCGTCTCAAAAAAAAAAAATTAATCATTATATACTATCACTTAAGTGCTATGGAAATTAAAGAGGCTTATGTTGAGCAGGTAAAAGATCAGGTTTCTTTGAATGAAATTCCTGCTTTAAACTACATGTCACACTTATGAGTGGTATGGAAAGTAATATGGCATTATGTATCAGGAGCTATGACAACATTCAAACTCTAAAGAATTACTCCAAAGATCACAACACCCTTCCCTTCAGCTCTCTGATTTTACCACTTATTCTACTCTGGCCACACTGACCAGTTTCCTATCCTCTATGTACCAGCAAATTCCCAGCTTATGGCTGTTGCAGTGGCCATCTCTTCTTCCTACAACACACTTTCTCCATGTGTCTGCATGGTTAACGATTTTGCTTTCTTCAAATGTGCTTAAATGTTACTTTCTCAATGAGGTTTGCCTGATCACTCTATTTAAATTCTACAAGTCGTCCATCCCCTGACCACCAAAAGCAACCTGGACCCATTAGCCTGCTCTTTTCTTCATAGTAGGTTACTTTCTGATATACATTGTATCAGTGGCTCTCAACAACGCAGGATTTTACCTCCAGAAGAAATCTGGCAACATACGGAGACATTTTTCATTGTCACCACTTGGTGGAGGAGGGTGCTGGTGAATAGAGGCTAGGGATGCTGTTAAATATTTTGTAGTTCACAGGACAGTCCTCCACAATAAAGAATTATCTGGCCCAAAATATCAGTAATGGAGAGGTTGAAAACATTATTAAATTTACCTTTTATGCTCATTCTGTGTTTCCCTCTGGTAGAATGTAAGTTCCATGAGAACAAAGATTTCTTTCTTTTTTTAGCAAGGCCCTCAATATTGGTTCAATGGCATTAAATGTTAAATCATTAAATGATCTACCTCAGATTTTATTTTAAAAATTATATTCACCTTAACATTAATGGAATTTAGAAGAAAGAATGCCTCACTGCTAACATGTGTCCATTTTCTCTTTGAGCCTTTGTCCTGTAGCTATCTGATTGGTTCTTATTACATACACATTTTATATTGTGCTATAGAGCTTTCAAAATTATAAACCTGTCTAAAAATCCATCTACTTTACCTACTGTGATGGTTAATATTATCATCTTGATTGGATTGGTGGATGCAAAATATTGTTCCTGGGTGTGTCTGTGAGGGTACTGCCAAAGGAGATTAATATTTGAGTCAGTGGACTGGGAGAGGCAGGCCCACCCTCAATCTGGGTGGGCACCATCTAATCAGCTGCCAGAGCATGCCTAGAATAAAAGCAGGCAGAAGAATGTGGGAGGATTAGACTGCCTGAGTCTTCCGGCCTCCATCTTTCTCCCGTGCTGGATGCTTCCTGCCCTTGAACATCGGACTGTAAGTTCTTTAGCTTCTGGACTGTTGGACCTACACCAGTGGTTTGCCAGGGGCTCTCGGGCCTTGGGGCACAGACTAAAAGCTGCACTGTTGGCTTCCCTACTTTTGAGGTTTTGGGATTCAGGCTGGCTTCCTTGTTCCTCAGCTTGCAGCCAGCCTACTGTGGGACTTCGCCCTGTGATAGTGTGAGTCAATAAACCTTAATAAAATCCCTTTCATATATACATATATACTATTAGTCCTGTCCCTCTAGAGAACCCTAATACACCTACCATATAGTTTGTTTATTTTGACTATCGTGTGGTTTGGGAGGTGGTAAATCTTACTACAGAAGGTTTTCAACCCAACACAATTTTGAGAAAAATGCATCTCAGTCAAGGGTACTGTTACCTGCAAGGTTAGCAGCTTCAATTGTTGAATTTCTCTGTTTTAGATCAAATTCTGCCGGTACAGAAATGACAGCATTGGCAACTGGCATTCCAAGATAGGCCTCTGCCATTTCCTTTAACTTCAACAATAGTCGAGAGCCAACATATTCTGGGGACACCGTGATGGTCTCATTACTTGTCACAGAAAACTCAACCATTCCATTTTTGTTTAAAACCTGTGAATAGGATTTGCAAATAAGTAAATGAAAGAGTAAAAGTATATATACATATATATGTGTATATATATACAGACAGACATACATATATACATAAATGCTAGACTTCCTGAGAACTTACCTTTATCTTTACAAAATAAAAAAATGCATTTGTAATCTATCCAGTACATTCACCAACATTAGAACTTGTTAAATGTTATACATTCAAATTTATACTATGAATACATATTATTTTACTTTTTTTTTTTTGAGATGGAGTCTTGCTCTGTTGCCCAGGCTGGAGTGTGGTGGCATGATCTTGGCTGACCACAGCCTCCGCCTCCCGGGTTCAAGCAATTCTCCTGCCTCAGCCTCCCGAGTGGCTGGGGCTACAGGTGCGTGCCACCATGCCTGGCTAATTTTTGTATTTTTAGTAGAGACGGGGTTTCACTATGTTGGCCAGGTTGGTCTTGAACTCCTGACCTTGTGATCCGCCCGCCTGAGCCTCCCAAAGTGCTGGGATTACAGGTGAAAGCCACTGCGCTTGGCCCACACTAGTTTTTAATAACAGCAGAATAAAATTCATCACCAAGCACATGACTAGAACACAAAAGATTCTCAGTATATGTTTTCTGAATAAAGAAAAAATAAATGATGAAATGTAAGAAATGAAGGTTGCTCATTCAAGTATGTAACTCAGAATCTTCTCCCTTTTTTCCCCAAATTTCTTGTTTCTAAGAGTAATGGATAACTGAAATAATTTTCTAGTACATATTAACAAGAATAATTTTAGTATATCATTATGTACTTATCTAAGAATCAAATCTCATTTACATTCTTGTTTCCCATGAAAACATGTATTGTGCATTAGCTCATTATCCCCGATAATGTGGGTATACATTTAAAAAACTATTTTAACTCTAAACAATACTATCCTAGTTTTACCGAGGTTGTATTAATATAAATACAAAAGAGAACTAATCTAAGAAATTAGAAGAATGTTTTCTCACTTTAGGTCTCATGGTTAGGTTTCCATTATGAAAAACTGACCTTCCAAAAAGTACTTCACTAGTCTGGGGAAAACATAAAAAAAGCTATATGGACAATATTAAACTACGAAACAAACATACCAGAACCATCAGTGCCCAGATGAAACAAAAATAATAACAAAAAAACCAGGTCACTTAGAAACTTTAAATAGTTTTGAGGTCAATAAGTAATGTACCCAAAGCTGTAATTCAGAGGACATACATAGCTTTAGATGACTTTTTCATTAAAGATTGTAAGTCAATAAAGAATCCCAAAAAAGAAGTCAAAAAACAACAAAGTAATAAACCTAAGAAATGCAGGGAGCAATTTTTTTTTCTTTGAAAACGAATGAAAAATTTGAAAATTTTTATGAATAGGTTTATTCAATAAGCAACACCGAAACAACTATCTATTTTGAAACTAATTCATAGCCGGCATGGTAAAATCCCGTCTCTACTAAAAATACAAAAGTTAGCCAGGCGTGGTGGCGCACGCCTGTAATCCCAGCTCGGGAGGCTGAGGGAGGAGAATCACTTGAACCTGGGAGGCAGAGGTTGCAGTGAGCCAAGATCATGCCATTGCATTCCAGCCTGAGAGACGGAATGAGACTCCGTCTCAAAAACAAACAAACAAAAAACTAATTCATTTAGAATTTCACTTCATAACTTCCAAGAAAAACTTCACATGGAAAAAAACTTTAAATGTTTAAAAGAAAAAAACAAAAGCAGCAAAATCCAAACCAACAAACACTCACATAAAAGTATTAAGAGGAAAAAAAAAAGTACCAGTGGATAGGATGGGATAGGCTACAGTAAACATGGTAAAAGTCTAAAATCAAAAATTTAAACTTTGACATCCAGCTCAAAAACATCAGTGGAAAAAAAAGGTAAGGAAAAGATAACAAAAACATATGATGAAGGTCTTTTATAGTCACTAAGGAAAAGAAAAACACACCAAAACAAAAAAGGAAAAGAACAAAAAATGGACCACAAAAGAAAATTAAAATATCAATAAAATTCTAAAAATTCTGATCTCACTAAAAAAACAAAAGAAATGAAAATTAATACAGGATACTATTTTTCACTTATCTGACTGTTAAAGATTAAAAAAATAACTAGTGAAGATACAGTCACTCTAAAAAATTACGGTTAAAAGCATATAACCTTTCTGGTGAGCAAACCGGCAATATAAATCAAATGCCTTAAAAACATGCACACATTTGACCTATGAATTCGACTTCTAGTATTCAAGTTAGGAAACTTTCAGAGAAGTGTACAAAGATAAGTGTGTAAGGATATTACCTGAATCTCCAACCTTAGTGAAAAACCACAAAAAGGTACACTGACAGAGACTAGTCTAATTAATAATGGAATAGTCATTCCACAAAATCATTAAAGATAATGATGTGAACCTATTAATTATCCATGACATATTAAATAGCATAAAATGGCACACCTGGTATGTTCTCTTTATATGTATACAAATATGTACACATACACACACAGAATATCTATCTATGGTACACAGGGCTTCATCAACCTTCCTGCTAGCTTGAAACAGCTAAGCAAGACATGCTGAGGATGGGAGAGCAAGAAAATGGCAAGGCCTTAAGTACCTGTTAGCATTATGGAGTCAGTGATTAACTCATCCTAGAGCTGCCGCGGAATTTCTTGTTATGTGAGATAACAGAACTGTCATGTATTAATAGATTCAGCTAGACGAGATAGAATGTTTTGTGACATGAAGTCAAAGCATTAACTAAAAGGGTACACTAAAATTAATACAGACTTTAGATTAATCACTTACCTTAAATGGGTATCTGCCAATTTCAGCCTCCAGCTCTTCTGGGGTGAAAATCTTGCCTATGAATCTTTTGGCATCATATATTGTGTTTTGAGGATTTGAATCTGCCAGCTCTACGCTTTCATATCCCACATATACATCATTGTCAGTGAAAGACACCATGCTGGGTATGCTGATATGCCCATTTTCATCTGGAATCACCTTTACTTTTCCTGTGCCAGGAAAAAACACCCCAACGGAACAATAGGTGGTGCCAAGATCAATACCAATCACTTTAGGAGTAGGCAATGGTAAATACTGTTGTGCCAAATAGCCAGCCAACAGGAGGGTCAAAACAGCCGATCCTGAAATACAGGAAAATTAAAAGATGTATTTTTTCAAACTAGTACAATGTACTAAATTACTGTAGCAAAGTCCCTCGTCGAAACAAGGCTAAAAAAGACAAACTCCAAAACTTTTAATAGGACTATTGATAACACTCCTCTCAGACAGCAAGTTTTTCAAAATGTAAACTGGTTATAATAAAATTTAAAATGAAGTAACAACACAAACAACAACAAAAAACCCTATAACTGTATGTTTGTGTCATTCTCTAATAAATGTAATAAATGTAAAAACATTTCAATAATATTTGTGCAGATGCTGACAAGAAACATTTATCTGGAGCAAAAGCCAGATATAATCTAATATTCTTGATGAATTGATATTTAGATTTTACAGTTTTATAAAAAGCTTCGACTATCATTTTTTAAAAAGCTCCATTATTAAAATCCTCACAACAAAAACTTTATTATTGTAAGGCTAAAATTCTATCTTCGTATCTCACCTCCTTTTCCCTTTCAAAAGGATGAAATGGATAAATCGGATAAAATGATTTTGAAAGTTCCTTAGATATGAAACTGTCACTTCATAACAGAACATAGTTAACTTTTTAAGTATTTAAGTATGAACTAGGGACATCCTCCTTGCAGTGGTAATATTTACAGGAGAAGAAGCATAAAAGTGGGCAACCCTGATGGCAATATCTATGAAAGCTTCCTGAAGACAAGTTTTGTTCACTGTTGTATCCCCCAGACCCGGAATAGCAGATGCCCAACAAATACTAATTAAAAAAAAAAGAAGAAAAAAAGAGTAGGAACAAATGCCACGCAGATTGTAAACATAAGTGAAGAAAGATGCCCCTTTGGTTTTTAGTTAATCTCGTATTTGGTATCAGGAGGCTATGTTATACACCTGTGTCCACTCATATTACATATGACCCAAAATGTCAATTGTCAGGCTTCTGTATTACTAATTGTTAGCTCATCCTCATCAACACATAACTCAAAGAAATAAAACCAAGTGCAAATCCCCCTTTCCCGTTCCAGCTACAGGCAACATTTTAGAAGCATTTCATCACCTTGGAGACGCGGGGTGGGTGTTTGTGTGGGTGGGGGATAGGTAATTCCAAACCCGATTTGATGGAAAAAGCATCGATCGAGCTATACATCAGAGTCCTGAATCCCTCCAAATTCAGCATCCGTGAGCCAACAGATCCGGATGTAGCTCCTCCCCCTTCCTCCACAAAGGGGTCCTGGAGGTGCACGTTCTCGCAGCCTTCCATAGCTTGCCCCAATTCAACAGGCAATTCAAAAACCTAGGTGCTGTTGAAAGGAACGCCTCCTTAAGCCTGATGTCCCTGGGATGGACACAGCTGGTCGCCGTCTACCCTACCTTGGCCTGCAGGGGCCGGGGCCCTCCTAGAGGCGTCCCCGCCCCCATCCACTCCGAACAGCCAAAAACCGCCTCTAAGTCAGCTTTCTGACTCCCCTTCCGCTGCTCCAGCTGGATCCAGGAGGTGAGTCAACCACCCCTGCCCACGCTGGCATCCTCGGATCGCCTCTACGCCCGCAAGAGCAACAAGGACCCCCGGGAACCCACCTAAGATCGTCATCTCTCTGGCCATCACAGTCCCGCCGAACAGGCTTGTGATGACTGTACCAGACGTGAGGCACCGCCCCCACTCCGCCCGGCAGTCCCGCAGCCCCCTGGGAAATGTAGTCCTCTTGCTCTGAGGCAATCGGAGAAGCTATACTCTGACGAAAGCAAAGACTTCTTCTACCGTGAGGGCGCGGGGCAAAGAGCCTCCATTCAACCGCTGCCAGTGACGACTGAGTCCCCCTCCCACGCAACGGCCGGCAGGACCAGTCAGGCTGAGGGGGAGGAGCGCCGTGGCGGGAGACTGGCGTTTATAATCAAACCTGTTGTCCCGCGGCGCTATCTCTTTAGCCCCGCCCCGCGCTTTGCATTCTGGGAAGCGTAGTTCCAGATTTTCTCTCTCCGCGGGAGGGAATGAAATGGAGGGTGAGAACCGTTAGTTATTGCTTTCTTTGGTCGCGCACCTAATCAGGTCCAGGATTCGAGTTTGTGTTCTTTCGTTTTAATTCCTTTGAAAGCGCGTTCGTTTGCCTGAGATCTAGCTTCTAGATGGCGTTCCCATAGCCTCCCGGAGCCCCAGCCATCCTCCGCAGAATGGTCCCTGCCGCAGTGCGGGGCCTGAGGGAAGTCGGCTCTGGCGTCAGTGCTCGCAGCCCTGGGAACAGCCATGAAACTCCAGTGACCCTCAGCCCTCAGCCCCTTTGTTTTGGGATAAATGAATTCAAGCATTCTTCAGTCAATTCGATTTATCCAAGGGATCAGGGACACATTTTCTCTATTGCTAACACTGAAGTGGGCCATTAAAAACAAAAACAAAAAACGAAATTAAAAGAAAACCCTTAGCTCTCTCTTCAAGTAAGTCTTAAGTGGCCAAAATTGACCTTATGGACAAGTCCTGTAACGTGACAGCCATTTTAGGACGCTTGTGACATGCTGTTCAGGTTATAGTCTGAAGTAGGATTTTTCTTGCATCTTGGTCACTGTGGGTCGCACTTAATGGCTCCTCTGAGAGTGGGTTTGCCATTTTTGCTGTTAGAGTTCACGATAACTAAGATCCTGGAGAATTGAATCCATTTCCTCAGCTTAGATATAAATCAAACCATCCCTGTTGACAACACGTCAGCCTGCTGTGGGAATACATCGCTGTTTATTTCTATCTGACTTATCAATGTGAATTTTGATTATGGAAGCTGAATTCTGCTTGATAGGGATCCATTGCAATGTTATCTCTACTTTTGTGCATTTTTAAGTGTTTCATAATGCAAACTATAAAAAGTGTGTATCTACAATGAGTGCTGTTCAGTAAGATTCTTGTGAGGAGTGAAGAATTGAAGCACTTAGTTCTTAAGTATTACTTGTAATGGGCAATGGGCTGGAGGTGTTCCAGGCAGAGGGAACTGAGTTACCAAGAGCATAGAAGCAAGAGATCATCTATTCCATAGATTAGAAAGTGGTGGATCATAAAGCATGAGGTAGAATTCTGAGAGACAGAACTAGAGACTTAAACCAGATGAAGATTAGCCGTCTGTGGCAAGCACTGGTCATTGAGATTCTCCCTGTCACCCACTCCTTTCTCCTTGCTAACAAGATCCTGATTTGTTCAAGAAGCAGATAAAGATTATGTGATCTCAGAGTAGAAGGCCTTTAGAATTAAGATTGAACTAAATAGGTTGTATTCATTTTCTATTTCTGCCTTAACAAATTACCACAAATTTCGTGTCTTAAACCAACACAAATCTATTATTTTTGCAATTCGGTATATCAGAAATTTGGTATGCGTCTCACTTAACTAAAAGCAAGTTGTTAGCAAAGCTGCCTTCCTTTCTGGGTGTTCTAGGGGAGAATCAAGTTTCCTGCTAATTTAGGTTATTGGCAGAATTCATTTTCTTGCAGTTGTAGGGTTCAGGTCTTCATTTTCTTGCTGGCTGTAACCTGAGAGCTCTTTCCAGTTTCTGAGACCATATGCATTTCTTAGCTCAGAGACCCTCTTTCTCCATCTTCAAAGCCAGCAACAGTGAGTCAGATCCTTCCCAGAAGACAGCTTTTTGCATCGCTCTTTCAAATTTTAGATGTCACGTGTTTACATTGGACCTATCTGGACAATTCAATGTAATCTTCATTTCAAACCCGGTAAACTTATCATATCTGCACAGTTCCTCTTGCTGTGTAAGGTAACTACACAGTTAGAATTCACAAGTTCTAAGAATTTGAGGAGGCTTTTATTCTGCCTACTAAAATGGTTCTGTGGCTCCTCAAATTCACATCTGTCCACATACAAAATGCAACATCCGCCAAAGTCCCATCCCATTATAGCATGAACTCAAAGTCCAAAAAGTTCATCTATACTTCATTAATTCAAAAGTTTCACATCTCATTATCTAAATCAACTACATCGTGTAGTAACTAATACCACTTATCCCTTCTTGTTTGTTTACAATCAGGGGAACAATGAAATACTTAGATAAGAATGCTGGTGAGACTATTCCAGTGATGTTATAAAGAACAGAAAAGCCAAGGCATTGGGGTTGGGAAATAATCGTTGTTATCATTCTCCAATGATGACCAATTAATTTGTTGTTTTTACAGTTATTGCTTGGTGTTTTATGTTACAATCCATTGCAATTATTATCCTTCTTGATACTTAGATTGTTTTAATTTTGGCCGATGGCAGCCTCTTCAGAATTCACTCATGAATGCTTTTGACACAATCACTTTACTTACTGCCTTGCTACCTGCTGTAAAAAGATATCTAACATCCTCTTATTTGTTTTTTTGTTTGTTTGTTTTATTTCATACTTATAATTAACTGTATGTCTATGGAACCCTACTTTCTTTTATTAAGAAAGTGTGGTATCTGGAGACCATAATTTGTATGCTAGGTGGTTATTATTTTAAGGGTGCCAGTTCTTTTTATATCTTTGAATTCAGTGAAATATCAAATAAAATGCCAGCAGAATATTTTATGACTTGATAAAATGACAATAAAATTTATTTGAAATATTTAAGATAAGAATTTAATGGGTATATAGTCCTTCCACATGTTAAGTGACAAAACTACAAGCTTAATACTACAGAGGAAACAAAATGGACTTTAGGCTTAGCAGCACATGCTTGTAGTCCCAGCTACTCGGGAGGCGAAGGTGGAGGGAACACCTGTGCCCAGAATTTTGAATCCAGCCTAGGCAGCACAGTGAGACCCTGTTGCAAAAAACTAAATAAAAGAAATAAAAATAAAACGGACCAAAGAAGAAAGTGGCAATCTCTTCAAAATAAATGAAAGGTATATTATTCAACAAATGTAACAGGGCAATTGGCTATTTATAACTTTGAATGTAAAAAGGGGTGTTATACCTTAACATCAGGGGTAGGAGAAGTCTTTGAAATTAAGACTTAAAACCTAGACACAAATAAGGCAAAACTAACCTGAACAGATAAATTTGATTATGTAGAATTTAAGATTATCTAGCAGGCAGAATTACCTATTTGAATTTATATGAAGTCAAAAGACAAATGACAAACTGAAGAATTACTAAACATACATGATGTACAAGAGATTTAATTCCTTACTTTATGGAGAATTCCTTCAGAGTATAAAGATGTACAACTCAATTGAAAAATAAGGAAGGACGTAAATGGACAGTAGAAAATAAAATAAAAATAAACAACAAACATGAAAATAAATTCTACCTTAGTCAAATTTAAATAAACATAAATCAGAATAATACCATGTCATTTCTACCTATCTGTAATCAATTGAATTGTGGTCGGCCTCCAAAAAAGATATACTGGAGTGCTAAACCCCTGTACCTCAGAATATGACCTTATTTGGAATAAAGTTGTTGGACATATAATCAGATAATATGAGGTCACACAGGAATAGAGTAGTCTCTTAATCCAATATTACTGGTATCCTTTTAAGAAAAGGGCCATATAAAGGCACAGAAACACAAGGAGAATGCTATGTGATGACCAAGGCTGTGATTAGAGTTATGTAGCTACAAGCCAATGAATGTCAAAGATTGTCTACAAACCAGCAGAGCTACGAAGAGACAATAAAGGATTCTCTTGCATGTTTTAGAGGGAACATGCCCAACTCATATTTTGATTTTGGACTTCTAATCTCCAAACCTATGAGACAATAACACTTTGTTGTTTTAAAGTCATGCAGTTTGTGATAATTTGTTATGGCAGCCCTAGGAAACTATATACTATCTTACTGGAAAATATTTAAATAATGATAAGCAGTGCTAGTGAATGTGTCTGTTGCTCATGATAGGCCTGTTTGTGGAGTACATTTTGAAAGGGTAATATTGATTAAAATGCAGGGCACATAGACTTGCATTTACAACCATGATTATAATGAATGGAATTATCCTTGCTCCACAGAGGAAGAGATGGAAAACAGCACAAAATTAGATGAAATAATAGTTTCAGACTTTGGAAAATAGGCAGAGAAACACTGTGATCCCTGAGAAAAAAAGAGAGAAACCCCGTAAAGTGTATAGTCATCTTGTATTTTTATTGAGAAACACACTTGCAAGACCACAGTGTAGAGGAAAGTCCCAAGTAGAGTATATGGCCTTGCCTTGTAGAGAAGACACATATCAGAGTTCAGGAGTTTTGGAAGGAGGCTGAGGTTGCAGCAAAGGGCTCTGAAGAGGTAAGCGCTATGCAGAACACCAGAAATCGCCAAGATATTGGGATACCTTTACTTCACACCATACACAAAAATTAACTTGAAATTAGTCGTAGATCTAAATGTAAGACCTCAAAGCTCAAACTACAAATTTGTGGGGAAAAAGCATGGGAGAAGACATTTGTGATCTTCTTATAGGTAAAGATTCCCTACATGTGAAACAGAAAGCATGAATCATAAAAAAGTTGATAAATAGAATGCCATTAATATTAAAAATCTCTATTCTTACACGCCATCAAAAAGTGAAAAGTCAACTCACGAACTGAGAAAATATAGTACATATATCTAACAAAGACTTGTATCTAGAGTTTATGAGTAATTCTTACAAGTAAATAACAATATAACAGAAAATACATAGTTAAAATTTGATCATAAGATTGTAATAAACATTTCATAAAAGAAAATATACTAATAGCCAATAAACACATGGTAAGATACTTAACATTGGGGACAAACAAAATCACTACACGTCCGCTACAATGGCTAAAACTTAAAGGTTGATTCACTAAGTGTTGACATAGATATGGAACAACTGGAATTCTCCTACATCACCAGCAGTGATATAAAATGGTACCTTAACTTTGCAAAAACAGTTTGACAGTTTCTTATGTTGTTAAACATATCCTTACCATATGACTCAGCAACACTTAGTAGTTAACCAAGAAAAATAAAACCATATCAAAAAAATTGTGCAAGGATGTATGTAGCAGTTTTTCTTGCAGTAGCCCCAAACTAGAAACAATCATAGATCTATTAACAGTTGAGTGGATAAATAGTTTTACTATAAAATTGTGCATAAGAAGTATTAAAATATGTCCACTCAGTGACTTATTCATCAATGATTTGGGCATCTCTGTTCACAATGGCCTCCAAACAGAAGCAATACAAATTCAGCAGGTAAATGGAGATGCAAATTATGGTATATCCATGTAACAGAATATTACTCAGCAATAGAAAGAAATTGTTCATAAATACAATAACAGTATGATGAGCTAAGCAAAAGAACTCAGGCACAGAAGAATTTCTACTCTGTGATTAAATGTATAGGAAATTCTAGAAAAGAAATACCTAATACACAGTGAAAGAAAGCAGGGCAGTGATAGCTGAGATGCAGGGAGGTGATTGACTGGGAAGGGGCACAAGGGAAGTTTTTACAATGATGCAAATGTTCTACATCTTAACTGTGGTAGTGGTTACATGGATATAGATCTATATCTCTACATAGATATCTCCTTGTATGAATACTTATGTCTATAAATATATCTCTGTCGAACTCATTAGATTGTTCAGTTTAAATGGCTGAATTTTATTTTATGTAAATTATACTTCAATAAAGTTATTTTGAAAAACATAATTTTCTATACCTGAGAACTGTGAAGAACACAGAAATTCTAAGTATTCTACTGCTAGGAACTTATAGATATTCTATGAAAGCACACATCTTAGTTGCTCAGGACTCTTTCCCAAAAAATAATTGGAAATTACCTAATCAACCATTTATGGCACTGTAAAACAGTGGAGTTATAACAAAAAATGAAATTGATTTGTATTGTTGTATTTCTAACAAGTGTTTCTAAACCGTGTTGTTAAGTAAAATCAATCACAGTTTGGAGCACATATTAATTGATTACAGATTAATACTACTTTGAGTGGATAGCCTAAACAATATGTGCTAATAGCATAAACATTTTATGTCCATTTTAATTTAATTTAAACTTTAACTTATTATTGTCTTTACTATATTTTCTTATTTCTCTTATATTTTCATCTTTGAACCATTGGTTATTTAGAAGTGTGCTTCCCAATTTCTGAACATTTGGTGATTTTCTAATTACCTTTTTGTTATGATTTCTAGTATAATTACACTGTGGCTGGACAACATATTCTGTATGATTTTAATCCTTTGAAATAGATTCACACTTGCTTTATTGTCTAGAATATACTATATTAATTTTTGCCCTGTATTTGTTAATACTTTTCTTTTCTTTCCATTTCTTTTCTGTCTTCAAGTTGAATTTTTTCTGTCTCTGTGTTCACTAATAATTTCTGTGCTGTGTCTAGTCAGCTATTAAACACATTCTAGAGTTTTTAATTCGTGTATTTTATATTTTTCAGTTCTAGAGTGTTTCATTTGATTTTTATATTGATTCTAATTATATGTTAAAATTCTGTCTTTTCTTTCATTCTGCTCATCATTTATTGTCTTTTGTTTAAATTTATTCGTTAGTTATTTTAAAGCTTTTATCTGTTTAGTCCAATGATATCCATAGCTAGGGAGAAGAGGAAGTGTCTTTATATCATCTGATTTTTTTTTTCATTTTCTTTTGTTATGTTTTCCAGTTTATTCAGATACTTCATTTCTATACATGTTAGAACCGTAGAGAGAGGTTGATGTTACTTTCCTCTCAAACAAGATTTTCCCTTTTCTCTTATGCAGATAGACTGAGGACGAATCATCTCAGTACAACTGGGAATTTAGTCACATAGGGGTTGGATTCCACCACAAGTAAAACGTTAGTCCTTCTCTAAAGTACAGACATGCCCTGTGTTAGTTGCAGACTCCTCCTTCTAGAGGGACTTTATCTCTTAAGCATTGCAAGAAACAGGAGTTCCTGCTCTGCTTTGCACCACCTTATCACTCATGTTTGGGGCTCCTTTAGATTCCACTGCCAGTGTCCACCCAAAGCTCTGAGGGTTTCTGTTTCTCCTAGAGGAGTTCTTTGCTTAAGTCAAGCTTAATCGTTACTATGTGCACAGATTTGGCAAATGCTGCCATGAAGAAAACTGTTGGTCTCATCTTTCATAAGAAATATTCCACCTCTGGAAACAGTTCGTTTAGTCCTGTTTGCATCCTCCCTACTTTGATGTCTTACGAACTTGACTTTGGGATGTATACAGTTTTTTCTGTTTGTTGAAGTGGAGTTATAACTTGTACCCTGCCTTCTTCATTCCACTCAGAGGTTAAAATAGACCAATATTTTAATGAGTTTATTACCTTTTATTGGTCCTGACTGTTACAAATACTGATAAAAAGGATTTTAAGATCACATTCATACTTTTGGGGAATGAGAGCCATAATTAATTAACAATATCTGCCATGAGATTGGATGCAAGAGTATGGCACTCATACTATCCCTACTTCCGTCTAATTACACTATTTGTTTCTATGTGCAAAAATCTTGGTAGGTGGTGGATGTGCCCAAGACACAGGGAAGAAAAAGAAGTAAACAGGGAAGTACAATACAGACTGTGAATTGGGGCATCATGGAAGAAGGAGCTTTGTCGTTTTGTTCTTTGCTATATATTCACTTCCTACAACAGTGCTAAACACCTTGTGGATGCTTAAATATATTAACTGAATGCATAAATGAAAAGAGTAAATAAAGAGTGTATATGAAAGTATGTAGATAAAATTCTTCACTAAGCCTTAGGGATCCAGCTGCTTAAGGACTAAGACCATGTCTAGCTCCTTTTAGTATTTCCACAGCATGCCATGGAGATATATGTTTCTGATTATATATGATACATGGAAATTATATGTTGTTGAATGAGTGATTAAGTAAATGTGTATTAGGGCAGCTAATCGTAAATATTTCTGCTATTGCTAAAATGGCTGGATTTATCCATTCATTCTGAGAGCTTACACTGATTGCTTATATTGTATCAAATACCATAACTGAGGGCAATGTTTACTCAAACGACTAGCACCATGTAAATTGATACAAACAATAAGACTATATCTTTAAAATATTTTCACTAAAAGCTGCATAAAGAGTGTATTCAACAACTTAATAGAATAATTTTACAATCTTTTCTCTTGCTTAATGGCCATTTGTGCCTTCTGATATGCTGCTAGTCATTCAAAGGTCACACTACCTTGAAGTTGAAGATCAAGACAAATGATTAGACTCATAAAAGACAAATCACTTCTTTCTGGACAGGTGATTATTAATAATTAATTAGCATGTAAACATGGATTATTTGAGTTTTCTATAAGTTATAAAGTCCATGATTTGCTAAACAGTTTATGTAAATGGTGAATAAAACATAAAAGAAAAATAGTTACCATTTATTTAATTCCATAGCTTTCTTTCTGAAAACAGAGTTTGGAGGTGGGTTCATAACTTTCTACAAACAGAAAACTGAGATTTAGAGAGTTAGCTAGGAAAGAATTTAAAACTAGATCTGTCTTATTAAAAAAACAACTATGTTCTTGTCTTAGCTTGGGCCTCCATAACGAAATACAATGGACTGTTGGCTTCAAAACCTGAAACTTACTTTCTCACAGTTTTCTTGACTGGTGGGTCAGAGATCAAGGTGCTGGCCAAACGTGTGTGTCTGTGTTTATTTATTTATTTATTTATTTATTTATTTATTTTTAGGATTCTCTTCCTGGCTCTCAAATGGCTGCTTTCCTTGTCATTCATTACTTGATATAGAGGGAGAGAGGGAGAGAGAGCAAAGTGTGTGTTTGTGTGTGTGTCTCTGTGTGTGTTTATGTTAGAGAGACAGAGAGAGATCTTACACTTTTTATAAGGTCACAGTCTTGTGGTATTAGTACCTCATTCTTATGACCTCATTTAACCTTAATTACCTCCTAGAGTCTTTATCTCCAGATACAGTGACATTTCACATCGAGGGTTTGGGCCTCAACATATAAATTCTGGGGGACACAATTAAGTCCATAGCAATTCTTAAGCACTATAATATACTCTTTTCAGTTTTAAATAAAGATGGAACTATTTAATATGTTATCAGTTGCCTTCTGGGTGTGATTTACATTGTGACTTATATATAAAATACTAACTCCCTGAAAAACTCTCTGACACATAATATCTGTTCAATTAAGGAGTAAATCCAACCCTAAAAAAACAAGTTTATGGTAACGCAGATGCGTGTTCTTGTATGATTTTCTTTTCTTTTTTTTTTTTGGTCTCTGAAGTATAAATTATGCACTATTTCCAATGCAAATGATACCCTTTAAGTTTTCTTTCTAGCAATTCTAGAATTTGGAGAATAAGCCTAAACTCAGCTTTGGTTTCCTAGTAGACTTAATTATGTCTTAAATATGAGACTTCAGTAGTGTAATTCTCTTTGAATCTTCATTTTTCCTCAGTCCACCAAAACCATATTTAGCCTCAGCAAGACCTTTAGATTTTGGATATGACTTTAGAATATATAAATAATACTATCCCAATGGCTAAAATTATTTTTCAAAGCTGGACTAGTAAGGAATTGCAATGGATTATAGAATATGGAAATGTATCAGTTTTCAGATGGTTTTCTCTTTTCAACAAAGAAAGCTTTAATAAAAATGATATTTTTAAAGAATTTAGTTAGTTTTTCTGAACACAATCCTATGGCTTTACATTTTTGCCTGATCTGATGAAATTCAATAACATCACAAAAGGAAAGAGTTTTCTAGACTCAGCTCTATACATGTTGGAGACAAAGGAAAGAAGGGAAATTATGTCAAGATGTTCACAGTCTTTTTGTCCTAATCAAATGATCTGATTCAAATGTTTTTACGGTAACGTATCTGACATTTTGGTAGTAGGTGTTGAAGTGCTTGGCTAAATTTAGAGCAAATTAACTATACTATATACATCAATATTCTTTTGGTTCAAATTGGGAGGAAACTCACTAACTTGAAACAGAATAGGATCTGTTGCCTGGTAGAGCAGAAAGAATTCTGGGTGAGCTATTAGAAAGCAGTTCCAGGGCCAGTTCTGTGACATTGATTACATGAGTCTTACATGTAAACATTGATAACATGATACTGATAACGTCTCTTTAGCAGATATGGTGTTGGATATTCCTTTCTTTCTTTGAAAATGTGATTTCATTCCTCCCTCCTTCCTTTCTCCCTCTTCCTTTTCCTGCCTTCCTTTCCTACACAAATAGTTGTTGTACAACTACCATTTCCTAGGCACTGTGAATACAGTAAGGAACCAGAACGATAGGATTCCAGAGCTCAGGGAGCTTATAGCCCAATCAGAGGAGCCCAGACCTTTAGCAACTGGTTGCTAAAATAATGATACGACTTTAAGCATGATAACTGCTTCAAAAAAAAGATTTACATTGGTGGAAAGGGGGCCTTTGTGTATCATTTTATGTTTTTATGTGTATACACCTTTTTACTCTCATGTATTTTTTTTTTTTTTTTTTTTTGAGACGGAGTCTCACTCTGTCGCCCCAGGCTGGAGTGCAGTGGCCGGATCTCAGCTCACTGCAAGCTCCTCGGCCTCCCGGTTCACTTTACCCTCCTGCCTCAGCCTCCAAGCAGTTGACTACAGGCGCCACTGCCTGGCTAGTTTTTGTATTTTTTTAGTAGAGACGGGGTTTCACCGGGTTAGCCAGGATGGTCTTGATGTCCTGACCTCGTGATCCGCCCGTCTCGGCCTCCCAAAGTGCTGGGATTACAGGCTTGAGCCACCGCGCCCGGCCTACTCTCATGTATTAAAGGGAAGTACTTCTATCTTTTTTTTCTTCCTATAAAGACAGAGATTTAATTGGTAATGGGCCAACATTTTAATAAAGAAAATAATACTTGTAATGCAGTCTACAGCTAATGTTAACCTTTTAAATATATTTTTAGTAAAATTAGTTTTCTCTTTTCCTAAAAAAATTCTTTTGCAAGATTCTAAGGATAGGCATAAGCTTATTTCAGTGCCATCCACTGTAAGAATTTCAAATGTTAGCAATGAGTTGTTTTATTCATGAAGATGACGAACTCAGAGGACTAGGTGAAACATACGATGGCCTAGGTTTCTCCTTTTCGTAAAGTGATTTTTTCCCCTAAATTTTAGGCCAGCTAATAACATTTTCTTTATATAGCTCATTGTAAGAAATTTAAACACAGCAATATGTAAAGTTAGAAAACAACTTTCAAGCAATCCAGCTTCCCCATGTGGTGTTTTCTTGACTTTTTTTTTCCTGCATAGACATATATAAAATAGCTATACATTTTTATTAACAGAAATTTGTTAGTATTGTATATATTGTTCTATAATTTGCTCACTTCCCTTAACAATATATCGTGGATATCTTTCCATATAGTTGTACATAATCCTGTTTCAGTCTAATACCTACATAATTTCCCATTACACTAATGTACTGTAATTTGTTTAAACAATATCTCTTATTGGATACTAGGTTTATTTCCAGCTTCTTAGTATTTTTCTTATGCAATAAAATCCTTCTAGGTCTATCCTTCCTTTTTCTACCATTATTTCTGTGTATCACTTATTAGCACATAGGACAGAGAAGCTGTTTTGTACCCAGGGTACTATAAGAGCATACTCCACTCCTAAATTATTCTAATTACTCTGTGGCTTGCTTCTGGGCCTGCTCATGTTTTCATACTTTGCTGTCCTCGAAGATCATTTTTCTCTAGGGGTGATTCAGAAAATTGATGCACCTTCTGCTCTGGGCACTGGGCACTACCTTCTTTTCCTGTTGAATTACTGATTTCTTAACTCAATTTTGTTTTCATGCCCTTCTTATGTTTTATACATACAAAATTATAAATGTACAAATAAAAAGAATAAAACATAATATATAATGTATATTTAAGTTGTGAAGCAAAATAAAATGAACACGAGTGAATCCCTCCTCCCATATTGAGAAGTCTGCCCACACCATTCTGAATACCACTGAGCCCACCAATGTGTTTCTTTTCTATCCTTTTCTATTCCTGCCTCCCTCTCAGAGGTGAATTTTATGTCTACCATTTTCTTTGTTTAAAAAAGTTTCATCATATATGATGCATACCTAAACAATCCATTATTTACTTTTAGTTTTGAGCTATCTAAAAGACCTCACACTGGCATCATACAATTAGGGTTTGCTTAGAAAAGCAGAAAGCATATGAGTGATATAGACCAAGGGACTAGAATTTAGGCAGTTATGGAACTGATTCGGCGGTGTATGTAGTCTTTGTTTGTTTGTTTTTGCCTCTCTCAGCTCAAAGCCAGCTGTCCCTGAGTCTGGAGGTAAAGCTGGAGTCAAGTGGGAGAGACTAAGGAGAAACTGGAGACACACCTGTCTCTCATGACCTCCAATCTTGATGATGTAGGTGACTTGACAGAGAAGATGATTCTCTTCACCACAGGGCTGAGCCACATCTGGCCAGAATCAGAGAAGGTGAAGGAGGAGATCTGGAGGGATTTGGGGAAGCTGCAGGGCTGGCTGCCGTCCTCTGCCAAGATCAGTGACAACGTGTGTGAGCTGCAACTGCACGTGAATGTTACCGACCATCTGAGACTTGAAAGTTTTACATTTTAAATATTAGACAAATTTCTTTTGTAGTAATATTAATTCGAAATCACGCTGAGAAAGCACTTCTGGGTGACGTAATTCCAAATTAGTTGTATTGACAAAGTGGCAAGGTATCCACTCTTTATAAATTTCTGTGACTTTTCCTCTCAATATTTACATTGCAAGTTGTTTTTTGTAGCTATCCGTCTTTAATTTTCATCAGTCGATTATAATCCATTTTGTGAAAAGTCTAAAATGTATTTATCCATTCTCTTGTTTATGGACATTTCAATTACTTCTGGTGTTTTGCGATTATGAAGAATGCTACTGTGGATATTCTTCTATATTTCTCCTGATGTAATTGTGCAAGCATTTCTCTATGGCTTAGAAATAGGAGAACTGATGTCCAACTTTACAAAATAGTGCCAGTTGTTTTCCAGAGTTCTTTTTATGAAATTTGTACTTCCATCAATGTCATATAGACTTTTTATTGATACATAATCATTATAAATGTTTATGGGGTACATGTGATATTTTGATGCATGCAATGTTTAATGATCAAACCAGGGTTTCTAGGCTTTCCATCATCTCAACCATTCATCATTTCTTTATGTTGAGAACATTTCAAATCTTCCCCTCTAGCGGTGTTGAAATACACAATAGATTACTATTAATTGTAGTGAATCAACTGTGCTATTAAGCACTAGAATTTATTCCTTCTATCTAACTGTATTTTATACGCATTAACCAACCTCTCTTCATCCCCATTCCCTTCCCAGCCTCTAGTAACCATCATTCTACTCTCTACCTCCATAAGATCAACTGTTTTAGCTCCCACAGATGAGTGCAAACAGTGATATGTGTCTTTCTGTGCCTGGTTTATTTCACTTAACATAATGACTTCCAGTTCCATTGATGTTGCCGCAAATAGAATTTTATTTTTTATGGCTGAATAGTATTCCATTCATCCTGTACAATGGGGAAAATATTTGCAAATTATTCATTGAACAATTGACTAATATCCAGAATATGCAAGTAACTCAAACAAGTCAACCACAAAAAAACAAATAATCCCATCAAAAAGTGGGCAAAGGATCTGAATAGACATTTCTTAAAAGAAGACATATAAGTAACAACAGGTATATGAAAAAATACTCAACATCACTAATCATCAGTGAAATGCAAATAAAAAACACAATGAGATTATCATCTCAGCTCAGGTAAAATGGCCGTTATTAGAAAGACAAAAATGACAAGTGCCGGTGAAGATGAGGAGAAGGTGGAACTTTTATACACTGTTGGTGGAAATATAAATTAGTATAGCCATTATGGAAAACAGTATGAAAGTTTCTCAGAAAACTAAAAAAAGAACTATCGTATGCTCCAGCAATCCCACTACTGAGTACTTGTCTAGCAGAAAGGAAATTAATAATCAAAAGAATACCTGCATCCGCATGTTTTATATTGGCACTGTTCACAATAGCCACATAGACTTTTAATTGAGCTACATGCTTGCCAACACTTAGCATTTATCATGCTGGTCAATATTTTCTAGTCTAATGAAAGTAAAATGACATCTGTTTGTGATATTTATGTGCATTTTTCTAATTGTTAATGAAATTAAATAATTTTTCATATGTTTACTCTCCATTTTTTAATTTTCTATAAATGCTTGTTCATGTAAATTTTCTCATTTTTTCTAATTTTTTTCTTTCCAATTTTAGGAATTCTTTATATATTTTGAATACTAATATTTTACAAGTTATATATGTTGCAAATGTCTCTATGGATTATTTTTCAATATACTTATAATATCTTTAAATGACATAAATTATTAACTATACAATGTGGTCAATTTTATGATTAGTACGTTTTGTATCATTTGAAATCTCCTTCCCTGAGTCATTAATATATCCTTCTATTTTATTTTTTTTAACTTTTATATTTGGGCCTTTAATCAACCTGGAATTGATTTGTGCATGTAGTGTGCTGTAAGGATCCTATTTTTCCCCCATATTTATAACTATGAGCCTACCCTATTATTGAATAGTCCATAATTTCTGTAATGTTTTGCATGGCTATCTCTATAATATACTAACTTTTAATATGCACAAGTTTGTTTTTGAGCTCTCTATTTTGTTTTACTAGTCAATTGATCTACTACTGTTTTAATTATTATATTTTTATAATAGTTTATGCTGTTTATCAAGACAAAGATCTTCACTTTTTATCTCTTCATGAGTGCGTTAACTATTTTTCTTCCCTTTATTATTTATGTCAGTTTTAGAAAATAATTTTTAAGATAATTCAACTTGATTCTGGGCGACCAACCTGGCTTTACATTAAGCCTGTCCTAGGCCCCTGGCTACATCTGTGAGTTTTGAGTTTATCTTCCCTGTTTCATTACTGGCCCAGGATTTGGAGTGATGATCTTGGCATTTGCTCCAAAGGCATCCTGTCTCTTGGGGGTTCTTTTGGTTTTTCTTCTTGAGTTTTAGCAAACTTAGTTTATTTTTTAGTTCCTTAGAGGTTTGCCTGAAATTCTCAGTAGCCCAGCATGCAATAAAAACAATGTTTCATGGAAGCTCTTTTTTTTTTTTCCCTAGTGAGAGGGAGCTTTGCGTATGTAATATATAATTCTAGAAGTTCTCCAGATTTCTTATGTTGTAACCTTAAAACTCTGAGCCAAAAATGTCATATTTTGAATTAACCATTGACCTCAGAAAAGACAATTTTTACTTGTGAGTTAGGGTAAGTGAAAGTGACTGAACACCTTAACTTCTGCCATTAAAGTCAATTGACCCAGACCCATTTTCTTTCTACTGTATATTACTGCCGAATTGGAAAGAACTTTACAGCTAAATAGTGAACAGCCCTGAACTTTCTTTCTCTCTTATTTAAAAACTATAAACCAGAGATGATTTGTTTTCCAGATAAGGATATACTAATCAATAGTAGTGAAAAGCCATGCCAAAATGAGAGAGGCAGGCTAGTAAAATCTCTATGTCAATTATTTATGTCAAGAGCATTTAAAAAGTAGGCCAGAATGTGGAGTAGCCTGAATTATATCTCTTAAACGAAGTAATTAAAACAAACAAAAATAAAATAAAAACCTATCAGAAGGATTATTATGTTGTTAACTGTTATTCAATCTCAGGCTTCATAATGACTCTAGGATACTGAGAATGAATTTTAAAATTATTAATTGAAACTCTGCCATTTGAATTTTTAGCGAGATCTTTCTATCAATACTTATGATTTTCACCACAGTAGTCCATTAACATTTTGGCACGCAATAATTTGGATGTAGTTTGAAGTGGCCTTCAATGTTGACATTTAGTTTCTTAAGAATGAAACAGGGACAGGTGTCCTCACCAGAGAGGCCAGGTGGGATCATGCAAAAAGCAGAATCTTTGGAGCCAGACAGACCTGGCTTCACATGCCAGTACACAGTCTGAGAGAACATCCTCCAGGTCTTGTGAGCCTCAGGCAACCCAGTTACAAAAATTGAGATCACAATCCCTTCTTCGCAGGGCTGTTGCAAGAATGACATAAGAGAAAACTTTTTTATGCTTAGCAACTAATAGGCACTCATTAATAATAGCATATGTTATTATTATAACTATTATCATTATTAGTGTCTACTTTAGAATCTTGTGTAATTCAGGACAAATTCTTCCAGGATTGGCTAATAAAAAGAGAACAATAACCATTCATTTGCCTTGAGCAATATTTTTCCTTTGATCAGGGAGTGGAGTAAAAGAGGTAGAAGATGGGTAGGTATGGGGTCTCATTTACTTTGTTGGTTATCCATAGAAATTAGATGTATTGCTTAGCTTTCTTTCTCATTTATTGTTGGCATAGACACCAAGTATATAATTTAATTATCATATTGAATGTATAAAGTTATATATGAACCATTTTCCTTGTAGCTAAAGTTTGAATCCAAATATTATTAGCAAAGTTACCCAAGTGGAGCCAATCCATATTAGACCACTTATGCTAAAGGCTGCTGCCAAACTAATCTTTTTTAAATAGTGGATTTATCAAATCTCTCTCTTTGAATTTATAAAAACTCATCTTTTAATGTCCTGATGCATCAAATCTAAACTCTTCTGCCAGGCTTTCAAGAATTTCCCTACACTGATCCCGTTCTTTTTAGGGAAATATTTTTTGCTATTCCCTCATTCCAATCTCTGCTTTTAGTGAGATATATTCTCTTCCCAGAAACCAATTGCCATCAGGCTTTGATTCTTTCCTATTGCTTGTGTTCTTCCCTTTTCCTGAAATAACTTTCACTGAGATTTCCATGTACTGAAATCCAGCCTGGGATTCACATGCCCATTCAGTACTCATTTCCACCATGAACATTTCCCTAACTAGTTTCTAGTTATCCCAACTGTCATGTAGAAACTTTTAGATGACTTTGGGTCTTCATGTTATGTAGTTCATAACTAAGTGCTGACTTTTCTCATACGTTATTATTTATGTGAAATAAAGTGGTCTATACAATTAGAATGTGGGTGCCTTGAAAATAGATTATCTTACAGTTGTGTATCTCTTATAATTCTAAGCACAGTATTGAGCACAGAGTGTTAATAACTACCTGTTAATTACTGAGCTAACTGATTATGGTAAGCACTTTTTACATTTGCCCCCATTGTGAATGTAGCCATGTACAATATTTACCTTACTAAGTTAATTTATACTACTGCCATTTATACTAGTGCCATTTTAGATTCTGATTGTGATTTCTGGTCTCTGGAATACTTTTAAAATCTTTGTTTTCAAAATATGAAATTTGAGGGTACTAAATTAAACACAAATTATATTTTGCTTGCCAAAAGTATATTATCCATAACATCTTAACTAACTTGAATTATTTAAGGAAAAGGGCTGTATTCTCACTGAGTCAAGATTCTCTTAGGGATAGGAGACCCAACTTATCCTCCATAATCACCCGATTAGTCTTCATGTTTGACCCCTCTTAAGTACTACTCTGGTTGCTATGGACACACCCCATCAATCTTGATAATTTTATAACATTAAGAGAAAACAAACCCACATTTATTAGTGATTTATTATAAGATAAACTTTTAATATTTCTAGATAATATCATTTGCATTTCTTTTCTAAAACAGATTCCTAATCTGGCATCTTAGATATATTTGTTTTATACTTTTTTTATCTGTTTTTTTCTTTTCTTGTCTTGTCTTTTTTTTTGTTTGAGACAGGAGCTGGCTCTGTCACCCAGGCTGGAGTGCAGTGGCACGATCTGGGCTCACTGCAGCCTCTGCCTCCTGGGCTTAAGTAATCCTCCCAACTCAGCCTCTCGGGTAGCTAGGATAACAGACGCAGCTAAGTTTTTCTTTTTCTTTTTTTTTTTCTATTTTTTGTAGAGATGGGGTTTCACCGTGTTGTGCAGGCTGATCTCAAACTCCTGGGGTCAAGTGATCTGCCTGCCTTGACCTCCCAAAGTGCTAGGATTACAGACATGAGCCACCACACCCAGCCTCATCTTTTTGATTACCATAATATTATTCTGTACTTTCAGCAAACAAAACTCTTTCTTTTTTCTGGTTAAGGAGTTGTTTGATAGACTTTAGTCTAACTTTTAGTGGCTTATTATACAAAGCAGATTTGATACATTACAATGACATTATCAAAGTTGTCTTGCTGCCTGAGGTTTTTCCCCAGATTCAGTGTGACAAATACAGTCCATTGATTTAATTATTATCATTTTGGTATGAATCTCGCATCATGTTTATGTTGTGAATTTTCAAGAGATTAGAGACTATCTGTGGGAGTAGGAGGTAAAAAGTGAATGAGCAAATGTATTTTGAGTGTTCGAACAGTGAAATATACAGTGACCAGCAGGTGTCTCTGTTACACAACGCAGATGAGATTCTCGAAGCTTTTCTACTATTAATCCTACTTTCTCCATCTAACTGAATTCACTTTTCAATTTTAACATTTACATTTGCTTTTCTTCTCTAACAACATATAAAGAAACTCTTACCTCTCTCATATCTTTAATCAGGGCTCTGTTTTTTTTTTTTTAATGCTGTATCAAAGATTATTTCTTAGTGTCTAACTTCTACCCTCTTTTTAAATGTTTATGTTAATTTTTTCTTTAAAAATATTTTTAAAAAATATAATAGAGGCAGGTTTTCACCATGTTGCCCAGGTTGGTCTCAAACTCCTGGACTCAAGGGATTCACCCACCTCATCCTTCCAAAGTTCTAACATTATAGGTGTGACCCACTATTCCCGGCCTCTACCCACTTTGTCTAAGTTTATTTTGCACCATTTTATAGAATGAGGGCTAGATTAAGATCTTTATTTAGAAACCCTAAGCACTGAAAAGTTTGCAATATCACATCTCATCATATGTTAATTAAATCAAAAATAGTAAACTATAAAGAAATTGTAAGGAAGTTTGACAAAGTTTTTTTTTTTTTGTTTTTTGTTTTTTGTTTTTTGTTTTTTTTAAGGTAACTAAAAGTTAAATAACAACCACAGCAGTGTTTTCCTAATATATCAAATGTATTTTTCTTAGAAGTTTGGGGAAAAATCTGATAATCCTATTTTTGGTGAATTTCTAAATTTAGTTTGTCTTTTGTATAATCTATGACTGTATAAAATGAAAAGCCTAGACAGAAGCAAGAATTATGCAAAATACCCCTGCCAAGAATTTAAATCACAGGCCAGGCATGTATGAATGGATGAAGGGGGACAAGAGAGAGCCAAAGGAAAGCAGAAGAGTGAATGAGTACACTTAGACACTGCCAGTGGGCATATAATTTCTACGTTCTTTCTAATAAAAATGAAATCCAACACATACTCATAGTTTATTATGTGCCAAACTTTGCATATACTCTCTTATTTTTTCCCTCACAATGGCCCTGTTAAATTGTTGCTGTGATTAATCCTATAGTAAAATGAATAAACTGAGGCTGAGAGATAAGTTACAAAAGGTTGTACAGTCAGAAGTCTGCTCACGTTTTTAACCTCTCTGCTGTATTTTGAGAAGGTAGTTTGACACAATATGTGCTTTTCAACTAAAATTTTGCATACCTTTGGCTTAGTATTTGTAAGATTTTAACTAAAGAAATCATAATGGATAAGTGCAAAAGAGATTTTTAGAGTTTTTATTATAGACATTCATTACATTGAAATTCCTGATTAATGCTATGGAACCAGACTGACTAACTCTTACAAAAATGCGTTTGTTAAGAGGCTCCCTGGGAGTCTCCAGAAGAATGGGAAACAGATTCAGTGGGACTCAAGTTATCAAGGGGGAAGACACAAGAAGCGCAGTTACAGGCTTGTAGCCAGCAGAGGTGGTTAGGATGCCCTCAGAACTCCACCCTTGTTGTGATGAACAACCTCTAACATTTCCCTCCAGTACTTGATTCAAAGCTCAAGGTTCTAAGTCCCAGAAGAGGGCCTCCAACTGGCCAAATTTAGGTCACATGCTAACACCAGGATGTACAGTAACAAAGAGAGAGGATTTCTTTTCACTGGCTTCTGTAGTAGCAAGCAATCACCCAGAATTCTTCTTTCCTACTACTTAAAACAGTGAGAAAGAACTGCTTCCTTTGTGGGAAATTAAGGTTTTATGGGGACTCGACAATGAAACTGGGCAGACACACACAAAAAAAGTTAGGGGGTAAGTAAAGTGACAAATGACCACTACACCACTGTAACAGTATAAAACTGAAGCATCCTGCAATTGAGGACTAATTAAATCATGTAACATCAAATATAATAAAATACAAATAAGCAACTACAAATGAAATTATAGAAAACTTTATTTATTTTTATTTTTAACTTTTGTGGGTATGTAGTAGATGCATATATTTATAGGGAACATGAGATATTTTGATTCAGGCATACAGTGCATAATAATCACTCCAGGGTAAATAAGGTATCCATCAGTAGTATAGTTTGGATATTTATCTCTGCCCAAATCTCATGTTGCAATGTAATTCCCAATGTTAGAAGTGGGGCCTGGTGGGAGATATTGGGATCATGGGGTGGATCCCTGATGAGTGGCTTGGGCCATCCCCTTGGTGACAAGTGAGCTCTTGCTCCGAGTTCACACAAGATCCAGTCCTTTAAAAGTGTGTGGCACCTGCCCCAACCCACTCAGTCTGTCTTGCTCCTGCTTTTGCCACGCTTTTGCCAGGTGATGTGTCTGCTCCCTCTGTGCCTTCCTCCAGGAAGCAGAGGCTGTTACGCTTCCTGTATGTACAGCTTGCAGAACCATGAGCCAGTTAAACCTCTTTTTTTATATAAATTACTCAGTCTCAGACATGTCTTTATAGCAAAGCAAGAACAGGCTAGCACAAACATCTCAAACATTTATACTTTTTGTGTTACAAAGATTCCAAATATACTCTTTTAGTTACTTTAAAATGTACAACAACTTATTGTTGACTGTGGTTACCCTGTTGTGCTATCAAATACTAGATCTCAGTCGTTGTATCTTATTATGTTTTTATACTCATTAACCATCCCCACTTCTCTACCCGCTGACCTTGCTAGTCTCTGGTAACCATTCTTATACTCTCTATCTCCATTAGTTCAATTTTGAGAAAATTTAATTTTCTAGCTCCCACAAATAAATGAGAAGATGCAAAGTTTGTCTTTCTGTGCCTGACTGATTTCACTTAACATAATGACCTCCAGTTCCATCCATGCTGTTGCAATAACAGGATTTTACTCTTTTATAGTTGAACAGTACTCTACTGTGTATATGTACCGTATTTTCTTTATCCATTCATCTGTTGATAGACACTTAGGTTGCTTCCAAATCTTGGCTATTGTGAATAGTGTTGCAATAAACATGAGAGTCTAGCTGTATCTTTGATATAATCATTTCCTTTCTTTTTGGTGTATATCTAGCAGTGGGATTGTTGAAATATACGTTAGTTCTATTTTTAGTTTTTCAAAAATCCTCCAAACTGTTCTCCATTGCGGTTGCACTAATTTACATTCCAACTAACGGTGTACAAGGGTTGTACTGATTTACATTCTCACCAACAGTGTATGAGGGTTCCCTTTTCTCCATGTCCTCACCAGCATTTGTTACTGCCTGTCTTTTAGATAAAAGCCATTTTAACTGGGGTGAGATGGTACCCCATTGCAATTTTGATTTGCATTTCTGTGATGATCAGTGATGTTGAGCACCTCTTCATATACTTGTTTTCCATTTGCATGTCCTTTTTTGAGACCTGTCTCTTCACATCTTTTGCCAATTTTTATTAAATTATTATTTTTTCCTATTGAGTTGTTTGAGTTCCTTATATATTCTAGTTATTAATCTTCTGTCAGATGGATAGTTTCCAAATACTTTTACTCATTCTATTGGTTGTCTCTTCACTTTGTTGATTTTTTTTTTTTTCCTGTGCAGAAGCTTTTAAACTCCCATTTGCGCATTTTTGCTTTGGTTGACTGTGCTTGTGGACTACTACTCAAAAAATCTTTACCTGCTCCCTCTGTGCCTTCCTCTATGACTGGAAGCCTCCCCAGAAGCAGATACTGCTATGTTTCCTGAACAAATAGGCTGCAGAACCATAAGCCAATTAAACCTCTTTTCTCGTAAATTCGTCAGTCTCAGGCATTTCTTTATAGCAATGCAAGAACAGCCTAGCATAGTCTTCTCAAGCATCTATCTTTTCTTTGTGGTCCAGTGTCTTAAAGAGTTTTCCCAATGTTTTCTTGTAGTAGTTTCATAGATCGAGGTCTTTGAGTTAGGTCTTTATCCATTTTAATTTGATTTTTGTATATGGCTAGAGATAAGGATCTAGTTTCATTCCTCTGCTTATGGATAACCAATTTTCCCATCACCATTTATTGAAGAGACTGTCCTTCCACAATGTACATTCTTGGCACCTTTTTTGAAAATGAGTTCTCTGTAGATGTATGGGTTTATTGCTGGATTCTCTATTCTGTTCCATTGGTCTGTGTGTTTTTATGCCCATATCCTTCTGTTTTGGTTACTATAGCTCTGTAATATGATTTGAACTCAGCTAATGCAATTTCTCTAGTTTTGTTCTTTTTGCTTAGGATAGCTTTGGCTCTTCTGGGTCTTTTGTGGTTCCATATAAATTTTAAGATTTTTTTTTTATTTTGATGAAGGATGTCATTGATATTTTGATTGTGATTGCATTGAGTCTGTAGATCCTTTTGGGTAGTATAGATATTTTAACAATTCTGATTCTTCCAATCCATGAACATGGAACATCTTTTCATCTTTGGTGTCTTCTTCAATTTTTTGTATCAATTTTTAAACAGTTTTTATTGTAGAAATTTTTCACTGATTGGTTCTAGATATTTGACTTTATTAGTAGCTATTGTAAGTAGGATTTCTTTTTTTCCCCAAATTATTTGCTGTTGGCTTTCAAATTGTTTGCTGTTGGCATATAGAACAAGATACTGATTTTTATATATTTATTCTGTATCCAGCAACTTCACTGAATTTATTAGTTCTAATAGTTTTTGGTCAAGTCTTTAGGTTTTTTCAAATATGAGATTATATCATATGCAAACAAGGATAATTTGACTTTTTCTTTTCTAATTTGGATACCCTTTATTTCTTTCTCTTGTCTGATTACTCTAGTTAGGATTTCCAGAAGAGTATTTCTTGACATTGAAAAATGATCACTGAAAAATTATGACATTAAAATTAAGTTAAAATAAAAAGCAAATAAAAAGCAAATGTAATGTATGAATCTTTTTTAGAAATATACATATATGTAGTTGCATACCTACAGTTTCAAATATGTATTTCTTTATGGGGAATTAGGAGGCACTAATTTTTTCTTTTTTTCTGCTTTTGTTTTAGATTTAAGAGGTACATGTGGAGGTTTGTTACATGGGCTAATTGTGTGTTGCAGAGATTTAGTATACAGATTATTTTGTTACTCAGGTAATAAGCATAGTACCTGATTGGTAGTTTTGTTTAAATCCTCACTCACTTCCCATCTTCCACTCTCAACTAGGCCCTGTTTTCTGTTGTTCTCTTATTTGTGTCAATGTATACTCAAGTTTTAGCTCCCACTTGTACATTCAGTATTTAGTTTTCTGTTTCTGGATTAAAATGCTCAGGCTAATGGCCTTCAGCTCCATTTATGTTGCTTCAAAGGACAATATTTTGTTCTTTTTTATAACTACCTAGTATTCCACAGAGTATATATACCACATTTTCTTTAACCAGTCCACCATTAATGGGCATATAGGTTGATTCCATGTCTTTGCTATTGTGAATAGCATTGCAATGAACATTCACGCGCATGTGTCTTTGTGGTAGAACAATTTATATTCCTTTGAGTGTATTCCAAATAATAGGATTGCTGGATTGAATGGTAGTTCTGTTTTAAGTTCTTTGAGAAATCTCCAAACTGCTTTCCACAGTGGCTGAACTAATTTACATTACTACCAGCATTTATAAGTCTTCCCTTTTCTCTGCAACCTTCCAAAATCTGTTAATTTTTGGCCATTTAATAATAGCCGTTCTGACTGGTGTGAGATGGTATCTCATTGTGGTTTTGAATTGCATTTTTTCTATTGATTAGTTATATTGAGGATTTTTTTCATATGCTTGTTGGCTTTGTGTATATCTTCTTTTAAGAAGTGTCTATTCATGCCCTTTGTCCATTTTTCAGTGGAGTTATTTCGTTTCTTTGCTTGTAGATTTGCTTAAGTTCCTTATAGATTCTGAATATTAGACCTTTCTCAAATAGTTTGCAAATATTTGCTCCCATTCTTTGGTTGTCTGTTTACTCTGTTGATAGTTTCTTTTGCTATGCAGGAGCTCTTTAGTTTAATTAGGTCACACTTGTCAATTTCTGTTTTTGTTACCATTGCTTTTGGAGTCTTTGTCATGAAATCTTTGCAAAGTCCAGTGTCCAGATTGGTATTTCATAGGATTTTCTAGTAGGGTTTTTATAGTTTTAGGTTTTGCATTTAATTATTTAATCTATCTTGAGTTGATGTTTGCATATGGTGAAAGGAAGTGGTCTAGTTTCAATCTTCTGCATATGGTTAGCCAGTTATCCCAGTACCATTTATTGAATAGGGAATGATTTCCCCATTGCTTGTTATTGCCAGCTTTTTCAAAGATCAGATGGTTGTAGGTGTGTGGCTTTTTCTCTTGGTTCTCTTCTCTGTTCCATTGGTCTATATGCCTGTTTTTGTACCAGTACCATGCTGTTTTGGTTACTATAGCCTTGTAATACAGTTTGAAGTTGGGTAGTGTGATGCCTCTGGTTTTGTTATTTTTACTTAGGATTTTTACTTAGCTTTGGCTATTTGGGTTCTTTTTGATTCCATATACATTTTAGAATAGTTTTGTGTAATTCTGTAAAAATTGTTGTTGGTAGTTTGATAAAAATAGCATTGAATCTGTAAATTGCTTTGGGTAGTACGTCCATTTTAGCAATAGAAATTCTTCCTATCCATGAGCATGGAATGTTTTTCCATTTGTTTGTGTCTTCTCTGATTTCTTTCAGCAGTGCTTTGTAATTCTCACTGTAGAGATTTTTCGCACCTGTCTAATTAGCTGTGTTCCTAGGTATTTTATTCTTTTTGTGGCTATCATGAATGGAATTGTGTTCTTGATTTGGTTCTCAGCTTGAGCATTATTGTTATATAGAAATGCTACTGATTTTTGTACATTGATTTTGTATCCTGAAACTTTGCTAAAGTTGTTTATGAGATCTAGGAGCCTCTGGGCAGAGACTGTAGGGTTTTCTAGGTATAGAATCATGTTATCTGCTAAGAGAGTTTGACTTTTTCTCTTTCTATTTGAATGCCTTTTATTTCTTCTCTTTTCTGATTCCTCTCGCTAGGACTTCCAGTGCTATGTTGAAGAGGAGTGGTGAGAGTGGGCATCCTTATCCTGTTCTGGTTCTCAAAGGAAATGCTTCCAGTTTGCCTATTCCATGGGATATTGACTGTAGGCTTGTCATAGATGAACCTTATTATTTTGAGATATGGTCCTTCAATGCATAGTTTGTTGAGAGTTTTTAACATGAAGAGATGTTGAATTTTATGGAAAGTCTTTTATTCATCTATTGAGATGATCAGGTAGAATTTATTTTTAGTTCTTTTGTTGTAATGAATTACATTTCTTGCCTTGCGTATGTCAAACCAACCTTGCATCCCAGGAATAAACCTACTTGATCATGGTAGATTAGCTTTTTGATGAGACATACTAATTCTTGGTGGAATGAAATAATTCTGAAATTTCCTGACAGTTTTCTTCTTAACTGTTTGCTCTTCTTTTTTCTCACTACTCTTCATTAGATCTTCCATCACTTATGACTCCCAGGTTTATTTTTGGACAGAGAGGAATCATTTGCATGTGTGTGTATAAGTGTGTAGAGTAGGAGATCTTCTAGAAATATAACTTTTCTTTTCCCTTTAGCACTTGTTTTCTGTGTATATGTGCCCGCTCCTGTGAATAGATGCATAGGCTTATTTAGGTCTTGTGGAGTGTGCTATGTAAACCTTGAAGAAACATTGAGTAAGATGATCATCATTAGATTTGAGATAATTGGAAATTTTAGTTCGTTCTAATCTCTTTGCTTACTTCATAAATTAAATTACTTTCTCTATGAGGGAAGAGCGGTCATATTGCTGATTAAACTTAGAGTAGCACTGAGAAAATAATATTTGCAGAATGTATGTTTTAGGCAAATTTTATTATAAAAGCATTAGGTAGTAATGATAAATTCCTTTTTATAAATGTCCCTAATTTTTGCATCTAATTTAAAGTGAACTTTTTTGAAATACCACTTGGTCTTGAAAATACATCAGAAAAGAGTTTGAAACACAACTGAAAACACATGTAGGATCATGCTGATGTTGGTTAAATGATTCTTCTAAGGCAATCCAAGCTAGTAACTATTGCAATGCCTCATCATCTAGATATTTCTCTCACCTGTGCTGTCATGTGGCTTGTAGTTGTCTAAGTGTCTTATTAGTGTAAAGAACATTTGTTTAGAATAGATGGAATTTTGAGCCTTCCTGCTCTCCCTGGACTGCTGAGAATGATCTAATTCACACAGACTCCCTTAGTGCACTATACATGGTGCAGGAAGTCATAGCTGAGCATATTTTGAGTTTGAGTATAATGTTGATGAGGTGGGCTTTACAGGCCAGTTAGCTTCCTTGTGTTCCTGACTTCATACAAGCTGCATACAATTAAATTCATTTAATCACTTGTCAGACACATAGAGCAAGAAAACTAGGTCAAAGTTTGCCTTTGGGTCAGTGAAATGAACTACCTAGAAAAAGGAATCTAGTTCTAGCAAAAGGAATCAAGACTCATATCACATTTCTCTTGTGACCATCAGAGCATTTCATGAAATATACTATTTAATAATTTTGAAAAATATTCGTACCATGCAGAATGCAGTATGGGCTAAGACATGTCAATTTAAACAGTATAGTAAGTTGTTAGAACATACTTGCAAAGATTTAAGTAGCAAAGAATAAAAAATCCAGGAGTGACTCTGAGATCTCATTTGGGTCATATATCATTTTATCTGCCTGGAAGCAAGACAGAAAGTCAACCTTCCAAGAAAAAAATTGTTCTCTCCTCTTTTATTTTTTTGATTTCACACCCTCCCTAATCACACATTTCAGGAGAATGCAATCATGTAAATGTTTTGAAATATTGTAAATCAAATCATGAAAAAAAATGATACCAGTTTCTATTCCTTTTTGAAAGTCATATTTCCTGTACTATTTTTATTTTATTTTACAAAAGGCATGTTCTAGAAAATCATAGACAACACATTGTGTGTGTGTGTATATGTATGTATATATACACTGAAACCTCTGGCTCTCAGGTTCAAGAGATCCTCATGCCTCAGCCTCCCAAGTAGCTGGAACTTCAGGCATGTGCCACCATGCTCAGCTAGTTTTTGTAATTTTAGTGGAGACAGGGTTTTGCCATGTTGGCCAGGCTGTTTTCGAGCTCCTGACCTCAGGTTTTCCACTTGCTTCAGCCTCCCAAAGTGTTGGAATTATAGGCATGAGTCACCACGCCTGGCCCACACATTGTATTATATACTTGAAAATAGTTAAATAATCAGGAGCACTGAACCAATAACGCGTAAATTTTCTAGTCAATGTGCATAAATTAATATATATATAGATGCATGAAAATAAAGAATCCAACTTTTGTACCACTTTGCATGTGAAGGCAGTATTGGAGCAAAACACATTTTGAACACTTTTCTATTTTCTATGAAATATTTTTCAAAAGAGTTTTCAAGGTTCTTGTTCTGTGTCTCTGATAGAGTCCTTCCTCAAAGTTACATTAGTTTGTATTCCAATGTGCAACAAAGGAATTAATAGGTTTAACTCTTAAATTTCCATATACAACAGTTAAATTAAATGGGATACTCCCAGCAGAATGCCTAAGGAAAAACTAAGTAAATAAATGAACACACACACACACAAGATTATCCTTAGTCTTTCCAAGGCCCCCTATTGCCTCCACATACCTTGTTAAGGATTTGTGCCTCCCAAATTTCCTAGGTTAAAGTCGACCCCCCTGTACCTCAGGGTGTGACTTTATTTGAAGATAGGGTAATTGCAGATGCAATTAGTTAGGATGTTTTCATCAGGGTGCACCCTAAGCCTATATGACTGCTGCCTTCATAAAGGGGGACCTTTGGACACAGGCATGCATAGGGAAGACGATGTGAAGACACAGAAAGAAGGGCCATCTCCAACCAAAGAGAAAGGCCTGAAATACATCCTTCCCTCACAGCTCTCAGAAGGAAACAATTCTGTTGACATCTTGATTTCAGACTTCCAGCCTCCAGAACCATGACAGAATAAATTTCTGTTAAGTTGAAAAAAAAAAAGATTATCTTCCTGCAAACAAAAATGTAGTAAGTTTTAAATGCACAGATGAATTCAAAAGAAGAAAGGAAAACGTTATGTGCCAAAAATGAAGTGGCAACTAATCCCCAGAGTGCTAGGTGCATAAACTCACCATGCAGTTTTTGGGGGTCTCAGTCCTTGTAACTAAAGAGCTCTGTTTTAAGACTTTTTCAGGGGCTGGATATGAAGTCTAGGATTTGACTGGCCTTTGGATGTAAGATCAATACACAAGCCAAAATTGTTGAAGAGCTATCCCATTGAGAAAAATTATATACTAAGGGGAGAAAAGAGGAAGACATCGCTAGTACAGGGCAACAGGGAGATTTTTCTATCTGGGACCTGAGTGAAAATAAAAATGAAACACAACAAGAGTGGTCTTTTCTGAGAAATCAAAACCCCTGGTTCTACGACTTACAAATTAAGAAGCCATATTTACACTTTACTGCTGATGCTGACACTCCAAGCTGAAGAATTAACATAAAAATTAGTCTCAGGTGGGGGATACTCTTGACTCTCTTGCAGAAGGCTTTGCGAAACTATGCTGGAATTAGAGTGCATGATTCAGGTCACATGGAAATCCTCCTTTAAAATAGCTCAAAACACAAGAGGAGATTTAAAAAGACAGAGAGTAGAACTTCTAGAATTTTGTATAATAGAACAATCTGAGAAGACTGTAGAATAAGGTTGTTTTAAGGTACAAACATAGAAATTGAAGCAATAGGAAGAAAATACTGCTTTTAAAAACCAAATAGAATTTATTGGACATAAAAGTTTCTTTTTTTTTTCTTTTTAAAAATTTTTTATTATTATTATACTTTGAGTTCTAGGGTACATGTGCATAACGTGCAGGTTTGTTACATATGTATACTTGTGCCATGTTGGTGTGCTGCACCCATCAACTCGACAGCACCCATCAACTCGTCATTTACATCAGATATAACTCCCAATGCAATCCCTCCCCCCTCCCCCCTCCCCATGATAGGCCCCGGTGTGTGATGTTCCCCTTCCCGAGTCCAAGTGATCTCATTGTTCAGTTCCCACCTATGAGTGAGAACATGCGGTGTTTGGTTTTCTGTTCTTGTGATAGTTTGCTAAGAATGATGGTTTCCAGCTGCATCCATGTCCCTACAAAGGACGCAAACTCATCCTTTTTTATGGCTGCATAGTATTCCATGGTGTATATGTGCCACATTTTCTTAATCCAATCTGTCACTGATGGACATTTGGGTTGATTCCAAGTCTTTGCTATTGTGAATAGTGCTGCAATAAACATACGTGTGCATGTGTCTTTATAGCAGCATAATTTATAATCCTTTGGGTATATCCCCAGTAATGGGATGGCTGGGTCATATGGTACATCTAGTTCTAGATCCTTGAGGAATCGCCATACTGTTTTCCATAATGGTTGAACTAGTTTACAATCCCACCAACAGTGTAAAAGTGTTCCTATTTCTCCACATCCTCTCCAGCACCTGTTGTTTCCTGACTTTTTAATGATCGCCATTCTAACTGGTGTGAGATGGTATCTCATTGTGGTTTTGATTTGCATTTCTCTGATGGCCAGTGATGATGAGCATTTTTTCATATGTCTGTTGGCTGTATGAATGTCTTCTTTTGAGAAATGTCTGTTCATATCCTTTGCCCACTTTTTGATGGGGTTGTTTGTTTTTTTCTTGTAAATTTGTTTGAGTTCTTTGTAGGTTCTGGATATTAGCCCTTTGTCAGATGAGTAGATTGCAAAAATTTTCTCCCATTCTGTAGGTTGCCTGTTCACTCTGATGGTAGTTTCTTTTGCTGTGCAGAAGCTCTTTAGTTTAATGAGATCCCATTTGTCAATTTTGGCTTTTGCTGCCGTTGCTTTTGGTGTTTTAGACATGAAGTCTTTGCCCATGCCTGTGTCCTGAATGGTACTACCTAGGTTTTCCTCTAGGATTTTTATGGTATTAGGTCTAACATTTAAGTCTCTAATCCATCTTGAATTAATTTTCGTATAAGGAGTAAGGAAAGGATCCAGTTTCAGCTTTCTACTTATGGCTAGCCAATTTTCCCAGCACCATTTATTAAATAGGGAATCCTTTCCCCATTTCTTGTTTCTCTCAGGTTTGTCAAAGATCAGATGGCTGTAGATGTGTGGTATTATTTCTGAGGACTCTGTTCTGTTCCATTGGTCTATATCTCTGTTTTGGTACCAGTACCATGCTGTTTTGGTTACTGTAGCCTTGTAGTATAGTTTGAAGTCAGGTAGTGTGATGCCTCCAGCTTTGTTCTTTTGACTTAGGATTGTCTTGGAGATGCGGGGTCTTTTTTGGTTCCATATGAACTTTAAAGCAGTTTTTTCCAATTCTGTGAAGAAACTCATTGGTAGCTTGATGGGGATGGCATTGAATCTATAAATAACCTTGGGCAGTATGGCCATTTTCACGATATTGATTCTTCCTATCCATGAGCATAGTATGTTCTTCCATTTGTTTGTGTCCTCTTTTATTTCACTGAGCAGTGGTTTGTAGTTCTCCTTGAAGAGGTCCTTTACATCCCTTGTAAGTTGGATTCCTAGGTATTTTATTCTCTTTGAAGCAATTGTGAATGGAAGTTCATTCATGATTTGGCTCTCTGTTTGTCTGTTACTGGTGTATAAGAATGCTTGTGATTTTTGCACATTAATTTTGTATCCTGAGACTTTGCTGAAGTTGCTTATCAGCTTAAGGAGATTTTGGGCTGAGACGATGGGGTTTTCTAAATATACAATCATGTCATCTGCAAAGAGGGACAATTTGACTTCTTCTTTTCCTAACTGAATACCCTTGATTTCTTTCTCTTGCCTGATTGCCCTAGCCAGAACTTCCAACACTATGTTGAATAGGAGTGGTGAGAGAGGGCATCCCTGTCTTGTGCCAGTTTTCAAAGGGAATTTTTCCAGTTTCTGCCCATTCAGTATGATATTGGCTGTGGGTTTGTCATAAATAGCTCTTATTATTTTGAGGTACGTTCCATCGATACCGAATTTATTGAGCGTTTTTAGCATGAAGGGCTGTTGAATTTTGTCAAAGGCCTTTTCTGCATCTATTGAGATAATCATGTGGTTCTTGTCTTTGGTTCTGTTTATATGCTGGATTATGTTTATTGATTTGCAAATGTTGAACCAGCCTTGCATCCCAGGGATGAAGCCCACTTGATCATGGTGGATAAGCTTTTTGATGTGTTGCTGAATCCGGTTTGCCAGTATTTTATTGAGGATTTTTGCATCAATGTTCATCAGGGATATTGGTCTAAAATTCTCTTTTTTTGTTGTGTCTCTGCCAGGCTTTGGTATCAGGATGATGTTGGCCTCATAAAATGAGTTAGGGAGGATTCCCTCTTTTTCTATTGATTGGAATAGTTTCAGAAGGAATGGTACCAGCTCCTCCTTGTACCTCTGGTAGAATTTGGCTGTGAATCCATGTGGTCCTGGACTTTTTTTGGTTGGTAGGCTATTAATTATTGCCTCAATTTCAGAGCCTACTATTGGTCTATTCAGGGATTCAATTTCTTCCTGGTTTAGTCTTGGGAGAGTGTAAGTGTCCAGGAAATTATCCATTTCCTCTAGATTTTCCAGTTTATTTGCATAGAGGTGTTTATAGTATTCTCTGATGGTAGTTTGTATTTCTGTGGGGTCGGTGGTGATATCCCCTTTATCATTTTTTATTGCGTCAATTTGATTCTTCTCTCTTTTCTTCTTTATTAGTCTTGCTAGCGGTCTGTCAATTTTGTTGATCTTTTCAAAAAACCAACTCCTGGATTCATTGATTTTTTGGAGGGTTTGTTGTGTCTCTATCTCCTTCAGTTCTGCTCTGATCTTAGTTATTTCTTGCCTTCTGCTAGCTTTCGAATGTGTTTGCTCTTGCTTCTCTAGTTCTTTTAATTGCGATGTTAGAGTGTCAATTTTAGATCTTTCCTGCTTTCTCTTGTGGGCATTTAGTGCTATAAATTTCCCTCTACACACTGCTTTAAATGTGTCCCAGAGATTCTGGTATGTTGTATCTTTGTTCTCATTGATTTCAAAGAACATCTTTATTTCTGCCTTCATTTCGTTATGTACCCAGTAGTCATTCAGGAGCAGGTTGTTCAGTTTCCATGTAGTTGAACGGTTCTGATTGAGTTTCTTAGTCCTGAGTTCTAGTTTGATTGCACTGTGGTCTGAGAGACAGTTTGTTATAATTTCTGTTCTTGTACATTTGCTGAGGAGTGCTTTACTTCCAATTATGTGGTCAATTTTGGAGTAAGTGCGATGTGGTGCTGAGAAGAATGTATATTCTGTTGATTTGGGGTGGAGAGTTCTATAGATGTCTATTAGGTCTGCTTGCTGCAGAGATGAGTTCAATTCCTGGATATCCTTGTTAACTTTCTGTCTCGTTGATCTGTCTAATGTTGACAGTGGAGTGTTGAAGTCTCCCATTATTATTGTATGGGAGTCTAAGTCTCTTTGTAAGTCTCTAAGGACTTGCTTTATGAATCTGGGTGCTCCTGTATTGGGTGCATATATATTTAGGATAGTTAGCTCTTCCTGTTGAATTGATCCCTTGACCATTATGTAATGGCCTTCTTTGTCTCTTTTGATCTTTGATGGTTTAAAGTCTGTTTTATCAGAGACTAGGATTGCAACCCCTGCTTTTTTTTGTTCTCCATTTGCTTGGTAAATCTTCCTCCATCCCTTTATTTTGAGCCTATGTATGTCTCTGCGTGTGAGATGGGTCTCCTGAATACAGCAGACTGATGGGTCTTGACTCTTTATCCAGTTTGCCAGTCTGTGTATTTTAATTGGAGCATTTAGTCCATTTACATTTAAGGTTAATATTGTTATGTGTGAACTTGATCCTGCCATTATGATATTAACTGGTTATTTTGCTCGTTATTTGATGCAGTTTCTTCCTAGCCTTGATGGTCTTTACATTTTGGCATGTTTTTGCAATAGCTGGTTCCGGTTGTTCCTTTCCATGTTTAGTGCTTCCTTCAGGGTCTCTTGTAAGGCAGGCCTAGTGGTGACAAAATCTCTAAGCATTTGCTTATCTGTAAAGGATTTTATTTCTCCTTCACTTATGAAACTTAGTTTGGCTGGATATGAAATTCTGGGTTGAAAATTCTTTTCTTTAAGAATGTTGAATATTGGCTCCCACTCTCTTCTGGCTTGTAGAGTTTCTGCCGAGAGATCTACTGTTAGTCTGATGGGCTTCCCTTTGTGGGTAACCCGACCTTTCTCTCTGGCTGCCCTTAAGATTTTTTCCTTCATTTCAACTTTGGTGAATCTGGCAATTATGTGTCTTGGAGTTCCTCTTCTCGAGGAGTATCTTTGTGGCGTTCTCTGTATTTCCTGGATTTGAATGTAGGCCTGCCCTACTAGGTTGGGGAAGTTCTCCTGGATGATATCCTGAAGAGTGTTTTCCAACTTGGTTCCATTTTCCCCCTCACTTTCAGGCACCCCAATCAGACGTAGATTTGGTCTTTTTACATAATCCCATACTTCTTGCAGGCTTTGTTCATTTCTTTTTCTTCTTTTTTCTTTTGGTTTCTCTTCTCGCTTCATTTCATTCATTTGATCCTCAATTGCTGATACTCTTTCTTCCAGTTGATTGAGTCGGTTACTGAAGTTTGTGCATTTGTCACCTATTTCTCGTGTCATGGTTTTCATCTCTGTCATTTCGTTTATGACCTTCTCTGCATTAATTACTCTAGCCATCAATTCTTCCACTTTTTTTTCAAGATTTTTAGTTTCTTTGCGCTGGGTACATAATTCCTCCTTTAGTTCTGAGAAGTTTGATGGACTGAAGCCTTCTTCTCTCATCTCGTCAAAGTGATTCTCCGTCCAGCTTTGATCCGTTGCTGGCGATGAGCTGCGCTCCTTTGCTGGGGGAGATGCGCTCTTATTTTTTGAATTTCCAGCTTTTCTGCCCTGCTTTTTCCCCCTCTTTGTGGTTTTATCTGCCTCTGGTCTTTGATGATGGTGATGTACTGATGGGGTTTTGGTGTAGGTGTCCTTCCTGTTTGATAGTTTTCCTTCTAACAGTCAGGACCCTCAGCTGTAGGTCTGTTGGAGATTGCTTGAGGTCCACTCCAGACCCTGTTTGCCTGGGTATCAGCAGCAGAGGCTGCAGAAGATAGAATATTGCTGAACAGCGAGTGTTGCTGTCTGATTCTTGCTTTGGAAGCTTCCTCTCAGGGGGGTACTCCACCCTGTGAGGTGTGGGGTGTCAGACTGCCCCTAGTGGGAGATGTCTCCCAGTTAGGCTACTCAGGGGTCAGGGACCCACTTGAGCAGGCAGTCTGTCCGTTCTCAGATCTCAACCTCCGTGTTGGGAGATCCACTGTTCTCTTCAAAGCTGTCAGACAGAGTTGTTTGCGTCTGCAGAGGTTTCTGCTGCGTTTGTTATTGTTTACAGTGCCCTGTCCCCAGAGGTGGAGTCTACAGAGACAGGCAGGTTTCCTTGAGCTGCTGTGAGCTCCACCCAGTTCGAGCTTCCCAGCGGCTTTGTTTACCTACTTAAGCCTCAGCAATGGTGGCGCCCCTCCCCCAGCCTTGCTGCTGCCTTGCCGGTAGATCACAGACTGCTGTGCTAGCAATGAGGGAGGCTCCGTGGGCGTGGGACCCTCCTGGCCAGGTGTGGGATATAATCTCCTGGTGTGCCCGTTTCCTTAAAGCGCAGTATTGGGGTGGGAGTTACCCGATTTTCCAGGTGTTGTGTGTCTCAGTTCCCCTGGCTAGGAAAAGGGATTCCCTTCCCCCTTGCACTTCCCAAGTGAGGCGATGCCTCGCCCTGCTTCAGCTCTCGCTGGTCGGGCTGCAGCAGCTGACCAGCACCGATTGTCCGGCACTCCCTAGTGAGATGAACCCAGTACCTCAGTTGAAAATGCAGAAATCACCGGTCTTCTGTGTCGCTCACGCTGGGAGTTAGAGACTGGAGCTGTTCCTATTCGGCCATCTTGCTCCGCCCCTTGGACATAAAAGTTTCATTTGCTCCTAAGAACAACTGATAAGGTAAAAGAAGTTTATTTATAAATTATTTATAAAAGAAGTTATTTATAAATCATCTCGTTTTAGGCCTTCTGTTATAGAAACACAAAATGGACTTAAACACAGGCAAAACTAATCTACTATGCTAGAGGGGAGAATACTTGTTCCTTTTGCAGAAAGTGTTGACAGGGAAGGAACACAAGGAAACTTGCTGGGCTCATAAACGTTCTATATCTTGATCAGTGTAGTGGTTACACAGGTATATAGTCATATAAATATTGTATGTTACAATTTCTAAAATTTAATGTACTATATGTAGTTTATAACTCAAGAAGAGGTAAAAAAAAAAAAAAACCATTTATCAATTGGGTTTGTTTAAAAAGAAGAAAAACGAAATAATACCTGCAAGATATCAAACAAGGAGGTCCTAATTCTCATTTATTTCACAAAATAATGAATAAACAACTATATGACAAATAAAATAATGAAGGGAGAGCTCTGGAATATAGCAAAGGAGTAGCACAAACCCTGTGGAGCAGAGAAACCTAGCATGGCTGCACAGAATAGGGTGGGAAATACCTTGTCTGGGCCACTCCATTGCCCGGTCTGGATTATCTCAGAGGCAAGAGGTACTTCCTTCTGCATGGAAAGGGTGAGACGGAAGATCCCAGTGGCCCTCATTATTACCACAGACACCAGCAGTGCTCACCAATGGATACCCCTGCAATCTTCACCAGTCCTGAGTCCAACATAGGGAGCGGCCTGGAGTCCATGCTGCTACACTTACCCACGAGAAGGAGCCAAGGCTGTGCCTTCTGCCCCATGAGCTGAGCAACTGTGGTTTCATGACATTTTAGAATTGGAGTTGCCGCTGTGCTGCACCCTGCTGTTAGGTCTTGAGTAGCCATTGTTTCCTTACATGCCTAGGGTCTTACTGTCACTGCATCCCACCACCTGGAGCCTGGGTTGCCCAGTGGGCCACTATCTCTGGGCCTAGGTTGCTGCCATAAGCCTGGGTCCCCACTGTGCCTGACCTTCTCAGCAGCCTTACTGCCACAGTGCCCTGTCTCCCCAGGGTGTGGGTTGCTGAGGCACCTTGCCTTCCTAGGGACTAGAGTTGCCACTGCACTGAGCCCTACACCCAGGAGCTTGAGTTGCTTTACCATCTGCCTCCCAGGAATTAGAGTCACTGCTGTGCTGTCCCATGACTTAAGACCTGAGTTGCTCTGGCATTCTGCCTTTCCAGGGACCAGAGTTACCGCTGTGCTGTGCTCCACCTCCTAGAACCTGAGGTTCTCTTACACCCCACCATCCCAGGGACTGGTGATATTACTGTGTGGTGCACTGTTTCCAGGGCCTGAACTTCTGTGGTATCCCATCTTCCCAGAGACTGGAGTTACTGCTGTACTGTGTTCTGACTGCCTGGAGTCTGAGTTACCATTGTGCCCCACCCTCTGTGGCTGAGCTCCTACAGGGTCATGTCCATCCTGGGGTCATGTTGCTGCTGTACCATGCCCCTCAGAGCTGGAGTTCCCACTGCGTCCTGACATACCAGGGGGCTTAGCACCACTGAGCTCCATCCATCGTAGCCCTTGCTGTGGCAATACTCTGCCTTCACAGAGACTGGCGTCACCACCGTGCTGCATCTGGCTCTCAGGGCCTGAGCTACAGCTGTACCCCACAATTCCATGGGCCTTGCTGCCACTGTGCCCTGGCCTTTGAGACAGAGCTGCTGTGGAGCCATACCAACCCTGAAGCCTAAGTCACTGTTACGTCCACAAGTCCCTAGGGTCTCACTGCTGCTCTAAGGCCTGGACCAACACAGTAATGTGTCTCCCAGGTGCCCAAGTGCTACTGCGCTGCTCCCTGCCCCTTGGGGCCAGAATCACAGTTGTGCCCTGACATGGAACTAGAGTTGCTGCTGTCCCCACCTTCCAAGACCTGAGTGGCCAGAGGATCACTTTACCCCTGGGCTGTGCTGCTTCTGTGCCTATCTCTCAGGATTCAAGCCATCATTATATCATATATCCCCAGGCCCAAGCCACTGAGATGAGCTCCAAAGTCCTAGACCCTGGCAACATGGGTGATAAGTGCATGCCAGTGCCTTGGTACATCAATTTGCTCTCCAGGATCCAGGTGCCATGGCAGTTCACAAGTGCCTGAGCCCAGGAAGCCAGTTCTGCAGTGGCTCTGAGCACCTGTATCCTGAAACCCAGTGCCACTGTGGCTGCCTGCAGGTCACATTAGACTTGACACCAAAAGGGATCCTCTTCGCTAGGTTTCCCTGCAATAGGGAAAAGGAGAGCAAGAGGACTCCAAGAGTCTTTGCTACTGAGGACCCCAACTGTCCACTTTGCCAGTACCACTGCCACAAACACCTGAAACTGTAGCTGTTAATGCTTCTGCAGTCTTCATTAATGCTGACCTCAGCTGATGGAGCCACACAGAAACTGAACTGCTACATCTTTTTAGAACCAGAGCTACCCAACCAGTGCCATTGCATCCACCCACAGGTGGAAGTCTTTACCCACTAAAACCAGTCTTTAAATTCTGGAAGAGATTACTGCTCCATCAAATGCATAGGCATCAGCACAAAATCACAAGAAACATGAAAATGCAAGGAAACAAGAGCACTAAAGGAACAAAATAATTTTAAAGTAACTGACCTCAAAGAAACAGAAATTTTAAAATTGTCTGAAAAGGAATTTAAAATAATTTTCTTTTAAAATATAAATTACAAAAGAGAACCAAATAGAAATTCTGGAGCTGAAGAATACAATGAGTGGAATGAAAAATACAAGCATCAAAAGCAGACTTAAGCAAAAGAAAGAATTTGTAACTTGAAGACATGTCATTTGAAATTACAGGTTGAATGTCCCTAATCTGAAAATCCTAAATTTGAAATGCTTCCAAATCTGCAACTTTTTGAGTGCCAATATGATGCTGAAAGGAAACACTCATTGGAGCATTTAGGATTTAGCATTTTTGGGTTAAGGAAGTTGAACCAGTAAGTATAATGCAAATATTCAAAAATCCAAGAAATACTTGTTAATTTGGTGTTCTTGCAAGGGTGAACACCTTTCAAGTGTCTCACTCTTTCAATTTTCTTGAAAGTTCAAAACACTCTCTTCCTAAGAATTTCAGATAAGGGATACTCAACCTGTATCTAGTTAGTGAAGAAAAAAGAAAAAAGTGAAGAAATTCTATGAGATTTATGGGACACCACTATGCAAACTGATGTATACATTATGGAACTCTCAGAGGGAGAAGAGAGAGAAAGGGCAAGAAAGTTTATTTAAAGAAACGATGGCCGAAAACTTTCTAATTTTGGGAGAGATATGGACATCACAAACTGTGAAACTCAAAAGTCCCCAAATGGGTTCAACACTAAGAGTCCTTTAGCAAGACACGTTATATTAAATCGTCAAGAGTTGGACAGAATTTGAAAGCAGCAATAGAAAAGTGACATAGCACATACAGAGGAATGACTATTAGACTGTCAGCAGATTTCTCAGCAGAAACCTTATAGCCTGGAGACGATGGGATGATATATTCAACGTGCTAAAAGGAAAATATCATCCACCAAAAAGACTACATCTAACAAAGATGTCCTTCCAAAATAAAGTAGAAATAAAAGCTTTTCCAGACATGCAATAGGTGAGACAGTTCAATACCCCTAGACCCATCTTATAAGTAATGCTAACGGAAGCTCTTCCAGCAGAAATTATAGGACACTAACAACTAACATGAAGATGTATGTTGTATAAAATTCACTGATAGGAGCAAGATGACAGAATAGAAAACTCCACCAATTGACCCCACACACCCTTGCAAGGACACCAAGTTAATACGTATCTTCAGAGAAAAAAACACCTTTCCAAGAACCAACAATCAGATGAGCACTCACAGTATCTGGTTTTCACTTCATATAGCAAAAGGAGGCACTGACGAGATAGAAAAAGCAGTCCTAAATCACTGATGTCACCCTTATGTCACCCCTGGCAGTGCCAAAGTGAGGCAGACAGCATCTCTGGGTGATGAGGGAAGAACACAGCAATTGTGAGCCATTGAACTCAGTGCTGTACTATTAGAGAAGAAAGGAAATCTGAACCAAACTTAGTTGATGTTAGCCCATGGAGGGAGCAGTTAAACTAGCCTGAGCCAGAAGAGAATCACTGATCCCAGCATTCTGAACTTGAGTGCCTGCAAACCTCACCACTGAGAGCTACAGCACTCCGTGACTCCAAGTAAACTTGAAAGGGAGTCTAGATCATAAGGACTGCAACTCTTGGGTGAGTCCTAATGCTGAACTAGGCCCAGAGACAGTGAACTGAAGGAGCATACAACATACTGAGACACCAGCAGGGGCAGCCAAGGGAGTGCTGGCATACCCCCACCCATAACCCAGGTTGCATAGCTCAAGATTCCAAGACAGTCCCCTTCCTTCCAGTTGAGGAGAAGAGAGGGAAGAGTGGGGAGGACTTTGTCTTGCATTTAGAATAGCAGCTCAGCCACAACACGATAAGGCACCAGCCAGAGCTGTTAGGCCCCTGTTCCAGGAACTAGCTCTCAAATGATATTTCTAGGCACAACCTGGGCCATAAGAGAACCAGATGCCTTGAAGGAAAGGACCTAGTCCTGGCAGTATTTAACTCCTGCTAACTGAAGAGTGCTTGGAACCTGAATAATCAGCAGAAAGTCCCAGGTACTATATTGAGGGTCTCAGGTGAACCTCTGAGACTTGCTGCCTTCAGATGAGACTCAGGATATTACCAGCTATTGTTTTAGAAAAAACTCCTTCTGCTTGCAAAAAGCCGAGGGAAAAGTAAAGGGGGCTCTGTCTTTCACTTTAAGTACCAGCACAGACACAGTGAGGTAGAGCACAAAGCAGACTCTTGGGGTCCCCTATTCCAAGACTTGACTCTTGGATGGCATTTCTGGACCTGCCCTTGACCAGAGGGGAGCCCACTGCCCTGAAGAGAGGCCAGGCAGCATTTACAGACTTAAGCAGACTTAAGAGACCTTGGGCCTTATGGGAACATTGGCAGTAGTCTGGAAGTACTCCCTGTGACTTGGGGTGGTAGTGCCTACAGAGTGAAACTCCTCTGACTTTGGAAAGGGGAGGAAATAGTGAGAAGGACTGCATCCTGTGGTTTGAGTGCCAGGTCAGCTGCAATGTGATAGAAGACCAGGTTGACTTCTAAGGTTTTGACTCTAGTTCCCAACTCCCAAATGGCATTTCTGAATCCACCTGGGGCCTCAGAGATCTCACCGCACTGAAGGGAAGGACACAGGCCTGGCTGGCATGGCCATCTGCTCATTGTAGGGGCCAAGAGTTTTGAGTCAATACAGGAAGTAGCCAGGGAGTGGTTACAGAAGGCCTTCAGCAAGACCCAGTGCTGTGCTGGCTTCAGGTCCGACCCAGCACAGTCATAGCAGTGATAGCCACAGGGGTGCCAGTGTCACTCCACCTCTAGCTTTTGGTAGCTCAGAACACAAAGAGAGACTCTGTATGTTTGGGAGAAAGTAACAAAAAAGAACAAGAGTCTCTGGTAATCCAGGGAATTCTCTTGGATTCGGTCAAAAACCACTAAGGAGGTACCTCTACAAGTCTGCAAGAACCACAGTGCTACTGTGCTTGGGATGTCCCCTAAAGCAGATACAACTTAGATCACAAAACACAAGTCCTTTCAAATATCTGGAAAGGCTCCCCAAGAGGAATAGCTACAAATAACCGCAGATGGTGAAGACTGCAATAAATACTTAACCTCCTTAATGCCCAGACACTGAAGAACATCTACTAGCATCAGCACCATCCAGGAAAACCTTATCTCACCAGGTAAACTAAATAAGGCACTAGGGACCAATCCTGGATAAACAGAGATATATGACCTTTCAGAGAATTCAAAATGGATGTGTTGAGGAAACTCAAATAAATTCAGGATAACACAGAGAAGGAATTCAGAATTCTATTCAATAAATTAACAAAGAGATTAAAATGATTAAAAAGAATCAAGCAGAATTTCTGGAGCTGAAAAATGCAATTGGCATACTGAAGAATGCATCAGAGTCCTTCAGTAGCAGAACTGATCAAGCAGAAAAATTAGTGACCTTCAAGACAGGTTACTGAAAATGCACAGAGAAGACAAAAGAAGAAAGAATAATAATAAAAAAAAGAAACACAACTATGGGATCTAGAAAATAGCCTCCAAAGGGCAAATCTAAGAATTATTTACGTTAAAGAGAAGGTAGAGAAAGCAATAGGAGTAAAAAGTTTATTCAAAGAGAAAATAACAGAGAACTTTCCAAACCTAGAGAAAGACATCAACATGCAAGTACAAGAAGGTTATAGAACACTAGGCAGATTTAATCCAAAGAAGACTATCTCAAGGTATTTAATAATCAGACTCCCAAAGGTCAAGGATAAACAAAAAAATCCTAAAATCAGCAAGAGAAAAGAAACAAGTAACATACAATTAGAAAATAAACAAATAGCATATGATTAATTTTATGTTATCTGTTTCTTTTGATGCTTTTAGCTCTAATATGTCTGGCAACAGACTTTTCAGTGGAAGCCTTACAGGCCAGGAGAGAGTGGCATGACATATTAATTCTGCTCAAGGAAAATAACTTTTACTCTAAAATAGTATATCTGGTGAAAATATCCTTGAAACATGTAGGAGAAATAAGGACTTTTCCAGATAAACAAAAGCTGAGAGATTTCATCAATACCAGACCTGTTCTGTAAGGTTCTATAAGGAATGTTAAAGTGAGTACCTCAATCAGAAAGAAAATAACATTAATGAGTAATAAATAATCACCTGAATGTACAAAACTTACTGGTAATAGTAAGTACACTGAAAAACACAGAACATTATAATACAGTAACTGTGGTGTGTAAACTACTATTATCCTAAGGAGAAAGATTAAATGATGAACCAATAAAAAATAATAACTACAGCAACTTTTCAAGACATAGTCAGTACAATAAGATATAAATAGAAACAACAAAAAGTCACAAAACAGGGGGATGAAGTTAAGACATAGAGTTATTCATTTTCTTTTTGCTTGTTTATACAAAGAGCATTGTTGTTATCAGGTTAAAGTAATGGGTTATAAGATAGTATTTCCAAGCCTCATGGTAACCTCAAACCAAAAAACATACAATGGATACACGAAAAATAAAAAGCAAGAAACTAAATTATATCACCAGACGAGAAAGTTATTTGCACTAGTGCAAAAAAGGAAAGAAAGAAAAAAAGGAAGAGAAGATCATAAAAGAACCAGAAAACAGATAACAAAATGGCAAGAATAATTCCTTACTTATCAATAATAGCACTGAATGTAAATGTCCTAAACTCTTCAATAAAAGGATATAGCATGGCTGAACGGATAAAAAACAAGACCCTTTGGTCTGTTTCCTACAACAAACACACTTCACCTATAAAGAAACACATAAACTGAAAATAATGGGATGGGAGAAGATATTCCATGCCATTGAAAACCAAAACACAACAGAGGTGACTATACTTATATAAGACAAAATAGATTTCAAGACAAAAACTACAAGAACAGACAAAGAAGGTCACTATATAATGATGAAGGGGTCAATTCAGCAAGAGGATATGACAATTTTAAATATATATGCCCCCAACATGGGAGCACCCAAATATATACAGGAAATATTGTTAGAGCTAAGGAGAGAGATAGTTCCTGCTACAATAATAGTTGGAGACTTCAACACTTCACTTTCAGCATTGGACAGATCTTCCAGACCGAAAATCAACAAAGAAACATTAGACTTAATCTGCACTATAAATCAAGTGGATTTAATAAATATTTGCAGAACATTTTATTTAAGAGCTGATGAATACACATTTTTTCCTCAGCAAATAGATCATGCCCAAGGATAGACCCTATGTTAGGTCACAAAACCAATCTTAAAACATTTAAAAATTGAAATAATATTAAGCATCTTCTGTGACAACAATAGAATAAAAATAGAAACTAATAACAAGAGGTATTTTGGAAACTATACAAGTACATGGAAATTAAGCCATGTACTCCTAACGACCAAGGGGTCAATGAAGAAATTAGTATGTAAATGACGAGTTGATGGGTGCTGACGAGTTGATGGGTGCAGCACACCAACATGGCACAAGTATACATATGTAACAAACCTGCACGTTATGCACATATACCCTAGAACTTAAAGTATAATAATAACAAAAAAAAGAAAAAAAATAAAAACAAAAGTCAAATATATATTTAAAAAAAAAAAGAAATTGAATAGCTTCTTGGAACAAATGATAATGGGAACAAAACATACCAAACCCATGGGATACAGCAAAATAAGTACTAAGAGGGAAGTTTATAGCTATAAGTGCCTACAGCAAAAAGAGGAAAAACTTCAAATAAACAATCTAATGTTTCATCTTAAAGAACTATAAAAGCAAGAGCAAAGCAAACCCAAAATTAGTAGCAGAAAAGATAAGAACAGAAATAAATGAAATTGAAATGAAAAAAAAAAATACAAAAGAGCAATGAAACAAAAAGTTGGTTTTCTAAAAAGTTGAACAAAATTGACAAACTTTTAGCCAGACTGAGAAAAAAGAGAAGATACAAATAAAGTCAGAAATGAAAAAAGAGACATTACAACTGATATGGCAGAAATGCAAGAGATCATTAGTGGTTACTATGAGCAACTCTATGCCAATAAATTGGAAATTCTAGAAGAAATGGAGAAATTTGTAGATATATACAACCTACTAAGATTTAACTTGGGAGAAATCCAAATCCTGAACAGACCAATAACAAGTAACAAGACCAAAGCTATAATAAAATACCAATCCCACTCAAACTCTTCTAAAAGATAGAGGATGAGGAAATACTTCCAAACTCATTCTATGAGGTCAGTATTATATTAAAATCAGACAAAGACACCTCAATAAAATAAAACTACATGCCAATATCTCTGATGAATATTGATGCAAAAATCCTCAGCAAAATAATAGCAAACTGAACAATACATTAGTATTAGTAGCAAATTAGTAGCAAACTGAACAATACATGTACAACAATACATTAGAAATATCATTCATCATGACCAAGTGAGATTTATCCCTGGGATGCAAGGATAGCTCATCATACATAAATCAATCAATGTGATACATTATATCAACAGAATGAAGAATAAAAATCATAGGATCATTTCAATTGATGCTAAAAAAGGAAGTTAATAAAATTTAACATCCCTTTATGATAAAAATTCTCAAAAAACCTGGAGACAGAAGACATATACCTCAACAAAATAAAAGTCATATATGACAGACCCAAGATAGTATCATACTGAATGGGGAAAAACTGAAAACCTTTACTCTATGATCTGGAACACAACAAGAATTCCTGCCATCACCATCATTATTCACCATAACACTGGAAGTCCTAGCTAGAGCATTCAGACAAGAGAAGGCTATAAAGAACATCCACATTGGAAAGGAAGAAGTCAAATTATCCTTGTTTATAGATGATACGATCTTATATTTGGAAAAACCTAAATCCTCCACAGGAAAACTACTGGACCTGATAAAAGAAATTTAGTAAAAGAAATTTAGTAAAGTTGCAAGATACAAAATATACAAACAAAAATCTGTAGGTTTTGTTTTGTTTTGTATGAGACAGGATCTCTCTCTGTTGCCCAGGCTGGAGTACAGTTGCCATTCCAGCTCACTCCAGCCTCGAATTCCCAGGCTAAAGTGATCTTCACACCTCATCCCCCCAGCTACTGAGACTACAGGTGTGCACCACCATATCTAGCATACACACACACACACACATATATATATATTTGTAGAAACAAGATTCTATCATGTTCCCAGGCTGGTCTCAAACTCCTGAGGCCAAGCAATTCACCTGCCTTGGCCTCCCAAAGTGCTAAGATTACAGGTGTGTGCCACCATTCCTTGCCAAAACTCTGTATCATTTCTATATGCCAACAGTGAACAATATGAAAGAGAAATAAAGCAATGCAGTCCCATTTACAATAGCCACATGTAAAATTAAATACTTAGGAATTGACTTAACCAAAGGAATAAAACCTTTCTATAATGAAAAGTATAAAATACTGATAAAATAAATGTAAGAGAACACTGAAAGGTAGAAAAATATTGCATGTTCATGAATTGCAAGAATCAGTACTATTGAAATGTTCACAATACTTGAAACAATTTACAGATTTAATGCCATATCTATAAGAATACCAATGACATTCTTCACAAAAATAGAAAAAACAATCCTAAAATTTATACAGAACCACAAATACCCAGAAAATCCAACGCTATCCTAAGCAAAAAGAACAAAACTGGAGGAATTTCATTACCTGACTTCAAATGATACTACAAAGTTATAGTAACCAAAATAACATGGTGCTGACATAAAAACAAACACACAGGCACATAGACCAATAGATCAATGGAACAGGATAAAGAACTCAGAAGCAAATTTACAAACCTAGAGTGAAGTCATTTTTGATAAAGGTGCCAAGAACATACACTGGGGAAAAGACAGTATCTTCAAGAAATGCTCCCAGGAAAACTGGATATCTGTATGCAGAAGAACAAAAGTAGACCTCTATCTAACACTATAAATAAAAATAAAATCAAAATGGATTAAATACTTAAACCTAAGACCCCAAACTATGAAATTACTACAAGAAAAATTCGGAGAAAATCTCCATGACATTGATCTGAGCATAGATTTCTTGAGTAGTGGTCCATAAGCATAGGGAACCAAACCAAAAATGGAGAAATAGGAAAACATTAAGTTAAACATTAAGCTACCCAAGACTGGGAAATTTATAAACAAATGAGGTTTAATTAACTTACAGTTCCACATGGCTGGGGAGGTCTCAGGAAACTTACAATAATAGCAGAAGGGAAAGCAGGCATGTCTTACATGGTGGCAGGCGAGAGCGAAAGAGCATAGGGAAAACTGTCACTTATAAAACCATCAGATCTAGTGAGAACTCACTGTCACAAGAACAACCTGGAGGAAACCACCCCCATGATCCAATCATCTCCCACCACTTCCCTCCCCTTGCATGTGGGAATTCAGATTACAATTCCAGATAAGATTTGGGTGGGGACACAGCCAACTCATATCATTCACAAATATGCAGAGATTAAACAACATGCTTCTGAACAACCAATGGTTCAAAGATGAAATAGAAAGGAACATTTGTAAAACTTATGAGACAAAGATGAAAACACAACATACCAAAAACCTAGGAGACGCAGCAAAAGCAGTTCTAAGAGGGAAATTTATAACAATAATTGTCTTCATTAAAACGTAGGAAGATCTAGGCCAGGCACTGTGGCTCACACCTATAATCCTAACGCTTTGGGAGGCAAGAGGCGGTCGCATCATGAGGTCAGGAGATCAAGACCATCCTGGCTAACATGGTGAAATCCTGTCTCTACTAAAATTACAAAAAAAAAATTCACTGGGCGTAGTGGCACGCACCTGTAGTCCCAGCTACTTGGGAGGCTGAGGCAGGAGAATTGCTTGAACCCAGTAGGCGGAGGTTGCAGTGAGTCAAGATCGTGCCACTGCACTCCAGCCTGAGTGACAGAGCAAAAATCTGTCTCAAAAGAAAAAAAAAAGTAAGAAGATTTCGAACAACCTAATGTTATACCTAAGGAAACAGAAGAACAAACTAAACTTAAAGTAAGCTGAAAAAGAAAATAAGAGATATCAGAGCCAAAAAAAAAAAAAACCCAAAAGAATAACGAAATAGAAAAATCAATAAAACTAAGAGTTGATTTATTAAACAAATAAAATATATACACACTGTTCTGGACCAAGCAAAAAAAACAAAAAGGAAAAGACTAAATAAATAGAATCAGAAATGAAAGTGAAGACATTACAATAGATGCCTTTGAAATAAGGATAGAGACAAATATGAATAATTAATTATATGCTAATAAATTGGATAATCTACAGGAAAAAAATAAATTTATGTAAATATGCAACCCACCAAAACGGAATCAGGAAAATAATGAAAGCCCGAATAGAGCAATAACAAATAAAGAGATTGATGTAGTAATTGAAAACCTTCCAAGAAAGAAAATTCCAGGATCAGATGGCTTAATGGCTGAATTCTAGCAAACATTGAAAAAATTAATATCAGTTCTTCTCAAACTCTTTCAAAAAATACATAACTTGAGGGAATACTTTCAATCTCATTTTATGAGGCCAGCATTGCCCTTATATTAAAGTCAGACAAAAGCAGTGCAAGAAAAAAAAATAAAAAAGGCTTACCAGCCAATATCTCTGATGACCACAGTTGCAAAAATCCTCCATAAAATAGTAGCAAACCAAATGCAACAACATATTGAAAAGATTATACATTACAACCAAGTGGGATTTATCCCTGGTATCTAAGATTGACTTAACACATTCAAATCAATCAATGTGATATCTCACATTAACAGAATGAAAGACAAAACTCATAAGATTATTTTAGTGGATGTGGAAAAAACATTTGACAAAGTTCGACATCCTTTCTTGATAAAAACTCTCAACAAATACTACCAAGAGCAATCAGACAAGAAAGAGAAATCGAAGACATCCAGATTGGAAAAGAAGAAGTAAAACTATTCTCTCTGCAGACAATATGATCCTATATGTTGAAAAACCTAAAGGACACACACACACACACAAACACACACTTAAAACAAATGAATTCAGTAAATTTGCAGGATACAAAATTGAAATTCAAAATTGACTTACATTTCTTTATACCAGTAATGATCTATTTGAAAAACAAATAAAAAAGATAATCCCTTTTACTATAGCATCAAAAAGAATAAAATATTTAGAAATAAGTTTAACCAAAAAGATGGAAAATCTGTACACCGAAAGCTATTACACACTAATGAAAGAAATTAAAGACACAAATACATGGAAAGATACCTCATGTTCATGGGCTGAAATAATTAATACTGTTAAAATGTCCATATTACCCAAAGAACTACATTTGTCCTCAATATCCGTGGGGCGATTGGTTCCAGGACACCCCGTGTGGATAACAAAATCTCTGGATGCTCAAGTCCCTTTTATAAAATGGAGTAGTATTTCATATAACCTACACACCTTTTTTTTTGTTTGTTTGTTTACTTTAACTCATTTCTAGATTCCTTGTAATATCTAATACAATGTAAATGATATGAAAAGAGTATCGTTGTTATACTGTATTTTTAAAATTTCTTATTTTTTAATGTTATATTTTTTCTGAATATTTTTTGATCTGTGGTTGGTTGAATCTTCAAGTATAGCACCCATAGATACAGCGGGCTGACTTTATACAGATTCAATGCAATGCCTATCAAAATTCCAATGGCATTCTTCACCTAAATAGAAAAAATTGTATGGAACCACCAAAGACCCCAAATAGCCAAAGCAATGTTGAGAAAGAAAAACAAAGTTGGAGGCCCTAGGTTTTCTGACCTGAAATTATATTACTAAGCTATAATAAAAAGAGTATGCTACTTGTATAGAAACCAATACACAGGCCAATAGAATAGAACAGAGAACCCATAAATGAACCCAAACATATATGGTCAACTAATTTTTAATAAAGGCACCAAGAAGACACAATGAGGAAAGAACAATATTTTCCATTAATGGTGCTGAGACAACTGATATTCACATGTAAAAGGCTGAAATTGGATGCTCATTTTAAACTATATAAAAAATAAAAACACTGAAAATGGATTAAAGACTGTAAACTGCAAAACTCCAAGAAAAACACATAAGGAAAAAGCTTCTTGACATCAGTCTTGTCAATAAGTTTTTAGATATCACAGCAAAAGCTCAGGCAACAAAAACAAAAATAAACCAGTGAGACTAAGCAAAAACAGACAAATGGGACTACATCAAACTAAAAATATTCTGCACAGCAAAGAAAATAATCAACCAAATGAAAAAGCCTATGGATTGGGGAAAATATTTGCAAATTGTATATCTGATGAAGGGTTAATATGCAAAATCTATAAGGAGTTCACACAACTCAATAGCAAAGAACAAGTAATCTAATTAAAATTTGGTAAAGTACCCCAATAGGCATTTCTCCAAAGAAGATGTAAAAATGTCCACCAGGCATATGAAAAGGTGCTCAACATCACTAATTGTCGGAGAAATGTAAATCAAAATCACAGTGAGATACTGTGTCACACCTGTTACAGTGGTTATATCAGAAAGACAAGAGAAGTATTGACAAGGGTGTGGAGGAAAAGGGAGCTTTTTCATACTGTTGGTGGGAAGGTAAATTGGAACAGCCATTATAGAAGACAGTGTGGAGTTCCATCAAAAAATTAGAAGTAGAACTACCCTATGACCCAGCAATTCCTCTTTTGGTATACATCCAAAAGAATTAAAACAATATGTTGAAGAGATATCTGCACCTCCATGTTTGTGGCAGTTGTATTCACAATAGATAAAATATAGAAACAATCCAACTGTCTGTCCATAGATGAATAAAGAAATTATATAGGTATATGTGTGTGTGTGTGTGTATTTTATATATATATAATATACATATCTCATATATATATATATGAATATTATTCAATCTTAAAGAAGGAGATTCAGCCACTTGTAACAGCATGGATGAAGTTAGAGGACATTATGCTAAGTGAAACAAGCCAGACATAGAAAGAAAAATAGTGCATGGTTTCACTTACATCCAGAATTTAAAAACAGTTGAATACATAGAAACAGAATCGAATAGTGGTTACCAGAGCCTGGAGGATGGGGAAATAATGAGGAGATGTAGGTCAAAGGCTTCAATGTTGCAGTGTCTCAGAATGTAACTGTATCTGGCTATAGGCCTTCAAATAGAAGATTAAGTTAAATAAGCATGTTAGTGTGGTCCCTAATTCAATCTGACCAATGTCCTTATATTAAGAGGGAATTTGGACACATAAAGAGACACCAGGAATGCACATGCACAGAGTAAAGTCCATGTAATGGCACAGTGAAAAGGTGACCATCTCAAGCCAAGGAGAGAGGACTGAAGAAACCAAACTGCTGACATCTTAATCTCGGACTTCTAGCCTTTAGGATGGTGAGAAAATACATCTCTGTTGTTTAATCCACCAATCTGAGTATTTTGTTATGGCTGCCCTAGCAAACTATTAGGTAGACAAGAACAGTGCTCGTGTCTTTTCTAGACCTAAAATTCTACTGTTGTTTTAAAAAGATTGCTGCTCTTTTCTTGAGAGTCAAAAGTAAATGCAGATAATTCCCATAATCCTGGGGTGGTCTTAAGGAACTTTTTAATGTCCTCATTATCTTTCTTCCTTTATTTCTTACTTACTATGAGATACTTACTATAAGTTTTCTAGTAGCAATATCGGAATCCTATCAGTTCACAGTGTATGAGCCTAATATTATACATGATAAATCATTCTCACTTGCATTTTGTGTACACTTCATTATTAATATATTTGTTATTTCAGCTCAGAACCATTGCTTAAGGACTAAAGTATAGTTCTTTCTGAACTTTATCTTTTCTCTGATTATCCTCTGATTGATAAAGTCTTTACAGTTAAACTCTTGGACATTACCATTTTGTTTCTACAATGTCAATATCTTCATGTTTCCAGTGTCTTTACTATCAGATCCTTGCCAAATCACTCTTTTCACATAATTATGATAAATTATAAAAACTCAGTGTATTTGGTATTATTGTAGGTTAAATGATATTTCTGGGATTTGCAAACATATATTGCACATTTTAATGATGTCACAAAAAACTAATGATAACCAGGACTCCTTAGAGAAATGATGAAAACTGAGGCACGAAATGTACAAGGTGAGCCTAGACTATTTTTTAGTGCCAGAAAGCAAATAAATGCTTGCAAACAAACAAACAAAACCCATATTGATCATATTGATGAAGGTGTGTCAAAGGGACACATGAGTATAATCATGAGAAAAACATCAGACGAATTCTAGTAGAGGGACATCCTACAAAACACTTTACTCCTCAACAGTGTTCAGGTACTCATGTAAAAACAAAATCTAGGAAACCGTCACAGGCATCAGGAGCCTAAGGAGACAGACATAATAGCTGAATGCAATGTGGCATCCTGGATGACTTCCTGGAATAGGAAAAGGATATTAGGTAAAAACCAAGGACATCTGAACAAATTATGGACTTCGATAAATAAATAACAATGCATTTGTATTGGTCCATTAATCATAACAAATGTACCATATTACAAATAGGAAAAACTGAGTCTGGAGTACATGGAAACTCTGTGTACTATTTTATCAATTTTTCTGTAAATCAAAACCTGTTTTAGAGAATAAAGTCTATTAAAAAAAATGAAATCAGACTTCAAAACTTCTTGGCTATTTTGAGCTTAGTGCTGGTAACATTAAAAAAAGGTTTAAACTATCTTTAAAACTTTGTGAGGGATGATATGACATATACCTAGGTATTTTTACTAGCTTTTCAAATAAAATTAACTGAGTTTTCGCTTACAAAAAGATTATGATGAAGCCTACTCTAATTTCCCATACATCAGAAAGCTTTTTCCTAAAATAATAAGTTTTAGGAAAATGTAATTTAGTAGGACTTTTAAAATAACTTTTATATATACATATATTTTTAGTAGAGATGGGGTTTCACCATGTTAGCCAGGATGGTCTCAATCTCCTGACTTTGTGATCTGTCTGCCTTGGCCTCCCAACGTGCTGGGATTACAAGCATGAGCCACCGCGCCCGGCCATATAACCTTTTAAGTTTGGAAATTGCCTTTACAAATGTGTTGTAGTTACCATTAATTCTCACTTTGTAGATAGGTTAGCTAGTACAGAGATGTGCTTAATGTTCAAAGCTAATAAGAAAGAATCAAGACCTGATCCCAATCATCAGACTCCTAGTTGAAGTTTCTTTTCACCACACCAGTGGTCTCCAAACATTTTTACTGCACACTTATCAGTAAAATATTGTGAGAAGCAACCACAGGATATGATTATGTGTTTATAAATTATATGCATTTATATCTAAATTATTTTGGGTAAACTACAAAGCATACCTCAAAGTAAGTATTAAGATGATTCAATTACAAATTTATACAAACTAAATTTTTATTTTTTTAATGCACCAGGTGTTTATTTGTGCAGCCCTCTTTGTAAACTACTGCTCCAATTATTTATTGATGTGTAACAAACCATCTCAAAACACATTATTTTGTGGCAAAAAAAAGCTCACTTCTTATTATCTCTCATGGGCCTGGGGTTGACTGGGCTCAGCAGGGTGGTTGTTACTTAGGGCCTCTCATATGGTTGCTGTCAGATTGTGACTGGGGCTTGAATCATTGGCTTGCTTACTCACCTATTATAGTATGGTTTTTGTTTGTTTGTTTGCTTGTTTGTGTTTTTTTTTTTTTTTTTTTGCATTCTGCTCTTTCATTGTGCTTTAATGTAAATTACTGGCATTTCACTAGCTGTACTAAGCACTTTTTTCCCTCCTTGGTATTCATCAAACCCAATATATTAGTCTTTGGATTACATTTGCCCTCTACAAAACCAGGGACTAACAGCTAAAGAGCAGACATAGGCCAAGAACTGTGGCTCACGCCTGTAATCCTAGCACTTTGGGAGGCTGAGGTGGGCAGATCACTTGAGGTCAGGAGTTCAAGACCAGCCTGGCCAACATGGTGAAGCCCTGTCTCTACTGAAAATACAAGAATTAGCTGGAAATCTCATGGACTCAGATGGCGGAGGTTACCAATATTGCACCACTGCACTCCAACCTGGATGACAGAGCAAGACTCCATCTAAAAAAAAAAAAAGGAGAAAGATTAGTGCCATTGCCATCTTACTTCATAAGCATAATTCTGTCTCAAACATTGCTCCTCTTCAATGAAAACAAACTACATGCACCTTGTGACAAAGTGTAGTGATGTGCCCCTCTTGTTAGTGTACGTGCTGAAGACAATATCTGTTTTTCCCACTACAGCGCTATTTTTTACCCTGCCTTAGAGTTATGCTATTAACTTTTCTATTCCCTTTGATTATAATCGGACTCTGATAACTTTAAAACTCAAAATAATCTCATTTTAGTAATAGATTCAATCTAGTGTATTAATATGAACTCTTATTTTATATAGAGCAAAATAACTTGTTCAGTTCAGGTTGCTGCAGCCTGGAGGCCACATTATGAATGGAGTGACAGATTTGTCTTTGTATTTTTCTCTCTTCCTCTGCTTTGAGCTTTGCTGCCTCCTGCCCAAGATTATCTCTGGATCTTTGAGGGTTGGAGATAGTGGGAAAGAAAGCAAGGAGAAATGTTCGTCTATATTACACTTTCCAGATTTGAGGACACAAGTGTTGTTACCTTCCTCCTCCTACTTAGTACTTTACAGTTCTCATTCTCAAATCTTTCTGACCGTTTTTCAAACTCAGAAATTCCAGTATGGGGAATTTGTACATTGAAGGGTTTAAGGAAGCAGAACTTCTAGGCCATGTGGATGTGGTGCACTCTAAGTACCTGGGGGTTTAGATAAACCTGAAAAGGGAAGAAAGCACAGGGTACATGAGTTTTGATCCCTGATACATTAGAGTCTTGAGAACAAGAATGATAAAGGATCAAGAGAGCTAATGGATAAGACTGGAGGAAAGGAAGCAGTGGGCAGGAAGAGTGGAGCTTGAGCAGGTGGGCCCTGGGTCCTGAAGCCTGAAAGGATGAGTGCTGCCTGGACCCACGATATTCTGCTGTCAATCAGCTTCAGACTCCCTCGATCACTGCCATAATCCAGTCAGGCTCCGGTTTGTTCTCTCTTTCACTCAAGAGAAAAGATCATGGAATGCAATGAGAATTTACAATTGTATTTAAGTTTCATATGATGCCTAAAATTAATTTTATGAGAGACAAAAATGTTTTAAACAATTAGAAACAAGGCTTAAATGAAAATTCCTTAAACTCTTATAATGATTGAATTTATTCATACTAAAGAGTGAATGATTAATATAAAAATCCGTCTTTGAAATGATGGCAGAAGGAGAGAAAGATCACTGGACTCCTGATGGGTGATAGGGTGAAAACACCCAATATTCAGATTTGAGATGGCATAAAGATGTTTAAGGAAACCAAGACTTTCTCTCCCTCTCTCTTTTTTTAAACCACAAATGCTTTTGGATAAGTAAAAGCTTTATCGCAGATATACGACATTTTACATGGGCCATGTCCCAAATGTTCTGTCTCAAAGTACACAGAAAATGGCTTAAAAGGGGCATGGGAGCCAGATTCCCTGTGGACAGTAATTCTAATTCTGAAGAACACATGCAGTTGCTCAACAACGCTGCTGGATTGAGAAATGAGGTCTTGAGAATTACCAAAGAAGTGCTTTCAAGATAATAAAGCTTTGCAGTGTTCCATCGCCTGCAGAGGAACAGCAGGACAGACGGTTTTCCCTCTAAAAGGGCTAAACTTCTGAAACCTAACAATGATGGAACTGAAGCTTTGGAGTTGTTTTAAGTAAATACAGGAAAAAAAAAATTCTGTCACAGTTCACATCATTTCAGGACTGACATTACCTGCTTTTATTTATTTTTTACTTTGTTTTGGTGATGCTGGTAAAATAGATGTCACTTGAGAGGTCAAGTCTTCAAAACAGGAGGGAAGCAGAGAGGTGAAGCAACTATGTGGAAAATTCAGGGAGATTTGCTGCTCATGCATACATTAGCCTAGGCATTTCTTTGAAGAAGCTGCTAGGTTAAGGAAATGCCAATGCTAAGAAACTCCTTTTGAAGTAACTTTTTGAAATAATGCATTGCTTACGTGGGATTCTTTCACCTCCAGAATTTTTAGGACTACTGGATCCCTTATTATTTGTCATTTTATGAAAGAATTTCAATAACTGCAGATTAGCTGTTTGTCTAAACTTCCATCTTTTTCATTTTGGCTTTGAGCCAGGCCTTTGCTAATATTTACTTATTTTATGGAAAAACAAACTTTATCACAAGACACAAAATTTAAGAGAGCATGGTCTGTCCCTTGAGCTCACCCAGCTTTCTCGTCAGCCCTGCTCTTGGTGATCCTCTTGCCTCAGTCCGCTTTGGCCCCTACATCCTGGCACCAGTTCCATCATGGGTACCATTCTCAGATAGCTTTATTTTATTCTCTCTCTCAGTAAAGATACAGGAAATGGTGGCATTCTTTATTTTATTTTATTTTATTTTTATTTTTATTTTATTTTATTTTTTGAGATGGAGTCTCGCTCTGTCGCCCTGGCTGGAGTGCGGTGGCGCGATCTCGGCTCACTGCAAGCTCCGCCCCCCGGGTTCCCGCCATTCTCCTGCCTCAGCCTCCCGAGTAGCTGGAACCACAGGCGCCGCCACCATGCCCGGCTAGTTTTTTTGTATTTTAGTAGAGACGGGGTTTCACCGTGTTAGCCAGGATGGTCTCGATCTCCTGACCTCATGATCCGCCCGCCTTGGCCTCCCAAAGTGCTGGGATTACAGGCTTGAGCCACCGCGCCCGGTCGAAATGGTGGCATTCTTATTCTTTGGCATGAGGTAGGAATGTTTATATTTAATTTGTGAACCCCAAAATGTGATCTTGAAGCAAAGATTGATAGCAATGGCAGTAGCAGGTGAAATCACCTGGAGCTCTACCTGATGCCCCTTCAACAAATGCACCATAAACATTCTCATCCTCTTCTTAGTCAGATCTAGAGGGAAACCCACTTCACTGCTTTGTCTGAATGTGACTTGTAGTGAACTAAAAAAATTATGAAATTCTCATCCTTCATTTAAGATAAGACTAGAGCTATAAGAATTGAAAAGAACTAGGAAATAGTATATCAACCTTCAATCATTTGAACAAAATGTTCATGATGGTAAATAGGAGGTCTTGAATCGTTCCGATAACCTCTTCAGGATTCCACTCCTTGTTATGATGACAGGGCATTTCACATCGCATCTGCTTTGAGATTGTCACCAAACTAAACAAATAGGCATGAGAACGACTATAGTAGAGGGAAGCAAATTCTTTGTGTTAACAATTGTTACCTGTTTTGCTAAAATCAGTAGCAGAAGAATTATGATGAGATTATTTAACTGGATAGTGATAGGTCTCATTGGGCTAGAATTTTGTAAGGGGCTCTGCTTGGTTTTACTTCTTTTGGCCAATAGACTGGTGATTCTAATAGCCAACAATGGTCTATCTGATCTGGCTAGTTACCTAGAAATATGATTGTAGAGATTCTTTAACTTAAGATTTTACAATATTATACAAATATATTTCTGTGAATAACTGAGCCCACACTTTCTATACGCAGTTTTTTTATTACATGCAAAAGTTTTAAATCACTCGTAATCTCAGCATTTTAATTACTAAAAAATTATTTTACCTACTTTCATTCTCCTTCAACTCCACATCACTGTAATCACTGTAAATTATTTTATGAGTACATATTTCCTGGGTTTTTAATTTTATTTTGTTTTAAATTGACAGGTATTAATTTTACATATTAATGGGGTACAGAGTGATGTTTTGATACATGTATACATTGTGTAATGATCAAACCAGGATAATTAGCATATCCATCACCTTGAACACTTGTCATTTATTTGTGGTAAGAATATTCAAAATTCCCTCTTCTAGCTATTTTGTAATATACAGTACATTATTTTTTAACTATAGTCATCCCACTGTGCAATAGAACACCAGAACTTATTCCTTCTATCTAACTGTAACTTTGTACCTGTTGACCAACCTCTCCCCATTTTTCCCTCTCCCCTGTTCTCCCCAGCCTCTGGTAACCACCATTCTACACTCTACTTCTATAAGATCAGCTTTTTTAGATTCCACATATGAGTTAGATCATGTGGTATTTGTCCCTCTGTGCTTGGAAACTTTTATTCAACATAATGTTCTCTAGGTTAACCATGCTGTTGCAAATGACAGGATTTCATTCTTTTTTATGGCTGGATAGTATTCTATTGTGTATGTATATCCATTTTTTTAATCCATTCATCCATTGATGAACACTTAGCTTGTTCCTATATTTTGCCTATTGTGAATAATGCTGCAGTAAACATGGGGGTGCAGATATCTCTTCAACCTATTGATTTCATTTCATTTGGATATATACCCAAAATAGGGGTTGCTGGGTCTTAGTGTAGTTCTGTTGCTAATTTTTTGAGAAAACTCTATGCTGTTTTCCATAATGCCTGCTCCAATTTACCTTCCCACCAACAGTGGCTAAGTGCTCTCCTTTTTCTATATCCTCGCCAACATTTGTTTTTTTTTTATCTTTTTGATAGTCACTATTTTAATGGGGTATGGTGACTTCTCATTGAGGTTCTGATTTGCATTTTCCTGATGATTAGTGATATTGAGCATATTTTCATATACCTGTTTTCATCTTTTGAGAAATGTCTCTTCATATCTTTTGCCCATTTTCAAAGTGAATTTCTTTCTTTCTTTTTCTGTTGACTTGTTTGAGTTTCATATGTATTCTGGATCTTAACTGCTTGTGAAATGCATGGTTTATGACTACTTTCTTTCATTCTGTAGGCTATCTCACCAACTTTGTTTATTAAGGTTTTGCTGTGCAGAAACCTTTCAGTTTGATATAATCCCATGTGTCTATTTTTACTTTGTTTTCTGGGCTTTTAAGGTCTTACCCCAAAAATTCCTTCCCCAGACCAATGTCATAAGCATTTATCCAATTTTTTCCTCTAGTAGTTTTATAGTTTCAGATCTTACATTTAAGTCTTCAGTCCACTCTGAGTTGACTTTTGTAAGTGGTGAAAGGTAGGAATCTAGTTTCATTCTTCTGCATGTTTAAATTCAGTTTTTCCAGCACCATTTATTGAGAGACGGTTCTTTCACCAGTGTGTGTTCTTGGCACCTTTATTGAAATTCAGTTGGCTTAAATGTGTGAATTTCTTTCTGGATACTCTATTTTTGTGTTCATTGTATTCATTGTATATGAATGAATACACATTATGTTCATTGTATTCATTCATTTTGTATTCATTCTAATTTTTGTTTTCATTGTACACATAGGGTTTTGCTATATTGCTCAGGAGGGTCTCGAACTCCTGGACTCAAGCAATTTGCCTGCCTCCGCCTCCCAAAGTGCTGGGACTACAGGTGTGATCCACTGTGTCTGGCCTATAGTTTTTATCATAGAGATCTTTCACCTCCTTGGTCAAATTTATTCATCAGTATTTTGTTCATTTTATAGCTATTGTAAATGGGATTACGTGCTTGATTTCTTTTTTTAGAAAGTTCTCTGTTGGCATATAGTAATGCTACTGATTTTTGTGTTTATTTTGTATACAGCCACTTTACTGAATTTGTTTATTAGTTCCAATAATTTTTTGTCAATTCTATAGGTTTTTTTTATAATTAAGATCATGTCTTCTGCAAACAGAGACAATTTGACTTTTACCTCTCCAATTTGAATGCCTTTTTCTTTTTCTCGCCTAATTGCTCTAAGACTTCCAGTACTACATTGGATAGAAGTGGTGAAAACGAACATCATGGTCTTGTTCCAGAATTTAAAGGAAAAGCTTTTAACATGTTTCCAGTCAGTGTGATATTAGTTCTGGGTCTTTCCATATATGGCCTTATAGTGTTGAGGTACCTTGCTTCTGTAACTAATTTGTTTAGGGTTTTTCTCATAAAGGAATGCTACATTTTATTGAATGCTTTTTCTTTCTCTATTGGGATGATCATTTGGTTTTCCTCCTTCATTCTGTTGATGTGATATATCACATTTATTTGATTTTCATATGTTAGACCATTCTTGCATCCCTGAGTTGAATCCTATTTGATCATGGTGAATGATCTTTTCAATGTGCTGTTGGATTCAGTTTGCTAATATTTTGTTGAGGATTTTAAAATTCATTTTTGACAGGAATATTGACCTGTAGTTTTCTTTTTTTTTTCTTGTGTCCTTGTCTGATTTTGGTATCAGAGTAATAATGGCCTTGGAGGATGAATTTGGAAGAATTCTCTCCAATTTTGCATAATAGTTTGAGAAGAATTGGTATTTGTTCTTTAAATATTGGTAGAATTTGACAATGAAATCATTCAAACCTGGGCTTTTATTTCATGGGAGGCATTTTATTACTAATTCAATTTAGTTACTTGTTATTGGTCTGTTCAGGCTTTCTATTTCTTTGTGATTCAATCTTGGTAGTTTGTATGTGTCCAGGAAATTGTCCATTTATGTCAAGTTCTCCAATTTGTTGATGTTTAGTTGTTCATAATTGTCTCTAATGATCTTCTGAATTTCTGTAGTATTGGTTGTGACACCTCCTTTTTCATCTCTTATTTTATTTATTCAAGTAGTCTTTTTTTTCCTTAATTGGCATAGCTAAGGGTTTGTCAATTTTGTTTTTTTTTTTAAAAAAACACAAGTATTCATTTTATTGATCTTTTGTATTTTTTTTAGTCTCCATTTTGTTTATTTTTCGTCTAATCTTTATTATTTCTTTCCTTCTAATTTTGAAGTTTGTTTGTTCTTGTTTTTCTAGTTTTTTGAGATGAAACATTCCGTTGTTTATTTGAAATCTTTCTACATTTTGATGTGGGCATTAATTGCTATAAACTTTCTTCTTAGGACTGTTTTTGCTGTATCTGATACATTTGTGATATATTGTGTTTCCATTTTCAATTGACTCAAGACATTTTTAAATTAAATATAAAATAAAATGTTTGAATTAAAAAGTTTTAAAATTAACCCACTAGCTATTCAGGAGCATGTCATTTAATTTCCATGTAGTTGTACGGTTTCCAAAGTTCCTAATGTTATTGATGTCTAGATTTTTTCCCTTGTGGTCAGAAAAGATACTTGATATGATTTTGATTTTTAAAAATGTGTGGACTTGTTTTGTGGTCTAACACATGATCTGTCCTGGAGAATGAGAGTATTCCATTTGCTGTTGAGAAGAAAGTGTATTCTGTGGCTGTTGGATGGAACACTCTGGAAATGTCTGTTAGGTCCATTTGTACTAAAGTGTGGTTTAACTCTACTGTTTTTTTGTTCACTTTTTGTCTAGATCACATGTCCATTGCTGGATTTGGGCTGTTGTAGTTCACTACAATTATAGTATTACAGTCCTTATCTCCTTTAAGGTCTATTAATATTTGCTTTATATTTTTATTCTTCAACATAAGAAAACATTTTTATATTGGGTGAATACAAAATTGTTATATCTTCTTGCTGTATTTACCCCTTTATAATTATATTATGGCTTTCATTGTTTCTTTTCACGGTTTTTGTTTAAGATCTCTTTTTTTCTAATGTAAGTATAACTACTCCTACTTTCTTCTGGTTTTCATTTGCATAGAATATCTTTTTTCTGTTCCTTCACTTTCAATCTATATATCCTTACAAGTGAAGTGAGTTTCTTAGGAACAGTATATAATTGGGTATTGTTTTCTTCTCCATTCAGCCCCTCTGCTATAGTTTGGATACTTGACCCTCCAAAAATCATGTTGAAATTTGCTCTCTAATGTTGGAGTGGAGCCTGCAGGGAGGTGTTGGGGTCATGGAGGTGAATTTATCATGAAATGCCTTCATTGGCATTGGGGTGTGTATGAGTTCTCATTCTGTTAAATTCCCATGAGGGGTGGTTGTCAAAAAGTACCTCCCATTTCCTTCACTTTGCTCTTGCTATGTGATGTCTGCACATACTAGCTCCCATTTGCCTTCGGCTATGAGTGGAAGCAGTTTGAGGCCCTCATCAGAAGCAGATATTGGCACCATGCTTCTTGTACAGGCTACAGAACAGCGAGTGAAATAATCCTCTTTTCAAATTACCCACACTCAGGTATTGCTTTATAGCAACACAAACAAACTAAGACATCCTCTATCTCTGTTAATTGGAGATTTACTTTGAATGCAAGGCCAATTTACATTCAAGGCAATTATTGATAGGAAAAGTCTAACTACTGCCACTTTGTTACTTATTTTCTAATTGTTTTGTAGGTTCCTTTTTTCTTTCTTCCTCTCTTACAGTCTTCTTTCGAGGTTAAGTGATTTTTTCTAGTTGTATGTTTTGATTCCTTGCTTTTTTATTTTTAGTGTATCTTTTATAGGTTTTTGCTTTGTGGTTACTGTGAGGCTTAGCAATGCCAACCTATAGTTATAGCAAGTTACTTTAAACTGATAACAATTTAACTATGATTGCAAAGAAAAAAGGAATTTAAAAAGCTGTACATTTAAAGTACATTCTCATCCTAAATTTTGAATTTTTATTATCATAATTTAAATTTTTATATTGCCTGTTTCTTAATGAATTATTATAGTTATTAATTTTGATAGTTTTTTCTTATAGTTTTATACTAAAGATATGTGTTTTCAGAATCATAAGTTATCTAGTGTTGTAGTATTTGAATAACAATCATGGTGCCATCATTTTCCTTTGGTTTGCAGAACTCTCTGTAGCATTTTTCATAGGACAGGTGTGGTAGCAATAAATTTCCTCACTTTTTGTTTGTCTGGGAATGTCTTTATTTCTCCTTCATTTCTGAAGAATAGTTTACTAGGTAAAATATTTTTGGTTGACAGTTGTTTTTATTCAGCATTCTGAATATATTATCCTACTATCTTTTGGCCTGCAAGATTTCTGCTGAGAAGTCTTCTGCCAGGGATATTAGAGCTCCATTATATGCTATTCACTTCTTTTTTGTCACTGCCTTCAGGACTCTTTTTTTGTTTTGACCTTTGAGAGTTCGATTATAATGTATATTAGAGTGTTCTTATTTGGTTTGAATCTAATTAGTGACCTATGATCTTCCTGACCTGAATATTTTTATCCTTCTTCAGATTTGGGAAATTTTCTGCTATTATTTCTTTGAATTATCATTCCACCCCTTTGTCTTTCTCATTTTTCTTTTTAACATAAGTAACCCACATATTTGCTCTTTTGATGTACTTCCATAGATCCTATATGCTTTCTATGTTCCATTTCATTTTTTTCTCTTTTATTCTCTATTTGTTTTCAAATATCCTTTCTTTGAGCTTACTGATTCTTTCTTCTGTTTGATCAATTCTGCTGTTGATGGTCTTTATTACATTTTTCATTTTATTCATTGTATTTTTGGCTCCAAACCTCTGTTTGTTTTTTTATTATTTTATTCTCTCTGTTAACTTTATGTTAAATTTCTGATTCTTTTGTTTTACTGAATGTCGCTGAGCTTCCTTAAAACAGCTATTTTGAATTCCTTGTATGAGAGATCACACATCTCCATCGCTGTAGGGTATGTTATTGATGTCTTATTTTGTCATTTTGATAAGGTTACATTTTCCTAAATGGTCTTGATGCTTATGGATGTCTGATGATATCTGCCCATTGAAGGACTTAGTATTTATTCTAGTCTTCACAATCTAGCTATGTTTGTAACATTCTCTCCTCAGATATTTTAACCAGACTGGTTGGGTTGTGTTCCCTGAGCTCGTGACCACTGCAGCTATCTTAACACTAGAGGATGCTCTAAGCCCAGGTTTGCCATGTGTAGCATAAGGATGCCAAGGATGTGGTGACTCTGGCAGGGATGAATCTGAGGAAGGCCCAAGAAAGAAAGGTACCCAGGCTGTGAGGGAAAGCTAACCAGAGACCAGAAGCCAAAGACTGTCTCACTGGCCTAGATAAGCATGCCTTCCAGCAGATCCCTACACACACAGGATAGGTTTTTGACTGTAGCCTAAATAAGCATGCCTTCCAGCAGATCTGTACACAGGATAGCTTTTTGACTGCAGCGAGAGGAGCTAGAGCTGAGAGTGGGTCCCCTTGGGATCTCCTGTGGAAGGGTGGGAGGTGAGCTCATTTTGTTATCTCAGAGAGGCATGTCTTGATTTTTTGTTAATTGGCTTCATTTTTACTCTCGCTAGCCTTTTCTTGTGGAAACCATACTGTATGAATGTTGGGTTCCTGGGAATTTTTCTCTGTCTCTTGGTGGTTTGTTTTCTGTTTGAAACTGTATTTATTTGCTATGTGTTCGGCAAAATTCTCCCATCTTCTCTTCCAACTCACTGATTTTCTTTTCAGCTGTGGATATTTTGACTACATATTAAGTTGTTTTTTTTTTTTGATTTTAGCAAATATACTTTGCTCTTTTTTCATAATCTCCTATCATACTTCCTACATAAAATATCTGCCTGCATCACCTTGAGGATAATTATCTTTTCTGGTTACTGAAGTATCAATTCCTTTTGTGTGTGTGTGTGTGTGTTTTTTTTTCTCATGGCATTGGTTTTCATCAAAACTCATCTATGAACTGAGAATTTCAGCTGAACTGTCAGCAGCCAGCCTCAGAGGAAAGGTGCAGCCAACCTCAGAGGAAAGGTGGAATCACCTGCCGAGGGCTTATACTTCATATGGTTTTCAGTTAGAGTAAAGGGATGGGAGTAATATCTCAGCAACTGGTTTTCTGGCTCTAATTTCTGCCTAGTCCTCCATGGGGTCACCACTCATCTGGGTTAACACCATGTCCTTTGGCCCAAACACAATGTTCATTCCTGGAGACAAACCCTACTGACACTACAGGGACATGGCACACAAGGGTATATGGTTGCAGAGTCAACCAATGTGGATGCTCTCCTGGTAATAACAAAGTAATCCTGTCAACTGAACCATGTTCTGCATAATAGTGAGAAGATTGCTGTTAGCATTTAACAATGTATTTAGAACATATTTCCAGTTTTTTTTTGTGTGTGTATGTGACTGCACAATATTCCATTCTATACCTGTATTACGATGTGTGTAACTACTCCCTGGTAGTTTGTAATTTTTTTTTTTTTTGAGATGGAGTTTCACCCTTTTGCCCAGGCTGGAGCAAAGTGGCACAACCTCAGCTCATTGCAGCCTCCACCTCCTGGGTTCAAGCAATTCTCCTGCCTCAGCTTCCTGAGTAGCTGGGATTATAGGCGCCCACCACCATGTCTGGATAATTTTTGTATTTTCTTTTTTAGTAGGGACGGGGTTTTGGCATGTTAGCCAGGCTGGATTTGAACTCCTGACCTCAGGTGATCCACCTGCCTCGGGCTCCCAAAGTGCTAGGATTACAAGTGTGAGCCACCGCATCAGGCCAAAAATATATTTTTTTTGTAGGGATGGGGTCTCACTATCTTGTCCAGGCTGATCTTGAAATCACCTCAAGCCTGCCTTTCACTTTGGCTTCCCAAAGTGCTGGGATTATAGTTGTGAGCCATTGCACCCAGCCTCTGGTAAATTTTTAAGTTGTTTCTAGTATTATGCTATTGTAAACAGCAATAGCATAATAGATATTTGACAGATATTCTTGGCATCAGTTTCGTAGAATAGATTCTTAGAAGCACAATTGCTGGATCGTAAAGCCTACGCATTTTTAAACAGTTCATACTCCCATCAACAATGTAGGAGAGTGTGTTCTCCCACTTCCAAATCAAACCTAATCTTTTTAATTTTGCCAAGCTGATACAGGAAAAATGGTATCAGATTATTATATTGGCTTATATTTCTTCTATTATAAAATTTTTCTGCTATATTTCTTTCTAGTATGATTACAATTTTGTTGTTTTCACATTTACATTTTTCATTGTTGTTGAGATGGAGTTTTGCTCTTGTTGCCCAGGCTGGAGTGCAAAGGCGCGATCTTGGCTCACCATAACCTCTGCCTCCAGGGTTGAAGCGATTCTCCTGCCTCAGCCTCCTGAGTAGCTAGGATTACAGGGATTCGCCACCACGCCCAGTTTATTTTGTATGTTTAGTAGAGACGGGGTTTCTCCAAATTGGTCAGGCTGGTCTCAAACTCCCGACCTCAGGTGATCCACCCGCCTTGACCTCCCAAAGTGCTGGGATTACAGGCATGAGCCATCACCACGCCTGGTCTGTTTTCACATTTACATTTTAAGTGATCTGTCATTTATTATGGTACCATTGTGAAACAAGGATCCAACTATACTTTTTCATTTGACAACTAATTGTCTCAGTACTATTTGTTGGATAAAATATTCTTTCCCCATTGATATGAAATGCCAAATTTATCATTTGTAGATTCCAGTATGTACTTGCATTATTTTATGAGCTTTATTTGGGTCAAGTGATCTATTTCTCTGTTGTTGTATCTGTACTATACTTTATAGTTACAACAAAGAAATACATTTAAGTTCCTGGGAGGCCACAAACTTTCTCATTATTATTTTCAAAAAGTTTGTAGCTTTTGTGCCCACTCACCAAGTTTCAAAAAGAAAAAGGAAAGAGTCAAGCTTCTACTGGGAATATTTCTACATTTATTAATAATTGGAATATGTCTTACTGGGATTGTATTTTCAATTGGGAAACGGATATGCTTCTTCCTTTCTGTGCTTTTCTAAGGCTATATAGGTTTCTTCTTACAGTTCTTATTCCTTTTTTGTTAAATTTATACCTAGGTATTATCAAATTTTGTTACTAACTTGAATTAGATTTTTCTCTCTTTTTTTTCACTTTTGCATGTTACCTTTACTCGTAGAGAAAAACTATTGATATTTGTGTATTTTTTTATAGAGAGCAACTTTATAGGACTTCATAGTTCTAAAATTATTTTAGTTATTTATTTTGGATTACAAAGGCATATACTTACATTATCTGCAAATGATAATAGCTCTATCTCTTCTTTTTCAAAATGTAATCAATTAGCGAATGCATTTCCCAAATTTGTTTCATGAGCTAACCTCTGTATACTATTGGTGACAGTCATAGCTGTTTGGCTCCTGACTTTATTGGAATGCTTTTAGTATACCACCTTTTAATATTTCCAGTTTCTGATGAATACATTTTTGATGTTTCAGAAATTGTCTTTATTATTATTATTATAATTGCTATTATTTTGAGATGGCGTCTTGCTCTGTCGCCCAGGCTGGAGTGCAGAGGCACAATCTCGGCTCCCTGCAACCTCTGCCTCCAGGGTTGGAGCAATTCTCCCTGCCTCAGCCTCCCAAGTAGCTGAGATTACAGGCACCCGCCACCACGCCTGGCTAAGTTTTTGTATATTTAGTAGAGACGAGGTTTTGCCATGTTGGCCAGACTGGTCTTGAACTCCTGACCTCAGGTGATCTGCCTGCCTCAGCCTCCCAAATTGCTGGGATTACAGGTGTGAGCCACCACTCCTGGGGGTCTTTTTTATTATATTAGAAGCATTTAAAAAAAATATTAGAAATATCTGACACATTTTTTGAAGAGGGAGTAGTAGTAATCCTACATCACCTGAGAAAATACAACTGGCCTGATCTGGATTCTTTCTCTGTGTGTCTTATATTTCTCTTGTCCCATGTGGTCATCAGTGGGAGATGTATGCTACTTACTTTTTTATTATTTATTTTATGCTTGTGTCTTTAATCAGAGTGCATAACGTATGGAATCTTTCTCAACTGGTTTCCTTTGGAAGACTTGATTTTGTTCAAAATTTCACCAAATCCTGTCTGTGGACATGCGGTGCTGTCACGCCCTTTATTCTTGTGCCAATCTTCCACCCGGTTTTATGTTCTCTGTGGTGGCAGCAACCTCAGTGCAGCGAGGGAGGGGGAAATTTTATATCTTCTTTGTCAGTAATAAACACTTTCTGCCTGTAGTCCAAAATGAAAATAAATTACTCACTGTGCAGAAACATGGAAGTCATGATATTCTCAATAAAGCACCATTAACTGGTCCCCCGGCAGTCATGGTTTGGGGTGTTACTGTTTACAATACCACAGGGGTTACGTTTCCATTAGATTTTGAATAATTTAGCAATAAAATACAAATTATTTATTCCATAATGTCTAACTTTATTTTGCACTGTTTACACTTTAGCATTTTACTAGTGTTGAGGGATGGCATCCAGGATATTTGCATCTTTATTTCTGACATTTATGTAAAGAAAGAAAGAATGGAGGAGACTTTGGCTTATCAAGCAAGTTGGCATTGTGGATGACTATAGTTATGGTTCTCAAGTTAATTCTTAAAAATTAGACCTTTCCACAATCAAATAAAACTGGATAATTGACATGTCTCTGAGTATTTTCCTTTCTAACAATATGTGTACTTCTAACAATACCAGTAAGAACTTTAATGCATGATATTTTATCCTTTGCTTGCTATGTAAGCTGTCTCTAAATTTACTATTTACCTTCCCTTGGCCTTTTACCATGCTACTTGTTTTGTTTCTCATAACTAAGATTGCCTCATTCTCACAACCCTCCTTCATTTGGTAAACTTTTAAATGTGGTTGCCACTCTCTGGATTTCTTTCCATTTCTTGATGTATTTTGATGGAGAAAACTCAAAACCTGAGTTCTTATGGCTTTTAAAATGCCAAGTAGGGCAGAAAAAATTACCTCACTTGTTTTTACATGTGATACTGTTATTAATAACTGTTCAATTTAGTGTGTATTTTTTTGGGCAAGAATACTTAGTATTGACTAATCATTTCTATTTCTATTTCTTTCCTTATAACCTTGAGGGCAATGCATTTAAAAAAAAAACCAGAAAATAAAATTTAAAGCATGTAGCAGAGATGGAGGGCATCACAGGAAGGTGGTATTTTGGCTTTTCAAAATTAGCTTACCATCTGTGATATTTGCTAGGCAAATAAACTTGGGGTATTAAATCAGCAATATATTGACAATTATATAAAATCTGAATGCCACTTTGCGTCTACTATACTTTAGTAATGATGTAAATTGTATCACATTAAACATTCTTATTGCCGATGCTATTATAATTTTGACTTAGTTCCTGCAGTTCTTCAGCTTTCAGTTTTACACTTCCAACTTATCACCTCATTTTATCATTTTACTTTTATTCTAGATACAAGTCCATACTTATTGACCATAAGTATGAATTCAAGGGTATGTCTTAGTATTTTACAGATCGTAAAGAGACTTCGTGTACAAAATCTCCCTTGATCCTACAACCTTATGGAGTAGCCAGAAAATAAGTTCTTAGCTCCACTTTGCAGATGGAAATGGAGGCTCGGATGACTTCTAGGGCTGTCTAATGGGTTAGCAAATGTGGCTAATCACATGGATACCCATTAGTAGAACCTGGGCCGACACACAGTTCTTTGGACCCCTGGTCTTTTGCTTGTTCCAATACACATCTTCACAGAAAAGTTTGCTTATAATTTAGCTCTGTGTTTCATCATTGGGGTCAGATTATGCCACAGCATGTTGATGGCAGTACTTAAGAGTAGCTGGAAAGAAAATGGAAAACATAAGAAGCAAGGAAGAAAGAAAGTCAGTCAAGGAAGGAGATAAAGAGAGCAGAGTCTCATGCAATTGCCTGTGGGTCAGTGGTACCACTGTCATAGGTCATCAGTCCAAATTTAATAATTAAATATAACTGAGCCGTTTATTACTTAATGTGTAAAAGATGCCAATAGGAGCATATATGGGTATCTGTTACTTGTGTAACTAATATTTCCAATTTGTGCGTGTGATTTGTGTCTGTTATAGTAAGAAAATTAACCACTGATACAACAAAATCTTTAAGCCCTGGGCCTCGGAAATCACACGTATTCCTTTCTCAGGAAGAGACAGAAGAGCCTCACACACTCACCTCCCTGCCACTGTGAGAGCTGCTTCCTGTCCTGGGACTAGCCTGGGTGCTGTTCCTCTGCAACTGAGCTCTTGCCATGTGGCTTCATTGTTAAATGTAAAGTCACTGCCCTCTGTCATCTTTCAATTTACTTTTGTCATTGCAGATGTTGCGAACTCAGAGTCAAAGGGAAAATGATAACTTATTTATATCAGTGATAATTTTTATTTCAGAAAGTGTCAACAGACCTGAATGGAAAACTAAAATGCAGCGATTTCCTGGAGGGAAGTTTTAAAATGCAGTAACAGAAACTCCAGGTGTTCGAACTCTTCTCCCATTTCTGCTTGATTTTTGAATCTGTGATACTTCTGTTGGAATATCTTAGAACTGTGAATGCATCTAACCCATGTCTTTAGTATAACATTAGAATTATGAAACACTTTAGTGTAAGTCAGGGACTCATCCTCCCGGCACCATTCTGTCTTCCACTCTCTCTTGTGGCCAAGACCCAAAAACCTGGCAACAGGAGAAATGCACTATCACTTCTCATTCTACCTACCTGTTTTCCACACTTTGAGAGCACCTGAAAAATAAAAAGCAGGTTAGCAGCCATTTTATTGAGCTGGAGAAAAGGAGAAAGCCAAATAGGCATAGTATTCCTGCTTTAAACTGATAAATTTAGTCCAAAACTTTTTTTTTTTTTTTTGAGACAGGGTCTCGCTTTGTCACTCAGGCTGGAGTGCAGTGGTGCGATCTCAGCTCACTGCAGCCTCAGCTTCCTGGGTTCAAGTGATCCTCTGCCTCAGTCACCCAAGTAGCTGGGACTACAGGCACACACCACCACACTTGGCTAACTTTTGTATTTTTATTTTATTTTTTCTTAGAGGCAGGATTTTACGATGTTGCCTGGGCTAGCCTCAAACTCTTGAATTCAATCAATCCTCCCACTTCAGCCTCCCAAAGTGTTGGGATTACAGGCGTGAGCCACCGCACCCAACCAACACATATTTTGAAACATGGTCTGTGACAGGCATAAAGTATGTAGAAATGAATAGGTATTTGTTTCAGGGAAGGCAGATGCTTACAATATGTTTTGATAAAGGGACATTTAGTTGTATAAATAAGCAATCTTGCTTGGGAGGCCTTCATCACCGTAATGGGAGGATTACTCATTTATCCACATTTGGTCTCTCAATCCCTTTCCTATTTTAGAAGGTGGCGTGAGAGTCCATTCTTGGAATGACTGACCGCCAATGGCATTAAAGGTATTAAATACTTTACGCTGTTACGTTGTGGACTGGCAGGGGACCACTTTACTGGTTGGTAGAAAAACCCACTAGCACAAAGACTATTTTTTAGTAGCAAATGTGCATTAAACGCTGTCATGCAATAAGACATCCTTGCAGATCAGGGACACAGTTAAGTAGACAGAAAAGTTATTGAGATAATATTGTGGTATTGAACTATACCAGGGATAATAGTATCGATTCACTCCAAAAGGATATTGTAAATAATAACCAATTAATTGTTGCAGAAATTTTGAAAGTAAATCAATGAAAATCAGGGAGACAGATTAGACGACTCAATGATTTTGTTCAGTTTTTTCCGAAAATTCTACTGAGTCCTCTGTGGTCAGGGTTAATGACGTATTTGCAGTTCTGCCTGCTAGAGTCCTTGAGAAATTTTATCTTGCTGTTGTGACCCGAGTGCAGACTCTTCTGAAGTACCTATGCTTTCTTCTTTGCTCATTACTGAAACCTGAAAACGACAAGGCTGACAGTAGAAAAACACCTCCAGAAACCTCAGGGGAAAAATTATCCTTCAGTGTTTATTTTGCTTGAGGAAACAACCAGAAGTCTCTGGTGATGAAGTGAAGGTCCATCATTTTGGAAAAGTGTCCAGGAAAGACCTGTTTTTCTGTCTCCTGCATCTCACTCTTGACATTTACCTTTTCCTTTTCTCAAAATGCAAATAGCAGGCATTGGCCTCTCTGACCCTCCGTCGTTCCTGTCATTCCTATAGTTATGTTGAGAAAATGACATCTTTACACAAGGTTAAGTATTTGCCACGTTAGAAACAATATTTTTTTTTCCCCCAAGAATTCTGGTTTCAAGATACACAGGCAAGAAGTTGGGTTACTTAAATCGTTCAATCAACTTTTATTTATTTGATCCATAAATAATGTACCCACTTTATAGAAACTTTGGATTAGTTCCATGGAGGTTAGTGTTTAATGAAAGTTTTATCCTTCTTTACTCTGTCATCTCTTTGAGTCCCTAGTGGGTGTTCAATAGCCTAAGCATTCCTCCTGCTTGAGGTTGTTTTTAGGATATGATAAAGTTATGAGGTAGTCATCGCAAACAGATGAAAAATGACAGCAGCTTTAAGGGCACGTGTGCACCTAAGGGAAGATTTTGGAGGTTTAAAATTAGCCAAGGATTGCCCCTCAATTTTCTTCAACTCCCAACCAATATAAATATACTCACTTTCTAAATAGACCAGCTGAAAATAATTTTAAAGTGCTTATGGTTGTACTAATTCATAATAATAACAGTTTACATACATTGGGTGCTTCCTGTGTGCATCTGATATGCATTATCTTATTTAATGCTCACCATGAGTGTGTTTAGTAGATATTTTAATAATCCCCCATTTTACTGGTAAATTGACTATCCCTTTACCTCACCCTTACATCATCGCCAGTCCTATTGATTTGATTCTACCTCCAGTATACAACTCAAACAAGCCACTGAGCTCATATCCAGGGGCAATGTGCTAATTTAAATCACTATTATCTCTCACTTAGCCTGCTGCAGTAGCAATTTTATTTTCCATTCTGACTCCCATCCAATTCTCCTAGTAGCCAGAATTACCTTTTAAAAATGCGTATTGAGTCATATGGCTCCTCCACCTAAAATTCTGGTCTACAAAATTCTGCAGGCATTGACCCACCATACCCTGCCTGTTCTGACCCTGCTTACTTCTCCATTCTCACCTTTTACAACCTCTTCTTGCTCACCCCACTCCAGGCTCATGGTAGTCTTTCCCTTGTAGAGCATGCGTTCTTGTCTTCACATGAGCTGTTTGTACCCAGGCTGCCTGAAGTACTCCCCCAGAATTTTCCTGGCTACTCTAAGTCCTCATTAGTTCTCTGTTAAAAGACTGCTCCTCAATGTTTCCCCAACTTAGCCATCTAAACGAGGTTGATTTGCTCTATGCTCTCATACCGTGTTCATATCTATATATTTATACCTCTATGTCATAACTTCTGTTGTTTTATCTACATAGGCAGATTTTTGTCTTGCTGATTAGTATGTAGGAAGACATTTAATAATTTTTTCACTATAAGTCAAAAATCCTTTAAGATTTCGTTAATAAATTTTGGAGGTACTTTTTAAGAGTTGGTGACCAAAAGAGGCCAACATGGCATAGTATGCTAACATTTTATTCTAAAATCGTGGTTTGCAATGTTCTGTGGGAGCTTTTTCTGAAACTTCTGCCTTTCCCTACCCAAGTCTTAAGGCCACCCATGCCTTGACTCCACCACCAATCAGGATCTAGCTAATACAGCAGGTGCAGGATTTCCCTTCCGGAATTACCACTCCCAACTCCCTGGGGCAGTAATACTTAACTTCCTCCATCCAAATTGCATAGCAATTCTATCTGGTCCAGCTTCTAGCCACGAACCCACACCCATTACAACTTGATCTATACAAAACAATCCAGCCACCAAAAACTGTTTAAAAAGCTGTGGATTATGTGTAACTTAGGATCTATTTTCTATCTATATCAAAGAGATATCTGTACTCCTATATTATGTTTACTTCTGTGATCAATTATGTATTGAACATCTTCTCACTAGACTAAACTCTATAATAGCAGAAAACATTGTTATCATGTTTATAGTTATACCTCCTAACCCTAGCACAGTGCCTGGATCATGAAAAGCAATCAATACACAGTTCTCGAATGAATGCAATAACTTGCACAAAATCACACAGCATTGAGTGTTGGACCCAGAACTTAAATCCAGATTTGCATCTGATTCCAAAGGCCATGCTTGTTTAAAAGCAATACCAAAAAGCCACAGCTGATGTGATTACTATGAAATGTGTATACAAATGGGTATATGGCCACACAGATTTTATTTGTGTTTGTGAATTAAAGGTGTGCAAAATATAGTTTTGGAGAGGCTGCATCTTGGTGACATGGCCTAAAATTCATTGATGCCTAAAAGAGCACCAGAGGCCATTATGAGAACGTGTGGATGTATTTTTGCCAAAAGAGATCTACTGATCATTGATCATCTCGCCATCTTCCTCCTCTGATCACATAATTAAAAACTAGAGAGTGGAAGGAAATCTCCAGGATCGTAAGACAAAGTAATGCCCAGTAAAGTTTCTGTTTCAAGGAACTGAGTGGCACTTTCTTGTCATGGCAATAAAAGATTTAAAGGCATGGATTTACGTAAATTCTTTGGGGAGCTGTCACATGGCCCAGAAGGTTCATCTTCAGTCAGGTATCAGAAGGATCTGCAAAGAAGCATAGCAGATAACATGTAGCAATACATAGGAAATAACATGTAGCAATGCTCTGGCCTAGCCAGTGCCCAAGGAGGCTCTCTCTGTGGTTTCTGAATGGCCCATTTCATTCTGCATACAAAAAAAAAGAGCAGTGTTTTCTTTCATTAGCTTTTATTCTCATATTATCAATGGCAATTCAATTATTCATTTATCCATATACTGGTAGGTGATTCCCAACATCATTTATTAAATTGAAAGTAACAAAATTCTAAGTTTTTTGTTATAATACTTTAGAATATTGGGAAAGTATTGAAAAAAGTGAAGACCGATTATTTAAAAGTCTCCAAACCTATGGATATCCACAATTAATATGTTGATGTGTGTACGGACACATGCATCTCAATGCTCACACACATTACTATATGGTTAAAGAAACTGGGGCTTTCCCCTTCTATGAAACATAGCAGGAAATTCTAGTATACCGTGACAAAGGGTTTCATATTTCCTTTTATTCCATGTCAAGTTTAATGCTTAATCTCTATGCAGAAGTGATCCTGTCTTCTCCCAGTCCTCCTCTGGATAAGTGGAATTTTCATTGGTTGGAGTGGTACCCTGACGCTAAGCTGTCTCTCTTCACTTAGTCATTGAGGGGATGATGAAGGGGTTTTGCTTACAGCTTAGCTCTTAAGGACTACCAAGCTAGGCTCTAGTAAGGGTCAAGACCGTGAGCCCATTTGTGAAATCAGGTTATAAGTCACTTTTGCCACTATTTGAAGTCACAAAATTCCCCCTTGTTCAAAAAGATATACGTACTATACGGAGATAACGAGAAAGATTTCTAAACAAGATAATTTAAACAAGATTCATGACGATGTTGCTCATTTTCTTGGTCCAAGTATACAGCTTATATTTCAAAAAAAATCTGTAATTACTTTATCCTACCTTGCTTATGGCAAACTCCTCTTTTTTCTATCTTGAGAAAACAAAGACAACAGAAATGTCCTAGAACTATTTATTAAAAACAGTTTCTCAAATTTTATTCTTATAAGATACTTAAGGTTGCATAACGTATTTGTTTAGAGTGCCACAACGAAGTATCACAGACTAGGTGGTTTAAACAGCAGAAATTCATTTTCTCGCAGTTCTGCAGGCTAGAGGTTCAAGATCAAGGTGTTGGCAGAGTTGATTCCATTCAGAGGCTTCTCTTCTTGTCTTGTAGATGACTGTGTTCTCACATGATCTTCCCTCCGTACATGTTTGTATCCTGATATCTTCTTAAAAAGACACCACTCATATTGGATTAGAACCCATCCTGATGACCTCATGTTAATTCAGTTATTCTCTTTAAAAACCTTATCTCCACATAAAGTCACATTCTGAGGTGCAAGAGGCAAGGACTTCAACATATGAATTCTGGGGGGAAACAATTAAGCCCGTTACATATAGGTAGTGAATTAAGGGTCTGAGGTTTAAACAATGTTTTTTTCTGACTCAAAGACCAGATTTTTTCACTGGACCAAAGCTGCCTCTATGTTGTTAATTCTCTTCTCCACTGCCTATATTCCATATCATTAAGCAACTTCACTTCCCACCATCCCAAGGTGGAGCTAGTTGTTAGTAAGATTTTGAAGAAATTAAAGTCCTTCTGTCTTCAGAAGGTGGAGTAGATAAACTATAAGGATGAGAGGTGGTAATCAGTAAGTAAAATGATTAAAATGCAGATTATGAAAGTTGTATAATTTTTAGTCTGGAAAAGAGACATTTATTGAATGAATATAGACTGTTTGCCAATAACTGCTAGATTAATTGAATTCTACTCAACTAGTGAGATTTAGTTTAAGGGGAAAACAATAGAAAGTCCCTGGGTCTACGTAGTCATTGTTTTATTTGTTCTTCACCATAACCTGTTAGGTTGATAAAGTTCCTTTATTTTTATCATTTTAGAGAATAAGGAGTAGAAGCTCAGAGAGTTTGTGTAACTTGCTCAAGTAGTGGAACTAGGACTCCAACCCATTTCTTTTGATTCAGAGTACAGTGATCTTTTGCCTGTACTTGCTATCTCCCCATTCAATGTACCCACAGGATGCTGTGTGAAGTTCTGTAGGTAATTTGTAGATTCACCACGGGATGTGCTCTCAAAGAACTTTCTTTGTGAAACATCAAACTATCATACTCCTCACCCTCCTCACTCTGCCCCTACTGAAGCCTACAGGGGCAGAAATGGATATGCATATCCACACTCATGAAGTCTTTCTTTCTTTCTTTTCTCTTTCTTTCTTTCTTTCTTTCTTTCTTTCTTTCTTTCTTTCTTTCTTTCTTTCTTTCTTTCTTTCTTTCTTTCTTTCTTTCTTTCTTTCTTTCTCTCCTTCCTTCCTTCCTTCCTTCTTTCTTTCTCCTTTCTCTCTCCCTCTCTCTCTCCTTCCTTCCTTCGTTCCTTCCTTCCTCCCTTCTTCCCTCTTTCTTTCCTTCCTTCCTTCCTCTCTCTCTTTCTTTCTTTCTTTCTTTCTTTCTTTCTTTCTTTCTTTCTTTCTTTCTTTCTTTTCTTTCTTTCTTTCTTTCTCTTTCTTTCTTTCTTTCTTTCTTTCTTTCTTTCTTTCTTTCTTTCTTTCTTTCTTTCTTTCTTTCTTTCTTTCCTTTCTTTCTTTCTTTCTTTCCTTCCTTCCTTCCTTCCTTCCTTCCTTCCTTCCTTCCTTCCTTCCTTCCTTCCTTCCTTCCTTCCTTCCTTCCTTCCCTTCTTCCTCTCTCTTTCTCTTTCTCTCTTTTATTTCTTTCAGCAGGTTTCATCTTGTTGCCCAGACTGGATTCTGTGTTTCCAGATCTTGGCTCCTGCAGCCACCTCCTGGATTTGAGCAATTCTCCTGCCTCAACCTCTCGAGTAGCTGGGATTACAGGCATGCGCCACCATGCCTGGCTAATTTTTTGTATTTTTAGTAGAGATGGGGTTTCTCCATATTGGTCAGGCTGGTCTCAAACTCCTGACCTCAGGTGATCTACCTGCCTCCACCTCCCAAAGTTCTGAGATTACAGGTGTGAGCCACCGTACCTGGTCATGAAGTCTTATTTTATATTATACTTTTATTTGTGTTCTAGAAGTGGGACTTACTCAGAAGGGTAAGCAACTGACTGCTATGGAGTATGATTGGAAAGTTCACAAGCTCACATCTGCCCTAAAATACTTGTCCACCTATCTGCCAAGATGCCATACTTTCTTTCAACCGACTTTAACATCTTATCTGTAAGCATACTAGAATTGGAAAACAAAAAACAAAACAAAACAAAATGTGGTTCAATTATTTCTATAACAGTGCCTTTCACTAGTGAGTATGAAATCAGTTTTGCAGGTCAAAACCAGCATTTCAAATATGAAGTGGAATAAAATAAAATAGAAAATATTAAAGTGAACTGCATGAAATTGGGGGAAATATTATTTCATGACATTTTGCTTCCATTTTTTTCTTTGTATATGTGAGACCTCACATACAAAATCCTTATGAAAAATTTATTTCTTGGGAGATGACAGTGAAAAAAGGTTAAGAAACAATTTTTTAAAAAATTACTCTTTATACTTTTTGATTTGCGGATTGTTTTGATAATATGATAAAAGTTATGATTCTTCTCTCAAAATAAAGGTACACAAATCTACACACCTATGTTTTGGGTACAATTTTAAAGGGCTGATGGACCATATGAATCTCATTCACTGTACTCAAGTTAAGGACATCTGCTCTAGCTAAAAATGGCATGTATTCTCTGGAAAGGGGAGAAATGGCCCTGGAGATCTCTTCTGTGCTGTTTGCCTCAACATTTAAATATTCAGCCTGAATGCCTTTAGCATTTTAAAGCTAACAGCATAGCCTGAAGAGGATGAGATGATGCGATGTTAGCAACATTTGGTTAATAACTTTTTATTAAATAAAGTAAAACTAAGGATCTAAGGACGTTCAAACCATTCCACACTAGCTGTACTGAACTTACATTCCAAAGAGGAAGAAAGGCAATAAGCAACTAAATAATACATGAAAGAAGTGATTTCAGATAGGGTTAAGTGTTATAGAGGAAATAATTGGAATGATGAAATAGAGAAAACTGGAGAGGAGGTGTGATAAGTTAAGGAAGATACAGTAGTTTATTTTGAATTAAGGTCCAGGGAATGCCTCTTTTTTATTAGATATGATTACTGTACCAATATCTGTGGTCATGCCTCCTCTACCACATTACAACTATCAGTGCTTTTACAATATTTCAAGAACTCCATGAATATTTGTAGAGTGGTGACTTTATTTCAGAATTGATGGAGAAAATATCATGGCTAAGAGTGTAGATTCTAGCATCAGACTGCCTAAGATTGGATCCTTGCTTTGTCCTTTACTGACAATGTAGTTGGAGGCAAGTTACTTAATCCTGTTGACTTTCTGTTTCTTCTATTTTATCTCTAAAATGGGAAAAATAGTATTACCTATGTGATAAGGAGGATTAAATAGGTTAATATATGTAAAGAGCTTGTGTATTACATGTTCTGGTTGTCCACTCCGGAACTCAGTGGCTTCAAATAACAGGCATTTTATGATATCTCACAATTTTCTGGGTCGGGAATGTAGGCAGATCTCAAAAGGGCAATTCTTCTCCTTCATTCTTCTGCTTCATTGGTTGGCCACTGGTGGTATTTGGTGGCAAACGAGCTAGTTGGGAGGTCCAGGTGGCTTTACCCACATATCTGGCATGTGTAGGTATGACTGGAAGGCTAAAAGGATTGACCACATGTCCTACTTGTGACCTTTCCAGCAGACCTTCTCTGGATAATCAGATTTCTTATGTAGAAGCTCAAGACTCTGAGACAGAGTGTTCTAAGAAAAGAGAAATAGGTGCTGCCAGATCTTTAGGGGCTCGGTTCAGAAACTAACACAGAGACGCTTTTGTCCTGTTCAACTCATCAAAGCCATTAGAAAAACAACCCAGATTCAGGGAGGAATTGTAGATTTCATCTCTCTATGGGAGAAATATCAAAAAATGGATAGCCATCTTTAACCTGCCACAGTACCTACAGCACTTGAAAAGTACTAGGTAAGTCTCTAAGCTATGATTATTAGATCTTTTTACCTTTCAAAAACTCTGGTTATGTTTATTTCAGATTGAGTAGCAAAATCAGCCTTTAGCCTTGATTTCTCTTTACCTTTTCCATGCCTAATTTTTAAAATAGCCCTCATCCGTAGGTGCCCTTTGGAGATTTAAAAACAGGCACACCCTTTACAAGTCAGTGAGTATTAACTGTGAGAATTTCCCGCTCATGGTAGCAACAGTTTTTATTTATGTCATAAGTCACACATACCTTGGTTTCAGTATATTCATTGGTAGCCCATAATCCCACTAATATTACCACACAGCTGTGTGTGTTTCTTCTTCAGAGAACAAGGGAACAAGACTTAGCAGCAAGGTGATGATATCTGAGTACATTAAAATTCATCGTGAACAATAAACTGTTTCTTGACCCATATACTACTTGACCGAACCCCAGGTTGTTACTTTTTTCTCCCCAATATCAACAAAATCTTCCAAATTAGAAGAGCAGAAACATAAAGCCACATAAAAAGTTGAATAAGTTCACATTTTTTAAAATTTCTTGTGAAAGACTGAGGATTGTGTGACATTGTTCTAAACAGACGTTTCCTGTAACTGCTTATGCCCCGTAAGGAATCTGTAGCTAAGAGGGCCTCTGCATTCTTCTCTATTGGCTTCGCTGTCTAAATGAGTATTTATTTGCTTTGACCAACTGTGCCTATCCCTCATTTTTTATTTAATTATTTTCAGATTTAATACTGTCCTGAGGTACACAAATGCTGTTTTTGGTTTGTGAAGCTCAAGGTCAATTTAAAGGCAAGTCCCTAGAGAAGTGAGCATTTGGGACTAGGTCATCTATTTCCCTGAATCTGTTACAGCTTTTGAGATCTATGTAAGAAGGAGAAAACAGATAAGCCAAATTGGTTTTTGAGACGAGGGGCACCTACAAATGGAGCACTATTGACCATGAAAGTGTAGCATAATAGTATTTATTTGGAAAAAGATCCATTTGATCATTTTATCCTCTGGGAAGCTACAATGTCTACATCTTTCTTTTATTAAAAAGTTTGTTAGAATATAACCTATTCTATCCCCTTCAACCACACCCCCACCCACCCAGCCCCTGTTTTGCCTATTAAACAAATTCTGTTTTGAGGTCATTTTCCCTAAGTTTCCCAGAATTACTACTCCCCCTCCCAAAACTGTTTTAATTTGTGTAGCAAGGCTACTCCAGAGGGATATTTGCTAGCAGGAATATTGATCCAGTAATGGAGTTGCAGTTCAATTGCAGTGACAAGAAGCCCAAGTTTTTTTTTTTTTTTTTTTTCCTTTAAGGATGATCAAGATATTTAGATTCCAGAGGGTAAAATTTGCACATGAAATCACCTGATTTTCCTTGTGACATTACGTTTTACTGCTTAGGCAATACACTTGCCTTAGCAGTTTGTTAGAAGTTCACACATTTGCACCTTTTAAATAGCTTTCAAAAAGAAGGCTGTGATTCTCTCTGGGGGAGAGGAAAATTGCCCTCTCACAAGTGGGAAGTTGATATACCTTGGAGGCCACTGGTCTTCTCATGTGTTATCATACCGGGACTCGTGTAGATTTTATCTGAAGCAGAGTGTGGTGGAAGGAACACGAATGAGGAGCCAGGAGGCCTGGCTTTCATACTTTTCAGCTGTTCACCAGCTGTTGATGCTGGACTAGGCACTTAACCTTTCTGACGCTCCTGTTCCTCTGCCGTTTAAAACAAGGATAAGGAGCTATGTGATCTGATGGGCTCCTTTCCATTTTAAAAGACAAACCAAGGTATAACAATCTTAAAATATTAATAGTTAGCTTTGGTATGAGTTGAAAATGAACAGTGTCAAAAAAAAAAAACTTTAAATCATTTTTGTTTTAATGTGTTCGTTAATGCTAGTGTGAATAACTCATTTCTTTCATCTGAGATTTTTAACCAAAAGCTGGCCTTGTTGTCCTCACTTCTGATGAGACAACCTGAGAACCTCGCATAGGGTGTGAATATGGAAAATGTTGCGCTGATTTCAGAGTTTCAGTCACCTTTACACAGCAGCATTTCCAATCAGACTGATGTTCACAGTTCTATTTCTGGCAGCAACCTGCTTGGCCACAGCGTTTGTACGATTTCTCTTTTTTTCTCAACACAGCAATTTCCCAGTACATGTAAACTCTGTGTTAATTATTTTGGCTATTAACTGGGAAAGAAGAAAAGCTCACATTTGCTAAATCGAGAATGACGGAGTGGATTCAGAAGTGCTCTCTCAACAAAGTGGTTTAGACTCTGGAGCTAAGGCAGACTCTCTTTGTTTCAATGTATTGCTCACCAATATTGATTAATCATTTTTCTTTATTAGCTTATGCCCTCTTGGTGGTATAATACATTTGACTTTCCTTCTGTCTTCCAGGAGAGCGGGCTATTATAAACCTGGGCTGACGCTTCAGCAAAAGGATTCCAGAGGTTTCTAGAGATGGGGAAACAGATAATTAATGTCAACCTCCTCTAATAAAAAATAAATGTTAGAGAGAGGGGGTGTGTTTTTCTCACGTCCCTTAAAACCTTGTGCTCTGAGTATGTGACAGTAGCGAGGCAGAAGACACTGCGGTGAAATCGTTCAGTCCAGGAGGCTCATTCTTCTTTTAATTCCACAGTGCTTCCTAGACACTGTGGCTTTTAAAGAAGGGCCAGAGGCCTATTCTAAGACCTGTATGGCTGTCAAATAAATAGCAGTGTCCCGGCAAAGGAGAGATTCTGGTTGAGGCCTTTCCCTCTTAACTACCTAAGGAGTGTATATTTTTAGGTGCAAAGGAAAGAATGAAGCTACCTTTTGTGGGCCGGTTGATAAGCATAGTCTTAACAGTCAGAACTCTCTGACTGTAAGCATGAAAAGAAACCGAGTTAGTTTACACATAAAACGGGTGCTTCCCACACAGGACCAGGAACTGGGAAGTTATAAGGACCCCATACATTATCTCCCTGTACATCTGTTTTCTTCTCATGTTGCAAGCTGGTTTTTGTCACTCAGTCAACACCAGGGGGATGATAGCCACTTCACAGGCCTTGAGATCCCTATCTTATTTTAAGAAAACAGAGCATACTAAACCAAGGGCGTTTCCCTCTCAGTTCTGAATTCAGCAGGAGAGGATTTTATTGTCTCAGCTCATGTCAAATGAGTACTTTTCCTTGAATTAATTATGGGAAGGGGGTTTGGTAAAGAAACATATATCTGGTTGCCAGGAAGATCCTCTCACTGCCGTTTCATCTTCTCTACCACTAGGAATGAAGGAAGCCAGTCAAGGATGATTACCTAAAGGACCTTTGACCACTGTCGAAGACCTGAACTTTCATAGTCACACCCAAAAGTAAAACACAATGTATGTTCTTAATTGATCTGCCTTATAGGTGCTTGTCAAGAGGGGTTTTACCTTTGTGCCAATATAGAAAGTAGGACCCAAAGCTGAGGACAAGACATAGTCCTATTACCATTTCTTTGAAATTTAGACACTATTACTGACTTTTCACTGCAGAAGAGAGGGATTTTACTCCGTTTCACAGCCAACATCCTCACCACACCAATACACACGCCTATTCCTCGCTCCTCTTCCCACATTTATACGCACCACTCTCACACAGCACATTTCCTGTTTCCACCATATCAATGCTGGATAGAACAAAAATTAGTGTTTATATTCCTATGAATATGTAAATGTTATTTACATAGAACTATGTAAAATATAGCATAAGCCAGAATAGGTTCATCCATACCGTAGTAACAATCAACACCAGAATTTCAGTGGCTTTGAGTTCATGCAAAGTCAGCTCCAGGTTCAAGTGACTCTTCAGGATATTTGTCCTTCATGTGTGACACAGCTGTCCAGAATGTTCTGATCTTGTGGCTGCACTCGCTCAATAATAATTTCGACGGGAAAGGAGAGAGTGAAGGGAATGGAAAATCCAGGAACTTTTCATTGCTTCAGACCACAAGTGATCATTTGTTATTTCTGCTCACACTTAATTGACTCAAACTAGTCACATGGCTTTGTCTAAGTGCATGGATACTGGGATATGAAATTTTCAGAAGGAAAAAGTGAATGATATATTGGTGATGTCTACTATGTGTCAGATTACTTTTTCTCTTTCTTCTACTTTTTGTTGAGTTTAAAAAATCCTGAAGGTCATACTTGTATTGTTATTTTGTTTGCTGATATAAAATATGAGTTTCATCTACTTGATCATGTCTCTTCTTTAGCATTTTGACCAGTCTCAATCTTGACTGGGTTTTCTCCATAACAGTTTTGGAGTTGTTTTCCTGGGACTCTTTTCACCTTTCACTTAGAGCTGATCCCAAATATTCCTCTTTTGGTTTTACGTCTTCATTTTGATGGAGCATGTCCTACAGTGATTTCTTGAGATGGGTACATTGGAGGTGAATTTTTCAAAAAGTCATATATCTAAAAATGGGTTTTTAAATTTCATTTTTATATCTAAAAGTTTCTTTATTTTACTTCAGTTTATTTTGACTTTGATATTGTGGCTGGATATAAAAGTCTGGTTTGCAAACAACTTTTTCACAGAATTTTAAAGGCATTTTTTGTTTTACCTCTTGTAGCTAGTGCTTCTGTGGAGAAAGAGCATTTTTATTCTGATATTTTATGTCATTCTTTTTTCTTTTGAAACTCTTGTGGAATCTTTCTTTGTTTCCAGCATTTTGAAAGTCTGCAACAACGCTTAAGGTGTATCCTTTGCATTGGCCACTCAGTGGGTCTTTCAAATTGAATGACCCTTCAATTCAGGGAAATTTATAGAAAACAAATTTTAACTTATTTTTTTCCCCCGTTAGCCTTTTGATATCTCCTATTTTGTGAATGAATATTGTACCTCCTATACTGGTCCTATAATTTTCCTATCTTTTTTATTTTATATTTAGTTTTAAAATATCTTCTTTTAATGTTTTTACTTAATTTTTAATTTCTACTTTAATATTTTAGATTTCAAAAGTCTCCTTTTTATGCGTTTTGTTTTGTCGTCATTGTTGCTTTTTGGTAGAAGTGGCAGTTCTTGTTCCATGGATGAAATAACTTATCTTTTTTTCTCTAAGAATATTAATAATGATTTTCCCCCAACTCCTTGAATAGATTCTCTTTTCTTCAAGTTTCATATTGCTGTTGGCTGGTTTTGGTTTGTTTTTCATGTTAGAAACTTTCCTGAGAAATCTTGTGATTTTTGGATATATGCTTATGTATGAGGATTGCTCACGAAAAAGCTGATTGGAACGTTTGCATGTATGAGTGTATGTGTGACTTATTGATTATAGGTTTAACTGTAAAGTGTTCTTATTAGGTGTTCTCATAGGGGATCCCAAATCAATAAGTTTAGATGTTTTTCTTGTAAATAGTTCAGATTCTCTAGATAAAAATTCTCTCCTGCATGGATGATATAAATCTGTCTACCAGCATCCTTGGAGCTAGGAGGTAAAAATAGGACTGGGAATTTCATTAAAATGTATAGACTTTTACTTAGTTCCCATGTTTTCAATACAGAATACCTGGTTCAAAGGTCTGGTATTGGTATCTCTTAATCCTGAATAGCTCTGCACTACGTTCCACATTCTCAATCTCTGGTATTCCGCCAGGGTGCAAGTGGCACAGATCTTTGGCTGAGCAGCACGGAAGGGGAAATCTTGAAGTCTTGTTGCTTCTCATACAGGCTTTCAATAAGTCCTCTTATTCCCAGTTCACATTCCCTTGTACTTCTGCATGCTAATGATCTCCCCTAGATTCACGAGATTTTTGAGAGTGTATGAAACAAATTGAATACTTTTTTTTTTTTTTTTCCAGATTTACTTACTGCTAGCTTAGGATTTAGCTTCCTGGGGTCTCCAAATTATTTCTTATTTATTCTGCCTTCCCAAATGTTGTGATTATTGTTTTTTCTTCCCTATGCTGTTTTTCTAAGTTGGAAAACCCCTTATTTGACACTTAAATTTGTATCATGAAAATTTTCAAGCATGTACAAAATTTTTAAGCATGTAAAAAGTACAGAGATGATAATAATAAGCTTCCATTACTCACTTAGCTTCAATAAGTACCAATATATTGTCAACGTATTAACCAACCCCCCTTCTCCTCCTATTCCAACTTCCCACTACAATGTTTTAAAACAAATCCTAGACACACATAATTTAATTTATAGGTAATGTTCACACTAATATAACAGGTAAAGACTTAAAAAACCTAATTGTAAAACAGCATACGCAACAAAACTGGCAGTAATTATTTAATATAAATCTAATACCAAAATCCACTTCTATTCTGATTACCAGAAAAAGTTGTCTTGTTACTTTTCTTTCTTTTCTAAAAACATTAGAATCTTCATACTGTCTTGTTGATCAGCAAGCAAGCATAGTTGACCCAGTCATCAAACATGAGAAATATGACTGCTCTATCTCTACCCGTTTCTGTGGAAGGTTGGTGGCATAGGTAGACAGGACCACATGCCCATGATCACTTCCGGAGTCTTCATTTAAGCCTTTTACCCAAGCACATTTATTAACAGTGTCCTTGGTCATGCTCAGAAGTGTTATGATTTGGACAAGAAATTATGTAGTCACTCTATGCATATGAACAGGTTCTATCCCCAATAGAGAAAGCCCGTAAGAAATTTTAATACTTTATTTTCTCTACACATCTTAGGTTTTGTAAAGGACCTACTTTTTAAAATGGGCTTGTGATTTCCATTCTTCCTCTTTTACCCACTTCCTCTTTGAAGAGGGGATTGAATAGTCAGGTGAATTTCCTTTATAATGTGTAGCATGCTCTTGAGGTACTGCTCCATGTCTTCAGTCCAGAACTTCAGTTTGGGCATGGAATTCTCATTCTACAACCCTAAACTTGAAACATATTGACCTTGGGTACAATAGTGAGATTCACTAATTTGAGGATGGAGATGATTCATAGTACAGTTATTATCATTCTTTAATTAATTACCTGAACAGCTCCTTGTGGCCTGTTCCATCTCCCAGACCCTGTGCCCTCTCTCACCACTCTTATTCAGCATAGTATTAGAAGTTCTGGCCAGGGCAATCAGGCAGGAGAAAGAAATAAACGGTATTCAATTAGGAAAAGAGGAAGTCAAATTGTCCCTGTTTGCAGGGACTTCCAACACAATGTTGAATAGCAGTGGTGAGAGAGGGCATCCCTGTCTTGTGCCAGTTTTCAAGGGGAATGCTTCCAGTTTTTGCCCATTCAGTATGATATTGGCTGTGGGTTTGTCATAAATAGCCCTTATTATTTTGAGATATGTTCCATCAATGCCGAATTTATTGAGAGTTTTTATCATGAAGGGCTGTTGAATTTTGTCAAAGGACTTTTCTGCATCTATTGAGATAATCATGTGGTTTCTGTCTTTGGTTCTGTTTATATGCTGGATTATGTTTATTGATTTGCATATGTTGAACCAACCTTGCATCCCAGGGATGAAGCCCACTTAAGACAGTGTGGCAATTCCTCAAGTATCTAGAACTAGAAATACCATTTGACCCAGCCGTCCCATTACTGGGTATATACCCAAAGGATTATAAATCATGCTGCTGCTATAAAGACACATGCACACGTATGTTTATTGCGGCACTATTCACAATAGGAAAGACTTGGAACCAACCCAAATGTCCATCAATGACAGACTGGATTAAGAAAATGTGGCACACATACACCATGGAATGCTATGCAGCCATAAAAAAGGATGAGTTTGTGTCCTTTGTAGGGACATGGATGCAGCTGGAAACCATCATTCTCAGCAAACTATTGCAAGAACAGAAAACCAAACACCACATGTTCCCACTCATAGGTGGGAATTGAACAATGAGAACACTTGGACACAGGAAGGGGAACATCACACACCGGTGCCTGTTGTGGGTTTGGGGAAGGGAGGAGGGATAGCATTAGGAGATATACCTAATGTAAATGATGAGTTAATGGGTGCAGCACACCAACATGGCACATGTATACATATGTAACACACCTGCATGTTATGCACATGTACCCTAGAACATAAAGTATAATAATAATAATTTTAAAAAGCACCATCCTGCAGTTTACAGTTAAGTTCAACTACCTGATAGGAGGTATATAGTAGGAAGAGCATGAAGAATACATGTTCTAACTTGAGACTAGATTGGGAATGTTCAGGAGATGAACGAGGTAGGAGGTGAGAAAGCAAGGAGGCCAAATGTACTTGTAAAAGCCAGAGGATTGTGCTCATATGAACAACCGGGCAATCCTCCATTATCAAGAATGCAAGACCCATTGTCCTTTTCTTTCTATTTCAAGTTCCTTGTCACTTAAGCTCCAAATTTGCTCTTCATATCTTAATTTCCTCTTCAAGTTTTTCCTTGATTCTCTTAGTCCATTGTCTTCATGTAAATGATATGTCCTTGCTTTGGCTGTATTTGCTATACACTCTTGAGAGTTTTCTGAATTTATCCTCCATTTCTAACCTTGGAAAAGTACAAACAGAGGCTTAAAGACAACTAAGCCATGCCATATAATGACCAACACAAACAAATAAACAAAGCATGGGCATGGCTAGGCACTGGTTTGTTTTGTTTATGTTTCCAAACAATTTTAGATTGTTTGGAAATTATGGTTTTATAAAAGGAAAGTGGACCAACAGTTTTACAGTGCTTTCTAGAATTTGTAAACATGAATGACTTCTCAGTGGAAATATAACCAGTTTATAACTGTAACTACCCGACAGGTTCACCTTGCCCTCCGCCTAGAGAGAGCCCGTTTATCAAGACAGGGAACTTGCAATGGTGAAAGAAGAATTCACGCAGAGGCGGCTGTGTGGGAGGCTGGAGTTTTATTTATTTATTTATTTATTTATTTATTTATTTATTGTTATTTATTTATTTATTTATTTATTTATTTATTTATTTATTTTGAGACAGAGTCTGGCTCTGTCTGCCAGGCTGGAGTGAGGCGGAGCTATCTCAGCTGACAGCAAGCTCCGCCTCCCGGGTTCACGCCATTCTCCTGCCTCAGCCTCCCGAGTAGCTGGGACTACAGGCACCCGCCACCTTATTATTACCCAAATCGGTCTCCCTGAAAACTCGGATACGGAAGGTTTTAAGAATAATTTGGCGAGTAGGGGCTCGGAAAGTGGGGAGTGCTGATTGGTTGGGTTGGAGATTAAATAATTGGGGGTCAAAGTGAGTTCTTGATGACTTCTGTTCTTAGATGGGATCTCAGAACTGGTTGAGCCAGATTACCCTTCTGGGTAGTGTCTGTCATCTGCTGCATTGGAATGCAGGGTCTGCAGAAGATCTCAAGCATTGATCTTAGGCTTTACAATATTGATGTTATTCCCAGGAGCAATTTGGGAAGGTTCAGACTCTTGCAGCCCTAAAACATAATTTCTAATCTTGTAGCTAATGTGTTAGTCCTACAAAGGCAGACTGGTCCCCAGGCAAGAAGCGGGTCTTTTCGGGAAAGGGCTATTATCAATTTTGTTTCACAGTCACACTATATATTAAATTCCTTTCCAAGGTTACTTAGGCCTATGCCCAGGAATGAACAAAGACAGCTTAAAGATTGGAAGCAAAATGGAGTTGGTTAGGTCCGATCTCTTTCACTGTCATAATTTCCTCAGTTACGATTTTTGCAAAGACGGTTTCATAACATTCAAACTTAATGCCCATGTGCTTCTGTCAGATTAACGGTATAATCAGGAAAATAGTCTGCTAACTAAGAATGCATGTCACTCGAAAATGATACCTGAACCTTTTATCATCCAGTGCATAATTTTAACTGCTTTGATAAGGGACATTTTTCCCAATCAACTTTTGCTACTATGAAGACATGATACAAATTTCTGAGTAAACAATGTTTAAATCAAAGTGCAATGTTTATTCTCAAATACATATTTAAATCAATGTAGTCTTTTTAGTTTGATTAAAATATGAATTTCTCATACTTTGTGCTGTATTAAGAAATAACCATCTAAGTTTTTCTCTTTTTGTTCACCTAAACATTTTTCTTCTCCTACATTAAGATACACAAAGGCAGTGAATTATAATTTGTTAATGGTGATCATAGTAACTCAATACATGAGAAATTCGAATATTTTTTTTCATTTCAATATAAATACGTTTTCAGGACAGGCATACAGAGAAAAACTTGAGTGCATTCTGCTTCGTTTGGCTCATTTAGAAGAAAAACTGTAGCAAGTAAAATTGGTGGGGAAAAATTAGACAAGTTTATCTTTTAAAAATTATTTTCATTGTGAAATAATACGTGTTCACATATAAAAGCATAGAAAGGCCTAAACAAGAAATGTCTAGAGAACCATTACTAATATTTTTCTATTTCTGTACAGGTTCTTCTCTCTCTATATATACATATAGTGCATACTTGGGTGTCTGTATTTCATATATATGCACACACACAGACACATACACAGAAATACAGGATATGTATGTGTCTGTGTATATGCATTCCTGCAACTATGTATTCTGTTTTATAATTCTTAAAAATTAACAATAAAATATTAGTATATTCTAATGCTACAATATACAATCTGGAAAAAAGAAAAACCAACTATTCCTTTACTGCATATTTTAGGTTATTAAGCATTTACTATATGTTGCCTCTGTACTCAGTGCTGTGGTCAGAATTTCTGCTCTAGAGAGCGATCAGTTTAACAGAAAGATTAAACAGACAATTTTGCAAGAGTGATAAATTCTGTAGTAGAAGAATGCCTAGGATAATATGGGAACACACAGCAGGGAATTTAATTCATACTGGAAGTAACCAGGATGTTTTATCAGAAAAGGTTCACATCTGAGCTAAGTACTGAAGGGTCAGTATGGGTTTCAGTGAAGGTGGTGGGTCTAGACATGGGGAGGTAGGTGGTGGATCAGCTTGAAAGTTATGAGAGTAAAGCACATTAGAAAAAGTGAAAGCAGTTTCCTATCACCACAGGATAGGGTAACGAGAGAGGCGTGGTGAAGTGATGAATGATAAGGCTGGAGAATTAGGTAGGAACAGATAATTAAAAATCAGTGTAAGTGTTTGAATTTCATTCAGAAAGTACTTGAGAGCTAAGGAAACATTTTAAACTGGGGAGTGGTGTAATCAGATTTGCAATTTCCAGTGCTCTACTGAGCAGTCTGGTGAGTGCATTGGAAGAGATGAAGTATAGAGTTATAAAGAGTAGCGAGAATTGATCATGATTCTGTGAAAGGAGATAAATATATACGTATACTGAAGAAGAGGCAGTGGGGAGGAAGAGGAAGGGGTAAACCTGACGGTTAAGTTTTGACAGTAATATTGCTGGGGCTGAGTGATTGTGTGTGAAGTATGAAGGAGAGGAAAAAGACAATGGTAATATTTGGATTTATAATTTGAAATCTAGATGGGTGATTGAGCACTGTAGAGAATAAGATTTTAGAAAGAAGATGAGTTTCATTTTGAACAGACTGGGTTTGAGATTCATGTGGAACATTCAAAATAAGTCATTGGGTAGAAGGGCTGAGCTGAAAATTTAGAGTGGCTAGGACGACAGATCAGTGTATCTCAACTTTGCTGTACATAATAAACAGCTTTAAAAAATTTTTATTGCCTATGCTACATTCCACACCAATTAAATCAGAATCTCTAGGGGCAGGAACTAAGCAGTGACTTTTTTTTTTTTTTTTTAACTTTTATTTTAAGTTTAGGAGTACATGTGTAGGATGTGCAGGTTTGTTACATAGGTAAATGTGTGTCATGGGGTTTGTTGTACCAATTATTTCATTACCCAGATATTAAGCCTAGTATCCATTAGTAATTTTTCTTGAGTCTCTCCCTCCTTCCACCCTCCATCCTCCAACAAGCCTCAGTGTGTGTTGTTTCCCTCTATGTGCCCATGCGTTCTCATCATTTAGCTCCACTTCTAAGCAAGAATATATGGTATTTGGTTTTCTGTTCCTGCATTCGTTTGCTAAGGATAATGGCCTCCAGCTCCATCCATGTCCTGGCAAAGAACATGATCTTGTTCTTTTTATGGCTGCGTAGTATTACATGGTATATATGTACCACATATTTTTTATCCAATCTATTACTGGTGGGTATTTGGATTGATTCCATGCCTTTGATATTGTGAATAGTTCTGCAGTGGACATACATGTACATGTGTCTTTATATTTGAATGATTTATTTTCCTTTTGATATATACCCAGTAATGGGATTCCTGGGTCAAATGGTATATTTCTGAATTTAGATCTTTGTGGAATCATCACTGCACTGTCTTCCACAATCGTTGAATTAATTTAATTTACACTCCCACTAACAGTGTATAAGCATTCCTTTTCCTGCACAACCTCTCCAGCATCTGTTATTTTTTGAATTTTGATAATAGCCATTCTGATTGGTGTGAGATGGTATCTCATTGTGGTTTTGATTTTCATTTTTCTAATGATCAGTGATGCTGGGCTTTTCTTCATATGCTTGTTGGCCACATGTATGTCTTCTTTTAAAAAGTGTCTGTTCATGTCCTTTGCCACTTTTTAATGGAGTTTTTTTTTTCTTATACATTTGGTTAAGTTCCTCATAGAAAACACTGAAATTTCAAAAACTCCTTGGATGGTGCCAGTGGGCATCCCGAGATTTAGACTCACTCTCCCAGAGAGATGACATAGACCAGTGGGTCTCACTGTTGACTCCAGAATAGAATCATTTGAAGTGCTTTAAGAATTTTCAAGATCCAGGTCACATCGAGCAAGCATTAAATGGGAATATATGGAGATAGAGCCCAGATAGTAATATTTTTGATACCAGCTTTATTGAGGTATAATTTGCATAATATATAATTTATCCTTTTGAGGTGTACAATTCAGTGTTTTTTAGTATACTAAGTGTATATGTACAATTCATATCAGTGGTGTTATACAATATACATTCTCAAATGTAGCTTTAATGTTGAATCGAAATAGGAATAACACACATCCCTGTCTTGTTTCTGATCTTAGAGGAGAAGCATTCTTTTTTTTATGATTAATTACAATGTTAGCTGTGGGTGTTGTTAGTTTGTTGCTATGGATGCTTGTTTGTTTATTGAGTTTCCTGAATTAATTGTGAAGAGTCTGACTTTCTGTCACGCATACCCCTCAATATCTCTGATCAGTTGGCTTAGCAGTCAGCTAATGACTTCACATAGATTTCTTTGAATGCATTGAACCAGCAAGTAGCTGTCATTTTACTGAAGGGCTTTGGGTGCATGTGTTTGAGGGGAATATTTCAACATTCCAGCAGGCAGTTTGAAAACTCTACTTTAGCCTTCATTTCCTGCTTGTGCAAAGCCTCAGAATTATCCACAGGTGAGAGATTAAGGCCTTCCCAGGTCTTTTTTGTACGTGTGCACATTCCTGCAAGTGCATATGATCTTCTAGAGTTCCAGGAATATGTTAGATATTTTCAACATTCCATATAAAAATCCCATCCCCCAGTTTTTTCTTTTAAAGTTTTTGGTAAGTCTCTTGACCCAACTTGTGTCACTGCCTCAGCTGCACAATTGAATAATTGGCACTGATTGATTTTAACAAATTCGTTAAGGACAGGGCTGTTCATACCAAATGAGCTGCTGCCTTAGATTTGAGTCAACTGTCAGTCACATCATCAGATAAAAACAAGCCCTGAGTGTGAAAGTGCTAGTGAGGTGAAGAGTGACAGTTCTCTAGGGATAGGATTTTCCAGGAACTCCAAACCCACTCACTCCCTCCCAGTGGCTCTTAGGCTTCTAGAGTTTACAGTTCGTGTAGCTTTTGGTTGGAAGGCTACCATGGACATAGGGAGGGGGAATAGGGCAGATTTAAATGCCACAAAGCTTGCTGTTTTTACCAAGGGCCAGTTGATTTTCTGGAATAAATGTTCCTCAGATTCTTGCAAGCCTTTGCTTAATTGCTAGAGTTCTGGCAAAATTTATTTTTCTCCTTTTTTAGTAGTATTCTCTCTCTCTCTTTTTTTTAATGGAGGAGAGGATTTATGGAGGTCTGTACTCTGCCATTCAGAAGCGTTTGCTATTATAATTTGCATACCACCTTATAGATTCCAATGTTCAGGAAAAGTTGAAAAACACTGGTTTTTAGAGAAAAGAAGATCAAGGGTCAGATTCTAGAAAACACAAACATTTAAGACCAGGAAGAGGAGGAGGAGCAAGAGCTTATAAATAAGGCAGATGAGGAATGGTTCTGAAATGAATGGGCTTATAAAAAGCAAAAGAGAAAAGAGTTCTAGGAATAGGATAATTAAAGCTATTGAATGCTGCCTACCCAGATTAGAAAGTTGATTGAAAAAATACTGATTTGAATTATCTGCTAAAAAGTCACTGAGATATATGTTTTTAGAACAATTTCAGTGGAGTGATGGGGCAGAACCCTGATTTTAGTAAGTTGTTACATAAATGGGAGGTTAAAAAAGGGAAAAGAATTATAGGCAGCTCAGAAGGAACTGGACTGAGAAGGGAAGGAGAGAAAATATAGGCCCGTAGCTGGAACAAGATACGAAGTAAAGAAAGTTGTGTTCTCCCAGGGTTCAGTTAAACTGCTGTATTTATTATTCATAAGTTTTCTTTTTGGCATCTCTTCTAGACCGTAGGGCTATCACTAGTGATTTGGACTTGTGGGTGAGAAGAGTGACCTTTCTTCCATTACGTAATGAAGAAATGTAATCCCAGACATATTAGTTGTGCCTCTAAACAGATTCTCAATGAAATGGTGGTGACAAATAATAACTGGATCTATGAGGGGCAGTAGACTGAAGCATGCATAAAGTCTGAGAAAACTGAGATTAAATCCCCGCTTCACCACCCTACTGGTACTAGTTGTATGACCTTGACCAAATTACTTACGCTCTCTTGACTATGCTTTCCTTGTGTGAATAATAATACTAATCATTCAAGATTGTCGTGTAGGTTAATTGAGACAATGCCCAGTCTTGGCAATAAAGAGAACTCCTAGTTCTGCCTCTTGGATGCTGTGTTAGAATGGAAGAATTAGCTTTTTAATATCTCCATTTTCTCATCTATAAAATAAAAAAGTTGGTTTATATACTCTTTATGCTTCTTTTCAACTTTAACTTATATGAGCTTCCAATTTCTTTAGTTCAGTGCTATGCTTCATGTACTTTGTGGACTAAATAGATATTTTGAGTTGGCCTAGGACTTAAACCATTCTGTAGATGATAGTTTCCACCAGAAAAGGCATTCCAAAGAATTGACTTACAAATAAACTGTGGAAGGTAGCTCTGCCAAGCTGGGTAGTAGTTTTAAATAGATGGGCTCAACCTAGGATACATAATAGAGAAGCTCACCAATGCATATTTCAAATCCTTTAGAAATGAGCTTAGAAGAGAGGCACAAGTGGCATAAAATCAGATTTCAAAGTTAAGTCTCTGTTTTGGGGGCTCCTGGATTGATCATTATAACTAAAATCTTTCTTTGTTTATGAATGTTTATAAATGCTAGCTTTTGGCAGTTGAGGAGACTTTGAAGCAGCAAACTGCACAAGGAAGGAGGACAAGTTTGAAGTCAGAGAGTGTTCAGTAAGGGTAAAGCCGAGAAAAAGAGTGAGTCATTGGATGCAGGATGATTGGTAAGACCAGCAAGTGTTATGAGACCTGGATTGGATGAGGGACTCAGAGACTCAGGAAAAAGGAGAACTGGAGGCCCGGCAAGGCTGAGATGGGCCAGAACAGGAAGAACAAAACCAAAAGGATTTGCCTTCTCAGAGACTGATTTATTTTTCCCACCAGTGATTTCGGCTTGTTTTGTTGAATTCACCGATGCATTGTGGTAGAATTTTGTTTGAGTAGGTAGCATGTAATTTAACCTCCCATTTCAGGACCATTAAAGACGTGCTCATTTTCTTTTAGCAGATTAGTGCTTTAAAGGTTAAGGAAAATTAACTTAGAGATTTAAAAGGAGATGAAATAATTAGGAAATAAAAACATTGAAAAACAATACCACATGCATTATGATTTTATTAAGAACCAGTTTTTACACAACTTTTAACACATCGTGTCCCAACTGTGATTTCTGCCTAAATTGTAAAACTATGTCTGCTTTGAAATTTTTTTTCTCCCCTTGCTTATTTCCTTCAGGTGGTCTGTCACATACATTTATGTTTAAATTAAAGATGGCCAATTTTCCTTTAAGGTTGTTCCAGTTCCACACCACTTCTCGAAATAACTGGAGCTGTCCAGCATGGGCTGGGAATACCCCATCTACATTGTCTGCCTTACTGGAGGCTTCGCATTGTCTCAGAGACACTTTGCTCGTGTATACCATTTGGCAAGAAAGAGTCATTGGCATGTCCTTGGATGACCCCTTGTCTAGGTGGACTTTTTGGATGGTGCTGTTGATCAATGGGGGCTTTGTAGGTGGGCAGGCAGCGCCGCTGCCCTGAAGATCTCTTCCGCACCCTGCAAATGACACTAACATTATGAAAAATTTCTCCAAAGACAGACATTTTCAATTAGCCAAATTACTCTAACAGTAATTTAAATCAGGAAGATTTAAGGCAGAGCTAGTTTCTATGCCAGCCAAGAAGACTCCTCTGCCAGTTGAAAGGCAAGCACATCCTTCCCTGCCAGCTTCAATGAGATGGTTCTTGCAGTGACAGCAGATCTACTGTGCATGTTTGATTTAAAGCGCTCCATTACCATACCTTTGTAATTATCATCAGGCAATGATGAGTCCTGGGGAAAGTATGGATCTTAAATTTGAGGATCCAGAAGCCCAATCAAAATGCAGCACATGAAATTAATCTTTCTTCTTGTTATATCTCCTCTTTTCAACCAATTGGTCTTGATTTAAGTAAAACTGTAGCAAAACCCTGTGCCAATATTGCGATTCATTTTCACTTTGCTAATCAAAATGTTGTTTCAGAAGGCTCTGATGGTGTTCAAGACACCTTATAGGAGGTATGATTTTTCTTTAAGTTGGCTGGCATAGATCCTTTATTTCACATAAGTCATGAGAACGATTTCTAAAGGCTCCTTTGATTGGTAAATTCTCTTATTCTGGGATAATGCTCTCACAATGATTCCATGAGGCAAATATTATATTGCTGATTTTTTTTTTAATTTTGCTGTTCCTTAAGGTTAATGATATGTAGACTACTGTAAATCTGCCTTTTTCCTACCTAGGGACTGTATGTTATTTAGGAAACAAAAATTTCAGAGGATTTGTAAGGATGAGAGAGGTTGCTTTTTCTTTATAAGGTCTAATTTCAATTAGCAGCATTTTGTTAAATATCTAACTTTGTCCATTGGCCTGTGCTTTACTTATAGTTAAGCAGCATGATGTGAAGAAGGAGGCTGAGATTTAATTCCAGATCTCAGCACAAATCTGAATTCTTCTTACTTGCAAATTGGTGTGACCATGGATAGATATCTTTACCCTCTTCCATCTCAAATCTGCGTGCAATATGGTGGTATTGGAATAGACCCTCTATAGGTCCCTTCCATCTTTGACACCCGTGATTCCATGAATATGGGAATCCCCCTCTTGAAGAATTAACCATCAGCCCCCAAGTTTACTACTTAGTATACAATTTTGTTTAAACAGTTATTTATGACATTCTTGCAATGCATATTTAGGAACCCTTTTCTTCCAGGACTTCTCTTCCACCTGTCTTTTATTATTTCAGATAATGGAAATTTGAAACCAAAAAGGGATATATCAGCATTATTCTTATATTCATAGACTCAGGGTTAGAATGGAACTGGCTCCTTCTGGTTTGGGGAATAGTATCCTCACCGGGACACCTGTATCTAATAGGCTCATGTAGCCTTTAACATTTTCCCACTTTGTATTACTATATTAAATACAGAGTGCTGCCTTGCCAGTTGAATGATAAGTTCTTGTAGGTCCGGGGTCGTGCTTTTGGGCTCCAAATATCTCTGGCACCTCGTATGTAACAGCTAGCCCCACAGCTAATCACTTAATAAGTTGTACACCATGATTTTTTTTTTTTCTAAGAAAAACCTTATGGAAAAATTGTACTAAAGATTTCTTTTTAATCACTGAAATGCAAACAATTTTCCACAACATCCAATGAAAACAGAATGTATAAATGAATCATTTGGTGTACTGTAATCAGCTGAAGTCCAATTTGGTGTAATTAGTGTCAATTTGTTTTTAATTGATAATTCCTCTTATAAATAATATAGTATATAGCTAAGTAGTTCTACTTCACAAATAGCTTACCTGCCTAGTACATAATTTTATACTAAATATCTGTGTAGTCTTTCTCCTCTTAAAACAATACAATAAAAAAATAGAAAACACACACACACATACAACTGTATACTTTGAAAACCAGAATATCTCAGTTTAGAAGGCAAATATCCCAGTCTCACAGACTTTAAGGATGTCTCCCTTCACTGAGCTCTTCAGCTACGATTTGGCTGTACTGGTTTGGCACTGTGATGCATATGTTGTGTTGGGATTGGGTTGCTATCACAGTATTGGATGTTGGTACTGCCTCTTCAGCTAGATTGCAAATTTATTGACAGAAAAGACTACGTATTTTATGTTACTTTATTCCAAGTGTCTAATAGAGTTTTATTTATTTAGAAAGATCTCAATTTATAGTTGCTGCAATCATGCAGGCAGGGCAATAGACACATTGCTCATTGAAAGCTCGCAATAAAATCAACAAATATAAGTCTATTTGTTAAACTTATTAATTTACAAAACACAGAAGTAGCTATTTTTATACTAATTAAACTACTGTAATTAGTTTTGTATTTGTTTTTCTTTTTATTTTGTATCCTGTTTTTCTTATGTGAAAAGGTATATTTTGATCTTTTAGATGTTGCCATAGAGTTTAATCTGGGATCTTCTGTGGCATAGGATATTTCAAGAGTTAAAATGCTTTTGATTCAGCTAAAATAACAAATGCATTAGATAATTAAATTTTTCTATATCAACACTGCTGCAAACACTAAAATGCGAGGTAGTTTTGAAATTACTGAAAAAAGATAGATTTTTATTAATAGTAATTTATATGATGCCTAATTCATGTCTCAGAAATGCACTTATAAATAATCCTTAAATTATATCTTCCCTTATATTTGAAGAATTTTTGGCTTTTTTCAGAGGAAAACTATCCTAGACCTCTTATAGCACAGTAAATAAAACATCTATAAAGGTAGGTAGTAAAAAAGGGACAGTCTAGAAAAATCTGTATAAATCAGGATCCTGAGAGTTCTTTTTAAGATTGAGGATGAGAAGTAATTTTTCAAATTAAAGTCCCTTTGTGTGAATATGATAGTTCAATATTTTATAAATATTGAATAAATTATTATTTCCTACAACTTATGAGCATTTGGACAATTGAACCTATGTTTGAAATATAAGTATGTGTCTGTCTATGTGGGGAAGAGATGATGATCAATGCCTGACACTGTGTGTCTTGAAAAAGACTAAGCAAAAGAATTTCTAAGTTTTACAGAAGGCAGAAAGGATGCTTAGTGGGATTCTTTATGGTACGAATTCGAAAGTGCGTGATGGAAGTGCTTCTTCATGCTTAAATCTTAAAAGTATCAATAATATTATTATATGATACAAATAATGAGCTTGGCAGAGGTAAAATCTTGCAGAAGTCATGCTAGATGCTTACGTTTCCCAACAACCCTGCAATGTAGACATTAACATCCCCTTTACATTTGAATAAACTGGATCTTACATACTTAAGAACCTGAAGCAAATAAGTGTTGAAACTAAGTATGATTCCAAATCCCTCACACGCCGAACTTTATGTTCTTGTATTGCATCATGTTGATTTCCTGTGCTGAGGAAAAAGTTATTTTTCCTTTTACTATCTATAATATAAGTAGTTATTTGCATACTGGTTCTGGCACTGTCTTACACAGGACCTTCCAATAACTGCCAGTCACATAGTGACGATTATGCTTGATTAAGCAGATCCAGTAAGTACTTGATCGACTTTTTCCCATAAATGCTGACATTCTGCAGCCAAAGGGAAAAGAACACTTGCCATTATTCTGAGCACTCCGGGCATCTCCCCTCATCCCTCTGATAATACCAGACCCTGAGTTTCCTAAGATCAATGTTCCCAGATTATTAGTCTCTGCCCCAATTCCAGGGTTTCCATCAAATTCTTCCTGGGTAATTTGAGATTTTGAGGTCTGTAAGTCCTACAGGCAGGCAGGTGACAATTTGTGAGATTTGGGGGTATGTTCAGCAAGTATCATTGTTGCTATTGGTCATTCTATCCCAGATAATTCACTGTTAGCAATGTTGAAGCCCTCACAGTGCTCCAGAATCCTCTAGAAATACACAGGAAAGAGTGCTTTGAAAATTGTTAATGCATGCTATTATGAGAATATAAATATCCCCACAAGATAACCTCATAGCTATTGGCTAGCACATTGTTTTATAGTCTGCTGATCGGATGACTTCAGCAGTTTCTCAAAAGGTGGCCCAAGGTTCATGTGTATCAGAATTGCTCAACAATCTTGATACCCCTCTGGGCCCCATCCCCCTGCCTCAGATTACCATACCCTCTAACACAGAGTATTAGAGTAATATAAGTAGCTTAATGTAATAAAGTTTAATTTTATGTAGCACTCAAATGGGGGTCAAGCAACATTCCTGAATGGCTTTCCTCCAAAAATGACCCAGGGATGTGAGCTCTTCCTTTGTTCGGTTCCCTGTTTCAGAGTTCCATGCTTCCGGTCATTTAGATGAAGAGATGAAGGCAGCCAAAGAAAGAGTAAGGAAAACCTAGTGAGAAGAGGACATGAATCTCAAAGCAGATATTATGCGCCAGACCTTACCTTTGATGTGAACTGATTACAGACACCCAGCTGAATGCAAGAGGGCTGGGAATATGTCCAGGAGGCTAACAAACACACTTTGGGGAACACATAGCATTTTCTCTCCCTCATAAGTTATGTGAGTAAGGCTGATTAGAATGGAGAAAAGCCAAGTCAAGTAAGCATGCCACGTTTTGATTGAAATGGAATTTTAATGGGCACCCGAAAATGCCTTTCTAGTTAATATCAGCCTGTGCAAAGAAGCTGGGATCATAATGTGACTTTTAGGCAGATTGTTTTCATTTCCATACGTCTGCAGTATGGTCTTTGGGAAAATTCAAATGGGAACTGTTGATAAGGGATATCTGAAACCAGGGCCAGCTTCATGTAACCTGTGTTGTTGCACAGGGCTGTGCTCTCACAAAGGTCCACATCTGGCTTAATGCTCCGGTACTGTATTGCTGTCTTTAAATTCTTAATCATTTTGAACAAGAGGTCGTGCATTTTCATTTTGCGCTGGACCATTTTCTAAGCACTCGGGCTGTCTCCCGTTATGTAGCTGGTCCTACCTGAAACTTGCGCCTTATCAGTGATTAAAATTAAGGCTTCAAGGATAAAATGAAGACACAGTCTTTAAGATGCAGTCAATGCTAATTGACCTTTTAAAGAAGACAAGTTACAGTAATAAAGTTCCAAGGGTGGGGGTGTGGACTCACACAGGTGCATATGAACATGGGCCTGTGCAAAGTTTATTAGGAGCAATTTGTTTTAATTGATATTCATTGGGCATCATTCCATTGTTTATTCTTACCTACTCATGTGAGGAGTTGGTTGATGTCAATTGCACAAACATTTGTTTCAGATAAATGGGTGTTTCAGTTGGATAAATTTTAATTAAGTAACCTTTACTGCACAAGTTGTTGCTTTTGAAGTCGGGAGTAAAATGCCTATAATTTATTAATTCTATAATCCAGAATCTGAAGATATTGAATCTTGTCTACTCTAACCTTGAATATAATTTTCCCTATGAATGTCCTAAATATTTGGCCACAAGAATAAGGAATACAGAACATTTCCAATGTATTGTTAAATTCCTCTCCTATTGCAAATGCGTACGCACAATTTAATTATTCTCAAGCTCATATATACAGAACTTGATTGCTGATGCTGGTAAGCAAAGTAGCCAAATGTCTTGAATGCCTAGATCATTTGGTTCTGAAATAATTTATTTGTAATTGCTGCTTCCACACCACTTGTATACATTACTTACTGTAGTTTATCACATTTCATAGGGATGTATTTATTTACACATATGTCAAAGGACCACACTGAACTCTTAATTCCTTGGGAACAGGTGCTGTAGCTTATTTTTCCCAGAGCCTAGCAGATTTACCGGGTACCTAGGACATATTCAATAAAGAGTTGATGAGGGAATGGAGAAACAAATAAATTATGATACAAAAAATCACTTTCCTTTCAGGGAGTGACAAAGTATATATTTACAGGTCTTCAAAGAGCCTTCTGCTATTAATAAAGCCAAAATCAGAATGTTTTTGCTTTGCAAGAATATTTTAAACTTGTATAATGCTCTTTAGCCTGTAACAGCTATGTTACAAGGAAATTTAAAACATTTGAGGGATAAAAATAGCATATACTTAACTGTCATATTCATAAATTCATTTTATTGAAGGAGCTTTCTGTCCTGTTTAAAAAAAATTTGTTGATTGAACACACGCAACACATATACAAGAAAAAAAGAACAGGCCGGTGCAGTGGCTCAGGCCTGTAATCCCAGCACTTTGGGAGGCCAAGACGGGTGGATCACCTGAGGTCGGAAGTTCGAGATCAGCCTGGCCAATGTGGAGAAAGCCCATCTCTACTAAAAATACAAAATTAGCTGGGTATGGGGATGCATGCCTGTAATCCCAGCTACTCAGGAGGCCGAGGCAGGAGAATCACTTGAACTGGGGAGGCGGAAGTTGTGACGAGTCAAGATTATGCCATTGCACTCCAGCTTGGGCAACAAGAGCAAGACTGTCTCAAAAAAAAAAAAAAAAACAGGAAGGAAAAAAAGAGAAAGGAAGGAAGGAAGGAAGGAAAGAAAAGGAAAGAAAGAAAGAGAGAGAGAGAAAGAAAGAGAAAGAAAGAGAAAGAAAGAAAGAAAGAAAGAGAAAGAAAGAAGTTTTAAGGGCTATGGATGTTTATATATATTTGTATTAAACTTACTGCTAATAATCTACTTTTTCCTATGGTCTACTAATAAATGCCAAGAATAGGGGTAATGATCCTCTTGTTTAATGCTGGAAATCGTTTATTTGCTGTGCTAGTTTCCCGTGGTTGTTATAACAAATTCACCACCAACTTGGTGGTATAAACCAACAGAAATTAATTCTCTCTTGGTTTTGGAGGTCAGTCAGAGATTGGTATCAATGGACTAACATCAAGGTGTGTCTGCAGGGCCACACTTTCTCTAGAGGTGCTAGGGGAGAATCCATTCCTTGCCTCTTCCGGCTTCTGGTGGCTTCCAGCTTTCCCTGCTTATGGTTACTTCACTCCAGTGATCAAGGCCAGCATCTTCACATCTCTTTTTCCTCTGTCTTCACATGATCTTTTCTTTTCCACGGGTTAAATCTCCCTCTACCTTTCTCTTATAAGGACACTTGTGGTTGCATTTAGGGGCCCACTCACTCCTCATTTTTAAATCCTTAATTTAGTCACATCTGCAAAGACCCTTTCCCCAAATAAGGTGCAATTTACGAGGTTCCATTGATTCAAACCTTTTGTCTTTGGGGGCAAAGATTCAGCCTCCTACACTTGCTCGGCCCACTGTTTTCATTAATGACTAAGTAATGGGATTTTAGATGCTGTACTCTAGTATACTTTTCTCCACATTCCCTGACACAGGAATAATGATACTGTGTAATACCTGAGCATTGGAAAACTATCAACTAAATAACACTATCAAGAAAACACTGCCTAAAGAAGCAGGCTTTGGCAAGTAGGGCTCAGAGATGGAGCTCATAACTTCATGATAATACTTCCCATAAATTCAAGTAAAGTTAATTGTCTCCCCCAAAGCAAGGCCATTAAGCCGCTTACTGCTTCTACCTTAAGAATTTATTTTGATATTTCTTGTTGCCCTACCTTTTCAATAGTCTTTTACTTTTTACCCAGAGGGGATGTAAACACCTCCCTGACAGTCCTTTATTGTATATTTCATCTCTAAGTATAATAAGAGAGGGAAATAAATGACCAAATAGGTCCTAATAAGCTCTGCAGTCATCCAAGACAAAAGGCTCTAGAAGACTACAGTAGGTAGAGCTTCATTTTTAAATACAAATCCTAACAAATGAAAAAAAAATAAGTAGATCTGCATTCCCTACCCAAACAACTGAACCGTTAGTGACTTTGTCACTAACTAGAAGAAGATTTTCTACTTTATTTATTTCCATTGTGCTGAGGTGAAGATTTTCTATTTTATTTACTTCCATTGTGCTGAGGTAAGACCATCCTAAACGTGAAAGAAGGTGTTTCATTCCTTCGACACATTTCTATGAATCTCCTACTATATGCCAGATATATTGTGTGCCAAGCACCGGCTAGTTTAGTTGCTTTCTTTCACCCTCTCTGCCTATAGTTTTTCATGTAATTTGCAAGTTCAAAACTTTGCAAAGTCCTATGCTTGGCCATTTAAATCTGAGCCAAGGTCACATAAGGACAATTTAGTTAGAGTGGGAGAGAAAAGGAAAAAACAAGAAAGCTAACAAGTTACATAAATGTCCTCTGGCAAGCAGGTTCCTTGTTCTGAGGGCTAATGTACTGTAGCAATTCATCAGTCTTTCTAATAGTCTTTTAACTTCTGTCAGAAAGTCTACTGAATGCTAACATTTTAAATGTTTAATATTCTAAAACATATTTTCATTAATCATGCAAATTATCTGGACATCCATATTTTACAATAACCTCTTTTGAGACTAAGAGGCCTAAGAATGTGTGTATGAGAGCCTGATGTTAGTGAGTGATACTGTAGATGAAGTACAACTTAGAATTAAAGAATTTTAGATGTGAAAAATTGCTAATATAATTTTAGTATCTATGTGCTATCATATTTATACACATCCCCCAAAATGCTATTAATGTCAGATATTTCTAATTAGGTAGCATGCAGACTAAGATAGGCACTTCCTTCAGTCTGCTTTATCATATGGTTGCTGGATGGATATTAATATTGTTCAGTGGTACATTGTCCCAATAGAAATGACCCTGTGTTTCATAGTAAAGTGGGCAGTGGATTTTGTTATTAGTAAAGGAGAAAAGAAGTGTTAATTGCAGTTAGGTTGGCCTGAACTGCAACATGAAAACCTCCATTTATATGCTGCCAGTCACTCCAATTCCAGAAATTCTTAGCTTCTGGGAAAAAGGAGAAGTATATGTCTGGGCCCCATGAAACAGGTGGATTAAGAATTGAAAGGGTACAAGACATGAATTTTGATGGAGTTAGTGGAAATTCTTTGCCCTTTTCTCTTTTCTTTCTCCTCTCCTCTCCTCTCCTCTCCTCTCCGCTCCTCTCCTCTCCTCTCCGCTCCTCTCCTCTCCTCTCCTCTCCTCTCCTCTCCGCTCCTCTCTTCTCCTCTCCTCACCTCTCCCCTCCCCTCCTCTCCGCTCCCCTCCCCACCCCACCCCTCCCTTCCCCTCTCTTCTCCTCTCCCCTCTGCTCCCCTCCCTTCTTTTCTTTCTTTTCTTTTCTTTTCTTTTTTTCTTTTCTTTTTTTCTTTCTTCTCCTGAAGCAACTTGATTGCCAGCAAGGCTGGTGGCAGGTAGTGAAATAGAAAAAAATGACCTGAGACCATGTATGTGTAGTTATACTGGAGTCACAGAGCTCACTGCGTTCAAGAACATGGCCTAAGTAATTAGAAGTCATGACTGGGTGTGGTGGCTCATGCCTGTAATCCCAGCACTTTGGGAGGCCAAGGCAGGTGGATCACGAGGTCAGGAGTTCAAGACCAGCCTGACCAACATGGTGAAACCCTGTCTCTACTTAAAAATACATATATAAGCCGGGCGCGGTGGCTCAAGCCTGTAATCCCAGCACTTTGGGAGGCCGAGACGGGCGGATCACGAGGTCAGGAGTTCAAGACCAGCCTGACCAACATGGTGAAACCCTGTCTCTACTTAAAAAATATATATATATATATAAAAGTTGGCCAGGCGTGGTGTTGCACACCTGTAATCCCAGTTACTCAGGAGGCTGAGACAGGAGAATCTCTTGAACCCGGGAGGCTGGGCAAAAGAGCGAGACTCCGTCTCAAAAAAAAAAAGAAGTCATGAGGTCATGAGGGATGGTGGATCACTGTACTAGTCCAGCTACCAGCAGGAAACACAATCAAATTAGGAAATACCAGGAAGGCTTATTTAAAAAGGGACTAACTACAAAGGTATGGGCAGAGTAGAGGGCAGGGGAACCAATAAGGGCTACACTGGGAGTGGGAGCTAAGAACTACAGAGCTGTTACTCAATCTAGACCCTAAGACATGAGGAGGAAGAGCAATTACTAGAATCTCAAGGAGGGAGAATCCTGTAAAAGGTCACCTTGAAAGGACTAAAGACCTTTGATTAAGGGAAGCACCAGCACAAGGTGACCTCATAGGGAGAACAAATACCCTGACCTCACTCCTCAGGGAATGAGGGGACTTTCTGCTCACTGAGCCCAACAGGAACCTGAGGGCACAGAACTGGAAGATATTCACATTATACAGATGAATATCTCTGAGTGAATATCTAGGCTTCACAAGTAGAGAGTACATTGGAGAGGAGAGTCAGAAACATCTCATTTTGGTCTGAATGCTGCTTCTTTCATTGTGTGCTACCAAAACTCACAACCACCCTTCCAATGATTTTATATAGTTTTGTGTGTGTGTGTGTGTGTGTGTGTTTTGAGACAGAGTCTCGCTGTGTCACCTAGGCTAGAGTGCAGTGGCATAATCTCGGCTCACTGCAGCCTCCTCTTCCCAGGTTCAAACAATTCTCCTGCCTCAGCCTCCCAAGTAGTTGGGAATACAGGTGCTTGCCACCACACCCGGCTAATTTTTGTATTTTTAGTAGAGACGGGGTTTCACCATGTTGGCCAGGCTGGTCTCGAACTCTTGAGCTCAGGTGATCTGAGGCCTTGGCCTCCCGAAGTGCTGGGATTACAGGAATGAGCCACCATGCCTGGCCGTATAGTTCTTTTTTTTTTTTTTTTTTTTTTTAAACCATTTCCTATCTTTTCTTTTCTTTGTCTAAACAAAATTTCTAGCAGCATTGCTGTATCTTCAGTATACTGGCATGAACCACCTTAGCCTCTGAGTAATCAGGTATTTTTTTTAAATACACAAATGTGATCCAGACAGTTCGTTATTCTCCCTATGTCACTGTTTCAGTGTAACAGTGTGCTTTCAAATGCCTGTAGTTTGTATTGCTAAAGGAGCACTTAAGATTTCACTTTTTTACATTGTTTGCCGTCTAATTATATTTTTTCTAGTAAAATATTTAACCATTACTTCCTGAATCATGGATTCTAAGGTGCGATAAAAATCCAAAGGGAAATGTATTTGTTTCCTACAGAGACAGATTTTTTTTTCCCAGAGCATTTTCAATGACTGCTGCAGAAACGAATGAGTAAAGGTTTCCGGAATTAACAGTTGCAGAAAACCAACTTACTGTCATACAGAAGTCCGTGCAGCCCCCGGGTAAAAGTACTTATGTATCTCCTTTTGTTGAGTTCTCTATTTTTTTATGAATATGCATATTGGGGGATAAACTTCCATCTGCTCTCTTTTAGCTGATTCTATCACATTTTTGAGCTTTGCATCATTATGGAGCTTCAGAGAAAGATGATCATTTACATTACATATGGATATAAAGGAGAGAAGGAGTTGATGAATTGCAAACAAGTATAATTTATATGGACACAGTGTACCAGAAGTGCTTTTCACCCCATTTTACTCGGCAACTGGAATGATTCCTGCCCATTCACTTGGCCTAGTGCCCAAGAACTCAGAAAGGAAATGATCCTGTTAGCCTTACACATCAGGATTCTACTCCTGCCCTATGAGGAAATGCTGCTTTGCACTCAGGCCCATCAGGGACCCCAGAAGGTCAAAAGAAACCATGGAATATACTAATGTCATTTTTTTACATTCTTCCCGCATGGTTTCTTAACTTATAATGGACGTCACACAGACCTTCTGATACTCTAACTGTTGGTAATTCAAATGTGAGAGGTTTGCATGATGAAGATAGGGAAGGGAGAGTTGTTCAAAGGCCATATATGTTCCTGGAAGCCTCTCAGCCTCTTTCTGCCCTTCGATTTCCCATGGCAGATTATTTGCCTAAATGCTCTTAAGCTTTATAAATAGGTAAATATCTACATTTAAGCTGCCTTCCTAAGGGCTTCTCTGCTGCCTATAGCACAATGAGTTATGACTCCATAATTTGTCGGAGACCAGGGTCCAAGGTGCACTAATAGCAGTAATAACCCCAAAACTTTTATTTTTTCACTTATTCATTAGGCATTTATTTATAAATCCTTCATTCTTCACAAATGAGTACTCCAGCGGGGCACAGTGGCTCACGCCTGTGATCCCAGCACTTTGGGAGGCCCAGGCAGGTGGATTCCATGAACTCAGGAGTTCAAAACCACCCTGGGCAACATGGTGAAACCCAGTCTCTACTAAAATACAAAAAAGTTAGCCAGGCACCGTGGTGCACACCCGTAATCCAGCTACTCGGGAGGCTGAGGTGGGAGAATCGCTTGAGCCCAGGAGGTGGAGGTTGCAGTGAGCCAAGATCCTGCTGCTGCACTCCAGCCTGGGTGACAGAGTGAGACTCCATCTCAAAAACAAAAACAAAAACAAACGAACAAAAAAACAGATGAGTACTCCTATCACATGCTAGATGTGAGGAATGAAAGCTAAATATAGCGCAGCCTCTTCCTAAGCTGGTTAGGAGTAAACAAAGAAATATTCTTTCATGAAGAAATGGTCATTCATCTGAGAAGTTCTCTTAAGCCAGCTGACTCTCTCTCATTGCTTCTGACAAACACAGTGGTCATAGCTCTGAGACAATTTGCGTCTTAAGAACTTCAAATGCCTGCAAGTCCATGCCTACATCGTGGCAGCCTGTGCACTGCTTCCACTGAATGTCCAGACATCAATGAATAAAAATGACGTTGTGCAAATAATAGCAGTAGTTGTTTTTATGCACATACTACATGCATTGTGCTGTGTGCTTTACACACATTATCTCATTTAATTGACAACATTTTGTAGATTTAAGAAAAAAGGACTAAGCTTAGAGGATAAATGACCCGCCCAGAGTCACACAATTTTCAAACCAGATGCTTCAACTCCATGATCTCCTCCAGTCTCTATGTTTAGGTGAACATTGGGTGTGATCAGAGGAGTTCGGCAGTTAAGTAGGAGGCCACGTAAAAGGAGTGTTGCTTTTATCTCATTTCCATAGCCAAGAAACCTGGTCAAGTTTAGAAGCTGCTGTTCTTTTACCTACATTTAGTCCCTTTCATTTTGCTCTCAACCTTTACATGATTGTAGCGTGACTTCCCACTTTATGAAAGAGTACTTGAAGTCTGTATGCAAATTAGTTATTCAAGTTTCTTTGATGGTTGTGGGGAGGATGGAAGTGCGTGCGTGTGTGAGGTGATGGAGTATCTAAAATTTCTTCATATTATTTTTCTCAGAACTTCTGCTTGTAACGGAAGTTTCTCAACATGAAATGTCATCAATTTAGCCTCACTCAGGAAGTTGCAAGGCACTTGACTGTAACCTCAGTAAATTGTACGTTTTCTGAAATCCTGATAATCTTTAGCTGCCTATCATTTTGAAATTTTAAAAGTTATTCTATTTCTGAACTAACTTGCTTGGCAATTTAATTGATTAAAAGAGAAAAGATTATAATAAAATACTTCAGAGTGTAGATATATTCATGTTTACATTACAACAAGGAGAACTCAGAATTTAAATGATCTAATTTTTGTATTCATCAAAAAATTATTATGAGGATTTTATGTATTTATCTGGAATAAAATTCCTCTAACCATGCATATTGTCACAACATACTTGAATTTGCACAGATACGGAATCTCTGGGATCAGAGTAACAGTATATTCCGATCTGTGTATACATGAAAGACTCAGTGGGTTCCAATGAGAGAAGCTATGGTATGATTTTCACCCAGTTGTATCGTTAAAAAGACCTTTGTTGGCATCTTCTTGGACAGCATACACGTTCCAAGTTTAAATATTACTGAGTGAATAAATAAACAAATGAGACTGGGGATGCCGTCAGGGTTCAACCTAGAAACACAAAGCCAGTGTCATGATCCTGTAATTATTATAATGTTAATCCTTTAGCCATCTTAAAAGGCTTGGGCTCATGTCTCTCACTCAGCCAAAAGCAGCAGAAGGTCCAAGTTCCTCCACTACCTCCCAAACTTGGGTGAGCTGTTTCTTATCTTTCCGCTCCTCTTTGTTCAGCTTTGCATGGCCAAGAGAAAACCTGTCTTCCTTCTGTTGATGTTCACTCCCCCACGTTGAGGGAGCTGAGGCTAGAGCTGCAGGGGATTGTAAGGAGCTGTGGGTAAGGTGAGGACAGCAGCGCTCCCTTAATGTGGAGTATACGTCTGCCATTCTTGTGTCCTTTTCAGTGCAGAACTTGGTGATGAGGCCTTCCTCCTGACCACCTGAGCCTCATGGTGTCTCCTCTTTTAAGGAATCCAATCTCTCTTCCTCTGCTTCAATCTCCTCAAGGCCTCTGCAGCACTTCCTCTCAAAAGCATTTCCCTACATCCTTGACTGGGTACCAGACCTTCATTTTTAAGTGATTGAAGTCGTGACTGAGTATGCGTCATGGGCGATTGCCACCGTTTTAAAGTCAAGTAGTTTGTTAGTTGCTCCCCAACTTACAGTTTCCTGGCATCTCCATGAAGAAGCTATCCTGTCTTGATCTCCCTGAGGCAGCAGGTTGATTAAAGTTTTAAAATCATGGTTAGTGACTTCTGTGTTTAAAGACGCCCAGAATAATCGATTTGGAGTGGTAGCCATAGCAAGAGTGGGGTCAGAACGGAGGCAGCACCTCGGAAAACTGAAACTGAAACCCCATTTCATGCTGTGAAGCGGGAAGAATAGAGGCAGATAGGCGCATTAGCCTCACCTGGGCACTGCACATGCAGTTAAATCTCAGGGGTCTGGGAAAATATGCCAGACATTAACAGTGTAATATCCTCCAGCATTTGAAATAACACTGTGTGTTTCCTGTTTTTTCCTAAGGTATTATGTTTTATTTGTTAAAAAAAAAAATAGGTCACATTGGAAGGTACTTACCTAAAGTTCGAATGGATCAATTTAAATAGGAAGATGGAATCTGTTATATGGGAATAATCATCATATTCAATGCCTTCTAGCAAATATTTCCTCAGTGCCCACTGTGTGCCAGGTATTATGTTAGGCACCGGTGATTAAAAAGGCTAAACAAAATAATCTCTGTCACAAGGAGGTCACAGTCTTACGGAAGGGCAATTGTCATACAAATATATACAGCATAATATGACAAGTGCTATGACCCACAATTTACAAGTGGAATGGAAACACAAAGAAGAGGGCACCAAAGGGAATTGTGGAAGGCTTCACAGAGTAAGTGACCTTCAGGATGGAGAAAAGAGGGAGACTTCCTAATGTGGAAAATAGCAGGAGACACTCCAGGCAAATAAATATGAAAAGTCACAAAGGGAAGAAAATTGCAAGTCGATTGTTATGACTGGAGTGTAGATTGAGAGGTGTGTGTGTGTGGTAGTGGTGGTGAGGGGGTAGTTACAATTCATACTGTAGGTACAAAGCAATTGGGGAATACCTTATGCAACCTGGAAGAAAATTTGGATATTATACTAAAGACAATGAAAAGCAATCCAAAACTTTCAAGCAGAAGAGTACCTGATTTGATTCATGGGTTAGAAAGATTTATCCAGAGGCTGTGTGGAGGATGGATGAGAAGGTAGGGGGTCAGTTGGAAAGTTACTGCCATATTCCGTGCATGAGATCATGAGGATCCAAAGCAAGACAACCACCATGGAAATGGATAGAACGCCATGAATATGAAAGCATTTTTAGAGGTAGGATCCATAGGGCTTGATTACTTATTGAATTTGTATGAGGAGGACATATGTGAGATGAAGCAAGAAATGATTTTCTGCTTTGATGACTGGCTGCGTGTTAGTAGCAGTGAAGAGGAGTTGGCAATAAAAAAGCAGAAACAAATTTGTAGAGAAAATCGATGGTTTGGTTATGTGGAATTGAAGTTTCCTGGGGGTATCAAGTGAGTCAGATAAACATCACTGGGGTTCAGGGGACAGATGAAGTTGAGGAGGTTGAGATTATTGCTATGGGATGCACTTATATTACAAAAAGTAAGGGGTGTCTGGGAGGACATATTTTCTCTAAAGTCCAATATTAAAACCCCCAAGTAACACTACTCTGGAAAATGCAATATGCAAATAGTTCTTTTTATTATTAACATTAGGTTATGTCAAATTTTAAAATATTTACACTTAAAGACAAAACATCTGTACAATTATTACAATTGGTTTCACTAAATCAGAAGTGACAACACATTATCTATACTTTTATACTAGAAAACAAAATGAAGTCAACAAAATATAATTACTGAAACTCCACTGTGGATCAGGATAAAATGTGTCCGATATTAACTCACACTTTCCCAATAAGTGTAAAAATGAATATGGCATTGCTCGGACAACTTGTTTCAACAGTGAATCCTCTATTACTATTTGTTCAATAACATATACAAATTCAAAACTGGCAGGTAGGAAAAAAGGTTACTTTGTTTTTTGCAGACATTGTACTTGTAAAAGAAAGTCAAATGAAGCATATGTCACACGTACCAAAGTCTTACATTATGCCTTTCTAATACAGGCAAGTGAAATATTAACACATAGCATTTAAAATAATAAATATGTATTTTATTGACAATAATTTGGAACGTTAGTGATACAAAATTTTATGTACAATTACTCAGATTAAAACATTTAAATCCTAGGTTTTATTTACAAATATTTATCTTCCTCTCCTATTTGATGTTTTAGCTCAAGAAGAGTTAAAACGGAATGCATCTGTAGATATATAGTTGAGAGTGTGTGTTCAGTCACTTGGCTCTGTGATAGTAATCTTATGTACCATGTCAGACAAATTTTCAGACTCCAGATCCTCTTTGCCATTATCTGAATTTCCTGATGAGATATAACAACCAGAGTCCCTTGGGCAGTCATCTAACTGTGACTTATTTAAGGAGATGTCTGAGCTCAAGGATAGGGGCACAGGTTCATTTTCTTGCTCTTGAATAACTGTAAATGGAAAAGAGGGCAGGAGTTAGGTAAAGCAACACAAAATCTTATTCATGTACTCATTCACTTTCAAGTATTATCCTATTTTTACTGTTCTAGCCATGACTTCATTACAATGGAAAGTTCTGCAAGTAAAAGATATCTTTGTTTATTTCAAAAGAGAGATTTGTACTCAAATATTCAAGCTACTGTTTTATTAGAAGCCAAAATTTGCCCCTCACTCTTCACTTGCAGTTTCATGGAATTCATGTGCATTTCCTGCATAAGCAAAGATCAATATGGACTCTCATTTTACATTAATAATAAGCTGCCAGAGAAAGCAGATTGTATCCACAGTATGACAGATGCCTTGTCCAAATACTCCTTAAAGTATCATTACAAAAAGGCACTTATAGTTTAAATGCACAATCCAAGTCAATAGTGATCTTTGTGAAGAATTTTAGATTCATGTTAATTAATACATTATCACTATGAGTAAGAATGTACAGTAGGACTTCAATTATTTGGAAGTTAACTAATAAAACTTTAAATATCCAGGGTTTTCCTATGTTTGCATGTATCACAAAATAGATATAAGAAACCAGGTTGCTTTTAGAAAGTAAAACACCAAAATTTCCACTGAATCTACCTTATGAATATTTAGTCTTCCGTATCTTTGTCTGTAGTCCTGAATAATAATCATTTATTTTCAGATTGATACTTCTGCATTCTTAAAGCAGTGTTCTATATTCAACAGGCATTATCTTTTAGAAAAAGATGAATATTAAGGATATAACAAAATATATTTTGGAAGAACCCCTAAGCAGCTGAGGTTCAAATGTTACTCTTCTCGATTCCTTTAGCGTCAGCTTTCTCTCTGTCCATGTGAAGCTGAGCTCCTCAGAGAAGAAATAGGTCTCAGGTACTGCCTCTTAACTGCAGTACCGTATCTTCCTCTTTCCCCTTATAACATTGGGGCTTCACCACAGTAGGTATTTGAATAGCTCCTTGTTGAAAGAGCCAAACACACATTTAAGGTTGGGAAAAGAACTCTGCCTACAGAGGCTTTGCACTTCATCCCATTCCAGTGAGAATAAAGTAAATCCAAACCTCAAAATCCTTCAAAGAAGGAAAATGTACAATTTTCTTCAATAGGCTATTATAATGCTAATTAATTTATGTCTAGGAAATCTACTCTTTATCTTATGTATTTTTATATATATATATATGTATATACCTTGCTTTAAAATGCATTTTCCAGTTTCCATATGTTTTGCTAACACTAGTTTGCGATCCACTGTGTGTCCGATTGCCATCAACTTCCATTACAAATGAGAATTGTGCTGTAAGTTACCCTTGTATTAATGAATTAACTTCTCTTTAATATTTATAGAATGGTACTAGTTATGCACCATCCATGGGAGAAATTGAAAAGTTAAAATTAGTTAAAATATGTTCTAAGTTCTGTAGTTTCGAAGAAGACTAGTTGAGAAAGGCTGGAAGAAAATCATAAAAATTGCTTCTTAGTCTACTCATCTTCAGAATGAGTCATAAAAGTTCTTTTAACCTTTTCCTTAGGGCTTGTATTTGCAACAGTGAAATCATATTCATGCCATTCTTCTGAATCTTTTGCCCTACAACTTCATTTAACTATAGATTCAAATATCAGGTATTTGTCTAATGATATTATAACTAGTTCTAGGTATAAGATGACAATTTTAATATGCACCTATCGTGATTGTTATTTTTAAATTTTAGCTACCATGGAAGCATTTTGTGTTCATTATTCATAACAATGTCTAAGTTTGGGAGGGTTTACTTATGATTCACTAGTCTTTCTGAGTATCAGTCATTCATTCTTCTTTCTAAGCCCTTTTTTTATGAAAAGGCAGCACTAAAATGGGACCTCATTCTCTGAAGAATTGCTTTCTATCCTGCCTCTGCTTTTCTATCTTATTGCCACCGAAATGAAATGAGCCAGCTCTGTGTTCCATTATCCAAGTGTTTCTAGAAAAGGCCAGAGGAATGAGTCGTTTTGTATGCATTCTGCCACATCAGCAGTGATCATCCTATTTGGAGTGTGAACCTCTTAGTCATAATGATTGTGGGGATAAGGCCACATTTCCCCAGATTATGTTTGGGCCAATATTACCTCAATGCAAAATTAAAAGAACTGATCTACTTCCCTTCACATTGATATCCTAAACAAGACTTGGCATAATAAAAACTGTTTGTTCCCAATACTCTCTTCTATTTAGGCTGATTACCAATTGTGGGACTCTCTTCAGGATATGAAACAGAGTCTTTAAGAACTATAATTTCCAAAATTAGTCCTTCTCCTTTTTTTTAAAAAAAAAGTATTTAGCTTGTTATTTCACCCCCAGAAGCCTCTGTGCATTCACCTCAATGGGGAACAAAGTAAATAAATTAAAAACTGTCTTTACCAGAGAATATGTCATTGTGTAATATTAGTAATAAGAATGTATTTGTTTTTATTTCCACACGAGAAATGCTATATCACATTCTCTAAATTCTAGGAATGATTTTGTTTTAAACACAGGTCATTTATTGTAGAAACCTTTCATCTGCAATTTTTATGGAAAAAGAAAATAGTTTCTCAGTATGAAAGTTATGCAGCACAGTAATTTACAGAACAGCAGTAATTTGCTAAATGATTTCCTAGTGAAATGAAAACATGACTGTGCCTCCTCAGATGCTTCCCACCAGGCTTGCAATAATTTCAGGCAGGTGATCAGCTGGAACCCCTCAACTGTAACTATAAAAAGGCAGGTCATTATGTTATATTACGGAGATGAAAGCTATATTGCATTCACTTTTGTATTTGGAGGATCGAGATTTTCCTCTTCTTGTTTCTTTTCATCCTGACACTAATGACAGGGATTGGCGCAAACCTAGGTCTTGTGCTATAGGCATGTTTTTCCTGCAGAGGAGATGAGCTCATACTAATGCATCCACATTTTCTTTCTAAGTCATTTAGTCCCTTCATGTGGCCATGAAACAGAGTAAAGCTAACTGGTCTACCCAGAAATTGAAACCATAACCTTCATCAGTTTTGTCCCATGGTTCAATCATCTGGGCTAACCAGGCAAGTAACACATTGGAATAAGAAACAGGTTTGCCTACAAAATTACGGACTTCCCATAAGATGTTTCAGTGCATCTTTTTATACTAAACCGTTTCGGATAATATGCTAGGTTTAAAAAAGTATACATAATTCATGTATTCTATTATTAAAATTATATAAAAACATACACATATGCATACAATTTACAAACAAAAGTGTTCAAATTTGTTAATTTCCTCTCTATTTCTAAGGTCATCCACATTGCTTTTTAATGAAAGAATTAAAATGGTATAATTTTTCAATAAAGCCCCCAAATGGTTTGTAAATATCTTAAAGGCCAAACATATCTAAATTAGAATACACTGAAGCATTATTAAATAATTTGAAAAAGGGTCTTTCTTATTGCTGCCAGTTGACAGCAGGCATAATAGGAACTCCAGAAAGCTGTATAATTCTCTACTCTATGTAATAAAAATAAAATGATAATATTAAAACATTATTTAGGAAATATTTTATCATGGAGAGCTAATTTGCATATTAAAATAATTTATTTCCTACCAAAATTGTTACAGAATTGTAAAAAGCCCATGAAAAAACATTTTAAGATAGGTGTCAATGTTGAAAAAAAAAAGCATGGCCTGGTGATGAAAACAGAAGACAGCTAATATAATTATTCACAAAATAATTATATTGGAGTTGTGACATTTAATTAATTAAGAAAGGCAATCTCAATTATACTAAAAGTGAAGACAGTTTTAAGGAAATAAAACTGGATCCTTATTCTGGGAAAAAATTCTATTCTAAGAAGAGAAATCTGCCCCACCTTTACATATTAAAAAGTTAAAGATTCAACTTTTATGAAAACTAAATTTTGCTTGACTCCCAGATTTCTTTGCCCAAATCATCCAGACTTTGTCTTTACCATTTTGCTTGCCTTAGTTTTGAAACCTCTCTTTCTTTGAGCCAAGTACTATAAAATTATGCCATCTTGAGGGCATAGGAAAATTCCTGGCTAAAGGAATTTCTCAATAAATAATTTTTTAATAAACACAATGATATTTAGATGAATTAAAGAAAATTAGAACTAAAGAAGAGCAAAACAGGAATTTTGTTAAAATTCAAATGAGAATACCTCTGAGCTCCATCAATCATCTTCCTGTTTTTCTCTATCCTGGGGCCATCTCCAAAGAGGGAAATCCCAGGGACACACATCTCAGGATGACTGAAAACCTCAACCTCATGTTTTAACCTCACTGGAGTCACTCAAATGAAAAGCCAGCTACTGTTCAGGTAACTATGGCTATATTTATTTGTCCACATTATCCATGGAGGAAAATTTAGTGGACAACATGGCATGTCTCTCAGTTATTTTTCATTTCATCTAAAGCACATTCTTAAGTTACCTGAACACTTTAATTCTCCTAATAACAGTGACTATCTGGTGTTCATTTCACTTGAATACTAACCCACCTTTTGGAAACACAACAACAAATGAAAAATAGGATTCCATTCATAGGAAAACAATCCATTGCTTCTGTTCCCCTGAGGCCATGAGAGGATATGGAGTTGAAATGACTTCCCCTGCTCTTGCCTATCTCTTTTTGGAGCCTAGCTTCTAACGAGATGTGTACCTGGAAATAGATCTTTTCGCTCTCAGCCAGGGCAGTCTCCACTTCCACTGTGCTAGGTACTTCAGCAGGGGCAGAGGCATACTCACTCAAGATCACCATAACTCAGCACCTACCTGGGCAATCTCTTTAGACTGCTCCTCTCCCCAACCACACACCCTACGGAGGGCTGTATTTATCCTCCTCAGTTAAAGTTGTCATATTGTACTGACTATTTTGGTAATGACCAAATAACATTTAAAACTGTCACACATTATTTAATTAGGGGCCTTGGAAAGTCAAGTTCATATTTCTTACAGGTTAATTAAACCCATTTACTTGATGAAGGAGTTAAGAACATATTACCCCAAAATACGCTGCTCTGGCATATTGACTATTTTGAGTTGAAGACACTTGAAGAGAGCAGGTGCAAGAATATCACTCTGACTTTCCTTTTTTTTTTTTTTATTTTTAAGAGAGAGAGAAATAGGGTCTGGCTAGGTTGCCCAGACTGGTCTTGAACTCTTGGGCTCAAGCAATCCTCCTGCCTCAGCCTCCCAGAGTTCTGGGATTACAGGCGTGAGCCACCATGCCCAGTCTGACTTTCCTTCTGCTACTTAAAGGCAGATGACATTTCCATGTGAAAGCCACTTTCCCTCTACCAAAAGGAAAGTATCATTCCTATCCTCGGGGACAGGAAGTTGAGGCAGAGGGAAATCTGTACAAACAAGCAATGTTAGACAAGCCCTTATCTTTCTACCACTCCACCCAATTAGCTAGCCTATTTCAAGCTTCTGTGACTTGTCACATTTTCACAACTTGTTACTCTTTTTCTACTTCAGGATACAAGTGTTCAACTCTAACTGCATCTTTGGGTCTTCATTTCCTATGACAGCTCCCTTGCCACATGAAATTTGTGTTAAATAAATTTGTGTGATTTTTCTCCTGTTGGTCTGTCTTATGTCAATTTAATTTTCAGCTGTTGTAAAAAGTCTAAGAGGGTAGAGATAAAATTTTGCCTTCCCCAGATAGATATGGTAAAAAACTAATCTAATTTCATTATGTCTAAAATTATTACTTTTGACAAAAATAGGATTACTCTGCATATTTTTGGTCTACAATTTGCTTTCACATTTAACATGTTTTTGAAAAACTTTAGTATCAGTAAACAGCATGCTGTATCATTTTCCTAACATAGCACCTTCAAAACTACTTTATTGTTTGGGTATATCTTAATTTATTTAACAGGTTAATTATTGATGGAAGTCCCTATTGTTTTTAGTTTTTACCCAAAACTACTAGATTTTTAGCTAGTATTTTTATGCGTTTGTATCTTGACTTTAGTAGAACAAATACTTAGAACTGGAATTTCTGGATACGAAAGTGTGCATATTTTAAACTTTGATTGTGTTTTACGTTATTACCTTCCAAAAATGCACTTATTTACACTCTTGCACACACGCATGCACACATGCATGGTTAGCATATTCATAAACTAAATCTTGACAACATACCCGAATACCGATCTGCTTATTACAAATACCTGTATGTGTGAGGTGGGATTGCAGGCAACTTTATCTTTATAATAATAGAAGACTGACTTAACTATTTGGGGATCTTTTGACCTCTTCATTCATCATTTACCCATTTTACGTGCATTTGTTAACCATCCACTAATGCAAATCACAGGACTAGGGGCTTGGGGAAAGCACATGGTAATAGAAGATTCGGTCTTGTTTGGCCAGGGTAATCATTACAATGCTATGTGTAGTATACAATCACAATGCAATATAAACACAGGTATAGGAGTGCTCTATACATACAGGCATTAGAGAGGTACTTATGTGACTAAAGTGAAAAATCTGTGAACACTTTTCATTGGAAATTTTCTGATAGAAAAGTGAGAATCCTTAGGCTTTATTTTATAGTTTTTTTGTGTGATGTAGAATACGGCATCCATCATAAATGAAAGTTTAGAGGTAAAATTAAAAAGAAATCTGAAGAAATTAAATTGCATGAGGGCGAACAACTATGACTGTAGATATTAAATACATACAAGTAAAATGCCTGCATGCTTTCTCGACTCTCTGTGGACAGGTAGCATAGCTTTTCTTCAAAGCTGTATATTTCTTGAATCTAGATGCAAATCATATGGCAAGTGGGTTGGAAACTCCAGGTACACATGTCAGGGGCTAGGGCACCAGGCTATGCTGGCATACTGTTAGGCCAACTGCTGGACTGCTGCTTGGCATAACTACAAATCTCCCCTGCTGACAGCTCGTGTTCCAGGCTCCTGGCTGCGGCCCGCCATTTGCCCTGCATCGATTTGGGCAGGCAGGCAGGCAGGCAGGAAGGCACAACTGGGGATGCTTGAGCAATGAGGGGCTGCTGTGACCACAGCTGGTATCAAAGTTCTGGCACACAACCCACCCTTTCCCCTTCCTCCTCATTTGGCACTGCAACCAGAGCTTGCAGGTACCTCAAATGCATTGTATATAGATTCTGTAAAGTTTGCTTATTCTGTTACATTTTTTTTTCAATTTTAAATTTAATTATCCCTGTAATCTAGAGCAAACAAGGTATTTCCATCACCCATTTTCCCCAAGGACAATAGTACACATTCTCATAGACACAATTTTAAGACACATCGAAGTGCTTCTAAATGTGGAAAATGAGGAACAAGTGCAGAATAAAGAAAAGATGTTTACTATAAACAACAGTAAACCATCTTATTATTCTAAAGAGGCACTTCAGAGTAAGACAAAGGGGCTTTGAAGATTGTGTTTATGGAACAACACACACACACACACACACACACACACACACCCCACACATTCTCTGTTCTCTTTTTTATTTGGGAATATTTACTCCCAAAGTAAATGAAACATTTTTAAATTCAGATGACAAATAGAAAAACCCAAATATGCACAAAGTAAACAGATCCTGCTCTCTTGTCCCTTCAAGAGGTGCATCTCACCCCAGTTTTTCTTCTTCTTATAACCTTATCTAGATTCCCAGTTGAGGGAACCGATGACCTAATTCCTCTCAGTTCTAATGCAACGCAGGAGCAAGTTCCAAATATCTATGCTGGTCTTGCTGGGACTGCAGAACCCCAGGGGTAGTTATCCTCCTCCAGAGGTAATCCTGTGATCAGTGCTAACACCACATGCCAGCCCTTGTATCAGCTTGTTGGAGAAGCATCTTTACTTCCCGCCAAACAGTGACCTAGATACCATCTCACACCTGTTAGAATGGTGATCATTAAAAAGTCAGGAAACAACAAATGCTGGAGAGGATGTGGAGAAATAGGAATGCTTTTACACTCTTAGTGGGAGTATAAATTACTTCAACCATTGTGGAAGATAGTGTGGCAATTCCTCAGGGATCTAGCACCAGAAATACCATTTGACCCAGCAATCCCATTACTGGGTATATACCCAAAGGATTATAAATCGTTCTACTATAAAGACACATGCACACGTATGTTTATTGCAGCACTGTTCACAATAGCAAATATTTGGTATCAATCCAAATGCCCATCAATGACAGACTGGATAAAGAAAATCTGGCACATATGCACCATGGAATACTATGCAGCCATTAAAAAGAAAGAGTGCATGTCCTTTGCAGGGACATGGATGAAGCTGAAAACCATCATTCTCAGCAAACTAACACAGGAACAGAAAACCAAATGCCCATCAATGACAGACTGGATAAAGAAAATCTGGCACATATGCACCATGGAATACTATGCAGCCATTAAAAAGGAAGAGTGCATATCCTTTGCAGGGACATGGATGAAGCTGAAAACCATCATTCTCAGCAAACTAACACAGGAACAGAAAATCAGACACCATATGTTCTCACTCATAAGTGGGAGTTGAACAATGAGAACATATGGACACAAGGAGGGAAACATCACACACCATGACTTGTCAGGGGCTGGGGGGCTAGAGCAGGGATAGCATTAGGAGGAATACCTAATGTAGATGAAGGGTTGATGGGTGCAGCAAACCACCATGGCATGTGTATACCTGTGTAACAAACTTCCACGTTCTGCACAGGTATCCCAGAACTTAAAGTATAATACAAAAAAAAAAGTATAATCCAGTTTACATTTTCAAGGTCAAAGTGGGTACAATGCTATCTATCTTGGGCTAAGACGAGAAAAGGAAAAATGCTTGCTTTAAATATTAGAAGTCTGTTTTTTTTTGTTTGTTTGTTTGTTGTTTTTTTGTTTTTCCCCCATGTTTTGTACCCCATCTTCTTGGTCTTTCTAGATATATTTAAGTCTCACATAGGACTTGTTGTCTTTTCTACATTATCTCAAAATTTTAGCTCTTATCCTCATGATATGTGGCCATTTCGCTCAACTTTTATATTGAATGATTAGCAAAGCAGATCCTTTTATGTTCTCAATTTAACAAATAATGAAACACCAAACTAGGAATTTATTGCAATTCCTCAAACTGACATCATTCACTGATCAAAATAAAATGCATCCATAATATCTTAGAAAATTTACATGCCCTACTCTTAAAAAAAAAAAAAGCAAACTATTTTTAACCTTTAACGTGACATGCATTTGTTTTTAACTGTCTCAGTTTTATATAACCATATACTCAAGGTCTTTATCATTCAAGGTACAGGAAGGTTGTGCGTTTAATCTTTAGCATGGTTGTAGGAGATATGATTCACAGAGTAGAAAATAGATAAAAATAAGCATGCAGCCAGCATGGTGCCAAATCATCAGAACTCACCATCTTATCAACAAATGGAAGTCATTCTTCTTTATTTCTTGAGCAAAGCAGTTTCATATAAGATAAATAGCTTTCAGTCAGAATAGCCTAACATGCAATATGCATCTTTTTGACATGTATATTCTAATACTACTCTAAACCGTAAGATTAAAATAAGAAAAATCTCAGGGTAGTGTGTTGACAAGAAGCACTGGTTGAATCTGTATTTTTTTTTCCATTTTTCATCTCCCAGAATTTGGCTGTGTGTATGTTTGTACCTTACGGGCTGTCATTAAGTAATCAACTTCTAGTGACCTTCAAGTATCATTTTCTAAAGTTTTATGCAGGGAAATAACTTCTGGGACATGTCCTTTTTATATCAAATATATATCAAATATCAAAAACCATTTAATGCTTTGGAGACACTATGTTTTGTTTTCAGAGACCAGGATATGGGCAGAACATGTTTCTAATAGATGTAAGAGACTGAATTAGGGATTCGTGAGCTTGAAAAAGCCACTTAGCTACTGGATTTTCATCTTCTCATCTTGCAACGGAAGAATTTTGTGTCAGGTGTTTCTTTTTTTTTTTTTTAATTACACCAGCTCTATAAATAATTTTACCGTCTATGAATAATTGCTCTTTTGTTAGCATAGAAAGGAGACAGGTGATGAGTGAGGTGGAATGAAAAAATTAAGGGATGCAAGCCTTTGGCACTGAACCCATCTTCCCTCTATGGGTCCCTGGGGACGCTGATCATTGCTGAAAGTGCTGCTTGCCCAGGTTCCCAGCCCCTTCTCTCCACAAACCCTGTTGACAGGCAGCCATGGTAGCCTCTCATCTTTCACTTTCTGATATAGAAAACTGAACTAAAGCCCTAGAGACAATTGGTGAAGTAGCAGAAAACTTCAATTTTCAAATATTCATTGCTTTCCTATTGGCCAATTTGCACATGTGGAGGAGTTTATAGCAGACTCCCTTTGATTCAGTCTCCATCTCTGCACTCATCTAGCTGTTTGACTTCTTTGAAATTCAACTCCCAATTTTTTCCTCATCTGTAAATTGGGTAAAATACCTAGATGTGTGCTATTATGGAAGAAAAGCAATTATTTACAACCATTCAAAAAATACTCTTCTCCTCCCTGTACTTCATGGCCAAATTATCTTGGAGAATATTGGCGATGACACTGGACATTGTCCATAATAAAACTCTATAGAATCTATTTCTAGGCCAAACATTGTTTAGTGAGGATCTATGTCTTGAAATGACAAGATGTGAAGGAAACTGACTCCTTTACCTGAAAGAACTTACTATATCTGTTTATACTGATCAGTTTTGTCTTGACTTGAAATATTGATTAAATTGGCTACTTTCTGAAGTTTGAACTTTGTCTGCCTCTGTGACCGCATCTCCCTCTCTTTTCCATCTCCTAGCCCCACACTTCAAAGAAAGCATGTAATAACCTAAGCCTGATGATGAAATCAGTCCTGCTGATGTCAAATTAGTCATGTCTGTGAAAGCTCTTGGAAAAGGATGATAAGAATAAAGTAAAAAACAATTTCTTAAAAAGTAAACTACTTTTCACTAGATAAAAAGCCAGTGTATAGGAAACATGAAACATGTGCTCTGCCTCAATTTTGTGGGACTTATGAGAAACAGTATAGAATAGCCCACAAAAGGACAATCAGGAGGCCTGGTCCCTAAATAACGCTTTCCTCCCTCCTTACTCTCCATCTGGGCTGTTACGTGTAGTGTTAGAAAGTATAACATAGCAGCACATACACTGGGTTGGAATCCCAACTCTACACTTCACTAAGGGAGTGTTTTTAGACAAGTTACTTACTGTCTCAATTTCTCATCATAAAAATGAGGGCGGTACCGTCTAACTCAAAGATCTGGGGTAAGTACTCAAGAGAATAATCAGGAAAGACCCTGGCCCAGAGTCTTGCTCAGAGCACACATGTTTTAAAAAATGTAGTTAATAATTTCTAGTATTATTTTTACTGCTGGGTGTGGTGGCTCATGCTTGTAAAGCCAGCACTGTGGGAGGCCTAAGTGGGAGGATCACTTGAGGTCAAAAGTTCGAGACCAGGCTGGCCAATATGGTGAAACCCCATCTTCACTAAAAATACAAAAATTAGCCGGGTGTGGTGGCATGCCTATAATCTCAGCTACTTGGAGGCTGAGGCATGAGAATCGCTTGAACCCTGGAGGCGGAGGTTGTAATGAGCCGAGATCGTGCCACTGCACTCCAACCTGGACAGTGGATTTAGACACCATCTCAAAAACTAATAATATTAATACTAATAATTATTTCTAGTAGTAGTATTTTTTGATAGAGAAGGCTGGATTTGATCATCTAAGTTCCTTTTCATCTTTAAAGTTAGACTTTCCCCATTTGGTTGCTCACAAAATACTCCTTGCAGAGTCTGGCACACCCTAAGCTCAGTGTTTGGGGACCTGACCAGATTTGGCAGGAAAGGCAATCTGGATGGATAATTATAAAAAATGAAAGCTATTCTATCTTTACAAGCCTGGTTGGTGTAGACAGTGTTCTGTAAATCTCCATGATCATTTCATCTTCAGTTAATACTTACAAATACAGAGAACCATCTCATACAATAAAAGTGAGTGCGATATATTTTTGCAAGCTATTAGAACATTTTGAAAGAGTACTATAAACATGTACAAGATGTGACTATGTGGTAATGAAATGAATTTTCCTGTGTGGCATGAAGGCTCATTATCTTAAAGCCATGCTCTGTGCTGTTTTACAGAAGCCATGTGTGACATTTCTCACTAATGGCTTATGCTGTTACTAAATACTTGTCTCTAACTCCCTCAGTCTTTGGGAATGCAGGCATCCACTTGCATGTAAATTAATACCTTTGCAGAATGGAAATGAGGTAGCCAGAAAAGTCCTTTCATTTCTTGAGTCCAATAAGGAAATAAGTTCCTTTTCCTAATTATATATTTGACCATAGTTATTGTTTTCAAACTTACATGGAAATACTCATTTTATGGGAAAGCATGCTTTCATGATCTCAGTAAATAAAACGGGGGCTTTGTTTCTCATGATTATACTATTTACATTAAACTGTGATTATCAGCTGGGGAGAAGAGTAGGTGTGCACACTTACTTTCTTCTTCGAGGAAGTTTTCAGCGGCTGATAGTAACCTTCTTCTGTCGTCTGGGTTTTCAATATTTAATTCAATGAGGTGACTCTCTTTTATATCCTTTAAATCTTCTAGAGTCTCATAACCATTGAGCAAAAGTGTTGAGGTATATTCCTGTGGGACAAAAAATATAATGCAAATTAGATTCAAATATTTTATTTCTAGTTCTCTGTAGATTTAAAGAAAGTATAGCGATGCATATAGGAACCAAAGGTGCCAATACAACTTTCGCTTAACTTCACTTGTATTCGTTTTTGACATATGAACTCCAGGGCTCTTCAATGGTTGTGTTGTGTCATCATTCTCGCCTTTCGGAAGGCCAAATGTAAAGAGGAATTAATTACCTTAAGCTATACAATTCCAAATCACGGATCCATTAAATAGTTGGATCATGCATCCCATTTGGAAATTTTTCACTTCTCAACTAACTGAATTGGCAGAACGAGCATTGCTTTAAGTCTGTCAATAAAATGCCTCTAGCAGAGTAGCATGCTACAGTTATATTTCAGAATCTACATCTCTTCTTGTTTTCATGATTGCAAAAGCATCTGCTCTCAAAATGTTCTTGGGGTAGGTTAAAAAATGAGTTTGAAACAGATGTAATTCTGTACAAAAAAGTGGGTGTAGCATTTTGGTTGAAAGGCATTATATAAACCAAAGGAATTCAAGACTTTCTACTTAATTGAAAACTTTTACTAAGCATAGAAGCACTGTAGTTGGGGCAAGAATTGTTTTCTCAGCATGTATATTTTGTTCATCATTTGAATCAATATATATTAGTTTAAAATTCATAGGTTTCTGATTTCAAAGTCTGCATGTTATTTTGAAACTTCTTTTTTTTTTGAGACGGAGTCTCACTTTGTCGCCCAGGCTGGAGTGCAGTGGTGCGATCTCGGCTCACTGCAAGCTCCGCCTCCGGGTTCACGCCATTCTCCTGCCTCAGCCTCCGAGTAGCTGGGACTACAGGCACCGCCACCACGCCCGGCTAATTTTTTGTATTTTTAGTAGAGATGGGGTTTCACCGTGTTAGCCAGGATGGTCTCGATCTCCTGACCTCGTGATCCGCCCGCCTAGGCCTCCCAAAGTGCTGGGATTACAGGCGTGAGCCAACGCAATCGGCCTATTTTGAAACTTCTATCCTCTCGAACAAAATAAAAATATTAAATGAAGTTGAGTGCTTTTTCAACTTCCTCAGATTCCTCCCTCATTTTACTTGATCTAATTTCAATATCCTTATTTTAATTACTAAAATAGAATAAGAGGAAGTCTAAAAGTTTTAAGTAATCAGGAAGAACTTATGACTAGCCCTTTTTAACAAAAAAAAAAAAAAAAAAAAGGGAAGAAAAGCAAGAAGAGTGACAATTCTTTCTTTAGAAAAGTATATTCTTAGCACTGAATTAGAATAAAGAAACACAAATTCCTGTTCTGACATATAACCATTTAACTGCGGGTTCTTGGGGAAGTCATTTCAGTCTCTTAGACTTTGGTTTTCTCACAGGTCACAGAACAAACAAGATGCAGAGGCAAGGCGCTAACCCGTACATTCTCATAGGAATATCCCATTTGAGGTGCACCAATAGTAATATAAGAAGGCTTAGATACTGTGTGTACAGACAGGAACATAACTAGATAATTCAGAAAAAAACAATTAAGAAAAGTGTAATTGACTATTGTCTTGATGAATTTTGAAAACTATCAAAGTACTTCTCAGTTAATTTTAGAAATGGATTGCAAAACTGTAAATTGATTGATACTAGATGTATTATATGTACACACCATTTAATAAGGTAGATATTTCAAAAGATATTTGGTAATATAACAAGAAAATAATAATTGGGTTATAAATACAGACAACACAGTTTCCTTAACACAATCATTATGGGGCTTGATGATCACCGTTTCCCTCAAATTATTTTTAAAATAATTACATTCAGTTATCTTCTCTCAACTTGATTTTGACCTCTGCTTTGTAGAAAATACATTTCTGTTTTCATTTTTCCTTTCACTTTTTTAGACTTACTTTATTCCTTATATTCTCTTTACCATTCTCATTTAGACATTTTATTAGGGCCTTTTATTCTCCTAGATATTTTTCATTGTTCATTACATTTTCTCAACGTTCATCTCTATTGTCACTGCTAAATACTATTAAGGTATAGTCCAAGGGATATTAGATCAAGACTTGTCCTTGCATAAAAAAATGTCATAAAGGAGAAATAAGAGCTCTTCTAGGAAAACAGGCTTTCCTTTGCTTCTAAGTCTTGTGTTTTTAAGCAACGCAACACAAATACTGATCCACTCCCTTCAATTTTTCCATTTACATGCCGCCAAAAGCAAACAGGACATAGATTTGCTCACCTGAAGATGAATCCTCTCTAGGAACTCCTGCAGAGTCTTGGATTTTTCATTGTTACTCCTTCGGTTTGCCTTTATTTTCTTGGGGGCTGCTTCCTCTTCTGAGATGACATCCACATAAATGAATTTGAAGTTTCCCACTTTATTGTTCAACATTCCCGTCCACATCCCCATTGGTGTTTTGCAGATAATGTCTATGATGTCTCCTTTCTAAGGATGAAGAAATCCATAAACATGAAGTTTCAGAGAACTATAGTGCTATAAAAATTGGTAGAAAGAATGAAATCATAGAAAACTAGGATAATGAGGACATTATGCTAAAGCGGTTCAGATATAACAGAAACAAATCTAAACATTCACTTCTTTCAAAAGTTCAGGCTGGTGGCATGGTGGGTCATGCTTATAATCCCAGCACTTTGGGAGGCCAAGGTGGGAGGATTGCTTGAGGCCAGGAGTTTGAGACTAGCTTGGGTGACAAAGTGAGATCCTATCTCCACAGTTTTTTTTTCTTTTAATTAGCTTGGCATGGTAGCATGTATCTGTAGATTGAGGTGGGAGGAGTTCAAGGCTACAGTGAGCTGTAATCATGTCACTGCACTCCAGCCTGGGCAACACAGTGAGATCCCATCTTAAAAAAAAATTCAAAGAAGTTATGTACTAGTTACAATGAAGAAAACTTCAACATTCTTGACAAAAAGCTCTCACATAGTTTGATGACATGTTTCTGTTTCTGCTATTGTATCAATTTATCAACTTATAACTGTAGAGCGCAGTGTAATTTACAAAACACTTTTGCCTACTCTAAGTTATTTTTGCTCACAACACACCTCTTAGATACATAAAGGGAGTATCATCATTATTAATTTAAATATTACAGAAAAAGGAACAGAGATATTAAATGACTTCTGAAGAGCTTGCAGGAAGTTAATGGCAGAACCAGAACTCAAGTCCAAGTTATCTGAACTAAAAAATGATGCTCTTTTTATTTATACTATCAAAGTAATATATATGTAACAAAGCTCAAATTATCATTCCTGGAAGTGCTCCCCCAGCTGGGGAAGGAGATGAAAGAGAAGTCTGTTACTCTATGTATTTCTAGTGTATCTGAAGAATTTATCTACGGTATAAAATAAACCCATTTCAAGAATTTCATCCACCTAAAATAAAGAAATTTTGCAGAATTCACATAAAAGTATGTGTACACTAAGGATAAATTATGCTACTTAATTCCTTTTAAGGTATTCATGCTCTCCTCTTATTAAGAAGAGATAGCACTTAGATTGAGCTCACAGCAAAGTTTAGACTGAAGTGTGAATGAATCATATTAGTATGGACAAACCAATTGGTGTTTTTCTTTACTCACATCTAAGACCATAATTAACTATAGGCTGTCAGTTATTGGCAAGGGTAGAAAACCTCATGGGGATGTTTCTTTGTAAAGAAAATTTATTTCTATGCAAATATGATGTCTATGTTCAAGAGTTATAGTTCCTCCTTTGAGACTTAAAACTTTCTGCCTCAGAGAGGACTTTACAGATTCTAATATTTTAGCCCCTTTTAAGTGTCTACCCTCAAACAAAGCATCAAGCCTGCTACTAAAAATACTTTTTTCTTGCTGCTCTGGGAATGTGTGTTCTTCCATCTAAAAAACAAATTTTATTTGTAATGGTATAATTCACCATGACTGAAATATCTGGTCTACCTTGTGATCATCTGTCTGTTTAGTCTTGTGAACTGTTAGACTGGGTCTTTCTGCCTTTAACAAAAGGGAATCAAATCATAGGTTGGATGGTATCAGCTAGGGAGACTGAGAAGTTCTCCTGAAGCTCTAGAAAGTTGCTAGGCATGGAAAAAACCCTTTACTGCATCCTTCCTATTATCCTTGAAACTTGTAAATTTGCAACTTTAGCCTTTACAGGTATATACCTGCACATTCCAGGAAAGCCCACAGGTCATCAAGCAAAGACTCAATTTCATTTTGGATGAGACCCTTGATGGAAATAATAGTATTTCAATTTTCATGGGTAACTGGGGAATTCCTCTTGTGTCCTATAAGAGCTCCACAAAAACTCACCTCAGGCAGCAGCAGCAGTGGTACCCTGGCATGGTATTGTAGGGAAGTTGAAAGGCTATCCTGAGTCAAACTGTGTTGTGTTTATTTCCTTCTACTGCTCTCTCCCACAATGGTTACTAGGTTATGGGCATCCTTTCCCCAAGACTTGAACTTAGACATCAGATCATTCATATACATAACTAAGGAGCTTAGTATGGGGAACAGTGCATTTTTTATTCTCCAGTTGAGCTTACTCTGATTTAATAGCATGGAAGGGATCAAGAGAAGGGCTGAAGACTTTAAATGTTAAATAATAATATAAATACTCCATAGTATATCATAATTATTAGTTAACATTGGTTTAGTGTTAACAATATAGAACATTCATACTTTATGTCCTTTGACTTTTCGCACTTTGTGATACTAGAAAGGAATAATTTAACATCTATGAATTCTTTTAGCACAAAACCTTTTGTTTGTGCCATTGTAACCGACCCCTCTCCTTGAGTGTGAGCAGGATTATGAAAATGATGGATTTCACACTCATGATTATGTTACCCTTATATGATAGGGGGGACTTTGCAGATCCAATTAGGGTACTGAGTTATTTGATTTTGAATTAACTGAAAGGGAGATTATCTTGGTGGGTGTGACAAATCAGGTAGGATCCCTTAAAATAAAGATTAAAGCCTGAGTGAGCTTTTTCCTGCTCATCCTGAAAGAGCAAACTGCTGTATTGTAGAGAGGGCTCTGGCTGGTGGAATCTAGAGGCTGAGAATGGCCTCCAGTTGACATCCAGCAAGAAAATGGGGTCCTCAGTCCTACAACCACAAGGAACTGAATTCTGCCAACAGCCAGTGAACTCAGAAGAGAACCGTGAGCCTCCGTTGAGATCACTGCTTGCTTAGAATTCAACTGAGCCATGCCCACAATTATGACCTATAGAAACTGAGCTAACAATACATTTGTGTTGTTTCATGCCTCTGAGTTTGAGGTAATGTGTTACACAGCAATAGAAAATGAATATAGAGGATAAGAAGAGGGAACTCAGGAGGGAATATCACTGGGAGAAAGGTCTCTGGTTACTCATAGCAACCAACTTAAAAAGTGCTAGACATTTCCGGGGCATCATGGCAGACGGGAGGCAGGACCAGGTTGCAGCTCCAACTCGAGCAGACAAAGGAGTGTGTGGACACTCACGTCATGAATTTTTGCTTCAGAACGATTGCAGAAATAACTCAGGAAACCTGGGAGGACTCACAGACCCCCTGAAGGAAGTGGATTCCTCCTTCAGTAAACAGGAGACAACCCAAATACTGTGCTGGTATCCACAGTTGAAAGGCCCACAGACAGTTAACATCACACGACTCTGTGCAGACAACCCTTAGTACCAGTCTGGAGCCTGGTAGACTTGTTGGGTGGCTAGCTGTAGAAGAGAGGTAACAATCATTACAGATCGCTCTCAGGAAGCCTCATCCATAGGAAAAGGGGGAGAGTACTACATCAAGGGAACACCCCGTGGGACAAAAGAATCTGAACAACAGCCTTCAGCCCTAGACCTTCCCTCTGACAGCGCCTACCCAAATGAGAAGGAGCCAGAACGCCAACTCTGATAACATGACAAAACAAGGTTCTTTAATACCATCAAAAAGTCACACTAGCTCACCAGCAATGGACCCAAACCAAGAAGAAATCCCTGATTTACCTTAAAAAGAATTCAGGAGGTTAGTTATTAAACTAACCAGGAGGCACCAGAGAAAGGTGAAGCACAATGTAAGGAAATCCAAAACATGATACAAGAAGTGAAGGGAGAAATATTCAAGGATAGATAGCGTAAACAAAAAACAATCAAAACTTCAGGAAACAATGGACACACTTATAGAAATGCAAAATGCTCTGGAAAGTTCCAGCAATAGAATCGAATAAGTAGAAGAAAGAAATTCAGAGTTCGAAGGCAAGGTCTTTGAATTAATCCAAACCAACAAAGACAAAGAAAAAAGAATAAGAAAATGTGAACAAAGCCTCCAAGAAGTCTGGGATTATATTAAATGACCAAACATAAGAATAATCCGTGTTCCTGAGGAAGAAGAGAAATCTAAAAGTTGGGAAAACATACTTGAAGGAATAATCAAGGAAAACTTCCCTGGCCTTGCTAGAGATCTAGACATCCAAATACAAGAAACACAAAAAGCACCTAGGAAATTCATTGCAAAAGGATTATTGCCTAGGCACATTTTCATCAGATTATCTAAAGTTGAGACAAAGGAAAGAATCTTAAGAGCAATGAGACAAAAGGATCAGGTAACCCATAAAGGAAAACCTGTCAGATTAACAGCAGATTTCTCAGCAGAAACCCAACAAACTAGAAGGGATTGGGACCCTATCTTCAGCCTCCTCAAACAAAACAATTATTAGCTAAGAATTTTGTATCCAGCGATATCAAACTTCATATATGAAGGAAAGATACAGTATTTTTCAGACAAACAAATGTTGAGAGAATTCGTCACAACCAAGCCACTAAAAGGAGCTCTAAATCTTCAAATAAATCCTGGAAACACATCGAAACAGAACCTCTTTGAAGCATAAATCTCACAGGACCTATAAAACAAAAGTACAATTTAAAATGCACACACACACCCACACAAAATGTATGCAGGCAACAAAGAGCATGATGAATGGAATAGTACCTCACATCTCAATACTAACATTGAATTAAATAGCCTAAATTATCCACTTGAAAGTTACAGAACTGCAGAATGGATAGGATTTCACAAACCAACTATCTGCTGCCTTCAAGAGACTCATCTAACACATAAGGACTCACATGAACTTCAGGTACAGGGGTAGAAAAAGACATTTCATGCAAATGGACACCAAAAGTGAGCAAGAATAGCTATTGTCATATCCGACAAAACAAACTTTAAAGTAACAGAAGTTAAAAACGACAAAGAGGGACATTATACAATGATAAAAAGGCCTTGTCTAGCAGGAAAATATCACAATCCTAAACATGTATGCACCTAAGACTGGAGCTCCCAAATTTGAAAAACAATTAGTAATAGGACTAATAAATGAGATAGACAGCAACATACTAATAGTGGGGGACTTTAATACTCCAATGACAGCACTAGACAGGTGATCAAGACAGAAAGTCAACAAAGAAACAATGGACTTAAATTATACCCTGGAACAAATAGACTTAACAGATATATACAGAACATTCTGTCCAACAACCTCAGAATATACATTGTATTCAACAACACATGGAACTTTCTCTAAGATAGACCCATATGATAGGCCATAAAATGAGTCTCAATAAATATAAAACAATTTAAATTTATCAAGCACTCTTTCAGTCTACAGTGGAATAAAACTGGAAATTAACTCCAAAAAGAACCTTCAAAACCATGCAAATACATGATCCTTGGGTGAAAAATGAAATCAAGATGGAAATTAAAAAATTATTCGAACCAAACAACAATAGTGACATGACCTACCAAAACCTCTGGGACACAGCAAAGGTGGTGCTAAGAGGAAAGCTCATAGCCCTAAACACTGACATCAAAAAGTCTGAAATAGTCCAAACGGACAATCTAAGGTGACACTTCAAGGAAAGAGAGAAACAAGAACAAACCAAACTCAAAAACAGCAGAAGAAAGGAAATAACCAAGATCAGAGCAGAACTAAATAAAATTGAAACAAAAACAATACAAAAGATAAATGAAACAAAAAGCTGTTTTGAAAAGATAAACAAAATTAATAGACCATTAGTAAGAATTCAAATAAGCTCAATAAGAAATGAAACAGGGGATATTACAACTGACACTACAGAACTACAAAAGATCATTCAAGGTTACTATGAACACCTTTACATGCATAAAGTAGAAAACCTGGAAAACATGGATAAATTCCTGGAAAGATGCAACCCTCCTAGCTTAAATCAGGAAAAATTAGATACCCAGAACAGACCAATAACAACTAATGATATTGAAATGGCAATTTAAAAATTACCAACAAAAACAAGTTGAGGACCAGACCGATTCAGAGCAGAATTCTATCAGACATTCAAAGAAGAATTGGTACCAATCCTATTGACACTATCCCACCAGACATAGAAAGAGGGAACCTTCCCTACATCATTCTATGAAGCCAGTATCACCCTAATACCAAAACCAGGAAAGAGGATAACCAAAAAACAAAACTACAGAGCAATATCCCTGATTAACATAGATGCTAAAATTCTTAACAAAATACTAGCTAACTGAATTCAGCAACATATCAAAAAGATAATCCACCATGATCAAGTGAGTTTAATACCAGGGATGCTGGGCTGGTTTAAAATATGCATGTTAATAAATGTGATACACCACATGAACAGAATTAAAAATGAAAATCACTTGACCATCTCAATAGGTGCAGAAAAAGCATTAGACAAAATCCAGCATTTCTTCATGATTAAAACTCTCAGCAAAATAGGCATACAAGGGACATACCTCAATATAATAAAAGCCATCTATGACAAACCCACAGTCAACATAATACTGAATGGTAACAAGGTAAAAGCATTCCTTTTGAGAACTGGAACAAGATAAGGATGCCCACTCTCACCATTCCTCTTCAACACAGTAGTGGAAGTCCTAGCCAGAGCAATCAAAAAAGAGAAAGAAATAAAGGGTATCTAAATCACTAAAGAGGAAGTCAAACTGTCACTGTTTTCTGATGATATGATCATTTACCTAGAAAACCATGAAGACTCTTCCAGGAAGCTCCTAGAACTGATAAAAGAATTCAGCAAAGTTTCTGGATACAAAATTAATGTACACAAATCAGTAGCTCTTTTATACCCCAACAGCAATCAAGCTAAGAATCAAATCAATAATTCAACCCCTTTTACAATAGCTGCAAAAGCAAAACAAAACAAAGCAAAACAAAAAAACAACTTTGGAATATACCTAACTAAGGAGGTGAAAGACCTCCACAAAGAAAACTACAAAGCACAACTGAAATAAATCAGAGATGGCACAAACAAATGGAAACATGTTCTATGCCCATGGATAGGTAGAATCAATATTGTGAAAAGGACCATACTGCCAAAAGCAATCTACAAATTCAACAGATTTCCCATCAAAATACCACTATCATTCTTCACAGAATTAGAGAAAACAATTCTAAAATTCATATGGAACCAAAAACGAGACTGCATAGCCAAAGCAAGCTTGAGCAAAAAGAACAAATCTGGAGGCATCACATTACCTAATTTCAAACTATACTATAGGCTATAGTCACCAAACCAGCATGGTACTACTACAAAAATAGGCACATAGACCAATGGAACAGAAAAGAGAACCCAGAAATAAATCCAAATACTTAACAGCCAACTGACTTTTGAAAAAGCAAACAAAAACATAAAGTGGGGAAAGGATACCCTTTTCAACAAATAGTGCTGGGATAATTGGCTAGCCATATGTAGGAGAAAGAAACTGGATCCTCAACTCTCACCTTTTACAAAAATCAACTCAAGATGGATTAAGGACTTAAATCTAAGATCTGAAACTATAAAAATTCCAGAAGATAACATTGGAAAAACCTTTCTAGACATTGGCTTAGGCAAGGATTTCATGACCGAGGACCCAAAAGCAAATGCAATAAAAACAAACAAAAATTGCTGAGACTTAATTAAACTAAAGAACTTTTGCATGGTAAAAGAAACAATCAGCAGAGCAAGCAGACAACCCACAGAGTGGGAAAAAATTTTCACAATCTATACGTCTGACAAAGGACTAATATCCAAAATCTACAATGAACTCAAATCAACAAGAAAACAAACAAACAATCCCATCAAAAAGTAGGCTGAGGACATGAATAGACAAGTCTCAAAAGAAGATACACAAATGGCCAACAAACACATGAAAAAATGCTCAACATCACTAATGATCAGGGAAACGCAAATCAAAACCACAATGTGATACCACCTTACTCCTGCAAGAATGGCCATAATCAAAAAATTTAAAAATTGCAGATGTTAGCATGGATGCAGTGAAAAGGGAACACTTCTACACTGCTGGTGGGAGTGTAAACTAGTACAACCACTATGGAAAACAGTGTGGAGATTCTTTAAATAACTAAAAGTAGAACTACCATTTGATTCAGCAATCCGACTGCTAGGTATCTACACAGAGGAAAAGAAGTCATTATACGAAAAAGATACTTGCACACACATGTTTGTGGCAGCACAATTCGCAATTGCAAAAATGTGGAACCAACTCAAACGCCCATCAATCAATGAGTGGATAAAGAAACTGTGGTATAGGCTGGGCGTGATTACTCATGCCTGTAATCCCAGCATTTTGAGAGGCTGAGGTGGGTGGATCACAAGGTCAAGAGATCGAGACCATCCTGGCCAACATGCCGAAACCCCATCTCTACTAAAAATACAAAAATTAGCTGGGTTGTGGTGGCCTCCAGCTACTTGGGAGGCTGAGGGAGGAGAACTGCTTGAACCCAGGAGGCAGAGGTTGCAGTGAACCAAGATCGTGCCACTACACTCCAGCCTGGTGACAGAGCAAGACTCCATCAAAAAAGAAAAGAAAAGAAAAGAAAACCATGGTGTATATATACATACAATGGAATATTACTCAGCTATAAAAAGGAATGAATTAATGGTATTCACTGTGACCTAGATGGGACTGGACACTATTATTCTATGTGAAGTAACTCAGGAATGGAAAATCAAACATCATATGTTCTCACTCATAAGCAAGAGCTAAGCTATGAAGACGAAAAGGCATAGGAATGACCCAGTGGACTTTGGGGACTTGGGGAAAGCATGAGAAGGTGGTGAGGGATAAAATACTACAAATAGAGTGCAGTGTATACTGCTTGGGTGATGGGTGCACCAGAGTCTCACAAATAACCACTAAAGAACTTACTCATGTAATCAAACACCACCTGTTCCCCAATAACCTATGGAAATAAAAATTAAAAAAGTACTGGAATTTCCTGGCCACGTCTGGTTCCCAAGGCCTTTGCTCTGCTGGGCTCTTGCCTGACATTTGCACCTTTTCTCCCTCTCTCTTCATTATTTCTATTCCTGCAAGTATCAGGCAGAGTTGAGCACCTTCAGCAACTGTGAGGCTTTGGTTTTCAGGAAAATGGAGAGAATTCTTTCCTCCCTGATAGACTCTGAACCTGAATCATCTACATAATAACAACTTACACTAATAGCCTGAACAGACTGATACCCCGCCTCCACCTCACATATTTTATTCAAATTCTTAGCACTGTAAGCGAGCCTCCACTTCTACTGTTGGGAAGAACATACTCACACTCTGTTCTCCCACTGCTTATACTTGCTGAAACAGATCATATAATCAGCATTTGACAAACCATTCAGAAGGGGGGATATGATGTCCTCTCACCTTGATTTTGAGGGAGTCAGTGTCATAGGGACTTGGAGTGAAATCCGTATGCACTCTGGCGCGACCGCAGAATGGTCCTGAATAGGGGCCATCGTCATCCAGTCGAAAGCTGTCCCGGTTACTCGTACCATCTGAACAGCTTGTTACGCCACCTGATGAAAGCAGAAGTTCGCAGTTGTCATTGAAGACTTGTAACATTCTGGATCATCATCTGGACACAACTAAGTATTGATCATGCTGGACCGCTGGATGCCAGGCTCAGGAGGAGGTTCTAATTGACCCATCCTGGTGTCCCTCTCCCAGTTGGTCTCAGTCAGTGACGTCTGTCCTCTGAGTCATTTCTAACCTTTTTCCTGACGATCTGGCCACTCTCTCCTCTACCACCAACCCAAGTACCCTCTCACTTCATTCTCCATAATCTGACCCAGGACACAGTGTACTAAGTATTGGACACTTGCCAAAAGCATGACATTACAAAGTTCCCTGCAACTTATCACAAGACTTCTTCCCCAGAGTTCCCACTGTGTACCAAAGGCCATTCTGAGGCCATATTTTTGACATAACAGGTGGCACTTTTGCTTGTTGTATGAGTGTAAGGGAAGGAGAAAGTGTGTCTAAATATCTGCACCACCATGTGGTTTGAAACTTCTAAACTGGGCCTTTAAAACTGCTCCAAATCCTTGTTGTCTGCTCCTCTTATTTTTGATCTTAAACTTCAGGAAAAAGAGAAAAGAGAGCATTTTGTCACCTCCCTGGGAACAAGAATGGCTCCCAGTGGAAGTAACTCTCCTCCCCTACCCTCATACTCAGTCATCACTTCATTTCTTCCTTCAGTCTAACCTTTCATCACTCTGTTCAATGAGGGAATAGCCCACGTTTCACTACCATGCATTGTGGAAATAAGGTAAAGCTTCTTCAAGATCCTCCATATTGTATGTGAAGTGATGTAAAACACAGATGAGTTGCATCTAATCACACAAATTAAGTGGTATACGATAATAGTAAAATGAACCACCATCTCTTCACACCTTCCTTTCCATGACAACTCCAGACCAGGGCTTTTCACAGTCCATTCTAGTTAATAAAATTCTCCCTATATTTAAAACAACATAGAGTTTTAAAACTTCCAGCAGAAATGAATACTAATGAGATCTGAATTTCATACGTGCAAAAAAAAAAATTCTTTAAATGTTTCTGTGTTAGCTTTTGTCACAAAATAACTATTCTACAGCCAATAGGAAAATAGGAATAAAACTCAGGATATTTGAAACATCTGGTCTTTGCCATACATGTTCAAATAACAGAAGCAGTTGATTTAAAAGGAAATGGAAAATAAACTTTGCAAAAACATTTAAAAGCCCTGAAAAGATTAGAGAGATGTATAACAGTCTACATATAAAAAGTCATAAGGCACCCTGCAATATCAATCGTTTCATCCAAATATTGTAGCTGGAAATGTGACTAAATTCTGAGTGATTTCCTTCTTAGAAAAAATATTGATCTTCATTAGAAAATCCTTGTTGGTTACTTATGGATCCCGTTTTGTCACCTAATGGTGATAGTCCTACCATTTATTATTTGCATATTGCTTCACTCTTTACTCGTTCATGCTGGGTTAAGATCTAAAAAGTAAATGTCAGTAAAGTAAATTGATGCAAATGTGCTACATTTTTCAGAGTACTTCAGGAGAAAAGGAAAGTGGTGGGGGGAGAAAGACGGGGACACAGGGAAGAGGGAGGGAGAAAGAAAGAGACAGAGAACAGAACAGAAAATAAATTTCATTTATCTGAATACTTCAAGTCATTTTTAAATATTTCGGCTCAAGATAAAGCTGGCTCCCTCCAACAAGGATTTTTATTTTAAAGATGCATATTTAATCTCCTAATATGACTTTTTTGAGGCATATCCCCAAGAGCCCTTTTGACTACAGTGTTAAAAGTGTTAACACAGTATATACCTGTGTCAAATATATTATGTATTATTTAAACACCAGCAACTCTATATAGATTTAATATATCTTACATTTTTACCATTTCTCTTATCAAGTAGCTGGAACCTTGTTGCTAATTTAACTTGTTGTTTTTTAATTGATTTAACCCAGACCTCACACCCAGGATCTCATCCCTGATTCATTAGCCTTACTTGATGAGCTCTGTCCACTGTAGAGACTATCCATGGAGTCACTGGCTTTGAGGGACACCTTCTCTGTGTGGGTCCCAATCACAGGGTCACTGTTTCTATATGGGTGGGCATTCTCTCCATCTTCCTCATCCTTCAGAAAACATATCAGAGGTTAGGTACAGAGAGAAGATTTCCACGGAGATGTTCATTGTGTATATTGATTTAACAGGCAAGACATATTTTAGCAATAAAATACTTAAGGATACATAAGGATAAAATACGAAAGTAGTTAATCTTCAGTTCAATTTCTAGCAAAACCTTTTACAATATACTTGGAAAAATTATTCAGATGACACATTATTTTTGTAGAATTCAGTTGAAATTATAATGGCTCATTTTTACAAACTAGGATGGATATCGTATCAATATTATTTAATCAAAAGTGTTAGATTTATTGACATCTATGGTTTATCTTTTAAAGCACTTTTGCTTCTTCATGTTGTCCTTATCCTTTATTTAACACCATTACTAATCCATTGAGATCTGATCCTACAAGCTTAAACTCTGCATAGTTGTTTCATGTCAGTTATTTGCACCCTACCGGATCACTAGATATGAATAAAACATGTGCATTTTGCAATTCTAAAGCAAAGCTTATCTAAGAAGCTTTACAAATCTAATACCGTGCTTGCCACCTAGTCAAGTGAGAAGCAAATCTTGCATAAAATTAGAAAAGACAGACAATTTCAAAACAAATTATATTTTCTTGAAAACATCTCCAATGTTTTCCATATTTCAATAGTTTGGATTAAACCTATGAATTTCTTAATATTCATCAGAGTGTAATTCAACATTCTTTATTTGTGAGCATTTCTAAACACTGATAAAACTTCAGAATATACATATGATATACACTCAGTTTGATTCTCCACTTTTATCCATTTCTTTATTCATTCAGTCATTCAACACAATTTTATGGAACACCTCCTAGGTACTGGGCAATGTTCTGGGAACCAGGGATTTTCATGGTAAACAAGATAACAGAGTGCTTGCTATAATGAAGGATATTCTATTGTGTTAGCTCTGTGTGTGTGTGTGTGCACGCGTGCGTGTGTGTGTCTGTGTCGAGTATTTGGGGAGGTGTGTATAAACACAATAAGACAATGTCAGAGAATAGTAAGTGTTATGAAAGACATAAAACCAGGTGATGTGAGAGAATTTGTTGCTGAGGTTAGGGTTACAGGTTGGCTGATTTAAATGGAGTATCCTACAAAGACCTCTGCCATACAGTAACATATGCCCTGAATTATTGACCTAAATGATAAGAAAATGTAACTTATGTGAAGCTTTGGAGACAGTTTTCCAAGCAAAAGGAACAGCAAGAGCAAAATCATTGAAATCAGAATTATCTTGGGTTGTGCAGGGGAAAACAGCAAGGCTAATGTAGTGAGACAAAGGAGAATATTAGAGTGTGAGTTTAGAGAAGCAGACTGGAGCCACATCAAGAAAAGCTTCATAGACCATGTGTGGTGGCCATGGAAATGTGCCACTTAGATCTCTTGCTGCGGGGTCCCTTCTTTACTGACAGCCCCAGGACTAGCCCTCTGTATCCATCACTCCATTGGCACTAAAGCCATGCTCCCTGTTAGTAACTGAAAAAGCAGGGGTATTGTTTGAGCCCATTCTAGTGGAATGTGGGGTTCCTGTAATGGAAAACTTTAGTATAACAATCCCCCATCAATCTGACCAAAGCTTTCTCAGAATTCTGCTGAAGTATGAGACTCTCTCTACCTGATTCTTCTTCCTTTTCCTTATCCTTTTATAGATGTCAGGTTTGCATTGCAGTCTAAAGGCTTTCTCTTAAGCCTTCCTAGCATTTCTTCCCATAAATCTGTCTGTGGTGTTTCTACTCCTTTCTTGGGATCTGCTTCTCAGAGGACTAGAATGAACACAGCAAGTAAAGGGGTGCACTATGAAGACACTGAAATTTTAACCATGACCTGATTTCCACTTGTCAGAGATATTTCTGGATTTCATATGGAGAATAAATTTTAGGGGGGAAAGAATAAAAAGAATGGAAAGCAGTTACGGGATTATTATAATAATCCAGGAAAGAAAGGTTGGTGACTTAGTCTAAAGCAGGAATAGTTTACATGGAGAAATTAGGGAGTTTATATATACTTGGTAATACAATTCAGATAATTTACTGATGAATTAGTGTGAAAAGTGAGAAAAAGAAGGAATTTAGGGTGATTCTTAGTTTTTCTTTTCTTTCTTCCTCTTTTTTATATTTTTGCTTTTATTTATTTTGAAGATCAGTGTTGTCTGCTGCCACTGGGAATACTGGAGGAGAAAACCATTTTTTTTGTAAAAGTGTAGAGAATCAATATATTAGCTTTGGATCTATTAGGTTTTGGATGTCTACTGGACAGCTAAATGAGGATATCAAAGAAACAATTGATTGTATTAATACGGCAGATTAGTGAAGAGGTCATAGCTAGAGATACAGTTGTGAAAAACGAAGTCATGAGAGCAGATGAGCTGACTTAAGGGGAGAGTGTAGATTCAGTGGTGCATCCAGGAACAAGCCTCAGGAAGATCAGATGTTTCGAGGGATGAGAAAGAAAGCAGAGTCAAGAAAGGAAGCTATGAGGAAAAAGAAATGTCAGAAGCATGCCCAGTCAAAAACAAGAGAAGTGGATGTTTTATATGTAAGAAAATCAGCACTTGAGTCAAATACAGTTGAAAAGTAGTAAGGAGAAAGAAAAGTGACCATTGGACTTGGCAACACAGAGGTCACAACTGATGGTGACAGCTATTTTAATGGAGTACTGGGGACAAGCCCTATTGAAGTGGGTTGAAAAAGAGAATGGACATAAGACATAAAAATCAATAACGTAGAATTGAGAGCCCATAAGTAAACCCACTTATTTATGATCCATATATTTATGACAATATATTTGTCGTCAACTGATTTTAACAAGAGTGCCAAGACAATCAAATAGGGAAAGAATAGTCTTTTCAACAAATGCTTTTAGGACAACTGTATATCTACATGCAAAAGAATGAAGGTGGACTCTTCCTATATACTATACAGTAAAATTATCTCGAAATAAATCATACACCAAAATTTAAGAGATTATTGGCCTCTTAGAAAAAAACATAGGAATAAATCTTCATTACATTAAGTTAGACAATGGTTTCTTAAATATGTTACCAAAAGCACAAGTGACCAGAAAAAAGATAATTGGACTACAATAAAATTAGAAACATTTGTGCTACAAACAATACTATCAAGAAAATAAAAACATAGTCCACAGAATTGGAGAAAATACATTATATTGCAAGTCATATATCTGATAAAATCTTGCATCCGGAATATATAAAAAACATTTAAAACTCAACAATAAAAAGATAAATAACCCAATTAAAAATGAACAATGGATTTGAAAAACACTTCTCCACAAAGATAGATAAATGACTAAAAAGCACATGAAAAGATTCTCGACATTGTTAGTCATCAGGGAAATGTAAAGTACAACCAAATGTAAATCAAAATCACAATGAGATTCCACCTCACATCCACTAGGATGCGTAGTACTAAAAAGACAGACAATAACAAGTGTTGACAACAATGTAGAGAAATTGAAACCCTCATACATTGCTGGTGGGAATGTAAAATGATGCAGCTGCTTAAAAGACAATTTGCCAGTTTCTCTATTAGACATGGAGTTACCATATATCCAAGAGAAATGAAAAAATATTTCTGCACAAAAAATTGAACAGAAGTATCTGTAGCAGTGTTATTCATAATAGCCAAAAAGTGAAAGCAACCCAAGTGATCACTAAGTGATAAATGGATAAATTAAATGTGGTCCATCTATAAAAGGAGAAATATTATTTGGCAATAAAAAGGAATGACATACTGTCACTTGCTACAAAAATAAGGACATGTTGTTCTTCACATTGCTCTTCACATCACATTCTAGATGCATGATTTTTTTTTTTTTTTTTTGAGACACAGTCTTGCTCTGTTGCCAGGCTGGGGTATAGTGGCGCAATCTCGGCTCACTGCAACCTCTGCCTCTGGGTTCAAGTGATTCTCCTTCCTCAGCCTCCCGAGTAGCTAGGGCTACAGGCGTGCACCACCATGCCCAGCTAATTTTTGTATTTTCAGTAGTGACGGGGTTTCACCATGTTGGCCAGGCTTGTTTTGAACTCCTGACCTCAGGTGATCTTCCCGCCTCGGCCTCCCAAAGTGCTGGGATTACAGGCATGAGCCACCACACCCGGCCAATGCATGATCTTTCTGAGTGTCAGTTTCTTCTGTTAAAATGAAAGTAATACTTCCTTCCAGCCAACTTCTGGGCATAATGACTGAGGAAGAAAACAAATGCTTAAGTACTTCATGAAGTACCAAGCACTTCTATACTCTAGCTGAATAGTTTAAGAAAGTTTTAGTAGAAAAATACAAATGATTATCAGAGAATATTTACCTTTTCCTCAGAAAGGGCTTTGATGTACTTTTTACCAACTTTTTTCTTCATTGTCCATGAAATAGCTCTCATTTTTTTACCCAAACCTCCTCCATTATTTGAAGCTTTACTTGGTTCTCCACCTTCATTTGTGGGATCTCCTTCATGTACCTAGTTTAGCATTTTTACAAAAGACAAAATAATAAAGGAATAAAAAATACTGATCTGAAATCATTGTTACAGAGAACATTCTGAGTTTGTGGACTTCGCATACATTCTGTGCAGCAGCCTCCAAAATTTCTAAAAATCTGGACATAACCCATATTTTTAAAGTTGTCCAGGCCTGGTTGCTTGAGTTACAAACTCAGAAAGTAAAACTTGTGATGTTAAAGGACTTGAGCCTCACATCTGCAACTCTTTTAGAGAATTTCGGCTATTTTTTAAATAGCTGTATTGACCAATCATTTTATTCCCTCTTCTTGAGATGAACAAATAAGATTAAATACTAGGTATAAGTAGTTCTTATGTCTACATAGGTGAAAAATATTTTATTGGAAGCTTTAGATAGGCTGGAGCATCTATCCGTGTTGAATAGACCTTAAAATACCCTCTTGCTTCTCATAGAAATTGAGATGATTGTGGTTAAAGAAGTTTTCGTGTTAATTAAATCCACTGAGAAATACTAGAGTTTGTTTTCATCTTAGCGTGCACATTTCCCATATTGTCAAGCAATAGTATATATTAACTAGTTCCAGCCATTAGTACAGAAATCTTCATGTAATTCACATGCTAGATTAATCAAACATCTTATTTGGTTGGACTGCTTTGGTCTTTGCTTAGGAATGCTGTTAAACCAATGACTCAGAATAAAACACACTGTTCACAGCCACAAGACTCTATATATCATAACATAAAATAATGTTCTGTCAATATCATTCATATATTATGTGATATATATTACATTATATAGAATCTATATGAAATAAAATATCCTCACCACCCACCTTGCCCCTCGCTACTTCTCAAGTCTCCCTTACTCACTAGAGCAGTGGTTCTCAAAATATGATCCCTGGACCAGCAGCATCAACATCACTTGGGAGCAGTTTGTGCTTTAGCAAGCTCTTCAAGTGATTCCAATACTCACTAAAGTTTGAAAACAACTGTAATAAAGTATTGCCATGCTAGCCCCCTTGCAGTTTCTCTATCGGGTTCTCACCAAGTTTGTATTTGCTTTCGCCATTGGCTTCCCCTAACTATCCAAGAATTTCTTCCTTCAGTCATCTAGGTATCTACTCACATGGCATATAATAGGAGAGCAATTTTCTGATTGATCACCCTCCACACTTCCATATGTCCTGTTTATTGGCCCCGATTAATGAGTCCTCTAAGCAGTTAACATTACCCGATAATATGTTTGTTCATTTCATTATTGTCTGCATCTCCCACTATGATGCATGTTCCATGAGACTTGAGACTTGATCTGTTTTCTTTGAGTGTCTAGAGTACTTCCAGGCATATAGCTAGCACTTGATATTATTTCAGTAAATGAAACTTCTCATGTAGAACATTGCAGATTTTTTTTTTCTTGGAGGATATGTTTGGGTTACAAGTCCTAAAATACCTTATATTTGCAAGAAAGGAAACTTGAAGGACATCTAGTTTAACACTGTCCACCATTCCTGATAGGTGGACAGATAGTCATTCACTGAGTATAAAAAATGATGGGAAACTTCCCTTTAGTGAACTTGAATATTTTAATGCAAAAGTTTAACCACATAGCTAACATCATTATTAATCAATATTATATTTTGCTTCGTATCTTACCCCAAATTGCCTATGATAAATATGAATGGACAGCCAATTTAAACCCTCATTGCACTTTATTAATTTCTACATTCAAGGTTATAAAGGCAAAGATTCTTTGCTTAATTCAAAAACCCTGAATAAAATATAATTTGGAAGCACTTTAAAACTTCAGAGTTAGCCTTTTTCTTCTCTCTTCTTAAACTTTCTCTGTCTTCATTGTAAATTTGTTTTTCTAACATAAATAAGAAATATATTATTTAATTACTACTTGTGTTACCCTAGAATTTCTAAACTTCAGAAAGATGTACTATGAATATTTTTTCTGGTTTTTCTAGCATTATTTACAGAAGCTACAAAGAAACTACGTTTATGTCTTTTGAATGTTCACATTTTTCTATGCCTTTCTCCATAGACTGAATTAAATTTCTGTTTAAATATTACTTATGGTTTTGTTGTTGTCTTTTTAAGATCTGTCTTCGCCTATAAGCTCCAGGCATGAAGTAAGGATTTTATTGTGTTATTGCAACAGTACTTCCTGAGTGTCTAACGGAAAATCTGTCATAGAGTGGGTATTTTTTGAATGAATGCTGGATTTTTGAAAAATATGCACACTATTTTATTAGGTTCACTAAATTCTTTCACAAATTACTAGGCCACCATTATTAACCAATGAACCTGAATGAACATGAGCTATCTTGTATAGGTTAATACCAGAATTATAAACTAAACAGCAGTGGAATATATGTATGATTGTGGAGAATTAAAAATGTATACAAGATGCCAACTGAAAATAAAATTATATACAGTTTCTCTCTCTTTCCATATATATATACACACACACAAACACATGTATGTGGCTAGAGAGATTTATATGTATATATTACATTTATTACTCACCATTACGTAAATGTTGATTGACTATATAATTATGTACAAGTTTACTCATAAATGTGAATATATACATAATAAATTAATAAAAGAAATCATTATTAATATTACAATATTTTAAAATATTGCAGATAAATATATTTGAAAATAAGCATAAGATCTAAAAACCTATTGATCTAAAAAGAATATATTACCTGTGAAGTTGCTGAATCAGGTTCAATGGTAAACAGTATTTTCAGTTTTCTTAGTAGACACCCCTTCTCTATACTATTTTATTAGCTGTTGTTGTACCTGTCATTAATCACTTAGCAAATGTGGCCCCTACTTTATGAGACAATATGGCAAACTTTGGAGTCAGAGAAGAGGTTGAGTTCTGCCTTTGTCACTTACTCACTCTGTAATTTAGAAGTAATTTTATTTGATGAAGCAAGCATATTTCTGCAATGGCAAAATAGATATACTAATAGTTCCTATGTTATAGACAGGTAAATTGTTATAAAGTTAGCATTGTGCTTATTTCATCATGAGTGCTCAATTAAATGTACATATTATTGAAATTATTATGCAAACTTAATTCTATGGGAAGCTTTTCTTAAGCTACAATTAAAATGTCCGTAGTTTACAAATGTGTAAGTAGCGCTCACCAATGGGATATTTCAGTGTACACTGAAGTGTGAGAGTCCAGTTGAGCAGCCGTATGCTCTCCTTAACAAATGTACAGTCGGGCCACTTAATCTTATCTTGTTCTAATTTAAAGCAATTACAACTGACATAAACTTTTACATATATCTATCAAATAATGTGTATAAACACAATATGTGTGTGTGTGTGTGTGTGTGTACACGTATATGTATACACACATTGTTTTATAGTAGAAATACTCAGGAAATTTGGAATTGTCAGTGTCACTTTGAATTCTATCTTTTCGGATTCATGTTTTGCTTTCCCAAACATCTGTTAGGCTTCTTAAAATAGGATTTTACTTTTAATGCCCAGCATGGTACTGGGTACTGATAGAGACAGGAAACAGCCAAGAGTCCTTTGCGAAACCTCGCCTTCAAGCCTGAAACAGCTTGAAGGATGAAAAAACAGACTGCTGATCCTGGATGAAGCTCACCCTTTCCCCACTGATTCTCTCTTAATAATGCCCACCTGTGCACTGGGGGAAGGGGTGGAGCTATGGGAAGTTCACGTGATTTGCTGCCCGGGGGGCAGGGGAGAGGGGGCCTGGCCTCTTTTGTTGCTATGTGGTGGCCTGGGATTCAATCTGTAAGGTAGGGGCCTGCTAGCAGGACTCTCCCTTCCTCCTTTTTTTTTTTTTTTTTTTTTTTTTCCTTTTCACGCAATAAACCCTGCCTTACTCACCCTACAATGTGTGTGTGTGCCTAAATTTTCCTGGTCGTGTGACAAGAACCCATTGCTTTCTACAACAGTACTAAATAATGGTTTGTTCACTTATCACAAAAATACATGCAAGGCTATAATTTTAAAATGTATTTATTTTTCTTATTTTACTTTGCAAAAGTGACATTGTCTTCATAATATTTCATAATGTGTTTGCATAACATTCATAAAAATGGAATAAACTACCAACCTCAGTTGAATCATCTGGTTTTGATAAAGAATGATTCCGAAAACGATCGAAATTCCCAAAACTGCTGCTTCGCTATAAAATAGAAAAGAAAAAGGAAACTTAGAGCTTGCTATTTTCACTGCCCAAACTGATAAGTATATTAGATTATAGTTTAATAAGCACCATCTCTTGCAAATACAGGCTTTAAGAAGCTCTTCTCTCTGGAATATCCAAAGGCTGCGAAGGTATACCTATTAACACTTTTATATTTACAGTTGATAAAACGTCTTCCTATGTTTTATGTTATAGTGTTAAGTAAGCACCTCAGAGAAAATCTTGGTTAGATTATTTTAAATTTTTGATTTTAATTTTGTTCTTCGAAGCGGCAGCTGAAGAATCCATGAATTCTAAACTAAAGCTTCTTGAAATGAGCTAACCACAAACTTAACAGCATGTAGTACTAACCAACTAACCAATAAACAAATAACAACAACAACAAAACACACAAACAAAAAGCAAGCATCTGAGTAGATCCATCATTATGCCTCACAAAGATCAAGTTTGTTCACACACTGGGGCCTGTGGGGTGGAGGGTGGGGAGAGGGAGTGCATCAGGAAAAATAGCTAATGCATGATGGGCTTAATACCTAGGTGATGGGTTGACAGGTGCAGCAAACCACCATGGCACATGTTTACTTACGTAACAGACCTGTACATCCTGCACATGTACCCCGAAACTTAAAATAAAAATGAAAATAAAAAATCAAGTTTATTTAAAAAAAAAAGAACATAAGTGCATTTTCTGTTACCAACTCTTGATCATTTGAAATTCTCTGCTGGATATCAGAAAAAGAAGGCACACACATAGACTTATTAATAAATTGAACGCAGCATTTAGGTATGCATAGTCCAAGGTTGGGAGTAAAACGGAATTTTTCCACATTTAACATAGAATTACAATGAGACCTCTGGGTCAGTTTCATTCACTGTTTTGAGAAAAATCTCAGTATGTTAATAGAAGATGTTGCCTTGAATACCTTCTGCTAACAAAGCTGAATTTTTATTATGCAACTCATTCTAGGCAGGTAATTATAAATAATTTCTGATAGGTGACAAAATAAATGAATCCCTTAAACACATTTTAAAATTCTTTAGAGTCATTGAGTCAAAAAATTGATATTTTCTCACTATCTAATTCTATGCATTGTTTGGGATGGTGGATATCTGATGCTGTGTTCTTTGTGTACTCATAAATCCCGAGAATATTTTCTTTCTAAAGGACTTTATCTTATTTCAAGCTTATCATATTTTAAAAATAAACTGGTGGTACTGACATATAATCTGGTAATTTAGAAAATTAATAATGGGAGTCAGTAATCTACAAAGCCTTGTACAACAAGGCCTCACTTAATGCTGTTGATGGGATCTCGGAAATTGCTACCTTAAGCAAAACCAGGTGTAATAAAATCCTCTTTACCATGGGCTGCTCAAAATAACAAGTTCAAATAACAAGTTCCTATGATCCATTTCTCGTTACAAAAACATTATCAAATTTCTAAATAAAGACCCAAACACTTCTAATGGTAAACACTGAAACAAATGCGATCCATACACACATTTAAGAAAAATTAATTTTAAAAATTAACATAATTATTTACCCAGTTATTCCAGCTCAGGGTTGCTGTGAGTGGCCAGAGCCTATCCCCACAACTCGGGACACAAGGCAGGAGCCAGCCCTGGACAGAGTGCTGTCATCGCAGGGCACGCTGAAGCCCACATCCACACTCACTCATTGTGGAACAATTTGGACACGCCAATTGACCTGAGATTCCCTTCTTTGGGATGTGGGAGGAAACTCACACAGAAATGAGAAGATTGTGCAAACCCTGCAGTGACAGTGACCCTGGTCAGGAACTGATTTTTTTCTCCATCAATGTTATTATAACAAAATGATGTTGGAGAAAACGATGTTATTGGAGGACCTGCTATATTGTCCTTTCAGAAATCACAGCCCATTTCAGTAAAAGGCAGCTTCAAGGGCTCCTAATCCCTGAAAGCTCTCATGCCTCCCTACCAGCTATCTTTAAAAATGTTTGTTTCCCTTTTAAATGAACGGAAATAAAAAGATCCTGACGTGTGACAAGGGGTTAGCTTGATAGACGGTGTGATACAGAATATTGCCCCAAGGATGATAGCTGTGTTAGACACAATTAACGCCTTTTGCTGACTGGCCACCCCTGCTGAACAGGCCCCTCAGCCTGTGGTGAGAGGAGCAGAAGCGAAGGCTGAAACTGAGAACCACACTGGAAAATACAAAGTCTTCTTATGTAGTACTTACTAGCCTAGAGTGGCTTCTCAGAATATTAATCACTCCAACTTGCCTAGTAGGTGTTTCCATCTGGCCGCCATTGCTCAGCAATCGCAGAAAGGAATTGAGCCTATTGTTGTCCAGCTTATAAACAATCTGAACACATGGAAATCTATTACTCTTTTTTTATACTTAAAACCATTCTATGGGCGATTGGAGCCCATGCCTAAGGCAATTTTGTAGCCTACATATAGCCTGTTAAATATGAATGAGAGTTAGGGTATGATTTCCACAACTGGATAATGGGTCCTGTTGCACAGAAGGGCACAGAATAGACTCGCTTCAGCATTTTGCTACACTGTCTTCTTCCATTAAGTAATCAATAGCCACCACCTTTTAAAATTAATTCTCCCCTCGTTATATCAATAAAGAAAAGCAGATTTAGGAGTCGTGGTTTAAGAAGAACACAGGACTATTACCCTGGGTTTTGTCAGTCATCTCATTGCTAATTACTCCATAGCTTCAATCCGTGTTAAGACACCCTTAAGAAAAAAATCTAAATATTTAAAAGAACATTTACATTTGTTCACTATTCTCTAGTTTAAAAGTTAGTAACTAACTTTCTCAAATGGTATTATAATGTATAGATTATGGTTTATGACAAAAAATGACTAAGGTCTACTATGAAGTCTGGACAATGAACACATTTATAACTTCTGTTCTTGTCAAGTTTTATGATAACAAGGTGAATTATGTGGAAACAAAGCTTGCTTCCTAAATAATAGTACTTAATAAATGAGAATGTGTTTGAATATTGGTAATGTTGCATTATATAATTGTAATGTATTAGACTTAGTAAATATTATCAAGTTCTTATCAAGACAGAGTTATTATATAAACAAATAGCTGTCAAAAAGAAGAGGAGCTTAAATAAAAATGCTATATATATTTTAGATAATTCTTTGTGTCTGCTGACTTTGTATCATATTTACTCATTATACTCTACATAAACGTTTCCAGTCTTTCCTTATGCAATTAGAAATGCATTTGTAAAATGGCACAATACCTATATAGGGGAATTTGGCAATATCAAGCAAAATTACATATACATTTGCCCTCTGTCCCAAGAATTCCATTTCTAGATGTCTTTACCAGCAATACATTTGGATATGAATTGTTTACATTTCCACATTCACTGTAGCACTTTCATATTATCAAAAAGCTGTAAAGCCTAATGTTCATCAAGAAGATACTGATTGAATAATATATGGTACATCCACACAATGCAAATGTATGAAGCTGTAAAAAATTAAATACATGTTTTTATATGCAACAGAACACCTGTAGGATATAGTGTAAGTTGAAAAAGTAAAATGGAGAAGAGTGCAATATGTTTAAATACATCTAACATCAAAATTCATGAGTTCATAAGGATACTAAAAAGAAAAATTCATCAGTTACATTGGGAACAGTTGTAATTATATTCTGAAAACTAATAAAGGGACAACTTAGGCATTTAATCTGCCTTTCCTGTATGAAACCTATTTCATCAACCAAATAGTTCATCCACTAAATAGTTGATGACGGGAAATTGTTCTATATATGTTCATACTTCAGCTAATCAATTAAAAGTGATGAAATAATAAAATCACCATTTTGCAAACCCCTAATGCAATGTTGGATCCAGCCAATGATCATCAATGGTCACTAAAATCACACAAAAGGAGATAACCAGAGTATGTGCTTTGTGATGGAAGCATTAAATACAACTAATGAAATATTGTTTATAAGAAAGAAAGGAAGCAAGAAAGCAATCACACCAAGCTCTGTATCTAGCTACCAGTTTTAAGGAAAAAAAGAGACAGAGGAGCATGTTAAATGATACCAAGAAGATACAGTCAGTCGGAAAATATACAGACAAGAAAATACAGGACAAAACAACCGAGCTTCTTCAGCAAATCAATATAAAGAAATTTTAAAAAAGAGTTAAAGTATAAACTAAGAGACTTCAGAAACATATCATCCAAATGTAATCCATGAATCTTGTTTAAATATAGATCAAATAAACCACTATACCAAAAACATCAAAAGACAACTGGGGAAATTTTTAAATGACTAGCTATTTGATGTTAAGGAAGTAATGTTACTCTCTTATTTACAATTTGAAATAATCTAGTGAGGAGCAGCAAATGTGTGGGCATGAGGAAGAAACACAATTGGTCATTCTTGAATAATTAGCTGGGCGGTGGATATATGGGGGCAGTATTTACTAATCTCTACTTTTACATATATTAAAAATTTTCCATAATAAATTGTTGGGTTATCAAAAGAAATATTCCTGTAAAATAGCTAAAATGATATAAAAGTTAGTGGTCTCATAACTTTATTTATTTATTTATTTACTTATTTTGAGACTGAGTCTCCCTCTGTCGCAGGCTGGAGTGCAGTGGCTCCATCTCAGCTCACTGCAACCTTCCCCTCCTGGGTTGAAGCGATTATCCTGCCTCAGCCTCCCGAGTAGCTGGGAATACAGGTGTGTGCCACCACGCCCAGCTAATTTTTTTTTGTATTTTTAGTAGAGACAGGGTTTCACTGTGTTAGCCAGGCTGGTGTTGAACTCCTGACCTCAGGCAATTCGCCCACCTTGGCCTCCCAAAGTGCCTGGATTACAGGTGTGAGCCACCATGCCCAGCTGGTTTCATAACTTTAATAAGGAATCAATTTGTTTTAAAAAAATCATAATATGGTTTAGGTCATGGTTGTTTGGAAGTGCAGAAAGGGAAGAAAATAAAGTTGTGTTTCTTAAATTCATTTTAGTACGACTAACTTTCTGATATAAATATGGGCCCTAGGATTGCTGTTTTCAAGACTACCTGCAATCACACGGTGAAGTTAACCTTCTTCCACATGGTCTACTTGGCTTACCCAAAAATTGTGCAGAACCAGGTCAGCTGGGGTGTCTGAACACATTTGTATATGTGTGTTTCCATGCAATCTAATGAGTAATATAAAAGAACTTAAGAAGATTCTTTTTTTAATTAGTCACCTCTCTAGTTTTGCAAAACAATCCTAATTATTACAGAACATTGTTTCATGATATAAAGCTGGCAGCGTTCTTAGTTATCATCCAGCTCTTCTCGATAAGGAAACTGTTGAAACCAGAGCTTGCAAAAAAATTCTTTTTAAAAATTCTCCACTCTGATACACTCTCCCCTATGCCATTCCATTACAGAATCTAGATCCTCTCTTCTTTCAAAGATACTTGCTTCCTGAGCAGAATAAAAATTATGGCGAAGTTAGTTTGACAGGAAGAATGAAACTAACTAGGTTTCCTAGAATACTGACCAACCTGCATTTATGAACATGAATGAAAATTAAAGGGTCTCTATGTAGAAATCTGAATCAAGCTTCTGATCAAAACCAGAAGAACTTGACCCTCATTTTCTTTCTTAGCCAGCCACTACCTTTGGGGGTCTTCAAATGAAATCTCATCTCCAGCATGACTTAATATTTAGGTAAGGTGCTGCTGGAAAAGTTTCACAGTCTATTTCAAAGAAAAAAATTCGCATATGTAAGTCACACATCTGCAGTACTTTGTAATATACTGGCAAATTAAAAATTACACACAGTCTCCCAACAAGTTCTCACCTCTTCTAAATACTGCACAAAGAGCATTGATTAGTAATATACTCAAAGATCAGAATTCTGTTTCAGCACACCCTTGTATGAATATTCTACTATAATAAAAGCTGAATCTCAATAAGCTTGTCAGCCTTTATCCAAAGGCACTCGAAGATTTAATTGTTCTAACTAACTCGGGTACTCAGATCTTTTGAAGAGGTGAAACAAATTTAACTCACTTAAAATAATCCGTTAGAATTGCCTCAGTGTCATGTGGTGCCAGTGGAATACACTTCTGTGGGGTATCAGGAAACTGAAGGTTGAAAGACTACTACAGCTGTTAAGCCTTGTCTTCAACACTCACATTTTATCCTGGGATAAAGTCAACCCAAAGCTCAAACATATATCAATGCTTTAAATATTTTCAATGTACATCTGGATTCTAAGAACAAAAACTAGTCAGTCTACTGTATCTCTCTGGTTCAGTAACTTTTCTGTCAACTGCAAAACATCTTCAAGAAGTGCAGATTCTGACTCCACCACGGTTTTACAATGTTTTGTCAAAATTTCCATGCTAAAGATTTTCTTTCAGAAGTTGATGTGACACTAAAAATATTTTCTGCAAATTGAAACCATCTCAAAGATTACCTGAAGGAAAGAAACTAGAACTAAAAAAGAAAAAAAAAAAAATCAATGCAGAGTGATCCACAACCTCTAAAAGTGGTTATTCATACCAGCCTATTTTATGCAACAAAACAAGTTTGATGAGTAAAAAAGACTCAAAGGTACAACCATATCTCATTCTTATTATTTACCTTGTCCCCATAGACTACAAATCATGCTACCCTTCTGGGAATTGAGTAGAAATTATGATATTCTATTTTACTTGAAAGGAGTTCTTAAATAATATTTTGGTATTTTTAAATATCAAAATTAAATAATATTGTTATATGTTTTAAATATTGCTTTTTCAGGTAAAAAGCATAACATGGCCAAAGAATTGGTATCATCAATTCTTTAAAAATCTATTAAAAAGGAAATGAAAAGCTTTAGAAAATGTGCCCATGATTACACTACCATGAATTGCTCAATTTGTTTTCCCTATTGTGAAACTTCTGCTTGGCCTACTGACTCCTACAAAATTATGTTATTGTGCACTTTCTATTCCTTCTCTCTCTTCTTTTCTAACTACTAAACCCATAAATAAGTACCACTAAAATAAATACTAAAATAAATAAATGGCACTTCTTGGTCCTCCTGGAATTCTTTCATTATGCCAACACTTCCTTAAAATTTTCAAGAATTTCCCCAGGGAACCCAATTATATGTCTGCCCCAGCCTTTGCCTGCCTCTGCCTGCCTCTGGGCTGCAAGGCAGATGTACTAGCAAAAGGCTCTGTGCTTATGTCCTGCTCCCCTGAGGATCTGTTTTGGCCCAACCTCTGAACCCTTACCAGCCCCATTGGAAAATGGTATTTGCTCATTGCTCTCTTTGGAGAGTTTGGACACATAATGTAAAATGTAATGACCCACAAATGCACACTCTCCCAGCCTATACCTGTGTTCAATTCTTTCTCCAAACTTTATTGAAAGTATTTTTTTCATTACTTTTACTCAAGTATGTGCTGATTCCTGAACCAATGCAACAACTTTCAGATTATTTGTCCCCAAATTCTTGCCCCTCTAATCATCTAAAGTACCACGTCTCATCAACTCATTCTTCTTTCCGAAATGTAAAGCTTGCTCCACATTGCCATGACTGCTACCAAGACCCTTCCATCTGCTAAACTCCATGCCATGCTATTTATCTGTAATTATTTCATGAGATAAATGCAATCCCCCTCTGAGTTAGGCATTCATTTCTCCAATTCACAGATGATGAGAACTGAGGCTCAGAGTGTTTAAATAGTTTTTCCTCAGTCAACAAAATGAGGCTCATACTGAGCATGAAGTGCGTCTGTGATTCTGTGTGGTAGCAGACAATGTTAGTCCATCTGATTTAGCAGAATTTCTAACACTTCTTGCTGGCCACTGTGGATGAACTCATTTATATCTCTGAGCTTTTGCTCCTACTGTTTTTTTGTTCAAGGAATATTGGTCTTCTTTTATTCCACCTACTCAAACCCAGCCCATTCTTCGAGGACAGGATTAAGTCTCACTTCACTTATGAAACCCTTTTCTGATGCCATTTTAGTGAACGTTCTAGTGCATATTGATTGCCCCTGTTATTACATGCTGTATCTCCAATGGACAAAAATCCTACAGTTGTGAGACTTGGGAAAAACCATGGCAAATGGCAGATCCCACATTACTCTTCAAGTTAAATGTCAAAAATCGTACATCTCACAGTTACACAAAAACAAATTAGAACTTAATCATGTTGCAACTAATGACAATAATTCGTTGATGTTTAAAGACCGTAAGGGTTTGCATCATGTAATTTAACATAAACACACTAAGTAGCTTCTGTGGTTCAACTTAGTACTCAGTGTAAGGTCTGTCCGTATGAATAAATAAGAATCGGCCCTGAGAGAAATGTATACTATATTAGTGCCATGGACCAAATCATTCCAAACCATAAGAGCTAAATAGAATCATGTTCAAATGGAAGATACACAAATATAGAATCAATTCGTATAAGCAGATTATATTCATATACAAAACAAAAGAACTTAAAATGTATAGTAGATGTCAACTTGGAAATTTGTATTCATTCATTTACAAATACTTATTTGTATTAACGACTTAGTACCTGAAAGTCATTTTGTGTGCCTATGCATATACCTACTTAATTTATAGTTTGTCTACAGAATGGCACACTAAAATAATCACAGATTTTGGGAGTAACATTAGCTGAAATCAATAGAATTTGAATTCACTTAACCATTTTTCAAAAATTAGTAGATTTGTATAATTGTTAAACAAGAGGCTCTTTAGAAATAATCACCAAATCCAAAGATTGTGATTGCTAAAGTTATGATATGTAACAAGGTAGTGGAACATATGCTATGTATAAGATGGATCACTGGATGATAAAAAGTGTGTCTAGTATCTAATATAATTCTCTCCCAAACTTTCATAGGAGAGAAATAAATACTGTCTCTAGTAAACATAATCATTTAGGTCACTATAAACATGTTTTGTATTTGTTATAGGAATATTTCACTGGGATTTTTCATTGTCTGGATGAACTCTCTCTCGAAACTAAAATTGGCAAAAAGTTTTCAATTCATGCACCAGCATGGATAGTTTGTCAAAGTTTCACGAAGAGCTGTGTTGAGAAGGGTTCTAAAGCCACTTTCAGAGTTAAAAAGTCATGATTAACTGTGTCCACAGTGGTTACAGAAGATAGTGGGTGTTTGGGGGAAGAAGTGAGGAAATGCATTTGCCACCTCTATTCAAATCATTTCCCTGGGCAAATTTTGCATCACTAATTTTGTTATCTATGTACCTTGATACAGGGAGGGCAATTCAAAGGATGGATGACTCAAATTTTCAATTTACAAAAAATATATATTATTCTTCCATAAGTTTGGAAATTAACTGTCTGTTCTGTGCATGCATATTTTATTGTTCTATTTATTATAGAATATTAAATAATATTTTAACTAGTCACATCATTATCAACTATTTTAATTCTATAACTAAACTTCAAAAACAAGTAATTCTACAAATAAATAATTCTGCCCAAATAATACTCCTGTATAGGATATGGCAAATAGACAAAAGGTAATAGTGAAGATGATGGTTTGAAAAAGCAACTGTTAGTTAAGAGAATAACTTTGAATATTGATCTCAATAGACCTTACTACATTAACCATAAACTTAATTACCAAATTTATTCTGGTTTTTGTAATAAGTGACTGATTTTTCTATTTGTTGTACTGTTAATAAGATTTATCATATGTATTTTGTATAGTGTCATTAATCTAAAAGACAAACTATTAAAAGTATAAAAGAGAAATTATGTCTATTCCATTTTATCTTCAAAGGAGTTAAAAAAGAAAAACCCAAAAGTAACTTATTATTAGCTAAATTAAATTGAGCAATTTCTTTCAGGATCTTAGATATAAGCTATTTTTTTTTCTTTTCCATAATCAGAGACAGAGGAAATCTTGAAAAATTTTTATTATTATCTAACATGATGGAAGAATATGCAGTACAGCTCCAAAACTTTTAAACATATGTGATAATTGAGTATGTTAACAAAACTTTAGTTTCCTGAAATATTTCCTAACAGTTTATCCATCTTGTCTTCACACTACTAAATTCCAGTCACTCCAGTTTTTAAAATAAAATAAAATTATCGCCAAGAGGCAAACATTTATAGTACCCATAACTTTGAATTTCTGATTAAATAAAGATGTAAAAATTAAGTTGGGAAAACAAAATCCTTTTAACCAACTTTCCCATCTAATTATCTGGAACAAAAACTCCCTTTTACTTCTGTGAGTCTTAAAAGTCCTCTGCAAAGATATGGAACCAACCCAAATGTCCATCAATGACAGACTGGATTAAGAAAATGTGGCACATATACACCATGGAATACGATGCAGCCATAAAAAAAGGATGAGTTCGTGTCCTTTGTAGGGACACGGATGAAGCTGGAAACCATCATTCTCAGCAAACTATTGTAAGGATAGAAAACCAAACACCGCATGTTCTCACTCAGGTGGGAATTGAACAATGAGAACACTTGGACACAGGAAGGGGAACATCACGCACCGGGGCCTGTTGTGGGATGGGGGTAGTGGGGAGGGACAGCATGAGGAGATATACCTAATGTAAATGAGGAGTTAATGGGTGCAGTATACCAACATGGCACATGTACACATACGTAACAAACCTGCACATTGTGTACATGTACCCTAGAACTTAAAGTATAACTAAAAAAATATATAAAATAAAACAACAACAGCAGCAACAACAAAAAGTCCTCTGCATTCACTTGGTCTCTGGGTACACAGTAACCTTCCGAAATGTCTGCCCAGGGGATATTTTAGTCATTTCACGACCTCCTTGAACACAAGTAATGACAAACAATAAGCTAATTCTCAAAAAGTTTTGGGTTTTTTTGAGTCATTTTTACTACTTTTAAATGAGTGTGTTTGATGCATGATTTGGGGCCCCCTGATTAATGGTCATCGCCAGCCTAGCTTCTGGAGTTGTAATGTTTCCGTGAGCTTCCCTCCAGCAGGGCTCGACCATTAATCCAGTGGCATATGTCAGCTCAGCAGAGCAAGGTCACTCTTCTGCTTCAAGGGGAACCTTTTTAGAAATAATAAAACTGACAGAAAGTTCTTTTTTGCATGCTTTATGCCACCTGAGGTTGAGTGCTGCAGTTAATATCATAAAGCTTATAAACATTCCCATCCCAGGCAGCACCCGCTGCGGCTAGTCTTAGGAATTTAAACGCTTTTTTTCTTAGGAAGAACAGACATGTTTATGTGGGGCAAATATATGGTATGTAATCCCAAACAGGGGAAGAATGGGTGGGAAAATAAAACAGTAAGTTCATGTTAGGATGTTTGGAAGAGATGATAGTGTCCTGTAACTATTTTTATTTTCAATTACATTTATTTACCTTTCAGCAAATTGGGATTTGGTTAGATGAATATTTCAGTCTATTGAGGGGGTTCATAGCAGAGTTGAAATGAAAGAATAGTGGTAAAAATAAACTCAGTTTGTAATCACTCCTTGGCCTATAATGTAATGTTCAATAATTGTAGAACACTTATCTCTGAAGGAACTGTATTTTTAAAGTCATAAACATTTGTTTGATTGGTAATGACTTTTTCATAATTGATAAATAAATACAGTGAGATAGTCATAACCTTAAAGTTGAAATTTTTAGATGTCCTAACATACAAATCAAACAAAAGATAAAAGATGATTGCTATGTAATAACTAACAATGTAAAGAAACTATAATCATAAGTATTACAAAATATATATATTTAATATTTTATCACTTTTATTATTTATTTATTTATTTATTTCTTGAGACAGCGTCTCTTGCTCTGTTGCCGAGACTGGAGTGCGGTGATGTGACCATAGCTCATCGTAACCTTGAACTCCTAGGCTCAAGCAATCTCCTGCTTCAGCCTCTTGACTAGCTGGGACTACAGATGTGCACCACTATGCTCAGCTAATTTTTTTTGTTTTTTATTTTTGGTAGAGACAAAGTCTCACTATGTTGCCCAGGCTGGTCTTGAACTCCTGTCAAGCGATCCTCCCACTTCAGCCTCCCAAAGCATTGGGATTACAGGGGTAAGCCACCCTGCCCAGCCACTTTTATTTAATTAAAAATATCAGTAGCATAACTGTCACCACGTAAAGTATTCAGGGGGAAAAAAAAATGAGAAAATTCCAATTTGCTCTTTTTAACTAAATACTGAGACTAATGCCGTATCACTGTGTAGATTTTGATACAAGGCAAATTTGACTTGACTCTTACTCCAGGAGTTTAAGTTGTTAAAACTATAAAAAAAAAAAGATAAAGAAACTTAGTGATTTAATCGTATTTATTTTCCTTTTGTAGAGAAAATGTACTTGGAAGTGAAGTCAGTTAGCAACTTAGTTCAATCCTTCTAGGAAGCCAACACGTCGGCCAGGTATCATGTCTCTATGTCCAGGGTCAGGTCCTCACCTCAACAAGTATGGGAACTTTATTTTTGAAGCATGCAGAAATATACAACTTCAAGGCAAGTAATTCATAAACCAAACAGATAAGATATCAAAAACGGCAATACTAACCAAGCAAGCATTGATTTGCTGTGAGAAATTCATCTGCCAAGAAAAATGCATATTCATGTTGACTGATCAAAAAATTGTTTCCCCTGGAAGGAACACTACACGGGACACCAGATCATTGCTGGAAGTTTGTTTGATTCATGTAGTGGTCACAGTAAAGTCAATTAAGTGGTATTAAGACTAGAGACATGAAGTTATCCTAGCCTTAGGTACACATCTCACCTAAGGGGAGAAGTCTGTCCAGCCAAATGGGATATTTGCTTCAGCTGTTTTGCATTATTTGCAGACACAGTGGCAAATTTCTACTCTCCCACACATTTCTAGGCTGTCTGCAAACAACACCTTTTTGCTAATACTTTTTTTCCTTAAGGCAGATTACACTACAATGTTTGATTATTTTGATTCTAGGAATGGTTACTTTGTTTTGATGTGGGTGTTACCCAGATCTTTATCAGTGACCCATTTACAAACTATCTTCTGGAGTAGGCTACTTCTGTAGATGACTAATATTATCCATTAGTCATTTCACGCTCATTATACATATACTGAGAAATCACTACTATGTTCTATACTATCAATGTTTTCAGTGGTAGCCAAAGTGTAATAAAAAGCACACGGAATCTGAAAGTCAGGTAGACTGAGTTCAATCTCTCTTGAATCCTCAACAAAAATCCCAGGGATACAAATATAAGTAAAATACATCCCCTGATCCTCTGTTCTTGATGGTGAATATAGTTGCGAGCACATACTGAAAAACTATGAGTTAAAAAAAAACAAAAACAAAAAAAAACAAGGAAATGTGGAACAAGCACTATGAAAATAGAAAGGAGGGACAGATTATTAAGTGGATATGTACTACCAGCTAGGAAGCTTACATATGGTAATTTACTTAATTCTCACATCAACTCTATGTGACATGCTTTAAGACTTCCCCTTTTCCTGATTACCACAACGAGGCTCAAGAGGCTTAAGAAAATGTTCAAAGTCTCCTGGTTAAGAAATATCAAAGTAAGAAATTCACACTCAGATCTCTACGCCTTCAGTTCATGTTGCCTACTGCTCTGCCAGACTGCCCCTAATACACTGCGCTGGGGTAACTGATGGAGGCTTTCTTGAGGAAGTGACCGTCCACCTATACATTCTAATAGATTGGGGAAAAAAGCACAGAGCATTTTAGGCTAAGATAAGCACAGACAGAAATATACAAGAGTGGTCAGATCATCAGGAACATGAGCCTCTCACTCTACCAACCAAACCAGAAGATCTGGTATTAGGGCCCAGACACAGGTATTTTTGTAAAACACCCCAGATGATTTTAATATTAGGTTGGTGCAAAAGTAATCACGGTTTTTGCTATTGTTTTTAATATGCAGCCAGAAAGCACTGGTCAAACAGATGTTTTACTTTTTAGTTTTCAAATGATTCCTAATAGAGGCCTAGTGGTTTGTGGCAGAGTTACATTTGGATGGGAGGAAGGAAAGAATAACTAACACTGCCGAGTATGGGTAAAGGCAGTCAAGTCAAATGTGGGGCTGGCAGCATTAAGGGACTGGTCAACTGGAAGTGGAGAAAGATCTAGAGTCATTGGAAGGAAGGAAGCAACTAAAATCCTAATCCTTACTTCCAATTAGTACAAGCTCACGAACTTTGTTATGAGCTGAATTGACTCCCACAAATTCATATGTTGGAAGCCCTAACACCTTGTACCTCAGACCCTGACTGTATTTGGATATAAAGCCTTTAAAGAGAAAATCAAGTAAAAAATGTGACCGTTAGGGTAGGACCTAATCCATTCCTACTGGTGTCCTTGTAAGATGATGTTTGGACACACAGAGAGAGACATCAGGAGCACATAGGCTCAGAGGAAGAGGCAGTAAAAGGGCAGCCATCTACATGTCAAAAAGAAAAGCCCAGAACAGTTCCTTCCCTGAAAGCTCTCTGTGAAACCAACCCTGCCAGCACCTTGATCTTGGATTTCCAACCTCCAGAAGTGTGAACAAGTAGATTCCTGTTGTTAAAGCCACTTGGAGTCTGGTATTTTGTTATGGCAGCCCTAGCAAACTAATACAGACTAGGTGAAGGAAGGAGGGGCACTTAGCCAGCTGTGGTGACAAATGGCTCTCTTTATCTATGCAAGAATCACTTCTTCTACCAACAGAGACAGTTTAAAATCTTCCGCTATTATTAATCAATTTTTAATGGAGGACATTTTTGTTCTCTACTAAGAAGTTGTATGAATGTCTTGTTTCTGAAAGTTCATCAAAATCTTTAACACTAGAAAGGAAGAGAAATGGATCAGTTTGGTAAGGCTAAATTTGGAAACAGATATGCAAAGCATGGACTTGATTCCATTATTGTAAACAAACAAACACACAAACCAAAAAAAACCCCTCAGTTTTCAGGGATTTTGAAACCATTTATCTCCAAAGCAAGGCAAAGAAAGACTAAAGAGATAAGTCTGACTAAATTGATTTTTAACAAATTCAGCATTTTGGTAGTCAAGATAGTGACTCTATAATGCTTCTTAAAAAATACAATATCCAAGTTTCCAAACAAAGGGGAGGCTACGCTTCTGTCATTTCTCTAGCTATTCATCTCCTGATCTTTCTGAATATTATCTGAACACTTTTCACGTATAGCTAATATATTTGGCCCCAAACCTTTTGCTACCTGCTTGGGATAAAACTTGATTACAGATTCATATTCTATAAAATGGAAGCACTAAAATGAACTAGTGCTTTGTTTGGAGAGAAGTGATGAAGGCTAAAAATTATTTAAAAGGTGCACTACAAATTAAAATAAAATCCAGTGGAAAATTATATGTTTAAGGAAGAAGAAGAAACCTTTGGAAAGTGAGACATCAATTTTGGGGTGAATTTCTGGTGGCTGTAAACAATGGAATGAGGCCATTTCTCCTTGGAAGGCAAGCACCACCTGGAAGCAAGAATGGGACAGGACAGTGGAAACTTTCTGTTTGCTGTCTTTAGACTGCATGTGGTATGTTTCCTATAAATATCCAAATGGATACAATAAGTACAAATATATCCCAAATTTAGAGTCTTCTCACCATCCAAGTCAACTGGGCCGTTCCTTTGTCAGAACCACAGTTATCCCTTGCCTGGTTTCTGCAATAGTCTCTTAACTGGTCTCACTCCCTTCAGTATATTTGAAACACAAAGCCGAAATAAACCAACTAAACCGTAGGCCAGATTCTATCACTTCTCAGAAATCTTTCAACACTAGCTAAAATTCTTTTAATGGCCTAGAACGCCCTCTGTGATCCAGCTCTCAGTGGCTGCTCTCCCCGCCCTGTATACTCAACTCCAGTGCTTCTCAAACACACCAGAGACAGTCCCATTTCAAGACCTTTGCACTTGCTCTTCTCTCTGCCCAGAGTACAGTTTCCTTCACCAATCCCAAGACCAGCTCCTTCACTTTCTTCCAGTCCTGTCTCCAATGCCCCATTCTCACCAAGGCTTCTTTAGTTCTTCATATTTCAAATCTTCCTTTTCTGTTAATTTTTTTTTTCTTCTTGACACCTATGATTATCTAGCATACTGTATATTTAACTTATTTATCCTATTTATTGCCTGTCATCCCCAGTAAATATACGTCCTATTAAGGCAGAGATCTTTGTTTTGTTCACCTTGGTATCTCCAGTGTATTGTCCATCATAAGCATTTAATAGACATTTGTGGCACTGAAGGATAAATTAATGAATGAATGCATGGATTAGTGAATTAACTTTTAAGTCTTTTGTAAAGTAGAAAAAAGTGCTGCCAGGTTGGAAAACTTTAAAAATTCTTGATGCCCAGTCACATTTTATGTTAGGTAAATAAGAATATCTGGGGATGGAACCCAATCAACAGTATTTTTTTTAAAGCTCTTCAGTCATTCAAATGTTCAGCCTAGGCTCCAAAAACCATCGGCCTGGAGCATCATTTCCAAATTTTGAAGTGCTCACAGAACTGCTGAGTATCTTGTTAAAATGTATGTTTTAATTTCATAGGCCTGGGGCAGACTGGAAAATGCACATTACTAACAAGCTCCTGGAATGCCAGGCTGTTGCTCTGTAGGACCACAATGAGTAGCAAGTCGTTAGATTCAAGTCAGCCTTGATGAACCTTGAGATACATTTTAACATGTTCTAGACTCCATTTTCTCCTGACTTGTCTTATTTGGTTTTATCTTTGCATTATAGTTTATCAAAAATATTTTTTTAAATGCTACATAAACACAAAAGTGAAGACAACCTTTTGAGAGATTTGGTTTTTTGTTTTGTTTTGTTTTTGGAGGAGACGGAGGTAATAAGTAGAAGTTAAAATAAATATTTATTTATAGCTACCATCTTTTAAAGGGGAAAAGAGTAAAGCTAACATATTACCGGCATTTTATATCACATATTTTATTGCAGAAAACTCTGTTTGTAAAGGCAAACATTCAACAAAAATTGTACCCCAGATGAAGAAGTAATAGAGAGTAGGAGGGGAGAGACACAGGCTTAGAAGCAGAAAGTTGTGCCATAAATCCCAAATCTTTTAACTTGGGGAAAATGTTTTGCATCTACAGGGCTTTTTCCTTCTTTGTAAATTGGAGAAAAAAATAATGTGTATCTCATGGGATTCTGAGAAGATTAAATATAATAATGGACATGAGCATCTTGGACAAGTGCCTGGCCTCAAGTAAGCACCAGTGCATATAAATACTTCTTCTCTTTCTCATACCTGGTTAGATAAGAGTTAAAAATGTATCTTAGCAGTCTTGATACAAAAAAAACAGTGAAGAAAGCTCTTTAATAGCACAACTATGTGTCATCCTTGTCTAGGAGCATAAATTTGCACAGCAGGCAGTGCAGTGAAAACAGCTCATAATCAACTCATCACCTCTCATCATTGCTAGGATCAAATGCAAATGGGAAAGAATGCCACTTCAGTCATTGCTAGTGAAAATTAGCATCTGTGACACTAATGGTGTCTCATTTAGTATGCACTTTAGATTAAAAAGAATGGTTTAAAAAAAGGCTATTTCCAGAACTGTCATTATTTTTAACGTTTCCCTCAAAAATAACAATGGTACTTGAATCTCCTTTACTCAAAGAAAAACCAGCTAAAATTTGTTAACACAGATCATTAATCCATGCCAAGTAAAGGCCAAAATGTTCTAATTACAGTTACTAACTTTAATTTATGAGATCCATGTCTTTCTATTTTCAAAGTTTCTACCATATTCTTTAACCTGGACCAAGGTCTACCCTTAGATAACAATGGGATTCTTTAATAACATGGGTATATTAGAGTTCTTAACATAAAGTTTAAAATGAATTAGAGTTGTACGTATACACAAACATTTTTACACACATATTAACAGATTTGCTGCAAAGAAAGAATAAGACAGGGATGCCCTCTCTCACCACTCCTATTCAACATAGTGTTGGAAGCTCTGGCCAGGGTAATCAGGCAGGAGCAAGAAATAAAGGGTATTCAATTAGGAAAAGAGGAAGTCAAATTGTCCATGTTTGCAGATGACATGATTGTATATTTAGAAAACCCCATTGTCTCAGCCCCAAATCTCCTTAAGCTGATAAGCAACTTCAGAAAATTTTCAGGATACAAAATCAGTGTGCAAAAATCACAAGCATTCCTATACACCAATAACAGACAAACAGAGAGCCAAGTCATGAGTGAACTCCCATTCACAATTGCTTCAAAGGGAATAAAATACCTAAGAATCCAACTGACGAGGGACGTGAAGGACCTCTTCAAGGAGAACTACAAACCACTGCTCAGTGAAAGAAGTGGACACAAACAAATGGAAGAACATTCCATGCTCATGGATAGGAGGAATCAGTATCGTGAAAATGGCCATACTGCCCAAGGTAATTAACAGATTCAATGCCATCCCCATCAAGCTACCAATGACTTTCTTCACAAAATTAGAAAAAACTACTTTAAAGTTCATGTAGAACCAAAAAAGAGCCCACATTGCCAAGACAATCCTAAGCAAAAAGAACAAAGCTGGAGGCATCACACTACCTGACTTCAAACTATACTACAAGGCTACAGTAACCAAAACAGCATGGTACTGGTACCAACACAGAGATATAGACAAATGGAACAGAACAGAGGCCTCAGAAACACCACCACCCATCTACAACCATCTTATCTTTGACAAACCTGACAAAAACAAGCAATGGGGAAAGCAATGGTGCTGGGAAAACTGGCTAGCTATATGTAGAAAGCTGAAACTGCATCCCTTCCTTACACCTTATGCAAAAATTAATTCAGGATGGATTAAAGACTTAAATATTAGACCTAACACCATAAAAACCCTAGAAGAAAACTAAGGCAATACCATTCAGGACATAGGCATAGGCTTCATGACTGCAACCCCAAAAGCAGCAGCACAAAAGTCAAAATTGACAAATGGGATCTAATTAAACTAAAGAGCTTCTGCACAGCAAAAGAAACTACCACCAGAGTGAACAGGCAACCTACAGAATGGGAGAAAACTTTTGCAATCTACCCATCTGACAAAGTGCTAATATCCAGAATCTCCAAAGAACTTAAGCAAATTTAGAAGGAAAAAACCAAACAACAGCATCAACAAGTGGGCGAAGGATATGAACAGACACTTCTCAAAAGAAGACATTTATGCAGCCAACAGGCACATGAAAACATGCCCATCATCACTGGCCATCAGAGAAATGCAAATCAAAACCACAATGAGATAAGATCTCACACCAGTTAGAATGGCGATCATTAAAAAGTCAGGAAGCAACAGGTACTGGAGAGGGTGTGGAGAAATAGGACTGCTTTTACACTGTTGGTGGGACTGTAAACTAGTTCAACCATTGTGGAAGACAGTGTGGCGATTCCTCAAGGATCTAGAACTAGAAATATCATTTGATCCAGCCATCCCATTACTGGGTATATAACCAAAGGATTATAAATCACGCTACTATAAAGACACATGCACACATATGTTTATTGCGGCACTATTCACAATAGCAAAGACTTGGAACCAACCCGAATGTCCATCAGTGATAGACTGGATTAAGAAAATGTGGCACATATACACCATGGAATACTATGCAGTCATAAAAAAGGATGAGTTCATGTCCTTTGTAGGGACATGGATGCAGCTGGAAACCATCATTCTGAGCAAACTATCGCAAGGACAGAAAACCAAACACCACATGATCTCACTCATAGGTGGGAATTGAACAATGAGAACACTTGGACACAGGGCGGGGAATATCACACACCAGGGCCTGTTGTGGGATGAGAGGAGGAGGGAAGGGGGAGGGATAGCATTAAGAGGAATACCTAATGTTAATGAGGAGTTAATGGGTGCAGCACACCAACATGGCACATGTATACATATGTAACAAACCTGCACATGTACCCTAGAACTTAAAATAAAAAAAGGAAGAAAGAAAAAACAAACAAAATCCTGTTAAAAAAAAAAAAAAGAAAGAAAAGTACATAGCTCGGGTGAGTATCCATACTTGAACCAGGCTGTATGTAGTAGACCAAGGGTGTATTACCCTGTAGCCCCAAGATGGCTTTGGATGTGGCCCAACACTAATTCATAAACTTTCTTAAAACATTGCGAGATTTTTTTGTGATTTTTTTTGTTTTTGTTTTTGTTTTTCTTTTCTTTTCTTTTTTTTTTTTTTAGCTCATAAGTTATCCTTAGTGTTAGTGTATTTTATATGTGGCCCAAGAAAATTTTTCTTCTTCCAATGTGGCCCAGGAAAGCCAAAAGATTAGACACCTCTAGAGTAGACTGAAGAAACTTCTTTCACTTTACAAATATTTATTGAGAGTCTACTACATTGAAAGTATTATGCTAGCTGCAGAGGGAAGATATGTGGTGCTTACTTCAATATTGGGTCATTTTTAAAAATATTTGACTATTAAGAAAGTTGTTGGCCTGACAACCTAGCGAAACCCCCATGCCTACAAAGAATATAAAGATTAGCTGAGCATGGTGGTGCAGGGATGCGGATCCCAGTTGAGCTCGGGAGGCTGAGGCAGAGCCTATGAGCCAGTGAGGGCCACAGTGAGTGGTGATTGCGCCTGCACTTCAGCCTGGGTAGCAGAGGGAGAACCTGATGAAAGGAGGGAAAAGAAAGAAAAAAGAAAGAGAAAGAAAGAAAGAAAGAAAGAAAGAAAGAGAGAAAGAAAGAAAGAAAGAAAGAAAGAAAGAAAGAAAGAAGAAAGAAAGAAAGAAAGAAAAAGAGAGAGGAAGGAAGGAAGGAGAAAGAAAGAAAAGAAAGAAAGAAAGAAAGGAGAGAGGAAGGAAGGAAGGAAGGAGAAAGAAAGAAAAGAAAGAAAGAAAGAGAAAGAATGAAAGAGAGAGAAAGAAAGAAAAGAAAGAGAGAAAAAGAAAGAAAGAAAGAAAGAAAAGAAAAGAAAGAGAGAGAAAGAAAGAAGAGAGAGAGAAAGGAAGGAAGGAAAGAAGGAAGGAAGGAAGGAAGGAAGGAAGGAAGGGAGGGAGGGAAGGAGGGAGGGAAGGAAAGTTTTTACAATCATAGGTGTTGACATGTGTGTGTCCCAGACACCTAGAGGGATTTCTCTGAAGAACTTCCTGCATAGTCAGAGACAGGAATGAGGATTTCTAAACTTACAGATGCTCTTACAGACATGGTCTCCCTGATCTCCATAAACTTTAGCCAGCAATTCAGGTGGAAACAGAAATAATATCTACAGTCCTGTTGCTTATAATGGCAGTATATTAAGAACGGAAGTATTGGAAACTAACATATTTCACATCAGTTTCATTTTTCATCTAACTCTGTGTCTTCTTCAAGGTAATTAAGCTTCCTTATGCCTTAGGCTCTTTACATATGAGGCTAAATAAGAGTCATTCTCTCACAGTTGTTACAAATATTAAATAAATTAGTGTACAAAAACCTGTAAGCACAGCAATTGACATGAAAATAAACCAATGATGAATATAGAAAAATAAAATATTTTAGTTGGAAAAACAGATAAGGAAAATTGTTATGTTCTATAGTTTAAGCATTTGTAGAGTGTAATGCAATAACATTTCATCAAATCTGAATACTGTATATGCTTAGAAGTTTGTAAAATCACTATCAGTAGTGGGCACTAGTAGTAAGAGGGTAAAACAGTCAGTTGTGGTTGCGCATGCCTGTAATCCCAGCACTTTGGAAGGCTGAGGTGGGAAGATCACTTGAACACAGGAGTTTGAGACCGGCCTGAGCAACATAACAAGACTTCATCTCTACAAAAAATCAGAAAGTTAGCTGGGCTGGTGGCATGGCGCCTGTGGTCCCAGCTACTCAGGAGGCTGAGACGGGAGGTAGTTTGAGCCCACCCAGGAGTTTGAGGCTGCAGTTAGCCATGATTGGACCACAGCAACTCCAGCCTGGGTGACACAGCACGACCCTGTTTCCAAGGTAAAAACAAAATTCAAGAAGAAAAATAACAGTAACTTGCATGTATATTAAGCAAGCCTATTTTTAACTAATATAAGTATAGAATACTTGACTATTATTCTTCCTATTTCTTTTTTAATTTGGAATTTATCTATATACAGCAGAGAGTTCTGAGACATACATTAAAACCCTTAGAAGTTATTGAGATTCCAGTACATGCAATGGGTTTCTTTTGTAATAATTTTGCAAGAATTTACCAGTTTCTGTTATAGAATATCTATAACAGGCACATGGTAAAACTGTGGTTAACATGTATTCGGATTTACTCTTTTTAAATTCATGAACATGTTTATTGATAAGTTTTAGGAATAAAAGAAAATAATAAATTATTTTTGATATAGGACTCAAAATCTATTGCTACATGTTATATACATGAATGTTTTGAACCTTCTCATAGCTGTAAGACCTATTTGAAAATACTAATAACAAAATCTTTGTCCATTAATTATTAATTGAAAAGTTTCATCATTTTTATTTGAGGTAACATTATTTATAATATGCATTGCATTTGAATTGGCCAATAGGTCATTTGAAATAGAACCAATGACAGTTAACAAAAGCTAAATGATTAAATATTTTCTTCATTTTTAATATTGTCACTTTTTACCCTACTATAGCATTTACGATTAAAAAAAACACACACAAAAACAAGAGAATCCCTTTCAGAAATTCTGAGAGTATAGTATGCAGAGTTTATGTTTCTGGGTTAGGAAATGTAAACTAACATCTGGTGTGTAGTGAAGACAGTGATTCCCTATATTTCAGACCAATTTCTTGATGGTTCTGTTTCTAGACATAGACCCTTTCTAGACAAAATTTCTTTTCAGTAAATGAAAGGATTTGCACTCCTTTTTCTACGCGCCTTTCATTTGTAGGGATTATCATAGCATCCACCTCTGCCAATTTTTTTTTTTTTTTTGAGAAAGGGTCTTGCTCTGTTGCCCAGCCTGGAGTGCAGTGGCACGAACACGGCTCACTGTAGCTCTCAATCTCCTGGGCTCAAGCAATCTTCCTGCATCAGCCTCCTGAATAGCTGGTACTATGTGCACATGCCACCATGCCCAGCTAATTTTTGCATTTTTTTGTAGAGATGGGGTTTTGCCACATTGCCCAGACTGGACTAGAACTCCTGAACTCAAGTGATTTACCTGCCTCAGCCCCGCAAAGTACTGGAATTACAGGTGTGAGCCCATGCATCTGGCCGGATACTGCTCTTTATTCATATAATATGCAAAGAAAATTACCCACCAAAATAAATATGAATTAAGAGGAAAGAAGAGTTATTTTAAGACATAATTACAAATGGAAAAATATCACTTCCATGTTAAAAGGAAAGAATCCAGCTGAATGTATGAAAAACATACCTGTACATCTATTCTCACATCTCTTTAAATTCATACAGAATGAAACCATCTGTCTAATGAAAATAAGAATTCATTCACAACAAAACTTAGCGTTACCAATGTTACCATTTTCTGTGATATGTTTTGTTCAAAGATGTACATATTTTCAAATATATTTTTATTTTATAAATAAGAAAGTCAAGATTAACAAAATTCCAAGTGTATTATAATAGTTACTGCTCTTAAGGCAAATAATGATGGAGTAAAGTATCATTTTGAAAGTAGTTTAATGTCATAAATATGACTCTAACTCACTATAAAATACAGCCTTTATTAAATACTCTATCTTTAGATTTTAAATATTTTGAGGTATATCATTCTCCATATTAACTTTTATGATCTTCCCTAAACCTACAATTGTCAACTATTTGTTGCACTTAATCAAGTAAATATCATATAAAATTAATCTTAAATAGAAGCACAAGTCAAGCTTTTAAAAACTTTTTTGTATTATTTGGAAAATGTTACTTTGGATTTTTCTTATATTAGGGAAAAAAATCATGATACGTTATCTAGCTATATTTTAAACTAAAGATGCTTGTCTATCCATTATTATGTATATGGGTCAGAAAGAATTAATATTAAAAATCATTTATTCTACCTTTCCAAAGATAGGAAATCATTTATTTTTGTTTCCTTCAGAAAAACTTGGATGGTAACTTTCAAAGAGTTTCAAAATATTGACCATTGTTCTATATCTCATCAATTCAAAAGGTCATAACAAATGAAAGAAACCAACCTCTTTCTCTGAAAATGGGTGCCTAACATACAAAGACTGATAGACAATAAATGAATCCTTCAAAAAAATCTGGACTCAGCTATTGTTTATCTCAGAAAGAGATTAAAAATTTTATTTACCTAAGAAAAGAAATGTACACATATTGGAGAAATTTTCTGACATTGGTACATTGTAAATAGTTGTTTTATGTTATTAATAAATCTAGAGTTCTACAATAGAATCTAAACTTTATCCCATGACCTATTTTTTTTAAAGTAGCACTTATTGCCAAGACAAAGAACAGAGCAACATTCTACATATTAATATTACCAATTTGTCAACTTACGAGTATATGCTGTTTTGATGCTTCTCGAAACACAGCCCAATTTTTTGTGTAGTAATAACATTAGTTCAAGAGAATAGCAAATATACATCTCTACAACAAACTATCATAGCTTAACATTCAAAAATGAGAAAAGTCTTATATTTAACCATAACATTTCCATTTTACAACCTTCTCATAACTCTATTTTGAAGAGCTAACCTCTTAAGAGATAAAATTCATTCAGTAGACTGTTTAATAGACATTGACAATCTCATAGTCATTAAAAACGTGCAAGAAGACTTTATGATAACAAACACTCAGAGACCAGTAAATTGATTTTTTTGAAGTTGAGCTGAACTCAAACTTCACTTACAGATGTAAATGTTCCAATATGCACTATAAGACAAAATTACAGAGACAATAATTGCTAGGTGTGATTTAAAATCCAACTTTGCAATTTAATTTTTCCATATTTGCCATGAGGCCTTAAACCCTACGTTTGACTTATGACTCACAGATGAGAACATTGTATGTGTTCAAACACACGTATGTGTTTATTTTCTATTAAATAGTTTGATTTTATTTAACTATGTATGAAATTTCCTTACCTTTGGTTTTTGATGTTTCTCCTTCTCTGAAACATTGGATGGCTTTCTCTTGAGCATTTTGAATCCTGACTACTCCTAGTGAGTGCACTTTCTGCTGTTACAGAAACAACTGAAAATAGTCAGCAGTGTGCTGTCTAATGTACAGCATCAGATAAGGTTGAGCCCAGGGACCTGCCACTTCCTCCTTTGGTCAGGATATGACTTCAACATTTACATGGGTAATTTTTTTTTTCTTACGGTAATTCTTTGGTAACTCTTTATTGTTTTGCTGTATTCTATGAGGTATGTTCCAAATCTCATACTTAGACATGCCTGCAGTTACAAGAGCCGTAAGGATTTCAAAACAAAACTCATTATATAAAGGCAAAAATCTACAATGTATCCCATGGGTAGAAAAAAGAAAAATCAGAGACAATAACTGAAGTAAAACTTGAGATGTTGGCTTTCTATTATTAAAAAAAAAATAAAAGAATACTCAAGGTAGTCAAGTTTACATATATATATACACACATTTTTTTTTTCTTTTTTTCTTTTTTTGATACAGAGTCTCGCTCTGTCACCCAGGCTGGAGTGCAGGGGCATGATCTTGGCTCACCGCAACCTCCACCTCCCGGATTCAAGCGAGTCTCCTGCCTCAGCCTCCCGAGTAGCTGAAATTACAGGCACGTGCCACCATGCCTGGCTAATTTTTTGTATTTTTAGTAGAGATGGGGTTTCACCATGTTAGCCAAGATGGATCTCCTGACCTCGTGATTCGCCCACCTCAGCCTCCCAAAGTGCTGGGATTACAGGCATGATATATTTCTAAATAAACACTGTTAGAAGATGAAATAAATAAAAACTGTTAGACGACAAAATAAGTTAGACCTTAAACAATATTAATCCTACTTGAAGCATGTATGCATATATTTTAAAATATGGATTAGACCCATTCTAAATATAAATGGGAACCTGACTCTAAAAGTAAATGTTTATGCATATGTTACTTTTCTAATGTATTAAGATGTTGTAAAGTCCTGGTTAACAAAGAGATCAATTAAACAGAACCCCCAGTTAACCATATGTCTTTGTGCTACAAATGATGCCATATACTGATAATTGCTGTCCTGGTGATGAGTCAATGGATCAATGGTTTCTTCAAATGAAACGCCCAGAGCCTCTATTGAATAGGCCTAGTAGAGCTAATATGACTTACTAAGAGTTTCTTCATGGTTTTAAACTGTTTATTAGCATGAAAAAAGCAAAATACCCAGAAGTAAAAGGAAGAAGTTCAAGCTTTATTGTTAACTAGGGATTTACCAAAGGGAGACTTGCAAAATATATAAAACTCTGGTTCTATTTGAGCAACCCGGATTAAGAAAATACACCTAGATTTCTGTTTATAAATCCTCTGAATTGAAAAGCAGTAGTGCCGTATTCTTAATCAGCAGCTTTTCCACTGACTTTGTTTCTCAGACTTCCCTCACACTTCTAAGCCCCACTCCCTGAGGCCCAAATTTTACTAATTCATTTAACAAATGAGATTCAAATTTCACTAATTCATTTAATAAATATTAAATTGATTGTCTATTATGTGCTATCTGACAATATTTCAAACCTCTTGACTAGCTAAAAACAATCTGTTTTTGTTCTATAACAGAATTGAAAGAATATACTTTTCAAGATTATGGTTAATATGCCTATTATTTTATTACCAGGTAATAAAAGCAGACTTTTAATTTTGAGAATTATTGAGCTAGTGTTTTCGAATTCTGACACAGACAGAGAACACTGGAAAACCTGAGAATGCTGAGGTTGGGTAATTCCCTAGAAATACATCTCTTAGACTTTCAGTTAGGGCTTGGGTTAAGAAAGTAGGCTAGGCAGATCTTTTGTGTCATCTCTTAAGAAATTGAAAGTCATAAAAAATACATTTTTTAAGTGAACCTGTTGCACCCTCAACACCCCCTTTTCTTCATCTATGAATAAAAATTTAATTATGGAGTTGAATCAATAACAAAATGGCAATGATAATGCTTCTACTTACTACATGGCAGAGTTTTGTTGATAATAAAATGAAATATCAATAAAGGACATAGTTATTAGATGATTCATCATTTCAGTAATGTTTTGTGTCAAAAAATGTTTGTGAACTCTAAAAAGACATGATGTTTCAAACAGTTTGGGGCGGTGCTTGCTGTAGGTTATACTTCTCCAGTGTTTCTATAATACAATGCTAAAGAATAGAGAACACTCACATTTATGAGACCCATGTCTGGACTAGATGCGGTTTTTAAAAGTATTATACTCCAGCCAAAAAAAAAAAAAATATATATATATATATCCATTTATGGATCTCTAGGCACTTCACCATCTTTAACATTACAAGAAATATTTAAAATGTAAACAAAATAAGTATTTTCCTTCAAGTACAGGTGGAAAAGGAATTTTCTAATCATTCTTTCACTCAAGAAAAATGTTTTCTGGGGGTTAAAAGACAGATTTGACATTTGAGGTCCCATTCATTACCTATGCGAAACTTCTTGATCCCCAAAAAGATCAAGTGACAAGGTGGTAAATGTTTTTATCAATTATCTACTATTTTATAGAATTTGGAGACACCAAGATAGTTAGTGAGTGACACAGTGATCCAGCAAGCTCAAAAGTCACAGACGGACAGAACAAGAATGAAGTAGAGTCAGTACTGAGCACACCTAACTCCTGATCATGTTTAAACCACTAGGAAACCTGTTGCTTAACATGTGTTCTGAAATAGGGAAATTGCAAAAGCACAGTCTTGGTGCTTTACAATACCTTAATGGTCTTACATCCCAGACAGAATGGAACTTTGTGTACAATCTCTGTGTCACGAATCATGAGTAAAAATTTTAAAGAAATTGCAGTTGAATGACAAAGATTGAGGTGTATTTTTCAGGAAAGTAAGGTGAGCCATAAAAGGATTGTTTCAGCAATCCAACAAATATTTTATTTAGTGTATTGCTAAAACACAAATCATAAAATTCGAAGCATAGGTAGAAGGAAACTAGAGATCATGGGACATTCAAAGTGATGTCCTCGATTCTGAGACATTGAGGATCTCCATCTACATCTCTCTGCCTTCCACCATCAGGTTGAAGAATACAGTTAGATAGTAGTTTGGATTAATCCTACTCTACATTTTTTTTTTTTTTAGGACTTGTTCAATGGAACAATGGAACATTGAACACTTGTTCAATGGATGAAGGGTTTTCAAATCAAGTCTTTTAGAATGAAACTAGATTATCTGCATTGCTCTAACAGTTAAAACTTCTCTAACCTGTAGAGTTGGTTGGTCACAATCTTATGTATGCCTCCATGTATTACTGGGACAACCATGACCAAGGGATATTTTATTAACTCTAACTGAAAATCCTCCTGACTATACCTCAAGTGCTTTGTTACAGGAGGACAACAGAGAGACAAATTTCAAGAATTTGAAAATAAGCAAAATAAGGTTGTCATCACAGAGCACAATTCTGAAATTAACATTTAATATAAGAATAATCATTTTATAGAAAAAAAGAACTGTATTCCATTCAAACCTGTAGAATTTACTCATCTATGATTAAGAAAAGGAGTCATTCATACAAGTAACTTAACCTTGATAAATCCTCTCTTCTTTTGGGCCCCCTCAGAGCAGGCTTCTTTCTACAGTACAGGGAAGAGAATTGTATTCAAAGAAGTTGAGTGGGGATATTGTGTTCCTACCTGTTTGTGGCTTCACAGAAGTGGAGATCCTACAACATATTAAAAAAACTGTTTCTTTCTAAGGGTTTCCTGAAATAAGTACACACTGGCATCTGATGATGTTCTGTGCAATTCTGTATTTAATAATTCAGATGATGGTGCCAAGCTATATACAGGGGTCTTGGTGGTGTACTCTCCTCTAGTTATCTAGCTTATTCTTACCATAGGTGGATTAAACATCTCAACACCTCCTTGTTTGGATTTGGGAATTTAAGAGAAATGATGGAATGGATATTCCCCCTGGCCTATGGGGAGGGTGAAGGAAGTGGGGGGGTGGGGGGGACAGTTGCTTCCTTGTGAATCTCCTATATTTCCTAACTCTCTAAAGTTATTTACTCATTCCCTCTCTGGAGTTCCTGTTTACTGATTCCTTTCTCTAAGGGACCCAGCCCCTACCCAGCTCTTGAAATCCCTTCTAATGTGTTACTAATTGAAAAGCTGTACAGTCACTTTTGGCCGGGCGCGGTGGCTCAAGCCTGTAATCCCAGCACTTTGGGAGGCCGAGACGGGCAGATCACGCGGTCAGGAGATCCAGACCACCCTGGCTAACACGGTGAAATCCCGTCTCTACTAAAAATACAAAAAAAAAAAAAAAAAAATTAGCCGGGCGAGGTGGCGGGCGCCTGTAGTCCCAGCTACTCTGGAGGCTGAGGCAGGAGAATGGTGTGAACCCGGAAGGCAGAGCTTGCAGTGAGCTGAGATGCGGCCACTGCGCTCCAGCCTGGGCGACAGAGCGAGACTCCGTCTCAAAAAAAAAAAAAAAAAAAAAAAAAAAAAAGAAAAAAGAACAAAAAGAAAAGCTGTACAGTCACTTTTCTGCTTCTCCTGGTGACCTGCTCCAATAAGTGACAAGCTCATGTTTTGGGGAGATTAGGGGAAGATAAAATTCTGATTCTGTTAACAGGAAGTGGCAAGAAGATGGAAGCTACTGAGGTGTGCTGTTTCCAACAAGATGTGAAATCAAGCATATCTATCACAAAGACTAATTTCTTCTAAAAACTGGCCTCAAGTCTACATGAAAAATTAATATTTCACCTGTTAATTTCTCCTTATAAGACCTTGCCTGAGTTTCATTGCAGAGTTCCGAAAAAGTCAACTAACAACGATGAGGTGATACCCAAATAACTTCTAAATAATTAGTGAGTTTGGGGAGAATCTGAATTAATTTTACCTCAAACAGAAAAAGGACAATAACACAGACAAGTACTGGAAGTATCCATTCAAGTTGGTGAGTTAAAGTAAAAGAGAGCTTAGTCAACTTTGAGTATCTTAATTCTCCAGACAAGATAATCTATTGCATGGAGATTAACACATCATGCCATTTTTAGCTGGATTTCAGTAAACAAAAAATGTGTTTAACTACTTCCCTTTGTTTTTATTTTAAGCTCTATGAATAAATGATGATTTAACTCCTTGGGTAGATATGTCTACAGGAGATAAAGGCAGTATTCATATGGACATCAAGTACCTGGAATCTGTGATTGCCATTTCTCATTATAAATTTAAATACTGCCATTGTGGTTCATTAGAATGTATTCCCAGAAAAGGATCTACCCTTGATGTGCTCAAAATACTATGTTTCTGAGAGGTTAGAGTTGCTAGTCAGACTCTGGATATCTTGGGAAGCCTCTTAGAGAGCCTGGCCTGGAAAAATTACTGCTTATTTTAAATTTCCAAAGAGATAATGTAGCACATTATCTTGTTATCTCGGTTATAGAAGAAACAGATAATTGGGATACATAAAAAGGACCAATGATCTAAAATGAATGGTGAACTTAAAAAATCATACAGGATAAAACTGCCTTGAAGAGACAAAGAACTTCATAAATTACATCTATGCCTTACAAGATGTTTGAATGTAAGAGAAGACCGAGTACCAAGAATGAGTAGTATCAGTTCAAAGTGATTGGAAAAATTAGGGAGGCTGATAAAGTTTAAGATTCAAAATAAATGCAAATTACTCGGATTACTTCAATAAATTATAAGTATTTCCTTTCTAAGTGGTTTTAAAGTCATATAAGGACCATAATGTGGTTGACATAACAAATAATGATAAAATTTAATCCATTTATGATTAAAAGTTACAATATTCATGAAGTAATACTTCTCCAAGTTAATAACATTAATAATAATGACTGTCATCTTGAGTGTTTATTACATAAAAGAAATTATGCTGTGTGCTTTATAAATATTTTCAATATAATCTTCACAAAAATCTTCATGAGCTGGTACTAATATTATCATCCTCAACTTCCTGGTGGGGTTTGGTAGCGTGTCTAGTTTGCACAGCTAGGAAGTGGTGGAGTCAGGATTCAATCCAAAGCCTCAGCTCATAACCATCACTCTATGTCATAAGTAGGTCTTGGCATACCTAAATACCTGGCATAAAATGGGAATGATTAATTTGGCTGTTGGGGTCAGGAATGCTAAGAGCTAGGGGGGAGGGTGATGTTGAGTTGCTGGCTGCTGGTTGAAAAGAGAATTGGTTCAATCATTACATGTGTAAAAAAAATTGAAACCAGTAAATCTGCAACCAATCCAGAACCCTTTCCTATAATTAAGATTCAGTATCATGGGGACAAGTCTGCATTTCAGGCCCCTCTCCAACCCAAGCTACCTTGCTGTGACACTTATGGGCCCTCAATTCTACCCTTGATAATAATCATTGTCTCTAATTTTATGCTTACAAAAATGGGTGTAGGTAATCAGAGTACAAGCACAAATGAGACTTATGCACACTTTATGAAATTCCTTTCTATGAAGTTCCTTGGTGCTATGGTCTGAATGTTCATGTGGTCCCAAAATTCATATGTTGGAATTCTCACCCTCAAGGTGGAAGGTAATAGTAGGTAGGGCTTTTGGGAGAATTAGATCATGGGGACAGAACCTTTATGGATTGCATTAGTGCCTTCATAAAAGAGGCTGTAGAGACATCCCTCACTCCCACTTTTCCACAATGTGAAGACATAGCAAGAAGGTGCCATCTATGACCCAGGAAACAGGCCCTCACCAGAAGAGAAATCTCCTGATGCCTTCATCATGGACTTCCCAGCCTCTAAACTGTGAGAATGAATTTCTGTTGTTTGGAAGCTACCCCAAGTTTATGGTATTTTATTATAGCAGCCCAAATGGACTAAGTCACCTGTTTTTGTTAAGGCATCTATCTGTAAAGTTACTACCGCAAGCACATTCCGTTCTCTCCTTGAGTTGGAGGTTTAGCTCTCCAATTTCTGTTTCTAAAGAGTGTTTGTTATTCTCCCAATCTTTGGCTCTTAATTTTGTGTTTTTGCTTGCCTCAATATCAAATCCAAGTTGTGGTTATCATCTTCACATTTCTACAATATTGTTCCTTTCTACATTTCTAGATGTCATTTAAAGTTTTGCAAACATAAAAATACTTACACTAAAAAGGTCAGAAAACACAAGCACCCTCTCCCATCCTTCTCTATTCCTGGACTTCCTCTTTCAACTCTTTCGCTGATCCTTCCAATATTAAAAAAAAAAAAAAAAAAAGTTTCTAGTTGGTTAGGTTTCTTTTTCTAAATAATAGACCAGTATTTTCTTGATTTATGCATTAGGCATTATCTACTGATTCCTGTTTTTGTCCATGAGGATTTTGTACTCTTCTCACTTCCCAACTCCTTTATAATTATTTTGTTAAATCATTATTCACTATTTACATTATCATGATGTAAATAATTTATTCATGGCTGAGTCAAATAGTGTTTAATGCTTTATGTTCCTTTTGTTACCTATTTTTGGAATTTCTCCTGTCTTTCTTTTTATATGATTGGTTCTCTATATACTGTTAATATTTCCCCAATAAATGCTCTGGCAGGTATTTTAAGTGATTTGTTTCAAATATTTAATTTCAAACATCATACTTGTCATTTCAAATGCTCAAACACATTAGACGTTTTTTTTCTGTTCTAATGTGTTCTAACGTGGCTTAGTTGTTCTCCATTGAGGATGGAATGGAATTTCTCCTTAATCACTTCCAATTATCTCTTGGCCTAAGTCTCACATGATGTTTCTTTTCGTCTGCTCATTTGCAGAAACACACCTCCGTAACAGAAAAAGGGCACTTACATCCTTTTAGACCCTTCACATTTGAATGCTATGTTGACTTGAAATCAAATTCTAGCCTGGAAATCACTTTTTTTCTTAATATTCAGAAGGCTTCTCCAATTGTCTTCTAGCTTTCAGAGTGTTGAGAAGTCTGCACAAGCCATTGTGATTCCTGGTTTGTTGTGTATGGACTGTTTCCCTCTTTCTTTTTCTCTGCCTCTTTCCTCTATATTTTCTTTGTATCTTTAGTATATCCTAAAATGTCATACTATGTGTGTTGATATGGGTTATTTAAGAACTTCTCTTCAGGCCTATGTTACCTTGATAAGTTCTGCATCTCTCTTTCTTCTCTCCTTCTGGAAACTGATTAGTCCAATGTTCAACATACTGGATTGATACTCCCATTTTATTACATTGCTCTCTGTTTTTCATTTATTTGACTGTTAATTTTCCAACAAAATTCCATTACTCTTTCTACTAATTACTGTAAAAAATGTAATAAATATTTTATTTTAGCTAGGTTTTTAATTTGCATAAATACTTTCTGATTTTCCCCTTTTCACAACATTCTGTTCTTAAGTTTTGGAAAGGCAGTGACACGTAATGGTTACAAAGGTGGACTTTAACCATACTGCCTAGGTTCAAATCCTGACTGTCATTTACCTGGGTGCCCTTGACAAGTTATTTAGCCTTTCCATAAAATGCACATGATAGTAATGCTTGAAAGATATGGCTATGAGAATGGAAAGAGACACTATTATGGAGTTGTTGGAAAAGTGCTTGGCAGATACTAAACACTAGATAGTAACAAGTAAATACCTGGAATATATACTATTATCTTTCTGAAGTTATTAATTATCATTTTTACAATTTTCCTTCTATTCCCTTCATTCTCTTGCTTTATTCTGACTTCTTCTGTTTGCTTTGATTTCATTCTTTCATATTTAGGCTGTTATCAAATGTCTGGAGATTGTGCTCTGTAGATACATTACTAAGATCATGGTATGAAAACCCCAACTGGAAGTTCTACGTAAATGGGTGGGCTTGTCAGGTGATCAAGTAGCAAGGAAGCTTTTTGTTTTCTTTATTTTTTTTTAATTTTTTAATGTTTTTGAGACAAGGTCTTGCTCTGCCACCCAGGCTAGAATGCAGTGGCATAATCACGGCTCACTGCAGCCTTAACCTCCCAGGCTCAAGCAGTCCTCTCACTCAGCCTCCTAACTAGCTGGGGTTATAGGCATCCACCACAATGTCTGGCTTATTTTCTATTTCTTGTAGAGATGGGTTCTCACTGTCTTCCCAGACTAGTCTTGAACTCCTGGACTCAAGAAATTCTCCTGCTTGGCCTCCCAAGTGCTGGGATTACAAGCATGAATCACCACACCTACCCCGAGGAAGCTTTTTCATCAGAAGACCCTCAAATGCCAGTTTCTGGAGTTCGTTTCTTTGTGACTATTCAGGTCTATACATACTCACCTTTCCATGCCCTTCTGGGCTGTGGAGAAAAGAAAGTAGTTTCCTTGTTGCCTTCAGAGACTGAGCCTCTCAGGGCCTCTGTAGTGCACACTGACTAATTTCATTGCAGCCTCCTCGTCTACAATTTCTGAGATTGCAACTTGCTCCAATTCTCCAAAACATTAGTTGACATCCTTTCTATCCTTCTCCCAAATCTCTTTGTCTCTTTAGGTTTGCATCATCTTGGTAAATGTATGTAGCCATTTAAACAAAGTCTAGTTTTTGTCAACTATATTCCTTCACATTTTTTATTTTTTATTTTATTTTTTTTGAGACAGAGTCTCACTGTGTCGCCCAGGCTGGAGTGCAATGGCGCGATCTCGGCTCACTGCAAGCTCCTCCTCCCGGGTTCATGCCATTCTCCTGCCTCAGCCTCCCGAGTAGCTGGGACTACAGGCGCCCGCCACTACGCCCGGCTTTTTTGTATTTTTAGTAGAGACAGGGCTTCATGCTGTTAGCCAGGATGGTCTCGATCTCCTGACCTTGTGATCCGCCCGCCTCGGCCTCCCAAAGTGCTGGGATTACAGGTGTGAGCCACCGCGCCTGGCCTATTCCTTCACATTTTTATTAACTCCAAGTCTCTTCCTTCACCCTGCCCTTTAAAACATTTGCACATATCTATCTTATTTGCTCAGCTCCTAATTATATGAAAATATGGCAGGTGTTGATTCCTGTCAATACTATCCCTACCTTACAGCTTTCAGACTGGCGTAGGGACATGGCAGAATGACACAGTAGGAAGAAGGCAAGACACACACATGAAGCCTTTCCACTGAAGCCCATTCTTACGTTTAAGTGACTGTCCTTTCTCCACATTTTCATATTCTTCTCACGAGCACAAAAACACAGTATTCTGTGGAAGTTTGCCTTTTCATTGTTTATAAACAGGATAAAACAACCAAAACTCAAGTTTTTATTAAAAATCTTCAAAATAATTTTTAAACTTAAAATGTTATTCAGTACCACTGAATCGTGCCTCATTTGACAGAAAGGCAATTCTGTCCATATTACAATACTAACAGAACAAATTGATCTAAATTTTGCACAGAAGTGCTTTGTTATTAACTTTTATCTGAACATAGTACACTTCGTGTATAATATTAAAATCCCCTGCTTAATTCATACTTTATTCCCCAGAAGCAAAGAGGAAAGCAGATTGTACTGATCAATAGACCATGATTTCCTGTCTCTACCTACTGAAGAAAAAGGCAATTAATAGAATTTCATTGAAGAGATAGATATGAGCTTCCTTTCCTCAGAAAAGCTATTCTTAAACAGGAAGAGCAAGATCATTTCTATTTCCTTTCTATTTTCACTCATCAGAGTGACTAGATTATTTTTCAGGCCTGATCATTTGAAACTACAAAGTTGTAAAGCTATAGGAGAGAGTAACTGTAGTCTACTTCTTAAAACAATCAAAAGCCTCATATGATCTTCCTGCTATCAACTCTGAGAACAATATAATGATAAGATGAAATACTCCAATTGCATGTCAGTCAAAATCAAATTTCATATGTATATTACATAAATATGCATATATACTTAGGTATATATGTACGTGTATATGCATGTGTGTGTTCATACACATACACATATTAGGATGTTTCAATTAAATGGAATTCCACCTTTTCCTTGTAACATGAAGGGTAATAAAAGAGCTTCTTAGGAGACTGAGTATATTGTAAATAGGTGCACATTGCTTTCTCCCACCCCAACACACAAAGTGAGGTTTATACATGAAGTGCAAAGCCATAGCGAGGCGGGCCGCCTCGGAAACCTACCTGCATTCTAATTTTAAAGCATTTGCATGTGTCATTTGTGGGAAGAGGAAACAAAAATCTAGTGATCATTTACAGGATTTTAGAAACATGTTACCTGCAACTCAATTCTATTTTTTTCTCTAATAAGAAAACTTTTCCATAACATTTGCAGCCATGCTTATGAGAAATGAAAGAAAAATCTGGTTTTCTTTGTCAACTGAGTATATAATAAATCAAATATCCAAGTTAACATCTGTGCCCAGCAACATTCTCTCCAACCAGAATAATAATAATAATAATAATAATAATAACTGATTAACTACAAACCAATATCTGATTGGAGAGAAATCAGATTTCTTGTTATGTTTCCAAGGGCATGTAATTCTGACCTCCTGAAGTGGCCCTTGCAAGCAGTGAAACACTCAGACTATTAGTTTTTGGCTGAGCAGACCTGGCAGAAGAGTCTGCTTTTCCTTGTCCTACCCATCCACAGAGGCCCTGTGGTGTGAAGAGAACATGTGGACTTTGGAGGAGTGATGTAGAGTTGAGTTCAGACAAGCTACATGAACTTGAGCCTGACACCTGTCCTCTCTGAGTGTCAAATTTCCTCACTCATTAAAAGGAGAAAATAACATTTTTTTCATGAGATTATAGTTGGGATTAAATTGTGCAATATGCATAAAATTCCTGACACACAGACAGTCTTAACAAATACTCATTCCATCCTCTCTCCTTCAGGGACAAAAGTAGAAAGCATGAGATTCCTAGGAATTCAAATCCCATACTTCTTCTAGGACGTGGTCATAGTGTGACCCAGCTTCCGGGGAACACGTTCAACCCCTGTTTTCAAAGCCTGTACACACATCATTGCTCTTTTAACCTGGTGTTTTCTTGTCGTCACATGCTATAACGGTATTTGAATATGCTATTTATCCCCGGCTACCAGTTAAGGGAAATTTCTATGGGGAATTCACTTCTGCTTTCACTTAGATTTAGCATTTAACTGTGAATTTGCAATTGCACTTGACACAAATTGCACACTCTTTTCCATCACCAGGAAGGCTGGAACACCTCTGGCCTTTGCCTATCTATGCCATTCTCCTTTCTTTCTCTGACCTGGTCACGCTGGTGTCTCTGCACTTGGACCACCAGTCAGTTCTTTCCTATCCTGGGATTTTGCTCAAGTTCTTCCTTCTGCTGGAACTGCTTTTCCCTTTACTTTTGACATGGGTGGCTCCTTGTCATCAAAGTCTGCTTTCCTTCAGGCCACCTGTTCATGGAGGTCCTGTGGGGTGTGATGAGAGCATGTGGACTTTAGAGGAGTGATGGCATAAGCCTTCATGTCACCTCCACAAAGGGCTGTCTCCAAGCAAGCCCTTATAGATGCTTGATTGTTTTTACTGTTTTGATGATTTTTTGTGTTGCTGGTTTATTTTGGTTACTGGAAGGCAGAAGTTAGGACTATTGCTAACACCTGGCAGACAGGGGCTCAAGAAATGTTTGTTGAATAAATGAATCATCTCAACTGTATAGGTGTGCACATTTTGGGCCACCTCCTTGGATTGACAAGTAACAGGTTTAAAACTGCAGAATCCATACCCCTCAAAACTTAAAAGGATGATGGCAGGTAGAACAAATGTTGAATTAGACAATATCAGAAAAAAATTCAGCAAAAATTTGGAAACACACACACTACAAACCATTAAAAAAAAAAAATACTTTCGGCCGGGCACAGTGGCTCACATCTGTAATCCAATCACTTTGGAAGGCTGAGGCAGGTAGATCCACGTGAGCTCAGGAGCTCCAGGGCAGTCTGGGCAACATGGAGAAATCCCATCTTTACTAAAAATACAAAAAATTAGCCAGGCGTGGTGTTGCACACCTGTAGTCCCAGCTACTTGGGAGGCTGAAGCAGGAGAATCGTCTCAACCCAGAAGACAGAGATTGCAGTGAGCCGAGATCGCATCACTGCATGCCAACCTGGGCGACAGAGCAAGACTCCATCTAAAAAAATAAATAAATAAAATAAAAACTTTCTGCTGTATGGAGAAATTCATAAGATATGTCAAAATACCTTCCTAATGATGATAATGATCTATTATTGATCTTTATAACATTCTGTCCCATGGCTTCAACATCTTTTAACATAAATTGTTTTATTCTAACAGCTTTCCTGTGAAGTACTTATTCTGATTCTTATGCATATGAAAAACTATTTGAATTTCCTTTTCTACCGACTCAGCTCCTGATTCCAGGACTTCTAATTCTGAACCCACGAGTTCTCCTGCAAAGCATTCATTGAAATGAACTATCTCCTTACCCACTGAAAGAAATTATGCCGGTCCCATCTCCTCTAAAATCCTGGCCCTATAATTCTCTGAATGTTAGAACTTGACTTGAATTTGCCGACTCCTGTTTGTGCAGATAGTGTTTTAGAAAATCAACACTTCTCCTTTGGAAGAGAAAAGAAACTTTCTTTACAAGATAATAAATACATAGGGGAAAAACACGGGCTTTTGTTTGTCTAGTTTATGGTACAATCAGTATGTCATGTGGTTCATGCAAAAGCAGCTTCTTTATTTCAGCCAGCAAAGGTCATCTCTTCTGGCAACCAGTAGGTGAGCAGAATCCACTCAGTAGTATCACCTTACCAAGGCAGCAATGGGGAAACTACAGTAGTTTGTTGCTGGTCTTTAAACCAGCACAGCTTTGATCACCACCTTGGAAAACCCTAACAAGTTTAAGAGTTTTTTTCTATGACTGACTAATGTCTTGACTAGTGAAGGGCCCTTGGGAGAATCTCTCTCTGTCTCTCTTCTTTTTCCAGAGACAGGGGCTCTCTGGATTACCCAGGATGTAATTCAATAGCATGATTATGGCTCACTGTAGCATTGAACTCATGGGCTCCAGAGATCCTTCTAGGCCTCCTGTATTGCTAGGACTACAGGTGTGGGCCACCATGCCTGTCTAATTTTTTTTTTTCTTCTCTGCAGAGACAAGGTTATCCCTATGTTGCCAAGACTGGTCTTGAACTCTGGGCCTCAATTTATCCTCCCATTTCTGCTTCCCAAAGTGCTGGAATTACAGGTGTAAGCCACAAAGCTTGGCCTCAAAATCCCTCTTTCAGGCAGACAGAGATAAGAAATAATGGGATTTGAATTCCCCACAGGCATAATATATTGTTTCTGGGCTCCTCCCAGAGTTCTTGTCACAAGATTTGGAAGGAGGAAGTTTCATCTTATTTGTTTAACAATTATTTACCAAATGTCTATTACGGGCCTGGGACTCTATCAGGTGTCCAAAGATGAAAGGTATGAGCTGTGCCTTCCAAGATTTCACAGTTTAGTGGGAAAACAGGCAGATCAACAGAGAGTGAGAATCCAATGCAACATGTTCTGTATCAATCTGAGATGTGATAAGCAGTGAAAGCATAGATGATAAATTGTTAATTTGCCTGGAGAAGTTAGGAAATGTTTTACTAAAAATGCAATTCTTGAGAAAACATTTAGTGAAACAGAAATTTGTCAGGTGGACAAGATAAATGGAGGGCATCATCTGGCAATGGGCAGAGTATATGATAAGATTAGAGGCATGAAATGGGTACTAAAACCATCTTTGCAAGATTATGACAACAAGAAATCTGACACAGCTTACTCCATCTTGCTTCTGACCTCCAGGGTGTCCTTGGTCATTCCTGAGTGTAGGTCAAGCTAACTTGGAGAAGAATTTAGTTTATAGTTTAATCTTAAAGCAAAGATTAAACTTCAAAGCATGCCTCTTTCTTTGTTCAGGTAACACTATGCAGACAGGAGAGCTCTAATATAATGTTTTGGACCAAACTGAGAGAGAAGAGTGGTGATCTTTTCTGCATTCTGTATGTCTGTTTCATAGACAAGAAAACACTGAGGAAGTTTAGTGATCAACAAGCTTTAGAATTTTTGAAAATTGGAAGAAAGGTATATTTCTCTATTTCCTATCTCTGCTTCATGCTCCACATTTTAGTCAATGCCTTCTATCTAACCACAAATATAACTGTGTCCCTCTCTTGCTTCACAATGATTCTTCAATGGTTTCCCACCCCATATAAATGTATACATGCTCACCTTACATTCAACTCTACACTATTGAGCATAGTATATTAGTTTTCCAAGGCTGCCATAACAAAGTCGTACAAACTGGGTGGCTTACAGCAGCAGATATTATTGTCTCAGTACTGGAGGCTATAAGTCCAAAACTGAACTGTCTTTGTAAAACTAATGAAAGGCCACAATGTTAGGCTTTTATGAGAGGGGCTTGAACACTGATAAGATAGACACAGTTTCTAGAATTCCTTACTGCTCAAGGGTCATGTAGCCAGAGGTTACAATATTTGCGACTTCCCCAATTTCTCCTATAGATAGTATCGCTACTGTAGAATCTAAGATCAGTTTTTTGAGATATCTTTCACACTGCCCCACCCAGACTCATGACTCAACTGGTCACGTGGCCTCATCCAGAGGCAGACTCAGTGCCCGAGGGCCATTTTCAACACTCTGTGATTTCAGTCCCCAGAGGAAATCAGAAGCAGCCATTTCTTAACCCCCTGCCCACAAAATTGTCCATAAAAACCACCTCCAAGCCTTTGGGGAGACTGAATTGAGTGATAACTCTAGTTCTTCTGCATGGGCTGGCCTCAATCAATTAAATTCTTCTCTACTGCAATGCCATAGTTTCAGTGGATTTATGTTGTTTGCGTAGTTGGCAGGAAAACCTGTTGGGCAAATACAATATGGTCTAGAACTGAGGAATAATTCCCTACATCAAATGTATATGATAAATAATGAGAAAGATGTGGGAGGGGGATGACAGGTGTTAGTTTACAGCTAGATTCTGAAGCATTTGGATGGCATGTGTTATGGGTTGAACTGTATGGCCAAAAAAGACATGTTGAATTTCTGACCCCCAGCACCTCAGATTGTGACCTTATTTGGAAATACAATTGTTGCCAATGTAATTAGTTTAGTTAAGATGAGGTCATATGAAGTAGGGTGAACCCTTAATTCAATAAAACTAGTGTCCTTGAAAGAAGAGGGAAACTTGGACACCCACATGCACAAAGGGATGACCATATAAGAACAAACAGGGAGACTGGCCGTGTGAAGATGGAGGCAGTTAGTGGAATTATGCCACCATGAATCAAGGAGTGCCTAATGCCCAGGGTTATCAGAAGCTGAAGAAACAAGGAAGGAGTCTCTCCTAGAGGCTTTGAAAAGAACATGACTCTGCCAATACCTTGATTTTGGACTTTTAGCCTCCAGAACTGAGACAATAATATCTGCTGCTGCAAGCCACCCAGTTCGTATAACTTTGTTATGGCAGCCTTGGAAAACTAATATACTATGCTCAATAGTGTAGAGTTGAATGTAAGGTGAGCATATATACATTTATATGGGGTGGGGAACCATTGAAAAACCATTGTGAAGCAAGAGAGGGCCACATTTATATTTGTGGTTAGATAGAAGGCATTCACTAAAATGTGGAGCATGAAGTAGAGATGGGAAATAGATATACCCTTCTTCCAATTTTCAAAATTTCCAAAGCTTGTTCATCACTAAACTTCCTCAGTGTTTTCTTGTCTATGAAACAGACATACAGCATGCAGAAAACATCACCCCTCTTCTTCTCTCAGTTTGGTCCAAAACGTTATATTAGAGCTCTCCTGTCTGCGTAACGTTACCTGAACAAAGAAAGAGACATGCTTTGAAATTTAATCCTGCCAGATCCCCTTACTTAATGATGGGAATGTCACAATGAAAAATGATAGTACTAATATAATAATATGGACTCTTAAAATGATTTTGATATTGATATTTTTATGATTAAAAAATTCAGTTGAAAACTCATCACCATGAAATGAATAAAATTAATATTCCAGTATCAAGCAATTTGACTTCCCAGAATTGTTTTTCTTGATCTTTATCCTAATTAGAAAAATGAATTCATATCCATATCTTGAACTATCTACTCCCATGCAAGCAAAAATGCTAAGAAGTATTCTATAAGTAAGATCAATACTAAGGATACTGTAATATAGCTGTAATTTTCTGTTACGTGTATTTCCTCCAATGTAATGAACTGTTATGATAATTGGTAGCTTTAATGAAAGCAAATGACTTCTGTCTAATTTGGGTAGGTTGTATACCAAGGTATGATGTTCCTAAGTCTATGTACTCTTTAGCTGTTTCTAATCTTGGATAGTTTAAATAGTTCTTACTATAAATGCAGAAAAACTGAGTATGTTTTCAGTATTTCAAACAACATAAATGCACATGCACACACTCTACAAGTCATATATCTTTACCGAAATGACCAAATTCACTAGAGAGCAAGGAGACACTGCTGAGGCATTCTGATTCACATTCTGCAAAGTCATCATAACCTCCTGAGACACAACATGTCTTTGCATATATGAGTAAATAGTTTAACAACTATAAGATATGTCCCAATATATCTTTCATTTCATTTACTGGAATACCAAAACTGACACTGATGCCAAAATATTAATTATATGAAATAACCAAAAATGTAAAGTCTATGTTTCTAATTGAATTATATTGAAGGAGAAATTTAACCCGATGTCACTTTGTTTTGAACACGAATTACACAGTGATATTATTGAATTAAGACGCTGTAAGTATGAAAAACTTTTGTGTACACAATTTAGTATTCAGATGTCTTTGGTACTTTTATGTAAAATCATAAAACTTATTTGGGAAAGTTAAGGCTCGGAGAAGAGCTGAAGAAGCTCAATTTAAGGGGGAATAAAAAATAAAGCTGAGAGCAGCACTGGGTCTAGAGCCCAAGTGTCCCACTTGTGGCACAAATATAGTGTAGTCTTATCACATGAGTGACCTTCTTCCCCAGTTACTAAGCCTTGGGTACAAAAACAACAGTGCTTTCTATACTTAGTGATTCATAAAAAATGATATTTTAGAGAGATGAGTGGCCTTAAGCAGAATTGCACAATAGTTTCTTACCCTGCAAATCAAATGTTCTCCAAGGAAAGAACAGGTATAAAATACTTGGAAGGAGCTGTGAATGCCCCATGTCAGCAATTGACATATGTGTCAGCATAAGTAGTGGTAGAATTATCTCAGTAGGAGAAGATTTAACAAGAATATAGGTACCATTAAGATTAGTAGCAAAAGCGAACCAAAAATCGCTTGTATCTGCATGGGGTGGTCAAGTTGGGTATACTTACCTACCTACTGGCATTCATTCATTTTGTCATTCCTTTACCCCAACACCATTTTCGAGTTCCTACTATATGTCCAGCATTGGTAAATACATTCATTTTTTAAAAGTCTGATTTGCTTACACTATCTGGATTTTTTTAAATGACTAATGTCTGGTTCTGAACCCATGCCATTGATTTCAAATCAGATAATCTAAGAGGACCTTAGATGCCTCCATACTGACTTGAAGAAGAGTTTTATGGAGACACAGATGGAGAATATGGATTATATGTTTAAAAGCCACCATTTCCCATACTCTCATACTCAATCTCATTCATTATTAAAGCATAGAAGTAGATGAGAAGAAGGGAGATTTCTTGGAAGAGCAAAATGAGCAAAATGAGCAAACATTTATTGATCATCTGCTGTAGATTACTGCATCTCACTAAATCCTCGTAACAACAGTATCAAGTGTTATTGTCTCCTGTGTTGCAAAGAGGAAACTGTGGGACAAAACAGCGAACTCACCTAAAGACAAAAAGCTAACTAGTAGTCAAGAGGTAAACCCAGGCCTGTCTGACACCACTACACCACACAGCCAAACCTGTTGTGCAGAAGAAAACTCACAAGCAAATGAGTGGAGAAAGATGCTAAACCAAAAGCAACTCCATGCATTTCTTTAGCAGTTGGCTGTACATCTAAAGCTTGATTTTATAATCAAAGAAGATAGCCTCTTTATCCTTTTCCTCCTTCCCTTCTTCTGGGTTCGTTCATTTCATTGTCTACTTTGTAATTCCTTTCCAAGTGCTCACTATGCTGTCACCTTCTCCTTAGACCCAAGGGAGTATTTTTTCAGGAGCAGTCAGAGGAGGAAACTGAAGGCTGGGGAAGATCACTCCAAATCCACTCAGGCGGCAAAGTTACAGCATGCATAATTTCCAAAGCAGGGTTCAGGCTTCAAAGGAATGGAGAAGCAACTGAAATTGAGCAGAGAGACAACAAAATGGGCACACCAGGGAGCTTGTAAAACCCAGAAGGAAAAAGAACATGTTTTGGGCTGGGAGCGGTGGCTCACGCCTGTAATCCCAGCACTTTGGGAGGCTGAGGGGGAGGTAGGTGGATCACTTGAGGTCAGGAGTTCAAGACCAGCCTGGACAACGTGGTGAAAACCCATCTCTACTTAAAAATACAAAAATTAGCTGGGCATGGTGGCATGTGCCTGTAATCCCAGCTTCTTGGGGGGCTAAGGCAGGAAAATCACTTTAACCCAAGAGGCAGAGGTTGCAGCGAGCTAAGATCACACCACTGCACTCCAGCCTGGGGAACAGGGCAAGACTCTATTAAAAAAACAAACAAACAAACAAACAAAAAAACATGTTTTGGTTTGTGTACATCACAGAAGGCCTCCAAGATGCAGGGAAAATATTGTCAATGACTCGTCCTCTATTGATAACATTAGCTTTTATACCAGGAGCCATGCTGAGAAGTTCAGAGACAGTGTTAAACTGCCAAAACAAGTCAATGAACTCAACAAAATGCATTTCTTACACATAAATCTACAATTGCCTTGCTAGTTTTGTGATGCAACTTTCTGAAATATGTGTTTACTTCCTTTTAACATGGGTTCTTGGCCTCCATCTATATACCAATCAGAGACCTAAGCACCAGCACATAAAATATCTCTTAGCATCCTAACCATAAGTCTGGGAGAAAGCTTTATTTTTCCCACCACACAGAAAAGGGACTGGGGATCAGACAGTAGTGTTACTGCGGATGTCATGGATTCCAAATTTAAACTCAGGATTCCTTCCTTTAAAGTCTAGCGGTCTTTCTCTGATACCATGCTACATAAACTTTTCAACATCATGATGAATAGATACAATGCTAGCCACAATAAACGTGCAAAAATGCTCTGAAGATATTAGGAGTTCAATAAATATTTGGTGATTGGTAGATTTGTATAATTTCAAAAGGCGAACCAATGTACTTTGTCTGCTTGCCAATGGGACGTATGTCTAGACCATGAAAATAACAGGAACACATAATAATTTATTCACTTCCAGTTACCTATCTGCAGATGGACTTGCTCATTGGTTCCGTTTTTGTTGTTAGTAAAGACATAATCTTACCTTTTTAACAATTTTCCCAGATCCACAAAGGGCAAGCTGCTACTCTAGTTGACAACTCATTGGCAGTAACCACATTTAGAGTCAGTTGTGTTTTAGTCAAAGGAGACGTTTCTCCACTTTCATCTGAATTGAAGTAATGCACAACAAGTATAGCTGTCAAATTTACTAATTGTGTTGAATAAGGATATCCAAGTGTTGCAAGACCATCAGAAAAAGCACGTTACAAAAGCTAAGTACTCAATTTCAAAAAGCTTTTTAACATTAGTATTTCAAAATCATTAATTTTGTTACCATTTAACACCAGTGATGTTCATTTCCCACAATCTATTCTGACATTTAAAGGAACATTTTTAAAGTATCTCTTGCATCATATAAGCCTACCACCATATAATACCACTTAAAAATTACTGCATTTTACAAAGGTAAAGGCAGGGGGAGGTTGGCCCATGAAAAATCTAATAAAACCTTATTCACATATATATATATATATATATATATATATATTTTGAGACAAGGTCTCACTTTGTCATCCAGGCTGTAGTGCAGTGGTACGATCTTGGCTCGCTACAACCTGCCTCCTGGGTTCAAGCGATTCTCTTGCCTCAACCTCCCGAGTAGCTGGGGTTACAGGTGTGCACCAGCATGCCTTGCTAATTTTTGTATTTTTAGTAGAGATGGGATTTCACCGTATTGGCCAGGTTGGTCCTGAACTCCTGACCACAAGTAATCTGCCCGCATCGGCCTCCCAAAGTGCTGGGATTACAGGGGTAAGCCACCGCACCTGGCCTTTCTCATATTTCTTTTTGAGCCATGTTAGTGTTATCCAATACAAAGAAACACACACATGCACACCACCTAGAGACCTATTGTCATGGTTCAAACATCTTAGGATATAGAGATCATGACCAAACAATATTGGAAACTTACTAAAGTAAGTAGGCTTTATGATTAGTAAATTGGGCATTTTCTTTGATCCTCTGACAGAGGAGATCACTTTTGCTCCTCAATGATTGGTTGAATGCTATGTCAGGTGCCTTAGGTCATACAGAGTGGTATTGACAGAGGGTTTCATGGCTCCTAGAACCACAAGAAGGCAATCCACTGAAACATCCATACCAGGGAGGCATTGTCAGAAGAGAGAAAGGAAAATAAAAGTAAAGAACATAAAAGAGTAGCCGTAAATTAGAGGAAGTTGCACGAATAAGTCAGGTGAATGGTTTTTAATCCATCTTGGATGGCAAGCTTGAAAAAAAAAATACAAAAAATGACCCAGTTCAGAGAATCAGATTTTATTTACATAAATATCAAAAAAAGAGATTATTTTAAAATGATAAAAATTATTTAATTTAAAAGCATTTTGTAAAATCTGGAAGATACATGGTAAGTGAACTTGTGGTTTGTTAATACCCTTTGCTTGGGGATTTTTCTACTCCACGATTTATGAAAAGTCCCAAATACTCTCTAATGGGATTTTTAGCTCAGTTGGTTGGAAAGCACAAAACTACCTCTGGGGATTTATCCACCGCACCCATTAGAGGCTCTGTACACTCTTCCAGCTGATCCTAAAGGCCTTGAGTACTGAGCATTACTAAGGGACACCCACTTCATTCCTGGTATCCTTTTCTCTTTTCTGTGCTCTTAGTGTGAGGTCCTAAGGTGATGTGTATGGCAAGAATGGGACTAAGAAGGCCTTGACTGAAACCACAGCTCAGCCCTGAAACTGATGGACCTTGGGCAAGTTCCTCAATCTCGGTGCCCTGTTGCCTCTCATTTGGAAAATTAAATTGCCTGCTTTACAGGATTGTTGTGCCTTCCGGATTTAATAACTTGTGAAAATAATATATATATGAGAGATTCTCAAAAAGACTTCTTGGATAGGTGAAAATGAAACTGAAAAATCAGAGAATAATAAATGGTGTTCCTTTATTCAGAAGTTATTCTCAAACTTTGGTGAGAACAAAATATCACCTAAGCAGCTTTTGAAATGATGTCCATTCTAGAAATTCTGATTCAGTAAGTCTGGATTAAGCAAACATTACTATCATGGAACCACACATTGAGAAATACAGCTTTAGAACATAGTATTCAATCAAAATTGTAAAACAAATACTGGTTTTATTTGAGAACATTATATGCAGTGATTCCTTCTTTAATGACGTATCTCTCACTTAAGTGTTCAGGTTTATAAGGCCTCTGATTCTCAATTAGAATGAGTTTCCTATGTCCCCTTCATGAATAGAACTATATCAATGTTTCACATCTAAGCAGCACTGAATTCTAATAAGTGTGCCACTGTAAGGCAGCCAACTATGGAATGGTGATTGGAAAAACACCACACATTGTTTCTTGCCTACTTATTTTAAAACTGGGTAATAAAAGGTGTTCACCATTTTGCCATGTAAGGTACTAAGTTCGGAAATATTTTCACGGACATCGGGTCTTCCCCCCCCGTGATGGCTTCATATAATCCACAACTACTCTTCATTCCTTCATAAAGTTGATCCATGAGTATTTATTCATGGAAGAGGTCTTAGTGGTCATCTAGTAGTATCCATTTATTTTACAGCTAAAGAAACCCCAGCTAATGTCAGCTGGCTTGTCCTCCAACCCAGAATCTTCACAAATGAAGTTTCCCTTCCAACGGAAGCCTAATTGAGAGCCAAGTCTACACTCGAAAAGATTTCCCCACTGAGTCTAACTTTGCTATCCAGTGTTAAAAGGGAATCCAGTGTCTTAAATCATAGCATTAGTAGTAATTCCTTCGTGTACATAAGTGCACAACATTTAGGTTCACCTCCTTCACAGTATCTTACTGATAATATAAGAAAGCAGGATGACAGATTCATTTCACACAAAAATGCACTCCTTCAAAATAACAAAATAACCAGAATTCATTTTACTTCAGATCCTGAAAGTCCAGCAGTAAGAAACATTAAAAAGGCCAGGTATGGTAGCTTCATGCCTATAATCTCAGCAGTTTGGGAGGCTGGAAACAGGATCACTTGAATCCAGGAGTTCAAGACCAGCCTAGGTAACATAGCGAGACCTCACCTCTATTTAAAAAAAAAAAAAAAAAAAAATAGCTGGGCATGGTGTCACATGCCTATAGTCCTGTCTACTTGGGAGCCTGAGGCGGGAGGATGGCTTGAGCCAGGCAGATAGAGGCTGCAGTGAGCTGTGACTGCACTGTTGCAGTGCAGCCTGGGCAACAGAGCCAGACCGTGTCTCTAAACAAAAACAAATTGCATTTGAAAGTTACTTCTTCTGAAAAGATAATTCTCTCCCACATTCCACAGTAAAATAAATGAATTCATTTTGGCTGACTGCTGTTTTGGGTTATTTCCCCATTTTTCTTAGATGTGTACAAAAAATTAGTGCTGATGATATTTTAATCTGAACCTTCATCTGCTCTTTTGATAGATTTTTTTCCCAGAATTTTTTCTGTTAACCCAAGCCCACACAGCCAGCAAAACTCCCAAGAATCTTGCCGCCAATTTTCCTTTTCAATTGTATAAAGTTTTGAAAGTTATTGATTCTGCAAATGTGAAAAATTAACTTATCAAAATATAGCATACATAAAATGGGAACTGGCCAAAGAAACACAAGGAATATTGTTTTAACTGGAAGTTCTATCATTAACTGCTGCAATTACTGTATTCCTGATATGGCTTTGTGCAATATATTTATCACAATATGGGAACGGTTTAATCTACTCCATACAGAGAGCAGTAGGAGCTCTCAGTGGCCTCAAAATATGATGGTTCTTGCCACAAACAACTAATCTAAATTTCTTGCAGATGGCAGGCCTAACTTTTTCTCTCTAAAAGGAAATAACTCTCCTCCAAAAGTCAAATTTGGTTTTAAAACTATGGTGTCTTTAACCACTTTTTCCCCCCAGTTTTTCAGTTGACACTTTGTCATGAGTTACAGTGGCTTGCATTAATCACTCTGGATTCATAAAGAAAGTATTTTGTGGTAGTTGACTATCACATGCAAGAAACTAAGTGCCCTTTGCGGGTGACTGCGCAGGTACCTCTGATTTCTTGCCAAATCATTCAGAATGCCGCAAATCCATTAAATCTCTCCACAGGGAGGAAAAAATTCCCGCATTCTAGAGAGAGAATTTATGAGTTCATTTCAATCACCACAAATGAAAGCCACCCTTAATATTCATTAGAGATTTTACAGTGGCAATATACATTATCTATTCATATGCCCCTCTAAAAGGCCAATTTCCCTTGAAACCTTGCATGGCTCCAAGCCACTCCTTGTAGAAACAATGGCCTATGTCCAAGTGGAATCGGGGAGGCAAATGGATGACATTTCCTTATCCATTGGTAATAATTCCACTAAGCCACTATGGTGGCTATGAGTTTCTGAGCTTTAAAAATTAAAGGACAGATTAGGAATGTGCAGTCATGTCATTGTATCACTTCTCTGCTGTCATCTGTGACCATATGCCCTAAATTGAATAGAGCTTTTCGGTTGGCATCACAAGAGGTGACTTTTGAAACTGACATTTCTTTCATTTGGAGAAATGTATATGTTGGAGACATAATTCTATGAGCCTGAGTGCTTTCCATTAATCTCCGTCTTTCTACCACCATAGTTCATGCCACCATCATCTTTCATCTGTTTTCTCTGCAAATCTATTTTCTTCACTGTATGTAGAGTGATCTTTCCAAAATATCAACTTAAGCCTCATCTCCTCAACAAATCAACAAGAAATGCCAAAATAAGCCCTTGGCTTAAAGCAGTTTTTGCATAGCTTCCTCATTGCTTTTAGGGAAGACACAGCAAAACAGCATAACCTGTAAGACCATATGTGGTCTGACTCCTTCCTCAGTTTTACTTTGTCCCACATCTCCGTGTTTTCTCTCCCAGCCATTATGAATTCTCGTTCTCCTTATTTGGAGTTAGTTAACTCTTCTCTTCCATCACATTTGAACTCAATCATCACTACCCCTGAAAGCATTTTCTGACTCCTTCACTAGGTCAAATTTACCTATTATTGGCCTTCACAGAACCATGTAACAATCATAGCTCTTATCAAATCTGGCATTTCATGTTTATTTATGTGATTAAATATATTTTTGTTTCTAATTAGACTATGGGGTTCACAATAATCTGCTTCTACCCAACAGTTTATCCTCCTTATCTGGCATGATGTAAATACTCAAAACAAATTGTTGAGTAAATGAATAAATCAGTTCTTGATTTTAACACATCTTGTGCCCTGGCTGAAAAATCTTTTCTATGGGTGAGACATGGGCTTCCACTGGGGTTGGGCTTGAGGTGAGCTGCAATAAAGCCATATTTCTAGTCCAATTATTCATCAGTATGGTTGTATTTAATAACTGGGAACCATGAGATGCATAAAGATCTTACACTGAATATTCATAAGGGTTTTTAGAGTGAATTCAACCACTTGCTTTACAACTTCCCAGGAAGGAGAGGGAACATGAATTTCTTTCCTTCATTTTTCATTCTTTCTGCAAAAGGTGGTTATGACTGAGCGATATATTATGACTTTGAAATAAAATAGCATGAAATGCATATGTGATGTGGCTATGATAAAATATATGAGAGGAGTTTTAAAAAGCTAACTTCATTTTACATACGCAAGACACTGTCAATACAATCATAATTTGGGAGGTCAGAAAAGGGCAATGGTGATGCCAGCACATACACTTCAGCCTCTTCTTCTTTTTGTCTGTTTTCCCCAGTGACTCAGGCACGGTGTCGCTAAAGTACCCCCAAGAAGCTAAAAGTAGACTCTCACCCATTGCTCACTGTATACATTTCAGTGAGTTAGCTCCAGTTTTCTTATTTCCAGGGAGATAAATGGGCAAACTATATGAAATAATCTTAAAAACTACTGGAAACCACCAACGTAAATTCAGTGCAACATTTTCTCATGTAATACAGAATTGCTCGGAATTGTCGATGGTGACATCCTAATGCAAGAACCTATCTTTGTCACCATTGTGGCCACACAGCTCAGGGAAATACCTGATATATCATAGATACTATGCTGTTGTTTACTGAATGACAAATAATTAGAAACAGATAATAAATTATAATTAAATGATAATAATTTCCCTTGAAAATAATAGCTTTTCTTCATTAAGTTCCAATTAGGTGTCAGGTACAGTTAAACATGTTACATACATTATCTAGTCCAATTCTTACTAGAATTCCACAAAGAAATCTTTGTTTTCCATTTGATAGATATGAAACTGAAACTCAGAGAAATGAAGTGACTTAACGGTTACACAGACAGTCAATGGTGAGGCCACAGTTGAAGGCCAGGCTTATTTGACTCATGGAGTTTCCACCATATGCTGCTTCTCTTTACTGCCATGGTTATTTATATATCTGCTGCAAAATTTAAAGACAGCTTAATGACAGAAAAGTCTGGACTAAGAGTTAGGAGGATTATGTTCAGCATCAGCTCTGCCATCATGTGCTTTGGGATCTCAGGTAATTCACTTAATCTTCATGCACCTCAGTTTCTCTATCTGTGAAATGGCAGTAATACTCTGCCTAATTCATAGAGTTAGCATAAGAGCAAATGTGAGAAAAGCTATATTGCACCTTGAAGGCAGGGTCTCTAATTATCAAGCTGTTAAACCCCTACTTTTAATCAGCACTTTCACAGGCAAGATGTCATTTTATACTGCAAGCTGGGAACTGATGTTTCCATTTTTCTAGATGAGATAAGTAAGAGTAAGTTACTAACCTAGTCTAAAAAATTACAAAGCTAACTGTCGCAAGAACGGAAAACCAAACACTGCATGTTCTCGCTCATAGGTGGGAATTGAACAATGAGATCACTTGGACATGGGAAGGGGAACATCACACACCGGGGCCCATTATCGGGAGGGGGGAGGGGGAGAGGGGAGGGATGGCATTGGGAGTTATACCTGATGCAAATGATGAGTTGATGGGTGCTGACGAGTTGATGGGTGCAGCACACCAACATGGCACAAGTATACATATGTAACAAACCTGCACGTTGTGCACATGTGCCCTAGAACTTAAAGTATAATAAAAATAAAAAATAATAAATAATAAAAAAAATTACAAAGCCATGATCTTTGCAGAAAAACTTTGGATTTTCTGTATATTTCAGCTTAAAATCCTGCTCTGCCACCTGCATAAATCAGTTATCCTCTTTGAGCTTCAGATTTCTACCATTAAAATGGAAATAATGATACCATGATACCATCTTACTGAATCATAACACAATTAAAAGAATATATAAAAGTACCTGAAATAAAGTCAAGTGCTAAGTCAATGGTGACCGTGATTATCACAATGTGTCTCTGTGCTGAAAACAAGATTTCAAAGGCATGGACCACTCAAGGTGGCACCTAGTGTGTATGTGATGATGGGTGGGGGTCAGGGTGATGGTGGCAAAAGCAGATGTCTCTCTCCAACCAAGCACTCTTTACGTCGCATAGACCCTGATCTTCTGCTCCCTTCTACGGTCTTACTTAAACTTCACCCATCCATTTTTTCAAAGCAGGCTTTCCTCCTCTGAAATAGCATGTAAAAGGATTTTTAAAGTACTTCTGGTTTGAATGGTGAGGGCTCCTGAGAATGAAAATGAAAATTCTGGTTCATGAAGAAGTTTCTGTAGCCCTGAACTGAACTCATATGCATAGTTGCTGGTTCTGGCTTACATTGCTTAAGTTATGGCTGATGCATCCAAAGACCATGAGGGAGAGAGAAAGTAGATGGGATAGAGAAAGTGTAGTTGTTCAGAAAACAAAACAAAAACAAAAACAAAACCCTAAACCTAAACCAGCTTAGGTAAAGGTAAAAAATGTAGAAATAAGGCCAACATGCGTCATCTGAAGAAAATTGCTTTGAAAAATTAGAAAGAAACCTTTATGTACAAGTCTTTTTCTGCACATATAATTTATCTTCCTCATTGTATCCTTATGACCCAAACTATTGAAGACAGCAAGGATCTTAAATATGATCAATATTCTCCTCCATTCCAAAGATGAGGAGGTAGAAGCCCGTGAGATGAAGCAATTTGACCCAAAAAGATCCTACTATGACAGAGCTGAGCTCACAGCTGACTCTTCTGGCTTTGAGCAGTATTCCTTTGAGGGTATAACACAGCCTCTAACACACCATGTTACACATGCAAAATATGTCTTTTCTATAGTTTGCTTAGCAATATTTGAATTATGAACATATTTCTTTGCAATAAAAGAAAATTTGGCAACACTCGGAGCATCTGCCAAGGCTCATTATATGTTCTAATGAGCTCATTCAAATGTTCTAACATTCAGGCTTCTCTCCTGCCAAAGATTGATGTCCAGCTTTGGTGATTTGCTTCCTTCTGTTGAAGCATGAAAGAGAGGCTCTAAGTAGAAAGGCCATTTAGGTCTCTGATGGCTAATGAGCAGATTGGGCCCCCCTCAGATTGTCCATAATTGTCTTCCTCCTTCTATTTGAGAATCCAATGAAACAAATTCCAACTTCCGTTGTGAAATTCAAAATGTAGTTATAATTGATTATCATGGATCCTATTTCATGATCATAAGAACTAATCTAAATTATAAATGTTTTATGATGACTAGGAAGATTTTACTATAAGGAGTATCAATTCAACTTTCTTCTTAATATGATGCACTTGAGTAAACAAGCACAGACTGAAAAACACACGAAGAGAGAGAAGGAGCAAAATCCTTAGGGTAATTCATGAAGAAGAGGGATTCTTGGTTTCCATAACAATTCTATAACTCGATCACAGGACTATTATTTTCACATATGCATGAAGTTTGTGTAATTGGGAAAAGCCAAACATCAACCCAAACGATTTGACTGGTTTGAATGCTGTGTCTCAAAAGTCTAATCTAATAATATCTCTATTATCTTGGGTTTCCAGACTAATACTTCACACTTACAGAGAAATTACATTTTGTCCTTTTATCTTTATTTTTATTGTAAAAGATTTTATTGGAAAAGACACTTAAACATTTTATGCACATTTACGATTTACTTTCTTCATATTCAACCTAAGGAATTTCCATAAACCTGACATCTTCTACTATTATAATATCTCATATTTTATGTGTTTATTCTATAAGCTCTTCTTTAGCTAATAAAAAATGTGTTCACATGTCTGGCTAGACCTTTTTTCAAGCTTATTTTATATACAGGTACTACAAAGTGTTTGCCATTTTACTGAATTTTTACACCAAAAATTGCGATTACTTATTCTTCCATTTTACCATTTTCTTTTAATAAGATCTCATAAACTCTCTTGTCCACCCCTTCTCCTAACACACATGCATACTTCTAAGGCTCCCAAGTTCACAGGCTGGATGTCTTAGGAGGCACCTTACATGACTTTGCTAAATAAGTGAATAAATGGACAAATGAATGAATAAGCTATTGCAGAATCTCCTAATTTTCAAATTCTTCTCTCTTGGGTAAATACTGATTCTTCTACCATCAAACATTAAATTGGTCATAATTAAAATTTCATCATATAAAATTGTCATAATTAATGATTATTTTCTTGCTCACTTTAAATTTATAAAATTATTTTTAGAATCTTGATTGTCAAGTATATTAATTTCAGCACAGACTGTAGCAAGTATAGATATGTTTTGGCATTTTTGTATCACATTTTCCTATTTATCTTTTTGAAATTCTCAGTCCAGATTGCCATTTATGATGCTTTCTTTTCCACAAGTGGTCCAAATATATTTGCTGAAACTTTTTACCTTTCCATCCTACTATAATTCCACTGCAAAAAAGTAAAATTTAAAGCTGTTCCAACAAGCGGTTTTTGATGTTGGAGATGAAACACAAGGGTGTTAAATTATGAGGAATTATGTATTGATAGTTCACAGCCTACCTTCTTCTGGGTGGGTGTGTGAGCTTTCTTGTTAGTATGCCTTATCGTTTACCAGGTCCAAAAGTAATACCGCCCAGCACAAATGGGAACACACAGGTTTTTTGGCAGGAGCCTAACATCAATCACTAAAGCACAAAGAAAATGAGAAGAGAATCTGCAAATTGTTTTTCCTTTTTCCTAAACCATGTGCCTCCTTACTCACTGTCTTTTCACTGTTCCTCTCTAGCCTTAATTCTTTCCTTGCATATTTCTATTTTTCAAAGTCTACATCATGGATTCTTACTCATTCACCTACACTTTGAAACTTCACTACTGTTCACCAGATAGGTAGAGAAGAAAAGGAAGGCCAAAATGAGGAAATAATATGAAGATATGAAGATGGAAAAAATATCATTGTGCTTGATGAAAAGATGATACTCACTTTATCTGTAGTAAAGAGTGTGTAAAAAAGACCTGTGTGCATCTGGTTAGAAGGAAGAGTAGGTGAATGAGTTTAGATTTGACCCTGTAGGTTGTGGGGGAGGCGTTTAAAGGTTTGTGAGGGGAGCAGTGACATTATTAGATTTGAGCTTCAGGACCATTAATCAGGGTAGCATTTATCAGTTAGAATAGTCAAGAAAATTAATCTGTTAGATTAATCTGATAATGGTGTGTCATGTTGATTGAAGGGGGAAGACCAGGGTCAGAGAGACTGAGGGAGACTGCCAAGGGAGAGAGTAGAGAGACAAAATGGAGGACAGGCACGGGCAGCTTATCCTGGTTCCGTGGTCTGTCTCCTAAAGACGTCTGGTTTTCTTGAGACGTATTAAAACCTTTATACAACTTAACAGTGAAGCTGTGTATCCCAAGAGCACTTTCCCATGTCAATAATTAGCAGTTAGCAGGCTTCCTGTTCCTCCAACCGAAACAGTTGCGTAAAGAATTTTTCCATCATCCACACGGGTTGTCACCATTGTGATGAGTTCATGCGAGATTCCAAAACAGCCTTCTCATCTTGCCTTAGATACCTTTAAGTATAGCCTTGTTTATGTTCTCACCTTCAGATGCTGTAATATCAACTCCACTCATTTTTCTTTGATTTTTGTCATATGATTCTGTCTCTCACTATTAAAATTTTTCTCTATATACTATGTTTGAATTCTTCTATAGGCAGATCTCTGTTCTGTTTTTTGGGGTCTTTGACTTTGCCTCTTCCTGAAAGATCTTTTTTTACTGTCACTTTTTAAACATTTTCACACTATTTTTATGAAATCGGGTTCAAAATATTTTAGAAATTTGAGAGGAGGAATGGATATTTGTTCCTTGTTCATGTCTAGATTGTATCTCTTTCTTTCTCTCTCTCTCTCTCTTTCTCTCTTTCTCTCTTTCTCTCTTTCTTTCTTTCTTTCTTTCTTTCGACGTAATCTCACTCTGTCACCCAGGCTGGAGGGCAGTCGTGCAATCTCGGCTCACTGCAACCTCCGCCTCCCGGGTTCAAGCGATTCTCCTGCTTCAGCCTCTCGAGTAACTGGGATTACAGGTGCATGCCACCATGCTGGGATAATATGTGTGTGTGTGTGTGTGTGTGTGTATATATATATATATATATATTTTTTTTTTTTTTAGTAGAGACAGGGTTTTACTGTGTTAGCCAGGATGGTCTCGATCTCCTGACCTCGTGATCCGCCTGCCTCAGCCTCCCAAAGTGCTGGGATTACAGGTGTAAGCCACCACGCCTGGCCCCATTTCTTAATCTTATAAAAATAATTTGTTTATCCTTATAAATCTGAAAAAGTCTCTCAGATTTTGAAAAATATATGTGTTATTATAAAAACATTATATGAAAGGAAGATTTTGTCTCCTTCACAGCCCACAAACTCTATCCTTTCTTACCCTCATTCCCTACCAAGCCTATGGCTCATTTTCCTCCTTTTGTTAAGATGTTCCATGCTCTTAGCTTGCAGAGCTTCATAAGTACTCTTCAGTTATTCTTCTTATAAATTGATTTGAAACACTTGGCTTCAAAGATTATTTTTGGTCACCTCCACTATTCCCTTTCTTAAGATGCCTCTGAAATCCCCTCTCAACACCACTCATCTCAGATGGTAGAAAAGATCGTCATCCTTAGTTTTTCCTTTCCCATTTCTCTTGTGGAGTATACCCTTTCGTAAATCTGATCTTTTACCTTTCTCAATTTATATCAATTCCATAATCACATATATTTCTTCACTCCCAGATCCCACAGACATTACAAACAACTTAACTTCATGTTAAACATCTCTATGTGTCTCATTTTCCTGTTGACTTCTGTGAAGAGCCCTTGACAAATAATACATTTCCCTGTCTGATTCAGTTTGTTTATAGTATCTCAACTGAATAAAATGTTCCAATCTTACAGACCTCTGGGTGCTTTGATTTTTGCAATAAATATTTCTTACTACAGATGAATCCCAACAGTATTTCATTAAACTTTTCTAATAGATACTAATAAACTTGCTTAACTAATGGGTGTTTTTGGTATGCAAAGAGTTACTCAGAGGAAAGAGAGTGAGTAGGACTGAAACTACCTTACAGAATCGGAATTAGTGGGTGAAAGAGGGTAAGGAGTTTACTCAAGCTCACTCAGCTGGCAATGTCAGAGCTGCATTAAATCCATCAGCACCCACCTTGAGAGTGGGAGGCTACAGTGGGCTTAGCAGGAAGCATACCTGGGTGAACAAGGACTTTCTCAAAGATGAGTTAATTTCAGACCACCTAAAAACTCTGATGTAATAATAGAATCAAAGACACCAAGTGGATCACAAGGTCAGGAGTTCGAGATCAGCCTGGCCAACATGGTGAAACCCCATCTCTACTAAAAATACAAAAATTAGCCAGGCGTGGTGGCAGGCACCTATAATCCCAGCTACTAGGGAGGGTGAGGCAGGAGAATCGTTTGAACCCAGAAGGCAGAGGTTGTAGTGAGCGAAGATCGTGCCATTGCACTCCAGGCTGAGCGACAGGGAGAGAATCCTTCTAAGAAAAAAAAAAGAGGGACACCAGAATGTACTATTCCTAAAATTTTTGAAGTCAAGGAGAAACTAGTGTCCTTGTAGATCGGATTCATTTCCCATGAAATGTGGGGTTTAGGCCCAGCGCCATCATATCTGCATATCTTGGCACATATATTTTTTAAAATATAATCACACTCTTACCCTTTTAAATTGCAAAAATGTCGCCTCTGACTACTTGCCATTAATGGTAAGTAACATTCATTACAGAAGCACATCTTTTCAAACCCCAACACTGCCTTCTTTACATTCTATAATATGAAAGTTAAATAACCGAAATAATAACCCTGCAATTACTATTGAAAAAAATACCAGCTCTGCTGAAATGAAACTGGATATTTTTCACTTGTTGTTATAGAATATATGTGCAGAATACAAAAATAATAATTTGCACTCATCCGACTTCTTTCACTTTAGTGTCTCAAATCCCAGAGTGTTAGTGGTCTCATTAAGTTTACCAAACCAATTTAACTCTAACATGCTCTTGAACCCCCTCTCCAAGTCTACTGAGGCTTTTCTGTCACGAATGCTGAACACTATCATCTGAAATTCTGAGCATTCTGTAGATATGTTTGACCTTCTGCAGATAAAACTCACTTAATCGTTAAGTTATATATTAAAATAGACAAAACTACCTAAATAAAAAAGAAAAATATGACTATTGTGTATTTCCCTACATCTACACACATCCACAAACACTCACATGTACAAAATAACTTAATTTATGTAGAATTGGATTTACTAGAATGAGGAAAGCTTTGGCTATAAGAACAGCTAGAAAAACAAGAAGAAATGCTTTATCTGGATCTATGGAAACAAAGTCCATTGGTTTCTAAGCTCCATTTATTTAGGCAACAAGTGCTACCCAGATATTTATTTATTTATTTTTTTCTGTTCTGCATTTCATGTTAGAAAATGCTTACTCTTTTTTTTTTTTTTTTTTTTTTTAGAGACAGGGTCTCACTTTGTTTCCCAGGCTGGTCTTGAATTCCTGGGATCAATTGATCCCCACCTTGGCCTCCCAAAGTGCTGGGATTATCGGTGTGAACCACCACACATGGCCAATTGTTCAGGTATTTATTGAGGGCCCATTATATTATAGGAACTATGGAGGATACAAAGATAAGTTATTCCTCGGAAATATACAAATACTGAATTAATTCCAGCACAAGTGGAGTATGGTAAGTTCTATGAAGATGAGGGCAGTGGAGATAGCATCTGGCTGTGTATCTCCAGTGCCTGATATTGTGAGTAGCAAATAGTAGGTGGCAGGATGTGTTTCAAGAATATGTACTGAAAGAATAATGCCCTCAAATAATGTAGAAGTTCAAAGGAAGGAGGGACAACTTCTGTCTAGTGTTACCCAGAAAAGCTTTCTAGATGATGAAGTATTTGATCTGAGTCTAAGGGTTGACGGGATGGGTTCTAACAGAGAGAATTCACATACCAGGCAGAGGCCATCACACAGTCCAAAGATAGAGGCAAGAAAGTGTGACACAGCCTTTAGGAATAGCAAATCATTCAGTTTGGCAGTTCGGCATAGGAAATCAATAAGGTGGGGGTGGGACACAGACAAGACTGAAAAATTAGATTGAGTCCAGACTGATGAAATCCAGAAATGCCAAGATAGGGAGTCCAGATTTTATTCTTGAAGGAAACTCTATTTGTGTTCAGATGCCTATACGACAGCTTAGCCACTTGCCAAGGAGCCATCAGCCTTGATCCTGCTTCTGAAGCTGTCAGAAGGAGTCATCAGAAGCATGCCCTAATTATATTATCGGCTACTCTCCAAGAAGCTACTCTAAGAGAAAACCTGCAAAGTGCAGCAGTCCCAGGAAAGAAGATGAAGACTAAAGACATGAATGCAGCTGGAAACCATCATTCTCAGCAAACTATCGCAAGAACAGAAAACCAGACACCACATGTTCTCACTCATAGGTGGGAATTGAACAATGAGAACACTTGGACACAGGAAGGGGAACATCACACACCCGGGCCTGTCGTGGGGTGGGGGGAGGGATAGCATTAGGAGATATGCCTAATGTAAATGACGAGTTAATGGGTGCAGCACATCAACATGGCACATGTATACATATGTAACAAACCTACATGTTGTGCACATGTACCTTAGAACTTAAAGTATAATAAAAAAATTAAAAATAAAAAAACAAGAAGGAGAGATATTTAGAAATGATTAGTGTTGGTCAGTTTCATCAGTTCTAAGTCTGTTATCAGACACCTGTTATATTTACCATGATACTTCAAACACAAGTTACTTTGGTTCTAGTCTTTGGAGATTTAATGCACAAATCTTAAAAGGTAAAAAAAGTTCCGAGAGAAAATATGCCTTTTCAGAGACCTCTAATATGTTATAAAATGTAGCCTCTGTCTAAGAAGAAACTGATTCTTTGAGGAAAATGGTAGAGTAGGCTACCTGGATACACAAAATTGTCCCATTCATTCACTGAAAACACACATGACCAGGAGCTGCAGCGAAATAAAGTTATAAAACATGCCTTGAGCAATTTACAATGAAATTGAAAAAAAAAAAAGTGCCACTCTTAAGTACTAGAAGATTTATAATATTTGACTTTAGCTTCTTGACTATTTCCATTTTTTAGTTAAGAAAATTAAGATTAAAAGGTTTAAATAACTTATCCAAGCCAAAAAAAAAAAAAAAGTAGCACAGCCAGAATCCAAATCCAAATTTGTTTGACTCCAGAAAGCATACTGTTTCTCATGTATCATATAATAGGCTTAGAGTCTGCCCTAGTATATGGAAAACACTCTCATGCAGTAGCTAAAAGCAGGATCTCTAGCTAAAAGCAAGACCTAGGTCGTAGGTCTTGGCTCTACCTCCTGTTAGCTGTCTGACTTTGCACCTGTTGCTAACTTTTTATGCCTCCATTTTCTCAACTGTAAAATGAAGGGAAATAATATTTCTTTTCTTTTTCTTTGAGACGGAGTCTCGCTCTGTCACCCAGGCTGGATGACAAGCTCGGCTCACTGCAAGCTCCCCCTCCCGGGTTCACGCCATTCTCCTGCCTCAGCCTCCCGAGTAGCTGGTACTACAGGTGCCCGCCACCATGACTGGCTAATTTTTTTTTTTTTTTTTGTATTTTTAGTAGAGACGGGGTTTCACCGTGTTAGCCAGGATGGTCTCGATCTCCTGACCTGATGATCCGCCCGCCTTGGCCTCCCAAAGTCCTGGGATTACAGGCGTGAGCCACTGCACCCGGCCGGAAATAATATTTCTTAAGGTAATATTTCATAACGTAAGTCCTTACCTTATAGAGTTGATGTGAGACTTAAATCAGATAATACATACAAAATGCTTAGGAAAATGGCAGGCTCAAAGAAAATGCTCATTAAAATTAGCTATTATTTTTCAGTGAAATTTCATTATAATTGCAATAATTTAGACAATTCACTTCACGTTTTCTTGATCTCAGTCAACACACAAAGTCTTCCTTCAATCAAAAAGAAATCCCTGGAAACATTTTATGCAGTCATTAATTTGTGCACAAATGAATATCTGAAATGTTAACATGGGTAAAAGTCACAAGAGTTTGGTTGTTTTTTGGAAAGACAACTTTTGCTCTGGTAACTTTTCTGACACTGATAAATTTGACTGATTAGCACTTTTGCTGTCTGTTTCTTTCCCGACAGTACAAAACCCCAGATAAGATGACACATTTCCGTAGCTTGCAAACTTACCCATGAATGTAGAAGATCCATATCTGAGCAGGAAGACTTGAGACGTGTGTGGCGAATACAAGAGGAGCAGTGGCCCCAGGGTCCAACTTGTGCTATTTGGAAATCAACACATGTCCAGAGAGGGTTTTCAGGAAAAGGCTTCCACTGATGCCACATGTAAGCTTCACCTTCATACCAAGCTAATTTATCTTCCAAGTTGCAGTCATTTAAAGTGCTAGATCTGCCCAGTGATGCAGAAAGAGTATCCAATCTGATCTCCATTTCTTCCTTCCTCCTTGTGCTAACACTACTCACTTTCTTTTCTTGGGACTTGGTTAATTTCAAACAAGAAATCAATGTGTCACCTTCATCTTCTGAATGACAAAGAAATGGGTTAAAAACTATGATTATAATTCTTCCCTTTCTATAAGAGAAATAAATGAAGCGCACTGGATAAACCAAGAAGTCATTCAATTTTACAAAATTATTTACAGCAGCATTTATTTAAAAAGTAAGTTATTTTGCTATACAAAATTTTTTGTTTTATAAAAGTCTCATTTTTCTGACATGTTTGAAACCATAACTATTGATTAAAGTCTATCTCACTGGAATGAATGGAGGCCACATACAAATAATATGCTGAAAGATATTTGAGAAAAAAATATAATTTTTTAAAAAATGCACCTTTATGTTTCTATTATTAAATATGTTTAATTTTAAGGTCATGTGTATAATAAAGAATTATAAGGAAACAAATACAATTATATGCCTTACATAAAAGAATGAAATCTCAGTGGGTATGGACTGAAATCCTACTGGCATTCTGAAATTGTCTATTTTAATACCAATCTGCCATGAGATTTATGCATGCAGTGTGTCTCATAGTGAAATAGTTTTTAAAAAGCAAGAACGACAAAACCAAAAAAAAAAGGCATATCTGTAATACTATAAAGTTCATTTGTGAGATCTATATTTACACAATGTGGCAAAGACTCTGATGAAATTTCTAGTAATATAGAAAACAGTTACAGAAAATAGAAATATATATCACCCAGAGTCAATTGCTCTATGTCATGGAATCCCTTTAAATCCAAATGTTTAATGAGTATTTTAAAAAGAGTTTGATTAATTAAGACATGCTATTAAAAATAAATAAATGAAAATCAAAGTTGCATGCCATGGACACACCAATTTGCTATGCTTACATCGAAATTCAAATATATGGTTTTCTATGGCCAAAGAATGGGAACAGTGGACACTGCTGAGCCTCCTCCATTGCTCTCTCTCACTCTGTCTCAGAGCCTGGTCTTGAAGGGGAGGAGAAATGGGGTGAGGCATAAATACGGGGTAAAATTCAGGAATAGATGGGGATGTCTGTTTCAAAATAACTTGGCAATAACAACAATCCTCAATGTTTAATGATTATCTTAAGACCTTATCAAAATGGGTTTCATTAATATATGCTTCCTTAGTTCTCTCTCAAAGGAATTGTAACAGCTTATTGAGTTCTTACTTACGGAGGTTTATTAATGTCGGTTTCACCTCATCCAGACTCTGCACTCTGGCTTTCTTAGTCCAAACCAGTTTCTGTAGTCGCTTTAATGTCCCCATTGATTCCACAGGGTCACCGCCCGATTTTATGGCCTAGTACAAACACAGCTCAAGGTAAAGACAAATTATTCTGCACAAAAGATTAAATATAAAATATGTTGAGATCATAAATGTGGAAAAATTAATAATGTGACCTTAAAACCTGAAGCCTGAGTCCATTTAAGCAATAACTTGAAAGCACACCACATTTTTTGGGTTCAAAATTGTGAAATACGTTACAACTGTCCAGTCATACTAAAGCAGAGTGGTTTTACCAACTTTTTTTTTACTTCAAAATACAGCAAAATGGATTGAATTCAGAAATATCTATAAATGACTCACTCCTGCCCACTGTGAAACAGTGGAAAAAAACAAGATCTTTGCAGTGTAATATAGATGGAACAAGAGGTTCAAAGTTGCTATTTGCTAGTGTTGGAATAGACCGATAGTATGCAAAGTCTACCTGCTAATATTAGATAAAGAAGAAGGTAAATTGTCTTCATTTTCTTTTTAGAAATTTGTGGGCAAACAGCATTTGTTTCAAGTATGAAAATTTTTCAAATAACATACTTTAAAAAAAAATAGCCTCTTGCTTTGTAGAAGATATGCACTAAGTGAAACAAAAGATAGCCACAGCATACCACATTATGTTTTAGTATATGTGTCACTTGTTTATTGTGACAAAATATGGATAAAATATAATTAACATTGCATTAATGACTCTTGTTTTCTTTAAAAAGATTCAGGAATGTTTCCCACTAGTTTACGGTTGAATTTGTACTTATATAGCTTTTACTTATTATCTTAAGGATAGTTCCTCTTAAGGATTTCAAAATACTTTGGAAATTAACTCTTTGTGTGCTAAGTTTTACATGAGTTGATAAAATCATTGTGCTCTGTTGAATTCACTAGATGTGATGTAATACATATAGGAATACTTTTTCATCCAGAAAGTTCTACTCAGAAATATTTCTCCACCTGCTTTTGTCTCATTCTTTCCATTGAACAGCTGATAAATAACATCTACAAAGACACTGCAATTTTCAAAAGGTGAATATTGCCTCCTCATTAGTGTTTGAATGAGACATTTATAATAATGCTTTCCAAGCCTTTGAAAGAGACTATAAGCCCAAATAAATGTTTGGAAGTAAAGAATATCTGGCATGCAACATTTCCAATCCTTATACTCAGCTATTATCTTTGGTCTTTATGATAGACTTTGAACAACCAGCATAAACTTGTTGTTCTGTCTCTGCAAAATAGCACTTACGTAGGAAATGTGACTTTTTTGTCAGAGGAAGCCATACCTTTTTGCATTAAATAAATGGAAAAATATTGAAATCATTTTAATCTTTCAGAAAGGACTGTGATGAGATATGCTTAGAAACGCAAAATCTTCCCTCTCTTTCCAAAGGCCATGCTCTGTTCAACACAATTTCTATTGCTTACTTTTTTGTATTATTTCTCAGTGTTTCTTTTAGTGCTTTCTGAGTTACTTGGTTTTATAGACGCTTTACAACTTAGGAAAGGCCATCTTCTACTCTTTAGACCCTTTCAGAAATAATAAGATGACATTGCACAACCATTTTTTCTTTGCTGTGCTTCTACTCTTACGTCAACTTCTTGTTACGGCCAAAACTTAATTGTTCCACTGAAACACTGGCAACAAAAATCACCTTCTCTTTTCCCTTTGTGAAAAAGGCTTTAATGTGGAGAAAGGTATTGTATACCAGGGAAACGGAACTTTGTATAAATGATTTTCCCCCAAGAGGAACTAAAGCATTTGGAAGGTATCTGAATTCAGATAAGTAAGATCTCATGGCCTAGAGGTTTTAAAACAAACTGACCTTTCATTATTTTGTTCACACTCTATTATAGCCTTTTAAAATCATGATATTGTTATTTTTTGTATCTTTATTCACTTTGAGTTACTAGACATTAGTCTACTGCATTTTATTTATTTTTTTAAATCTTGTGTGTCTAGATTGTACATGGCTTAATATGTACTGAATGTAAATACAATCCTAATTTTATACATGTTTTATGTACACAATGGAGTATCCATAGTACATTTTTGATACTAGACTCTTTACTTTCTAATAGCAAAGTATGTCTGGACAACCTCCTCTTGTTAATAGGTACTATATATCCAAGGGATGAAATTTAGAGGTAATATTATTATAAAAGATATAGAATCATTAAAACTATGTATGAAAAAGAAAATGTATTCAGATTAAAAATACAGCCAGGTGCGATGACTCATGCCTGTAATCCCAGTACTTTGGGAGGCTGAGGTGGGTGGATCACAGGGTCAGGAGATCAAGACCATCCTGGCCAATATGGTGAAACCCCGTCTCTACTAAAAACACAAAAATTAGCTGGGTGTGGTGGCATGCACCTGTAATCCCAGCTACTTGGGAGTCTGAGGCAGAAGAATCGCATGAACCCGGGAAGCAGAGATTGCAGTGAGCCGACATTACACCACTGAACTCCAGCCTGGGCGACAGAGTGAGACTCCATTTCAAAAAAAGAAAGAAAGAAAAAGAAATCCTCTAAAATATTTTTCAAATGATAACACTATTTATCTCATTTCTCTTATCTATTACCTACATATTTGTACTGAATGTGATTGTTTTACAGTAACATGACTTTTAAATTCTAAATGTGTTCTAAGAAGATTGACCCATAAATTAAACCTAGCATTCAACAAATTGATAAACTTTTGTTGAGCACCTACTATATGCCAAGCACTCTCTCACATTCTGGGGATATGGCATAGAGGAAGTAATATGAGATCACTGTTTTTATCAAGTCTAATTCTAGAGGGACGTGATGGGTGATAAACATATAAACAAGTATATAAACATAAGAATGTGACATAAGAAATGCTATATTAATAATTAACAGGGTGATTGAGTGAGGATGCAAAAGGAGGGTTTATTAATTTACTGATCAGGAGGAACTTCACTGAAGATACTAAAGCTGAGGCCTGAATGATGAGAAGGAACCAGATATGTGAAGATTTAGAGAGGGTTTAGAATTCAGCAGTTGGTCAGAAAGAATATTTCCCCTGAGACTTAAATAAGAGAAAAAGTCAGCCAGGCAAATAGCAGAGAGAAGAGAAGTCTTGGAACACAATACAGTTTGCAAAGGTTCTAAAGCTGGAATCCCTGGAAGAATGCTTAGTACGTGCCCATGAAGGGAAAGAAAGGAAGAGTACCAAGAGATGAGCCCAGAGAATAACAGAGATCCTTCCAGGAGGCTTCTGTAGAGCAGATTGAAGAATATGGAATATCTAATCAGAGGATGACACAACTTGGTTTACAGTTTTGTTCCTCTCTCTCTCTATTGAATTTTGATTTTCCATTTCAGTGGACTCTTCCCAATAGCATTCAAATGTGCCTTATGTCATTCATCTTTACTTCACCATCTTTTTCTTTACCACTTTTTCTATCCTAGGCATTTGTCTCAAAAACGTTAACTATGTATGCTTTCTGTAATTCTATTAACTTCTCATCCTTTTAATCTATCTCATCTATCAGCTTTCATCTTACCATTCCCTTTAAATTGTCCTTTTGATCTAATGAGCCATTCTTAAACTCCTTTACTACTTGACATTCAGCAATGTCGACCACAGTGACCTGCTGGAAACACTCTCTTTTCTTGGCTTCTGTGACACCGTGTTCCTCTGATTTTCCTTTTACTTTTTTTGGCCCTTCCCTCTATAACTCCTATATGCTGACACCTTCCTTTCCTTGAAATTAAATTTTGAAATTACTTAAGGATTAACCCTGGCCTTTTATCTGATATCACCATCTTTCTCTTCTCATGTACATGCATGCATACACACCACTTTGAATACCACTTATGTGCTAATGACTCCCAATTTCTTTCTTTCCCCAGGCCTCTCTGCAGAGCTTCAGACTCACATATCCAGCTATGTATTTAAAACAATTTTTAAGCACAATCAGAACTGACCTCTAGACCTATGCTCCGAATATGATGCTCATCCCATCTTCTTCAACTCAGTGAAGGCCGTCTTCATCCACCAAGTGCACATTCCATAACTAAGAGTTTGGCCTAATGTATCTTGAATGTTTCTTTTTCTCCATCTCTGTTGTTACCAATCGAGTTGAATTTTCTTTCATTGATACTACTGTCAAGTCTCTAATTGATTTTCTTTTCACTTTTGTCTTTCTAATTTAGAGTAGTCTTTGAAAGATGTAAATTTCCATCGAACTGGTAATTATATGTGAATGTAAATGTAATTTTTCATATGTATATATTTAACATGTATATACTATATATTTCATATATTTATGTCAAAAATAGAAATATCTTTTAGTTCATTTTGCTCACGCTTCCTTAAATAATATAAAAATTTTGTTAGAAGTACTTGGTTAAATATATCTCATTTTCTGACACTTTGCTTGAATATTAATATTAAAGAATAATTTTTAGAAGATAGCATCACTGAATTATTGAACTGGATTAGTTCTACAATCATATTTTATGAGTTGGGATGGAAATTATTAGACATCTAGTCTACCAGAGTATATAAAAAATGAGAAAACTCAGAGAAGTTAAGAGGCTTACTCAAGGAAAGATAATTTATTAATAATAGAGTTGGGATGGAAATAAAATATTCTGACTTTTAATCCAATGTTCTTTCTTACAAGATCTTTAAATGTCAGCATAATTACTAGTTATCTAGTATTGATAGTGAAATTAAGACCAACCAAATTCAGGGAATTTATTTGGAGGTTAAATATGACTTTCCAAAACAGAGGATAAGTATCAGGTAGACACTTTCAGATTTATAGGCCTATCCTCTTAAATATACATAATTAAGAAGGAAATATATAAATATATGTGTGTGTATGTATGTATATACCTACACATATTTGCTGGAAAGACATTTAAAGCTTTTAAATCTCTCCTGATTTTATCACTTCCTTTTACAGAAGGAAAATTTAGACTTATGGAGACTAACCAAACCCAGATTGCATATCTGTCTGAATTATGTCCTCTTCACTCCACTAATGAAAAGGTAGCTGAATAACATGTCAGACTTGAATGAAGCAAAAAACAAAACAAAACAAAACAGAAAACACTTTGTTCTTACTTTTCTTCTTAATTTCTGATTTAGAAAAATTTTCCTCTCTAGTGTCATATTTAACAAGTATTCAAATAACAAATCCTAATAACTTGATGTCTATTTCACATAATTTCTTCAACAGGAGAAATGGAGATTTTTAAAAATTGATATTTTGGTTTAACTTTAAAGAAAGCTATAATGGAAACTAAAACTTCAAGTAGTTTCATATGTATTATATTGACAGTTTTCTCTAAGTTTCCTGGTCTTATGACTCATTGTTTCATTATTAAAACTGTGCCAGTGTATGCACAGGGCTTAGAAATTTTTTAATGCTCACATGTATTAAGTGAAAAACCAGAATGTAAATTTGTATAAAAAGTATAAATACCACTATATGTGGCCTTTTTCTTTCTTTATATACTCTACTCTTCTTAGTTTTCTACAATGAAGATGTGTTAGTTCTGTAATTAGCATAATTGGGAGAAATTTTTTTTTTTTTTAAGACACGGGTGTTGGTCTTGCTCTGTCCACCAGGCTGGAAGCTGGTGTGCATTTGCACGATAAGAGCTCACTGTAGCCTTGAACTCCTGAGCTCTAGTGATCCTCCCATCTCAGCCTCCCAAAGTGCTGAGACTACAGGCACGCACCATCATGCCCAGTAATTTATTTTACTTTATTTTTTGTAGAGATGAGGCCTCACTATGTTGCCCAGGCTTGTCTTGGACTCCTGGCCTTAACCAATCCTCCTGCTTCAGCCTCCCAAAGTGCTGGGATTACAGGCGTGAGCCATCACATGTAGGAAGAAATTCTATAAACTACAAAATGTATTTAGAAGGCAGATTTCAATAATCCAATCTATCCTTGCTAAGAAGGACAGAAGTACTCAGTTTTTCTACGGAGAATTTGTTCTTAGCCACTTGAAAGGGAAGGTGCCTAGAGACAGGAAGAAGAGAGCTACTTTCATGTTAAAAACAAAATAAAGAAGAGGTTTTAAATGTTGAATTATTAAACTCCTAAATCTATATCTTCATTTTCTTCTATATAAAAGTGACTAGTCTCTATTCATGACCTAAAAAATATTCTAAAAAGATAATTTTTAAGGTCACAATGATCAATAAATATTTAGAAACTCAATGGACAATAATAAAACCAATGGGATTATGAACTAGAATTGATCAATGCAAACACATGAAAACAAATACATTTCACTTCAGAGGTTTATTTTATTGCTTTCTTGGAACTACAATTAATTTAAAAGATGATTTAAGATAATTTACTTATGCAAATGAAATATTGATTGAAGAAATAATTACAGTTGGTGGGAAAATTGCCATGTTGACATTGGATATTCATATATCATTGTAATTTTAAAAATTATTATTTTTCAGTGATAGAAACTGAACTTAAACTAAGATTGGATAAGCACTTACAATAAAGCTAGGCAAAATTTTAAGTCATCGAATAGATGAGTAACTGAATGAATTAGTTAACAAAATCAAATATATTCTCCTAGAAGGCTTATAAGACATTTATTTATTCGTTTATCACATGAGGACCTAATTTATTACTGAGGACCTAATCTATGGGAGGTGCAAAGAAGAATGAAACGTTGTGTCTGCCTGTGATGCACATTGCTTAACATGAATACTAAGAAAAATAGTCATCTGTTTCTGTTCCTGTCCCCCTCACTGCAAGGTGATCTCTTTGGGGTTCTAGTACTGTTTCACACATATCACTTCTTAGAGTCCGTATCATCAATGAATATATTCAATCTGAACAGCTGGCCAAAAATACATCTGGAGGAAAAAGTTGATGTGTGTCATATGAGAACTACAAATAAAATTCAATGATTATTCGCAGGAAAGATTGCATAAGGTGGGAATAGGGAGGAGAAATGTGCTTGGCTAGAGGATTAGCAGGTATTTAAGAAGCTAAGCAGTATAATTTAGGATGTCTAACAACGCCATTTATGTAATAGTCTAATTCTACTATATAAACACTAAAACCCTTTCAAGTCCTAATATAATATTCTAGCTCCTCCTTCCTCTCAAGCAGATTTTGACATGTGTAAGTCTGGTCTTGGAATAATGTGCCCTCTGAGAACACAGTAAAAACAGAAATGAGTCTTTCAGAAGCCACACAGGCCCAATTTTCCGTAGTGTAATGAAGTCGCAATGTCACGGCCATTTCTCCACTTCGGCAGGGGAAGCCAAGACTGCTTTTTGCTCACTGACCTATAGCTGAGGGTCAGTCTTTGAATGTGGACACACTGCCAAGCTAGCTGGGAGTTGCCAGGATTACACAAACCAGAGTTGCAAATGGGGGTTGTGTTGATTTAAGAGAAAAGGCCACAGAAGCCACATCTTTCTTACTTCCTGTGTAATATCCTCTGCTCTGAAATTTTGAAGAAGTTTCTAGAACTACTCATAAGAACATTTCTCTTTTTGGGTACACCTCCTAGCTGACCGAAATTTATGAACAATAGGAAATTTAAGAGCCAGTATGCAAATTAATTTTTATTAAGTATCTATTGGATTCTTAGCAAGAAGACGAGCTATGGATGGAAAATTACACAGTAAAAAAAAACCGTTTTTATCTAGTATTTATAATTTCAAATCCACAAGAAATATTAAGAAACTTGGAGTAAGAACCTGCCCTTGCATGCGGACGAATGATTGTTCTGCTTTGAAAATCTGCTCTGTGACTAGCCATGTGAACTTGAGTGAGCCACTTCACCTCTCTGTACTTCAGCCCTTCATCTTTAAATTGAAGGATTGGATCATAGGAATTCATTGTTCCTCACATGTCCTTGGGGACATTTGACTAGATAAGTGTCTTCTTTTGTTACTTTACATAAATTCTTGTGCCTTAGAAAAAATATCAAGGAAAAAGTGGGAATGACCTACTGTTAATCACAGATGATCAGAGTCTGAAGAAATATTCTCTAGTCCAACATTTTACTTTAAAAATGTGGAAACGGAAATGCAGAAATACGAGTTTAGAGGCCTAAGAGCACAGTCGGTGGTAGATCCAATTCCTGCCATCCAGTTCTCTTGCTTCTGTTTCTAATTAAGGCATTTCATAATCCTCCCAAATGTATAGCTTTATTTTCATCTGAAAGTCCTTTTTGTATTGACTGAGTTTCATTTGTTTGTTTCCCACAGCTCTTTGACATTTAACTAGTCATTAAGAACTTAGATAGCATGTGAAATAGCAAGGGCAGAGCTCAATAAATCTTTTTTAGGGAACAGAAGTAATACTTAAATCACAACTTTCCGTCACCTCTTCCGCCTACCTGGCACAATTTAGACATCTCTTAGACAAAAAGAAAAAAAAATAGTTGAAAAGAAAACTATTATAAAAACTTAGATGTTAATAACATGTTAATAATATTGGGGGAGAGACAGCTATAAATAAAGATATCAAAACTTTCGTATTCAGCCGGGCGCAGTGGCTCACGCCTGTAATCCCAGCACTTTGGGAGGCCGAGGCGGGTGGATCACCTGAGGTCGGGAGTTCGAGACCGGCCTGACCAACATGGGAAACCCCGTCTCTACTAAAAATACAAAATTAGCTGGGCCTGGTGGCACATGCCTATAATCCCAGCTACTAGGGAGGCTGAAGCAGGAGAATTGCTTGAACCTGGGAGGCGGAGGTTGCGGTGAGCTGAGATGGTGCCATTGCACTCCAGCCTGGGCAACAAGAGTGAAACTCCGCCTCAAAAAAAAAAAAAAAAAAAAACAAAAAACCAACTTTCGTATTCATACCTACATAAAGAAAGATGATTTACCAAGAGTAGTTATTTGTCACAAAATTACGATTACATTTTGGGAAACAATAGTCAAATAAGTTGCAAACATTAGCTTGTCGTGTTCCGAAACCATCTAGAACAAGAACTACAAATAGGACTTATAGTTGTTTCATATCAATAATGCTATAATACTTGGCGATGTACGTGAATATCCTGGAAATTTGCCAGACCTTCTAAACCATGTCCTTTCCATGAACCTCTGTTTAGCAATATCTGAACAAGGAAAAGAAGGCAGTTGATGTGATTTTAATATCATAAGGGACTGCTGGCACACAGAAAGACTTTTTAAAAAATGGTTTTATTATATTTCATTCTATGGACTATAATCCAATTAATTAATTGATTTCCTGTTATCACACACTCATACTGTTTCCAAGTTCTCTTTTTTTAGCAATGCTACAATGATGTACACTTCTCTCAGAAACATGAGATAGCACCTATTTCCCCCAAATCAGAAGATAATGCTTTTTAACATTATAAATTTTTTCCTATCTCTGGAAAAGTTGCTAAATTTTATGGAAAATTTTTTATATAACAACCTATCCTTCTTTAAAGGAAATGCCTTATGGTCCTTTCAGTTCAGAAAACCACTCAATAAGGACAAGTCTCTTTTTATATTCTTTAGAGAGTCTTCCATGTGGCAGCTGAAAACAAATGTAATAAAGAACCATAGAAAACAGTGCTTGTGGCATTAACATGATTGGAAAAGAGATGGGAAATCCACTTCAATAGTTATATCAGGGAAGAAAAGTCTCACCATTTCATCAACTGTAGGTTCAGCTTGTCTTTGATAATGAAATGGACTCCAGCATTCAGTGGTCACCTTAGAAATTAGAAAAGGAAAAAGAGACAACTAATGTTAACATTCTTTAAAAAACAAAACAAAACAAAACTCCACAAAGCCACCAAACTAATTGGGAAAGGATTCATTGTCTTAATTAGAAATAATTATCTTGTTATCAAAGTACACTGATTAATGTTTCATCAGTGACTTCATCTGCATATATACACATACATAGACAAATATGGAATATGTGTAGGTATATACAGTATACACACATTATATATCCATATATGTGTGTGTGATATGTGTATGTGTCTATGTGTATTAGATTCACTCCTCAGCCCTCACATGGGGCAATCCCAATCCATGATCTCACATTTAGAAGAGTTGGTGGAAAGAGGGGATCAGGAAAGTTTTGTGAAACAGCCCACTGTAATTTCTTAGTGCTCTACATTAAGTATATAATGGGCATCCGTTTTAGAAACGCTGATTGAGTTTAAACTCAAACCAAATATACATTTGGAGTAATATCTCAAGTTATAGTGTGGGATATCTTTTATTACATTTGGCGCCTGTCAGTGTAACCTTCTTACTCTCAGCTTCTACTCCTTTTGAAAACTTTATGTACCTGATATCAAACAATTTCTACCTAGGGCACTTCAGGACTGCAGCAAAGGGCATTTGATGGAGTCTATAAAAGGTAATAAAAGGGTGCTGTGGTCTGAACATTTGTGTTGCTCCCAAATTCATATACTGGAATGTAATACGCAAAGTGATAGTGTATTTGTCCATTTTCACATTGCTGTAAAGAAATACCTAAGACTAGGTAATTTACAAAGAAAAGAAGTTGAGTTTGCACACAGTTCTACAGGCTGTACAAGAAACATAGTGGCTTCTGCCTTGGGGGAGGCCTCAGGAAGCCTCCAGTCACCGTGGAAGGCAAAGGGGGAGCAGACATTCTTACGTGTCAGGAGCAAGAGCAAAAGAATGAAGGGGGAGGTGCTACACACTTTTAAACAACAGCTTTCATGAGAACTCACTTATTATCATGAAAACAGCACCAATAGGGTAATGCTAAACCATTCATGAGAAATCCAATCCCATGATCTAATCACCTCCTACCAGGCCCCACCTCCAACACTGGGAATCACAATTCAACAGGAATTTGGGCAGGAACACTTATCCAAATTATATCAGATAGTATCAAGGGGTGGGACTTTTGGGGAAGTAACTAAGCCATAACGTTTTTGCCCTCATGAACGGAATTAGAGCCCTTATAGAAGAGGTTGAGGGCAGTTGCCTTGCTCCCTTTTTGAAGCAGACACTGAATCAGCTGGTGCCTTGTCTTGGACTTTTCAGCCTCTAGAGCTGTGAGAAATACATTTCTGTTGTTTACAAATTATCCAGCCTAAGGTACTTTGCTATAGCTGCCTGCAAGAACTAAGACAAAGTGATTTCAAATTTTATTCTGAGGGGAGTCTGCAATGAGATTAAGAAGAATGTAGAGACAGGGCAATATGAATATTCATTAAACATCTTGAGGGAGTATGCTCCTTTATTTAAATATTTATGACAATCACAAGAAGTTTTATTATCACTATTTTACACATCTGGAAATTGAAGCACAGAGAGTTTAAGCAGCAAGTTTAAAGTCCAGTGTTTTTACTCATATAAAGGTAAGGCAAGTTTGGTTTCCATAAAGTCTAAACCCCAGCAGAATTCTGGAGTTCTAGCTCATAAAATATAGCCAAAGAACAAGAGTTTTGAAGCAGAAAACTGACAAAGTAGCTGAAGTGACTGAAACAAGTGCCAAGCGGTTGGATTTTATTTTTGCCACAGTGTGTAGCCTGTGGGTTCCTAAAGGACTGGGCCCATATGTTCAGGTTTGTTACATTTTAAGGATGCTACCTAGTACCCAGGGCTTGACACAGTGTATAAGAGTGCATTTACTAGCCATTTTCTGGGTTGCAAAATTCCTTTTTAAAAATGAGTGAGAATGATGCTAAGGAATACCAAATAAGTCCTCTCAACCTTTTAGGGCAATCCAAAAGGAAAACACCCATACATATGTGAAGTTCATTCATAAAAATCATTTGTTAGAATCAAGTATTTCCTCTTTTTAAAATAAAAGTTAAATGTAGAGTTGCTTAAACTCTTTTTTTCAAAAGTGAAAGTATACTTATCATAAATGCAGTATAACTTTGGATAAGGAAATGAGAAAATCCAATATGATCTTAATTTTACTTCACCAGAAACAAGAGATTTGGATTCCATGTTAACATCCTATGTTTCTTTAATACCAACAGAAGCCACTCTTGAAAGTCATTTACTGTTAAAGAGAGGAGATTAGATTTTTTTTTCAAGATAACAAAATACAGCCCTATATTCTTTCTACCTGCAAAATAAGTTATAATCTTGCCCTTTGGAAGTAGGAAACTTCTCCATCTATAACCTCAAACTAGTATAGTTCTAATGGTTTTAAAATATGCTCACAAATTCTTTTACAGAAGAGGTCTTCAGAAGGTGCATCATAATACTGCCCCCCCACCGTTAGTGTGAGCTGGATTTAGTGAGTTGCTTCTAACACACAGAATAAAATGGAAGTAATGATGTTTAACTTCTGAAATTAGGTCTTAAAAGGAATTGTGGCCTCTTCTTGTTCTGTCTTAGATGCTCACTCTGGGGAAACCAAATGACATTCTATGAAGACACTCAGCCTCATGGATAGACCAAAGTGGCAAGGGACCTATCCCTGCAGTCAACTCCCATCAAAAAACTGAGGTCACCTGCCTACAGCCATGAGAGGGAGTTAGCAACAAACCTTTCAGCCCCAGTCAAGCCTTCAGATAACACCTTGAGAGACACTAACCACCTGCGATTATAAACACATGAGAGACTCTAAGCTAGAAATGCCCAGCTATACCACTTCCCAACTCCTGACCCACAGGGACTGTGAAAAAATTTTTTTGTTTGTTTTAAGCCCCTAAATTTTAAAGTAATTTGTTAGGCATCAATAGATATGTAATACGATAGTTAAAAGTCATACAATGGATAAGAAAGTACTTGAAATAAGAAACATTGATCAAGACACAATATCATTATTTCATCATAATATAGTCACTTCATACATAGACTATCATTTGGTTGACACTGTCATTTTGAATTCTTTTTGTTTGTTTGTTTTCTACCTTTTAGATTGTTCACACTTTTGTTTAGAACTGCCTCAAATCTGTCTGATAAAACCTAGTGAAAGACCTGTCTCTCCTGCTTGTTAATATATGACAGCATAACCTTAAATTATTTATCCAGTGACCCAGTGTTGTGACCTCGGTTAAGCTCATGAAAAATTGGTCTCGTTTTGTCCATTCTACATGCATTTCCCAAAAATTGTGTGCTATGTTGGATATAGTTTTAATTCTGTATATAGCCAATGGGATGTGTATAGCTAATATTTTATTTGTTAGTAATCCAATTTTCATCTTAAGGATTAAATGACTAACTCTAAATGCTGTTTACACTACATGAGAGCTCAAGGAGACTAGTCTAGTTTGTGCAATAAGAGGTGAGTCTAGACACTGTTTAACTGTGGACACAGTTTTGTCTGATTGCTTACATAGAGCAGAGTTCAGCATTAGAAAAAGTGACTGTTTTAAAAATAAGGTATCAGGAATGTACTCAGCTTTGAGGAAGAGAATAACCAACAGTGGTTGCTTAAACAAGTATGGGGCTTATGTTTCTGTAAAATAGAAGTGCAGACATAGAGTTTCCAACCTGGGTGCAGCTTCTCAAGGATGTCCTCAGTGAATCAGGCTCTTTGCATGTGCCTGCTCCACTGTCTTTCATGTCTGCCTTTGTCTCACGGCTGGAAGACAGCTGCTGATTTACCAGGTATTACATCCAGCTCCAGGCAGGAAAGAGAGCAAAAAACAAAGCTTTGTCCTTATGAGACTCTGTCTTATTTTTTATTTTCCAGAAAAAGAAAGTCCTCCTCAGGAATTTCTGACTGTATTTCATTGGCCAGAACTGGATTCCATGACCACCCCTAACTACCGGGTAGGCTGAGAATTCAAATGCTGAAAATTGCAGTCTCCATAGTGAAAGACATGAAGAAAGAAATTGATTGAAATGGGTTAATTAATTAAATTAGCAACACTTTTCCTCAGTGAAGGAGCTCAGAAAGAAAATGTTTTGGTTCAGTCCTGGGTACGGATGCTGGACAGCGCTTAATATCACCAGCACTGAAGGTAATAAATATTATCTCTCTTTTCTATCATGAATATGAATGATACTCTGAAGGCTGAATGCAACCTAGGAATTTACGTGAGAAATGAGGCATGCAACACTTTTGAAAATATATTAGCCCAAAGTCTGTATTACTGCATATTTTATTCCCCTTTTAATATGCTACAAAAGGTTTGAGCCATCAACTGAATGCTGCCAGAGAAGAACAAACAAGTACAAGAATGCAAAAATAAATGCTGGGAGTCAAGTTTTCACAAGATGTTCTTTATGGTTGGTATGATCACAGTGCTAAGCAGACTGATTTGCTTCTAGCTCTATCCATCAGCACTTCTTCCATAAGCCTGGTTCTCCAGGAAGTTTATCCCAGGCTATCTATGCAGAAATGTACATGGGGCAAAGTGGGTACTGAAGAAAGCATTCCCTGAACTCCTTCTCTTGCCCCTGCTATCTGATTCTTTGTAACTTCTTCCATGCCTGAGATCTTCTCTTCTATTTTGAGAACATGAAGGAAACATGCTTGCTTAAGTACATTCTGATTAGGAATTAAATATTTAATTCTGATCATTTTTAGTGTCTGAAATATAGTTTGCATGCATGGTCAAATGATAATTATAACTATAAAATGTTTTACATTCTACAAACTTTATCCCATGTTACTAATATTCAGGAAATGATCATAGGAAAATATTTACACTAGGATACTGTTCAATATTTTAACTGTTTCTATTTATACATAGTTTTAAGAAATTCTACAATGAATTTATATCATCTCCATAATAGGGAACAAAAATCGACTTCACTTTTTCCAGGAGGCTGTTGTCTTCCAAGACCATAATTAAACCAAGTTTGGGTTTATAGAGTTAAAATCATGAGATATCCCATCTCTGAACACATATTCATGGCTATAATTTGGACGTTTGTTGTCTCCAAACTTCATGTTGAAATTCGACCCTCAATATTGGATGTGGGGTGATATGGTTTCATTGTGTCCTCACAAAAACTTTCATCTTGAATTATAATCCCTATAATTCCCACATGCAAGGGCGGGATGAGGTGAAGGTAACTGGATCATGGAGGCAGTTTCCCCCACACTCCTCTCATAATAATGAGTGACTCTCACGGGATCTGATGGTTTTATAAGCATCTGGCATTGCCCCTGCTCGCACTCACTTTGTCCTGCCACCCTGTGAAGAAGGTGCCTTCTCTTCTCCTGCGCCTTCCACCATGGTTGTAAGTTTCCTGAGGCCTCCTCAGCAATGGGGAACTGTGTCAATTAAACCTCTTTCCTTTATAAATTACCTGGCCTCGGGTATTTCTTCATAGCGTTGTGAGAGCGGACTAATACATGGGGCCTGATGGCAGGTGTTTGGGTTATGGGGCTGATGGATCCCTCTACAATAGATTAATGTTCTCCCTCAATGGTGAGTTCTCACTCTATTAGTTCTTGCGAGAGCCGATTGTTTCAAAGAGCTTGGCACGCACCTCCCCCTGCCTTGCTTCCTCTTTTGCCATGGAATCTCTGGGTCCCCTTCACCTTCAGCCATGTGTGGAAGCAGCCTGAGACCTTCACCAAATTCAGATGCCCAATCTTGAACTTTTCAGCCATCATAATTGCAGCCCAAATAAACCTTTTTCTTTATAAACTACCCGGTCTTAGGTATTTCTTTATTTTGTGTTTATTATTGTTTCTTTATTTTGTGTTGTATTATTGCAACACAAAATGGACTAAGACACTCACCAACTCTCTTGAATTCAAGAGTTTCATGGTTTATGTACTGAACATTGTCACATAAAAATACCACTTCCTAGGCTCCAGTCATGACGATCCAGGTGAACAGGAATATGGCACCAAAAGTCTGCCTTTTTAAGTAATACTCCCGTTGAGTCTGATACAGACAGTTCCCAGGTAGGCTTGGAAAAACACTTATCTGATAGTCATTTGTTCACTGATGGAAGGCCAAATTTCATGCCATAGTCCACTCTTATGCCCACTGACAAGCCACTTTGCTACTCACACCAGCTTCTCCATTTGACAGTGGTTCCCTGTCTTCCCCATCTTTCAACAGATAAATTGCATCTCCTTCTCCTCAGTCACACGGAGTTAACACATTAATATTTTGCATAATACTCCTTGTTAAACTATACTGTCATATAGATAAGTGTTTCTTAGTCAAATTCAATTGAATGTCTACTGTGAATAAAATTTAGATAAGACCAGTGCCTCCTCCCAAATGAGGATTTTTAGATTAGATGGCTCCTGCTTGTCTGCCACTAGGTATGAATTCCTTCGGTTTTTAGTGATACACTACATGGCACAATTGAATGGTTACCATTTGGAAGCACCATTTCTTGGCCAATTTTAACCTTCAGAAGAATTGTTCTTAGGGTAAAGATTTATCTTTAACAATTTTCTTCAAAGAACTTTCTATGTTACTTTCTTCTTTCCAAGAAACGGGTCTATTTTTCCACTAAAAACCTACAGAAGGATTTCTCTTGGCACAAGGCAGCCTAGGAAGCTTTTCCAGTAAACCAGCTGTTATTTTTCTCCTGGCTATCAGACAATGCTTCACTTAGATATTATATCTGAGGTCTCATCTGAATTTAGGAAAATGAGACTGCTTGTTTCAGACATAATCTTCCAGCTGTGCTTGTGCAAGTCTCATTAAGTCCTTGAAAGAGTAAGAGGAGAAGGAGGGTGAGGGAGAAGGGGAGAAAAGAGGAGGAGCAATGACAACAAATGAATTTTTTAAAGTATGTCTTAACTATCAGACATAGAGCTACAGTGTTTTAATGACATGTCTCACTGAATCCCATGAAAGTTCTGAGATATTTTTTATAGATGTATTTTACAGATGATAAAAACCAAGGCAGAGAGAGTCTAAGTAAATTGCACAATGCCACATAGCTACTAACAGTCAAAGCAAGATTCAGAGTGAGCTCTGTCTGATATCAGAGCTCTCATCCATGCACTGTGGGAGAACCCACTGGGAGACAGTACTCGGGCAATGTGTTACCACGTCTTGTAGCATAGGCCTATCACTCTGGTAGCATCAGAGCAGCCAGCAGAAACTGTAGTGGATCAAAATCACAACCTACCATCCAATTTATTGGAGGGTCTCCAATAGCCTCAGGAATCAGGCTGGATTTAGGAATGTGAGCCCCCCTTACTCACCAAATCAGCACTTTACAATTCATATGCTATGTACCTTCTATCTACTGCACCAAAGAAGTTCAGTTCTAAATTTCTAATGAAACTATCAGAATGATTAAAGAGAACCTCATGGCTGTCAGAAAAAATATCAAAAGTCAGTCCGATGCCTGAATTGGCCTTGTTGACTCATATATCCTCTCTTTTTACAGGGCGAAGAGCAAGTATTTGGCTATTGATTAATGTTACGTTACGATTGTTAGTGAGGCCAAACATTCAGACAGTTTTAATTGTCCAAGCTCCTGGGCTAATTAATGCAATTTTGAAAGGGATTGGTCAGGACTCACAGTTTATGTTTTTATATAAGTGTTTAGCATAGGTCTTGACAGAGAACATCCCAGTATATTAATTTAATATTCCCAGAGTTATTTATCAAAAGGCTGTACAATATGATGTTTTGCAAAATCAAAGTAGTTTATTATATTGTCATCATCGAATTTTTTTCATTTATATTTCAGTTCACAGGGACATAAGCATATCAGTTACAAAACAACCCTATAATAACTAAATACAAAATAGCTACAAGGCTGTGTATATATTGTCCACTATGTCTAATATATTACAGAGCTGAGTAACAAGACGATTTTCACAAAACACATAAATGCTGATTATTCACATTACCTGATAGGAAGTTCCTTGTAGAGTTTTTCCTTGATGAGTATGTATGTTGTTACTTAGAAAATCATCTTCATTTAGATCTAAGAAAAGAGATAACTGTTACATACAGAATATCAGAAATTACATGATTTAGGAAGTTTAGGTGCAATGTAACACTCATGTTTTTATTTAGTCTGTAAGACATTACATTGGATAGGTCAAAAATATTTTTTTCTTAAATATATGCTTTTTTTTTCCCTACAAGAAAAAGATCAAAATAAAATAGAAATTTAACAAAATAGGTATGCTGCTGACCATCTGTGTCCCTGAGGAAGTGATGGAAATTCACTGTGATTCCCTTTCTTGGTAATAATAGGATTGTAGACTAGCTACAAAAGCCACTTCTAACTTCAAAATGCTATGACTCCATGCAGTTATCACCTCACCTGTTTCTATTAAACTAAGCCTTCCACCCCTGGCATTTTGAGCTTCATTAGCTTAGGTCTTCTCAACATGAATTATTTATGCTGAAATTGTTCTATGCATGCTTTAGTAAAAGCTTTGCAATGTAGCATCCATTTGCTTGCAGCTAAATGAAACCTTTTCAAATGTAGCAGCACTTCCCTTTTAGCTCCTGTAAATGGGAGCTTCATTTATTTAAGTCTGAAATACATGGTATGTTAAAAGAGGACAAGACTTTATGGGTCACTTAATCCAAGCCTCTTATTTTACAGATGAGGAAAGTGCGACCCAACATCACCTCATCACCAGGCCAGTGACGTTTCCTTTCACTTTCACTCCTATTTACTTGCAACCATTGCTTCAGTTTTCTACTATTCCTCATTCTCATATTCTGCAGTGGAAGCGAGGACAGGCAAGTCCTATCTTCCATGCACAGTGAAAAACAGGTACAGATTTTTCTCCAGATCTCCATCATAGCTATAGTTAAAAGATATGTTAAATTCACAGCTCAGTCTCAAAGTTACTTGCACCAATAACTTAGTATTTAAAACGAGACTAACCATACAACAGGATTCCAGAAAGTACCTAAATTTTAAAATCAGCTGATTTTGTGATCTGGTTCTTTGAATCAAGAATTTATGTCACAGGGTTAGGCTGCTAGAAGCTGAGTTTTTGCAGCTTGGTTTTTAGTTTCTGTATTGAGAAAAAGAAATATTGCCTCCCTTCTTTTATTCCTTCCCGTGTTGTCTCTTTTAGTCACCTTTTTACAGGAATTTTGAGTTACTCTTTCTATAGCCATTCTTCTGGGTATAGAAAAAGAACAGTAAAGTGGCCTCCTGTGTTCTAGAGTCTGGAATCAAGCTTAGAAAATAAGATACGAATATGTGCAATGCACTTACATAACAACACAAGGCAGAAAAATGAGTGATTCATACACAATACGATGGAGAGAGATCACTACGACTCCGAGAACTTGTGGAAGAGACAGGGCCAGAATGGAAGCTTGAAGAATGGATACAGTTTGAAAAAGTGGAAGGAAAGGAAAAGGTGTAAATTTAGCAGTGATGCCATGAACCCCGGCCTATTATGCAGCATAAATGGAACATGTTTAATTAAGTGTAGAGATTGAGGCTGGTCAGGCCAGAGGGCGATTCTGGATACAGAGTAAGAGGAGGTAGGGCTGGATAGGTGACTGAGGCCCAACTGTAATGGGACCTGAGTACCAGGTGGAAGAATTTGGGCATAAACCATTAGAACAATGTTGTAAATATAAATATCTACAGGAATCAAATACATAACTAAATGAAGTTAATTCGATCAAGAAGGCAATGGGGATCCTACAGTGAGCTTAAGATCCAACTCCCCAGCTACAGGGTAGCCATGGCTCTGAGCTCTCTCAGTTGAAGTCACCCGAGACTTTGGGTCCTGGACTGGTACTTTCCCTCGTGTTTTTCAAGGGTATACAAACGTATGGATTTTCATGTAAAATGTCCTGATTTTTAAAACATCATATGGCCCCACCAAGCTTTTCTTCTGAATAAATTCAGCTATAGAGGTACCATTTCACAGGCCCTGCTGTAGAAAATGGGGGACCTTTAAGGGTTGGGACTAAATTAGGCAAACTTAAACCTTTGGTTTCTGGTCTTATACGTTTTTATTTATTTATGATTCCCAAATATTACCCTCCAAAAAGTGCTTTATAAAGACAGAATCTATTTGGTCCTAAGTAGCAACAAAGGCAGGAGTTGAATTATACAATATGTGGGCTGTATTTTCCACAGTTGGCCACAACCATGCCTTCCCATTCCATCAAGAAATTGAGTCTAATTCTTCTCCTGTTGACTCTGGGGTGATCTTAGTGACTCACTTGTCACAGTAGAGTGCAGTGGAAGTAATATTTTGTGATTTCCAAGGTAAGGTTAAAGAAGCCTTGCATAAGCCGGGGGCAGTGGAGTACCTACATCCCAGCTGCTTGGGAGGCTGAGGCAGAGGATTGCTTGAGGCCAGGAGTTTAAGATCAGCTTGGGCAACAGAGTCAGGTCTTGCCTCAAAAAGCAAAAAACAAACAAACAAAATTACAAAACAAGAAACGGTGCAGCTTCTACCTTGGGCTGTTGGGATCTTCATTCCTAGACACTTCTTCCTGTGATGTGTGAAGCTCCCTTGCATGTTGCACACACTTGAAACCCAACCCTGAGGCTGGGAGAAGCTGGAGGGACATGAAAAGGCCACATATAGGTTCTTTAGTTGGCTGCCCAGCTAAGCCGCGCCTAACCTAGACTAGTTGTCAGACATGTAAGTGAAGGAGCCTCTATATGACTCCAGCTACCAGATGTTTAAGTCCTCCCCAGTCATTCAAGTCTTCCCAAATGAAGCCTCTGACATCACATTGGGGACCAGTTCCCCAACTGAATTACTGACCTGCAAATGTATGAGCCTAATAAGATGTTCTGTTATACTACTAACTATTGGAATGGTTTGTTTGCTGCAATAGATTATCAGAACATTCAAGAACTACATCGTAGATTACCAACATCAATGTGCATAAAAATATGCCATCCAGCATAAAAATTGAGATTACAACTGCCCTTCAAATACAGAGGCAGTAAAAGGAATAAAAGGGATGTAAAAAAAAGTTTTTGTTTTTAATCAGTTTTTAGGTTTTCTAACATAGATACTTCTGACTATATTACTTTTCAAACAGGCAACTCTAATCTCAGTAAGAACTCCTCTAAAGAATTAAAGGATCTGAAGATTCATTTGAATAAAACACTAGACGTCTAAGTGGTCTCATCATTGAATTCAGAAAGCCTTCCTTGGATATATGAGGCATCAAACCATGCAGTGGGTACCCTTTCCTCAGGGACTTTATTCCCACCTTGTAAGCAAGCATTTAGAGGTGTGAAGTAGGATTTCCCTCTGGTGTTCCTCATGTAGTCCAGTTTGGCCAAAGTTAAATTACCTGCCCTTGAGAAACACGTTTTTCTAAAATTAAATGTGTGTTTCCTGAAAATTAACCAGAACGGTGAATATATTTGTGAATTTATACCATCTTTTGCCATCTTAAAATTAAGCTACTTGGCCTCAGGCCAATGAAGAAAAATAATTAATAAGGTCTTGAAAAATTAAGCCAAAATATTTATAAGCTTACATTGAAGAGGCTGGACAAATAATGATATTGACCAGAAGTCAGGAGAGAAATTAGATTTCAAACCAATGGTAATTGAAATGGTGGACTAGAGTAGAAATCCTTAAGAACACCTCTTCTTTCCCTCTGGGTTCCTCCTTTTATAATTAATCTCATCAAAGCCACATGTAAAGAAGATTTATTTTTAAAGTAAGTTTGCAGCAGTATAGGTGAAGTTAATGTTTCTCTTATTACTAACATTGTTTTCTGACTTTGTCTGGTCCCTCACTTCCCTTAGTAATATATACCATTTTTCCCCACTTTTTCTTGTAGAATAGTCTGTCACAGTTACACTGATTGATTGAAAAATTTCTGAATCTCCAAGTAAGTTTTGTTTCCTTGTTATTATTTTTTAAAAGTTGATTTATTTTTATTCTTTGTACTTTCTGGTATAAAATATGAAAATCCTATTCTTGAAATTATCTTTAATTAAATCATAACTTAATCTTAGGTAAACTCCAATTCACAGATTCAAAAGTTTGTTCTTCTCAATTCTTTTTAGTAAAGTCGAATAAATTTAAATATTTTTAAATGGACTTTAACTTACTAAAATAAATATTACAAATATTCTTCCTATTTATAATGCCAAAAATTTAACAATTAACCTGAATTATAGATTAATTTCTCCTCACACCTAAGCTATGCCAATTTTTTAGTTGTAAAGTCCTAAGCACTCAATTTATTCTACATTATTTTACAGATGTAGTCTCTTTTAATAGAACAGATGTAGGCTTAGATAAAAATCTCCTTAGAAGAAGGAAATGGACTAGATAAATTAAAAATATTATGCATCTGGAACTCAACTTATTCTGACAAATTTGGCCTTAACCTATATAGTACAGTCATGTTGTTGAGCTATGGATTAATATACCGGACACAAATCTTAGCTAAATATAGCCTGTGGAATCTTTTCATCAGGTCCCAATATTCTTTAGGGCTGAAATGCTATTAATATAATGTGTTAATGTCAAAATATCATTTTGAAATTGAAATTGAGGAAAATTGCCCCTTTTTTGGCCTTGAATTTTATACAATTGCTTAGGACTTAATGTCACTCCTACAGTTTATTTCCCTATATATTTTCTTCTAGTTTATTGAAGCTATCTTTACAATTTCATCATTAGTATCTAGTAAAATCATGTGGGCTGTGGATGACAACAATGATGCACTTTCCCATCTTCATCTCACTGAACTCCACAGACTGTCTATCCTCAGGCACAGTAAACTAACCCTAAGTAATTATGCAATTAACAGCTAAAAAGGAGTGTTTAAAATGAGAAAGAAATATTTTAGGTTGATACGTAGGTCACTAATTACTTAGAAATACTCTGAACCTTCCAAATGAAACCACTATACCCATAAAATTAGAGCCTACAACTTGTGGCCTTGAATTTCTCCCTTCAATTTATAATGTTACAGACAGCCTTGGTCACTGGCCATCAACTCTTCCTAGTATGGCATTAATCTCTAGGAAATGTCCAGTGACTCAACTGCTGCTACTGAAATGTCTGCTGAGGTTCTTGGACACACACACATGCACACACACTCGCTGAACACACACGGTCACTCAAGACCCTGAGAAATATCAAAGCTGGGAAAAATTCTGTAAAGGCTTTCTTTCTTCCTTCGCTGACAAAGCAACCAGAAGTAACTCATCTAAGGCCAGGATTCTTTGCTGCTTTTTCAGTGTAGCTATAATAGGATTCCCTGCCTTTTATTCCCAAACTAACAACACAAAACAAAAAACGTACATAAGAGAAAGGTAGTTTTAGGAAATAGAATACTTGAAGAAATTTATGGAAAAATTTATATCTACAATACTCTTTAACACCGTTATACCTTCTTTATCCATAGATCAATATACAATAATCTAAAATAAAACAGGTGCTTCTAGAAGGATTAATAGATAAACGGAATGGTGGATGATTAGAGAAACTGATAGACGAGAGTTTGATTAACTGACTGAAGGTGTGGATGCTTATAGCTGGCATCCGTGTGGTAAAGACAGTCCAATCCAAACATGATAGAGAGGGAGGTGGAGCAAGGTGGCTGAACAGAACCCTCAGTAATCATCCGTCTCACAGGAATACCAACTTGAAGAGCTCTTCACACAAGAAAGCACCTCCGTAAGTAAGTAAAAATCGGGTGAGTGATCACAATACCTGTTTCTAACATCATCTCTTTGAAAGAGGTACTAAGAAAGTAGGAAAGGCAGTTTGGGATTGCTGACTCCACTGCCCTCCTCTATCCCTGGTGGCATCCTCATGGTGCTGAGAGAGAATCTTTGTGCATGGGGAAGGGAGAGCCAAGTTATTGTGGGACTTTGCATTGACCTCAGTGCTGTCTCTCACAGTGGAAAGCAACACAGGGCAAAATTCAGTTACCTACTACAGGGGGAGCATATAGACTCGCCCCCAAATTCTGACTAGCCCCTCCAGAGTGGGCTGAAGCACTTTAGGGTCCTAAGTAAACTTGAAAGGCAGTCCAGACCACAGGACCTGAAATTCCTGGGCAAGTCCTGGTGCTGTGCTAGGCTCAAAGCCAGTGGAACTGAGGTGCCATGATCCAGTAAGACATCGGTAGGGATGGCCAAAGGAATGCTTTCATCACCCCTTTCCCAATCCCAGGCAACACAGCTTGCAGCCCCAGGAAAGACTCCTTCCTTCCGCATAAAGAGAGGACACAGGAGAGTAAAAAGGACTTTGTCTTGCAACCATAGAATAGAGCACTAGGCAGACTCCTAAGGTTCCCAATCCATTCTTCACTCCCAGGTGAAATTTCTAGACTCTTGAATCATCAACAGCTAATATAATCAATTGTTTTTGTCATTCCGATAACCCTTGGGGGTGAATACCAAGCAGATCAACTTTTGATACTGTTTTTCATCTTTGTAAACTCTTAAGACTTTCTGTTTTATTATTGTCTTCCCAAAGTTAAGTAATTTTAATTATGAAATCACTTACTATTAATATGTTATTCTACACCTGACTGCTAATTTACTCTCCCGGAAATTTTTAAGTTCTAAAAAGACCTAATTATATATTCATAATCAAGGTTATTTCTCTTACATTTTTTAAGAAGACCTAAACATAACTATTAACATATCGATGTTATCTTTAGAGTTTATTTGTGCTCTAATTTTTATTTTATTTTTTATTTATTTATTTTTTTGAGACGGAGTCTCTCTCTGTCGCCCAGGCTGGAGTGCAGTGGCCGGATCTCAGCTCTCTGCAAGCTCTGCCTCCCGGGTTCACGCCATTCCCCTGCCTCAGCCTCCCGAGTAGCTGGGACTACAGGCGCCCGCTACCTCGCCCGGCTAGTTTTTTGTATTTTTTAGTAGAGATGGTGTTTCATTGTGTTCGCCAGGATGGTCTCGATCTCCTGACCTCGTGATCCGCCCATCTCGGCCTCCCAAAGTGCTGGGATTGCAGGCTTGAGCCACCGCGCCCAGCCTAATTTTTAATATATTTTCAAATTCTTTTGTACATTAAAACTTTCAGTTTTCTTTTCAATTGCTTATTTGCTTCAGCAGGCAACTTAACTAGATCCCACTTCCTTTCTGTACATGTGTCTATGTGATGTTTATACACATATGTATATGTATACATGTATATATTAATAGTTTATAATAATGCATATTCTATTCTATCTTATTTGGTTTTCCTTTTTAAGTAGACCAGAATATTCCGCTTATTTTCATGGTGAAAGATGTAAATTTTTCTTACCTGCCCTTTAAACTACTTTGGGAAAATGCAAAGTCAGCTGAACTAAATTTAGCAATTACCTTTTAGCTGACAGGGCCTTCTGATGTGGGAATCATTCTTATGCTTGCTGTGTTCCTGCCAGATTTTGTCATTCACAGTATTTCCTTCTAAAGCGAAGCAGAGAATTAGTTAGAATTCACAGTAACATTTGTCCAGTAAGTATAAGACATTTGAAATCAAAACAAGTTCAGCATGGGAGTTGTAACTTGGTAAGTGATATCTTAAGAGAGCTCTAGTTCTAGGGAGTTGTAGTCCCTCATGGACAACTGCAGGTATCCTGTGGGCTGCCCACTTATTCCCATGAACTACATAGGCACCTCACCATATATGATAGAATGCTGTTACTCTAATGTCTCTTGACAGTGTATGATTGCATTATTCTTTGTAGTAGTTTTCTTGAATTCATAACCAATTATTATTATTATTATTACTTTTTTGAGACAGGGTCTTACGGTCTTACTCTGTTGCCCAGGTTGGAGTACAGTGGTGTGATCATAGCTCATTGCGGCCTCAAATTCCTGGGCCATAGCTATCCTCCTGCCTCAATTTCCCAAGTAGCTGAAACTACAGGCATGTGCCACCATGATAGGCATATATATATACATATATATATATATATTTTTTTTTTGTAGAGACAGGGTCATAATCAATTGTTTTTATGCATCCTTAAAAGGTTAAAGTATCCTTACCCTCAAGATTCCCCATCATTTCTAACAAATTAATTGTGTAGAAAGAACACTGAGCTGTGATGGTTTCAAGAAACTCTAAGATCCTTGAATGGAAGGTCAATGATTTGCTCAAGTTTGTCCTCCCAACATCTAAAGCAGGGCCTGGACATGTGAAGAAATGAATTGCACCAAATGGAAAATTGGAGTCCCTTCTAAATTACTTACTACAGATAAATCATTCTACATGTTCTATCCTACATTGATAAAACAAATGTTAAATAATGCCACCAATGCGTAGCGTGAAGACAAACTCAGCATGCTGTGTTGTTTCTAAAGTCACTATTTACTCACATGTTTTGATTATAGAAAAGGCAGTTGATCATCAAGAATTGTGTTAGGATAGAAATATTGGTTGTATTGTATGTACATGCTGAATAGACTGAGAATGGATCTAGATGAAAAAGAAAATTTTGCCTTACTTCCTTTTATTTAAGACTATGCGCTCTTCAAATCAGGGCTGATATTCAACATATTTAACAGCGAGTGACTGCAGGACCCTGATAGGATCCAGCACCTGTAGATGTTACTGCTGGGAGAATTGAAACCTGATTAAAACGCAGATATCCTTCAAAGTTGTACCCATTGTGGGGTATCACCTTAGTCACAATGAGCTTTTCAGATCCTACCAGAAAATTGGTTTTTTAAAAAGAAGGAAATGGGTATTAGCACCCGACTCCTCTGCTGGGGAGAAGGAAAGGGAAAAGGGCACCCACAAGTTTGGCACACTACATTAAAAGAAATTATTGAGGCCCAGTGTGGTGGCTCACGCCTGTAATCCCAGCACTTTGGGAGGCCGAGGCGGGCGGATCACGAGGTCAAGAGATGGAGACCATCCTGGCAAACATGGTGAAACTCCATCTCTACTAAGAATACAAAAACTAGCTGGGCGTGGTGACACGCACCTGTAGTCCCAGCTACTCTGGGAGCTGAGGCAGGAGAATTGCTTGAACCCGCGAGGCAGAGGTGGCAGTGAGCCCAGATCGCACCACTGCACTCCAGCCTGGCAACAGAGCAAGACTCCGTCTTAAAAATAAATAAATAAATAAAATTATTGACTGGATGACCCAGATGTTTCACCATTGTGAATGTTTTATAATTACTGACTCCCTATTTGCTGTAAAGTAACAAGAGAGATAATCTATTAACTTTCTAAAAGTAATGAATAGAAATCGATGTTTACTTTAGAATTAAAATACAAACCAAACGGATCGCATGTGTTATTACTATGAATGCTATCACAAAAACTAAAGAGAAGATTTGGTGTGTGAAATGTTGTAGAAGAGACTTTTATAATAAAACCACTTTCTGCTAATTTTTTATTGTCTCCTAGATTCACAGATCTAAAAAGATCTCTAACAAGTCACCTTGGCCATGCAGCAGCCAAGCTACACATGGAGAGCCGGAAGATGATCAGCCAATGAACTACCAAAGAGGATTATTCGGTTTAAATATAACAGGAAATTATTGCAAACAAATCAATGAGTTCTTTGTCATAGCCATTTAAAGTTAGAATGAAGCCACTTTTAAAAAATGTTCTTCTATATAACTCAAAGACAACTCAATTTGACTTTCATTAATCAGTTTTGTTGCTTTATGGCAGGAGCAGGAGAAAAGAACTTTTGGGGAGACAGAATACATCATTTACACTTGTAACTTTGGGAATCACTAACCAAATATTTTATTTTCAGACATAAATCTCCGGAATAACCTGGAAGAATAAAAGAAACAATATTTAAGTCTAGATTTAATAAATAACATCTTAATCAAACAGAAATTAGAATGTGTGCAACACTTTGGGAGCAGGAATGAATTCTACCTCTAACTAAGATCTACCTATGATCTTGAATCTTCCTAACCCTAGGTGGCAAATTACAGTAAATACAAGTATAATTTGGGTCTATAAATTTCTGTGCTGTATAGAGAAAGCGATATTCATAAAACCTGAACAAAATGGTAAGTCATTTTACATGAAAATATCTCAGGATAACCAAATACTTACTGGGGGGAAAGTGTTTTTCCAAATAATTATGTTAGTAAATACAGAAAGAATGATGTAAATTGAATATAACCATTATGCAATCTCTAATAAAATAACAGATCTGGAAAATAATCACCAATTACTGATAAAGCCTAATTGAAAGGCTGATCGGCAACTTCATGCCGAATGGATCCACCTGATACCATCTGAACCACTGAGCAATATCACTGTCATAAAAATATGATCGTGCTAATCAATTCATGTGTGTGGGTGAAAACACACATATCTCATAACTGACATTGTTATAGCTTAAGTGTTTTCGACTATTGATATTCTTCATTGTCATTAAATTAAAACCAAGGTTACCCTTTTTTTAAGTTCAAAATTGTGAGCAAAAACATGCATAGATAAAATTTCCTTTTTCTTAATTTTTTTTCCTTTTAATTTTTTAATGCAAAACGGTTAGGACATCTCTTGGCACATAGCAAACAATTCCAAACAAATAAGCTATTTATAATATTGTAAAGTGAGGTAGGTAAATAACAGCAAGACTAGACATATAGCTTACAACACAACAAAAGAGAAAGTATGCAGTCACTCAAGACCAACTTTTAAATATACATATAAATATATATATATTTGGACCTTTTCATACTTTATATATATTTGAATCTTACCACACTTTGAGATTTAACTAAAAGTTTACAGGAAACATAGAGTAGAGACAAACATGCTTAAAAAAACACAAAGATTCAATCAGCAAAATTCAAAAATCTGGGAAATTCTTCAGGACACAGACTCCAGTTTCTTCAACAAATAAATGAAAAGACACAAATGAAGAGACATGAACTGAATCCAGCTGAGCTTTTTGGATCCTGATTTAAACAAACCAACTCTGAAAAAGCATTCGAGTCTGTCAGAAATAGTTCAATATTGACTATATATTTGGCAATATAATGTCATTTGTCTTGTTTTGTTCTAGTGCAGTAATGGTATTGTGAGTATGCTTTTCAAAAAATAATTCTTATTTTTTAATAATATACACTGAAGCATGAAATTATGTGTCTGGCACCTGCTTTATTAATACAAAAACAGTGGGGATGCAGTTGGGGGAGTAGAATGGGTAGAAATGAAATTGACTATAGGTTGATCCTTGTTTAAGTTTGGTGATATGAGTTTATCATTAACTCTTCATCTATGTATGATTGAAAATTTCCATAATGTTTTGAAACAGAAACAGAGGATAGGATTATGCTGACTGGACCGTGCTAATCAGTTCATGGGTGAGGGTAAACATACACACACCTCATCACTCACTGTTACAGCTTAAGAGTTTTCCACTATTCAAATACTTGATAGTCATGTACTCACTTCGGCAACACAGATACATATTCTTGACAGTCATTAAACTAAAACGAAGGTTACCCTTTTTAAGCTCAAAATTGTAAGCAAAAACATGCATATATAAGGTTTCCTTTTTCTTAATCTTTTGTTTGTTTTTAACTTTTTAATGCAACATGCTTAGGACATCTCTTGGCATGTAGCAAGAATTCCAAACAAATAAATCTGTTTATAATACTGTAAAGTGAGGTAGGTGTATAACAACATGAGACATCATTTCCATCAGGAGAGTGGTAGGCAAAAAACAAAACAAAACAAAACAAAACAAAACTAAGGAACTCAATGGAGACTTCAATTTTATTTTAATTGCTTGGAATCTGAGGCGCACCTTCACTGATCTGGTTTATGTTAGAAAAATTGTAAATTGGTCAGCATCAGACACTTTCCCTTTAATTCAATCCTCCTGTCATCCAATTTTGGTAGCCTATATTCTGTGGAAGCATCAATCACAAGCCAACAGCTACTATTTTGTTTAAGTACGTGCCTTGGAATTAGTGAATTTCTTATTCATGGTCAGAATAAACAGCCTCACATACGTGGCAATAAGACTGAGAAAGGTCCTCCCGAAATCCCTTCTTTACTCCACCTCATGCTTAAAATGCCAGTGTTGTAGTTTAAATAGTTAATTGTAACTAAAATACAACTATGCTACCCTGACAGGTCCTTAAGCTGTTAATCATCCAATTACCTACTTACTATGGATGTGTTTTATATTTTTAACTGGGAGAAAGCTTTTGAGCCGGGGTGGGGGTGGGGAGTGGGGGTGGGGGTGGGGAGGGGGGTGGGGGGCCGGACAAAAAAGGAAAGAATATGAAAAAGCACAGAGTGCCCGGGTGGGAATAGAGTAAGAGCTTTTGAGAAAAGGGACACCCAGAGAGAACGTCACATAATTCACAATTTGGCTTCAGACCAATTCAGGGTGCAAGGAAGCCATTCTTCTGCATCCTCGGCAAGCAATCTGAAAGGTTCCCCATAAACCGGCTTCCTGCCCCTGTGTATTTCCTACTTATCAATTAAAATCCCATTACCTTATGCAACATGTGTATGTCATGTCCTCTGGCAGCTGGATGTGCTGAATGTAAAGCCAGACTGACCTAAATAACCTGAGACTCTTTGCAAACACATTTTTATGTGGATTAGAAAAATACTTCGAAAGATTTATAGGTCACTGATAGAAATGTTTTTATGTATGCTCCCACTTTAATCTAGGCCTGGTTTAGACACATGTTTCTTCTGAAAATTTAATTTCCACATCCCTGTCTACTGGAATGTCACAACATAGCTTTCCCATGCATCAGCATAAACAGAGAAATGGTAGCAAACCAATCCACATCTAGATTTGTACTTGACAGCTGCAAAAAAAAAAAAAGTACTTTGGCACGAAGTCCACTAAAAATTCACATTCAACATTACAGAACTAAGGGAACATGAAGTTTACAAAGTAAATTTGACTTACTTTCTCTTTTTTGGTTTTGCATTCTCCAAATTAGAAACCCCCTGTAAAATAAAATAAAATAAAATAAAATAAAATAAAATAAAATAAAAAATATAAGACAAAACTGTACCAAGAGATCCGAAAGAGAATTCATTCATTTTCTACTATAATCCAAATGCAGTTCATTTTGCCTCTTCCCTAGTAAAAAGACTGATATGTTCCCCGTTGTATTTTAGTAATGTGTCACAGAAGTTTGGCTCAAATTTTAACTTTTTTTTCCTTTTGTCTTTGTAACTTTGAGAAAGATAGGATGTTTCCTTTATTAACTAGGGCTTATACCTTATTTTAAGCTATTGCCAGTTTAAAAAAGCCCTTGCCAGTTTAAAAAAACAACAACAGGTCTTTTAAATTAAAACACCCAATTAAATCCTCATTATCTAAACCTTCTGTCCCTCCATCAATCCACCAAAACCAAGGAGACAGATACGTACCACGGTGTGTTAGTTATATCATAGAGTGCCTTCATTTGAGAAAGATGGAAAGTAGCTTATCACAATACCCTGCGGGTGTTGAAATATATCTGTGATTCATCTGACCTTTTTCTTCAGACCCAGTGACAGTTGTGTAAAATCCCTTACACTTTGGGGAAAGAATTTATCACATTTTTCACCATCCTTGAAAGAGTTTAAACTGCCCTAGGCACCTTTAAAAGCCCTTCAGATTCTCTCTTTTTTATTCATCTACTCCTCCATTTAAAAAACATTTACTGAATATCTACATGAAAGGTAACCAATTGTGTTCTGGAGAGGCTCATTTGTTTGGCATGGCAGGAATTTACATACTAAAGAAAATTGCAACCAATATTCCACTTCTGAGAGGAAAAAACACAAATGCTAAGGCTAAGAGGAATGGTGAATGTAAACCGAAAAAAGGAAGTTTGATTTGATTATTCCAGTGTTAACAGTACCAGCCTGAGCACAGTGAAATCTAAGATAACCTTTCCCCAAGATAGTGATTGAAGGGGCCATTTATCTAATCTTTATTTTGTTTCTATCAAGATTTTTAACTGCAGAGGACAATTTGGATATCTTATTTTCCTAGCGGTTGAGCAGAGCGTTACTAAAATCCCACGTGCTGAAACAGTCAGTCCCTGAACTTGAGGAGCACACATTACCAAGTTTGAAATACTTGTGCATAACCCACAGGACATTGCTTGTAGGGAAGAGGTGGCAGATGGGGGTTGTAGGTAAGGATGTGGGAGTCCTGAATAACGCCCTAATGTGAGTTAGGATATCAACAGGCTTTTGAGGAGTTAATGGTCAGGTGGAACACTTCTTCCATTCTCTATGCTTTGTCATCCTCTGCCCTAGAAGTACACAATCTCTATTCAAGGTCTTTTTCTGAAATTGTTTAGGTCTTGGGCCAGATCTCTCCAAACGTCAGATTAGAAGATAATGGTGTTCCTTGCCCCGAATCAGTAGCCACACACATTTAACAAGCTTTGTGACAATCGTGAGGAAAGAGGACAGCCACCCATCTTTGTAGTAGTGCTTTTCTGTTATATATATTTGGAACTTACTAGGAAAGAACAAGCAAGCTCCATGCTCCACAGTCTATGCAATCGGGACCAAATATGTCCTAATAGTCAAAATCCATCATCCTGAGTCTCATTAGTTTGTCATATGGGTTTAGATAAATCTCTTGGGGTTATGAATGTTGCCCTCTTCAAAACAGAGTGTACCTTTTGTGAGAATAGACAAGATTTGCAATAAGGAATATGGGAAACATTCGATACCTTTTAATTTTTAATTATTCAAGTCACAGTATTTTGGAATCAACTTATATCAGCATTCCTCTGCCTTTGCTATCAAAGAGGTTAATTCCAGATGACTCACAAAACATATATGCAATTGAGCAAGAGAGTTTGAATCTAGAAAGAAGAAGTATTATGCAAACACAGTCTCCTGTATCACCTGGGTGAAGCTTTTGTTAATACAATTAGCTACGGGACCCACACAAAGCTTAAACACTTGTAACAGCTGATTGTGGTGAGAGGAACATAATTTGCTTCTGGTTTGAAGTTTGGAGACATCTGGACTGAGATTAAAAGAATTTCCTAAGACCACAAATCGAGATTGGTTACTTTTGCTATGCATGTTGTCACAATATTCTCTAGGGACTATCCACTTTGTTCTGGTTTTACTGGAATGGGGGTCATCCAATTTTTCCTCATGATGAATCAGTTTAGGTTTGGGAAATTTTGTTAAAAGACTTTCTTGTAATGAATATTTTGGGCAAAAAATTGAGCTGAAACTTCTTTTTAATCTCTATTAAGATGAAAGAGTTAGTGTAGTTCTCCTTAGGCAACCTGCTTCCTACAAGGTAGGGAGAGTCAAGCACATTAAATGTGGGTCTGGAGTGTGATTATGTGAGGAACAGGGATTACTTAAACAGGCCAACATCTACTTAATTAGAATAATAGGTCTATTCCCTCGGTGTTGCCTAGTTGTAGATTACTATTGAACTGGTTAAGCAATTTTTAGTACTGCTTATACCAGACTCAAAGCAGCTGTGGAAAATGTAAATGGCTTTCAATTCTGACTGCTGCTTACATAAGCAGACTGTCACGTACATGGGAGTTCACACCCTGGGTACTTTATTCCTAGAGGGGCAAGTCAAAGAAAGACTACATGCAGTTTTATTTTTAGAACCACAGCTGTGTGTGTGTGTGTGTGTGTGTGTGTGTGTGTGTGTGTGGTGTGTATTCTACTCTGAATTCCAAAAGGAAGATACCACTTCAGAGAGTTATTTCAGTGAAATAAATGTCTAGTCTATTAATTTGCCATGAATACCGGGTAAAACTTACTCCTGTTAGCCTTCACTTCAGTACCCCTAAGTTAGGCAGTAATCATTTGTCTTACCTTTCATTCACTAGGGAATGTGTGGCTTAATTTTATTTTTCTCCCTAGCAATTGTTTGAAATTAAAAAGTGAAATGTAAAAAAATTATTACAAATGAACCAATAGAAACTAAGAAACATTTCCAAGCTGTGTTATTTTTAAGGTAAATGAGGGAAGGCTCTAAGAGCAAAGCACTTTCATGTATAAAATTAGGTCAAAGTTTTAAAAAATAGAAAGAGAAGATGTACCTTAAAAGAACAGATAAATTGTAGATATCAAATATATTTCTATTCTCATGCAGAGGTTACAGATGACTATCCTTTGGGATTGAGCCTAATATGTGCCTGTTTCTTGCTTTATTGGTTGTTAAACCTCACTTTCAAATTACAAAGTCAAAAGGAAAAATGTGAATATGTCAGGAGTTATTGCCTGGCTAACGGAAATGTGAAAGGTGATTCTGCACCAGAGAAAACTGATTGGCAGTAATTGATGATGCAAATCCCATGGTGAATTTTTAAGACTGTAGAGCGGATGCAAACTTTGATTTGAAAATGAAAAACTTGAGGCTCAAAATGATAAATGGACTCATTTAGGATCAAGCATATTGTGCTTTACCTTAATTAAATACTGGTGGATTTAAAAAATTTCTAATACATTTTTTTTTTGGAATCGTAGAAGTCATTCATTTCTACATTCACATTTTATTCAACAAACACTTATTGAACATCTACTATGTACCAGACACTGTGGTAGGGGAGAAAAGATTTCTTTCCTCACCTATCACAAAGTTCATGGCTGATATTCCTATAACAAAAGAGAGATTAGCAGGAGAAGATAATATACACTTATTTAATAAGAGTTTTATCTGGCATGAACCTTCAGAAATGAAGACTCTAAAACTCAGAGAAAAGTGTATTTTTTTTGAATTGCCATGCAGAAATATGATGGGAGGACAAAAGGTATGATCTGATGGTAATAAACTGGAGGGAATTTAGCGAGGCCTGTTTGTTCAGCTTCTTCTTGGTCTCTCTGTGGGACATCCCTTTTCTCTGAGTATAGGGCAGAATACCTGTCATGAGAGAGCCTTCAGAGGAGGAGAAGGGGAGGGTAAATCACAGGCGTGATCTTAGATTTTATGGCCTGATTCAGGGTAGAAGGAGAGAGGGGGAATTATAATTCTATGGCCTGTTTCAGGGGAGAAAGGGGCAATAGAAATTTCAGTTTCTATGGTCCACTTTAGGAGAGAAGGGGCAAGAGAAGGTCAGAGATATCTTCCTGCTTCTGCTGTTTTCTTCATTTCCTTGACTTTAAGATACTCAGTGATAGGGTTAGGCTTTGTGTCCCCACCCAAATCTAATCTTGAATTGTAATCCCCAGGTGTTGAGGAAGGAACTTAGAGGGAGGGAATTGGGTCACGGGGGTGGTTTTCACTATGCTGTTCTCGTGATGCTGAGTGAGTTCTCACGAGATGTGATGGTTTCATAAGTGGTTAACAGTTCCTCTTACACATGCATTTCTGTCTCCTGCCACCATGTGAAGAAGGTACTTTCTGCCTGCTTCCCCTTCTGTCATGATTATAAGTTTCCTGAGGCCTCCCTCACAGCGGTTTGTCTAAGAGTCCATTAAATCTCTTTCCTCTCTACAGATTGCCCAGTTCTGGGTATTTCTTTATAGCAGTGTGAACATGGTCTAATACATTCAGTATGCCAATGTGTCATATTTTAAGGTAGCATTTCATGTGCCCCTCATTGTTTTAGAGGCAAAAAACAATTGCAAGTAGTCTTTCTCTCAATTATCTATCACCAATGACTGTTGATCTCAGAATCCTATTAAATTCCATTTTTTTAGCTTTAAAGATTAAATGAGTTAACTTATGTAAAATCCTTACATGATGTCAAACACATTGGAGATACATATAGATGATACTTCTCATTAGATAAATTGTTTATTAATAGTTACATAGAATTCTGATTTTGAAGTGAATTGAACATGGGTACAAACACATATGTAAATATGTATAACATGTAAATTCCTATTAAAATAAACTAATTTAATTTCTAGTTTGCTTAATTCATTCTCTTGCAAAAATGAAGATTGTTCACTTGCATAACTAAAATGGCTATATTAATATTAAAATACAGTGATTCCAAGAATGCCGCACGCAAACTGAATAAGTATGTCTCTGGACATTTCTTGGCTTCCTATGTTTGAACAAAGTTCCTACAGACGTTCAAAGAAGACATGACAGTTCATTTTTAAAATTCCAATAGACATATGGCAAAGAGGATGATTATGAAACTTCAAAGTTAATAGACTAACTTTTCAGTGTGTCTAAGGCAATCAGAAAGATGAAAAAATACATATTGAACTATCAACTGCATTCTCAAAACAAGAAGATTTATGTGACCAGTAACAAATGATCACAAATGCGAAGAAGTCCTACTGCCTTCCTCCATACCTGATTGCAAATGTATGGAAAAAATCCAATGAAGGAGAAGTCTCCCAAGTTATGAATGAGATCACTATGGCAAAGGGGAATGTTGGTAAATATCAGAGCCCCGTCAGTTAAAAAGCAAGTTACTAAGAACAACAAGGATAAAATCCTATCCCTTTTGTGATTTCTTGATTTTTTTTTTTGCAGAATATTATTTGCAGAATAATAACAGTGGAATACATACAGTATCAAGCATAGTTCTAAATGCTTTATGTGTAGTAATTAATTTAATCCTCACAACAATCTGTAGGATTGATACTATTACAATTAACCTCAATTTATAGATAGGTAAACAGAGACACAGAGCAGTCAATATTCTTGCCTAAGCTCACACAACTAGTAAGTGATAAAACTAGGGTTTCGTGCGTGGTGTCTGTTAGGCAGGGACCCGGACCCGACATGGCGGCGCCACTCGGCATAGCAGGCCTTTTATTCCAGCAGGCCCTTTGTTTCGAGACTTCCCTCCCTCTTTGAACACACCCTCAGACTTACATACATCAGAGGTTCCAGCTGGGCAGTCACACTCCTCCATGACCTGCAGCTCACCTGCATTCCACAAGTTTGTAAATAGCAGTTTCGGCTGACAGTTTCCAAAGACCCCTTCCTCATGACCCTTACTCAGCTCCTGCCCTAGTAGTTTCAAGACCCCTCAGGCCCTGTTTGCACAACTAGCTTCCCTACCTCTCAGGCTATACGAAGCCCCTACCCTCCTCCCTCAGCGCGACTTCCTCGGCCCATGCCTTTGACTGAGAAACCTCGCCCACAAGCCCTAATAAAAGGCTATTCTCACTGCCATTTGCCTTGTGTCTTCATTCCCGGTTTGGCTCCAGCCTCAGTTTACCTTTACAGTGTCTTCACTACTACCTGATACTACTTCTATGCTTGACGGCATAGATACAAAATCTACCTATCATCTAGGTCAGAAATTTCACAAAGAAGCACTATTGGCCAGAAGGGAGATTAGCTACAAAAATGCAGAGAAATGTAATACCATATGTCACTACTAAATAAACACCTCAGAAAGAACACCCTTCTTCAAGCACTAATACTAATAAGTTAGTACTATTTGAAGACAAGTGTGTAGACAGCACACTGATGTGTTTTAAAGGTATTAATCATTTTGTAGCTGCCATCATCATCATCAGAGAATGCCCAGCAATTTATGACAGCACATTTAATTAAAAGAGGGGCACTTCAGGAACCAATGAATTTAGGTGGCAGTTTGTGCATTAGAGGCTCCCCCCCCCCGCCACCCAGGCATATTACTGTAATAATGTTATGGTTCTCAGGGAAAACAGATTTTATCCTCCTGTGAGAATAAAATGAAGAAGGAAAAGTAACAGCTCTTTCTGATGGCAAAAGTAAGGCTTTCTTGCCAGCCTGTTCAGCTCCTGTCTTCAAGTAACAACCTCATACAGCTAATGAATTCTGGTTTCTCTAAGAGAAACACAGCCTCTCATCGCAGGGCAGGTCCTGTAGCTTATAGTGCCTGGAGAATGCACAGCGGCCATAATCCATCAGGAGGAGAGCTGGTAAATTGCACGAACTTTGCCATGTGTCTACTAGTGTGCGAAGAGAGCTTTATATCAATCCTAAAGCAACAAACTCTTCTCAGAGCACTATAAATATCCAGGATGGCAAAACAGGTTACCTAGGGGATGGCTATTTGCATTATAAAAGATTCCTCCTTTTCAAAAAGATTCCCTTCCAGATGTCTTAAAACAGAGCTCTCTTAAGTGTCCTTAAATGTGATTTATAAAATTATATTTACACAAGGTTTTAGAAAAGGAAAGAACAGCTAATGTTTACTAAGTGCCATGTTTCCTGCCACTTATTATCTTCTTTAATCTTCATAGCCACGAATGAAACAAGAGCAAGACAAACAAACTTGCACAAAAATGTGATAGGAAATCCGATGGGTGAAAATGTCAAATTCCATCTTTGCAATGGAAAAGCACTGAACTGGTACCCCAGAACCTGGCTTGTTCCAGAACCTGGCTTGCTCTCCCAGGGCTGCTACTAAACTGGGCAAGACCCAGGAACCCTCTCAGAGCTCAATCAGGTATCCATGTATAAAATGAAGGCTGATGAACAAGAATTTTAAAATCCCTTTCTGTAGAAACAATCCATGGTTCCTGATCTATAGTAGTTCAGTCCAATGTCAGTAGTGATGACAAATGCTTTTAAGAGAAAATTAAAGTAGGAATGGGCTTTTTTGCTTTACAGCTTTTTTTTTTTTAAATGATTAAAGAGATAACCATGGCTTTCATCAGATTCAATTAGTAGTTCTCCCGTAAGCCTAGGAAATAAAAAAAAGAACAGAGCACAATTAACCTTAATCTATTGATTTCATTTTATTTTAACATAAGTCTCTATTTACGGGAGGAAACCAATTAAAACTACCAAAAGGTGTTCATGTATGAATTGGTGGCAGAAGAACAGCTGTATGTAATCATAGATATAACAGGAAACAATAAAAATGAAGGAAAAGTGCAGCCTTTCTAGTCAACGTAATCTATGTTTTACATATTGGCTTGTTATGAGTCATTATACAATCTCAAAGTCAAGAAAAGGATTACATGCACTGTTTTGACATTGACTCCTCTTGTTCATAGTTTGATGAAGACCTAGCTGATGGATGCCATTGTTAATCTCATTTTCTTCCTTTAGTGTCTATATTATTAATAGCTATGTCAATGCTGATGATAATATAAGACAGAACAAAAAACTCTCAATTTTAATAGTTTAAGTCAAGTAAGAAATGCACTTAAGTGGTTAGAATACCAACTTGGGAGTCACCTACTTTGACTTCTCCATTACTCACCTATTCTAAGATGACATGTCACATTTCAATGTGTCCATTTACCCATTTATAAGACACTAGACTCTAAGTGGTTTTTTAAGACCTTTTTTGAAAGGTTCTGGGACACTGTGCAGTGATAACATCTTAAACACCTCTCTTTCGTCATTTTTACCTCTAGTTCTTCCTTTTTAAGCTGACCTTAAATCTCACGTTCTTCACGGGACTTGTACCATTAAACTACGAACCACAGTTATGTACTTAGAGTTAACACCGATTATTGATCATTTACTTTGTCTGAGTCTTCTAGCTAATAGTATAAAATACGTTGTCACTTTTTATTCTCACCTGATAATTAAGTAACAAATAGTTTTCTCATTTTATAGGAGAAGAAACAAGGGCGTAAAGAGTTTAAGGAACTTGTCCAAGATGGGATTTTTTTTTCTTGGAAACAGAGTCTTGTTCTGTCACCCAGGCTGGAGTGCAGTGGCAGGATCTCGGCTCACTTCAAGCTCTGCTTCCCAGGTTCACGCCATTCTCCTGCCTCAGCCTCCCGAGTAGCTGGGATTACAGGTGCCCACTACCACACCTGGCTAATTTTTTGTATTTTTAATAGAGACGGGGTTTTACCATATTGGCCAGACTGGTCTCAAACTCCTGACTTTGTGATCTGCCCACTTCCGCCTCCCAAGGTGCTGGGATTACAGGTGAGAGCCACTGTGCCCCACCCAAGATGGGATTTTTATAATGTTTGTTTCACTTCCTCCCCCAAATTTTGTGCTTCTAATTACTGTATTGCATTATTTTTAGGAATCCCTTCTGGGGATTCTTATAGAAGTTAGGCTTGATACTTATAAATCAGAATTTAATCACAGTTACTTATGTTACTCTCTAGATATTTTGAATATATGCTTTCTTCCTGAAGTGGACATCTGTCTTTCATTGATCTGAAAATCAATGTGTAGAAGAAGGAATAAGAAGAGGAAGAGAAGAGAAAAGAGAAGTAGGAAGAAAAAAGGAAGAAGGAAGGAAGGAAGGAAGGAAGGAAGGAAAGAAGGAAGGAAGGAAAGAAGGAAGGAAGGAAAGAAGGAAGGAAGGAAGGAAAGAAGGAAAAAAGGAAAGGAAAGAAGGAAAGAAACACATTTTCTAACTTCTCTTGCTACTAGAATAAGGTATGTTGTTTAGGTCACATATATCACAGATGCTAACTTGAGACACTGATACAAAACCTGACTAACATAGGGAAACAGCAAGGTGTGTGCATCTATTTTTAAGGTCACAAACCAGCCATTGTGGTAGTAGCTTCTGGATTTGGCCACTTCCTGACTGTGACAGAAGCAGCAGCAATCTTTGGTGGCTAGTTTATAGTGTGCCTTCTCGGCATAATTCCTGCAAGCTTAGAGTATGTGCTTTCAGTTCCCAATAATTCTGGGCTTTCTATAACCTGTAGTATATTCCTTTCTGCTTAAATTAACTAGCATTCATTTGTTTATCTGCAAATAACCATGATCAATATCTTGTCACATTAATTTAGGTCCTGTATCAGTTATTTATTGTTGTGCAACAAATTACTCCCAAATTTAATGGCTTAAAAAATACACATTTATTATCTCAGAGTTTCTGTGGGTTAAGAATATGGGCCTGACTTAGATGAGTTCTCTATTCCATGGTCACTCACAGGATTGTAATCAATTGTTGGCCCAAAGTTCTAAGGTTTCATCTGATGGTTCAGCTAGGGAAAGGATTCTCCTTTAATTTTACTCAGTGATTGTTGGCAGCATTCAATTTCCTGAAGGCTGTTGGGCTGGAGGCCTTACTTCATTGTTGGCTATAGACTGAATGCCTTTCCTAGTTCCTTATCATGTGTGTCTCTTCCACGTGGAGTGGAATCTGGCTTCATCATAGTGTGCAAAACAAGAAAGCAACAGAGGCAGTCTGCTAGCAAGTCTTTTGTATGCTAATCACAGAAGTGATTTCCTGTCACCTTTGCCCTTCTCTACTGGAATCAAGTAACATGCAAGGATGAAGATTACACAAGGACATAAATACCAAAAGGCAGATGTTATGGTTAGTTTATTTTATGTGTCAACATGGCTAGGCCACAGTACCCAGATATTTAGTGAAACACCAGTCTAGATGTTGCTTTCTCTCTCTCTCTCTCTCTCCACACACACACACACACACATACACACACACACCATGCACACCTTATTAGTTCTGTTTCTCTAGAGAACCCTGATTAATACAGTGGGGTTCATTGAGGTCCTCTTAAAGTTTTGCCTTCTGCAGTACCAAAAGGAAGGTAATAGAGTTTAATGTTGGACAACCCTCCACTCCAAAAAAAATCTTAAATGTATTTATAGAGCCATTTTAGTGCAGCAAAGGACCTTAAAAAACATCTGGTCTAACTCTGTTAGTTTTTAGAGGTAAAAACTGGGTTCTGGATTGGGTAATGACTTAATCAAGTTCTATTTAGAAACCAAGCCAGAAGGAGAGCTCAGTTTTCTATTTTAATGCTCTTACTATTGTCTGATAAGTTATCCCAAGCTGAAAGTGGAGAATTATACCTGGTGACCTAATACTGATTAGAGCAAAAGAAAATCTTCATGGACAAATGGAGCAGGGTAGTTCTACCCTTCAGTTGTTCTTCCCATATTGGGCAATGGTTTTCTGTTGGTGCCCTCTATCCTTCAGCCCAGACTCCCTAATGATCAATAACATGCATATCCAAGTCAGCTATCTGAAGTCATGGATGCTGCCTTTGGCTATGAAATAGAACAAAACTAACTAGCCATGAGGGGATTAACCCCTGACCTTGGCCTCATTAGTGCTGAGCTCTAACCAACTGTTAGACGCATATCATATTGTTTGTCTTTAAAACTATGCTTGAATCTGCTATATTACTTTTTCATTAACATCTAGTAGCTGGGAATGTTTTAATCAATTTTTCCAGTGATTTTTATCAGTACAAAATGTTGATGAGTAAGTATATAAAAAATTAAACTTGGATTTTTAAAATATTTAATTTTATTATTATCATTATCCCTATTTAATAAATGGTGCTGGGAAAACTGGCTAACTATATGCAGAAAACTGAAACTGGACCCCTTTCTTACGCCTTATACAAAAATTAACTCAAGATGGATTAAAGACTTAAATTTAAAAACCCAAAACTATAAAAAAAAAAAACCCTAGAAGAAAACGTAGGCAATATCATTCAGAACATAGGCATGGGCAAAGATTTTATGATGAAATCACCAAAAGCAATTGCAACAAAAGCTAAAATTGACAAATGGGATCTAATTAAACTAAAGAGCTTCCGCACAGCAAAAGAAACTATCATCAGAGTGAAAAGGCAATCTACAGAATGGGAGAAAATTTTGCAATCTACCATGCGACAAAGGTCTGATATCCAGAATTTACAAGGAACTTAAACAAATTTCCAAGAAAAAAAGAAAAAAGCCCCATTAAAAAGTGGGCAAAGGAGATGAACAGATACTTCTCAAAAGAAGATATTTATGCAGCCAACAAACATGAGGAAAAGCTCAACATCACTGATCATTAGAGAAATGCAAATCAAAACCACAATGAGATACCATCTCATGCCAGTCAGAAGGTGATTATTAAAAAATCAAGAAACAACAGATGCTGGAGAGGATGTGGAGAAATAGGAACGCTGTTACACTGTTAGAGGAAATGTGAATTAGTTCATCCATTGTGAAAGACAGTGTGGTGATACATCAAGGATCTGGAACCAGAAATACCATTTGACCCAGAAATACCATTTGACTCACATATCCCATTACTGGGTATATACCCAAAGGAATATAAATCATTCTATTATAAAGATACATGCACACTTATGTTTATTGCAGCACTATTCACAATAGCAAAGACATGGAACCAACCTAAATGCCCATCAGTGATAGACTGGAAAAGAAAATGTGGTACATATACACCATGAAATACTAGGCAGCCGTAAAAAGGAATGAGATCACGTCCTTTGCAGGGACATGGATGAAGCTGGAAGCCATTATCCTCAGCAAACTAACACAGGAACAGAAAAGCAAACACCACATGTTCTCACTCCTAAGTGGGAGTTGAACAATGAGAACACATGGACACAGGGAGGGGAACAACACACACCAGGGCCTGTTAGGGGGCAATGGCTAGGGGAGGGAGAGCATCAGGACAAATAGCTAATGCATGTGGGACTTAAAACCTAGATGACAGGTTGATAGGTGCAGCAAAACACCACGGCACACGTGTACCTATGTAACAACACTGCACGTTCTGCATTTGTATCCAGGAACTTAAAGTGAAAAAAATTTAAAAAAAAATTAGGCCGGGCGCGGTGGCTCAAGCCTGTAATCCCAGCACTTTGGGAGGCTGAGACGGGTGGATCACGAGGTCCTGGCTAACCCGGTGAAACCCCATCTCTACTAAAAAATACAAAAAACTAGCCGGGCGAGGTAGCGGGCGCCTGTAGTCCCAGCTACTCGGGAGGCTGAGGCAGGAGAACAGAGTAAACCCGGGAGGCGGAGCTTGCAGTGAGCTGAGATCCGGCCACTGCACCCCAGCCTGGGCGACAGAGCAAGACTCCGTCTTAAAAAAAAAAAAAAATTAAAAGGAAAAGAAAACCCTGAAATATGAATTAGTAGGTGAAAAAATACCACTATAATAGATGTTCTTGTTTACAGCTGTCTACATTTGGTGGGAAATCTAAGGCTGAATTGTCAAACACTGCACTACACCTAGGTGTTTGAGGCGATTTGTGGAGATTAAAATCTTGGGTTTTCTAATGCACATCAACAATAAATCTTGTTGCTTCTTCTTGTCCAGTAAAAATCAATACTTTTAGATATGCATTGATTACAAATTATTTTAAGCAGTTATTTTAAAATAACATCCAAGATTAAGTGAGAGTTTGACTTGAAGTCATTTAATCAAGGATACTAAATTAAAAGATTGCTGTGCCCTGGTGTGGCGGTTTGCAGAAGGAAAGGTGATGATCGTTAACATGCACCGTACCAGGTGCTTAAAGTGGGTTACATTTGATGCTCACTGTAAACCAGGAGACAGATTTTGGTTTTTTTATTATACTTTAAGTTCTAGAGTACATGTGCACAACGTGCAGGTTTGTTACATAGGTAGTATACATGTGCCATGTTGGTTTGCTGCACCCATCAGCTCATCATTTACATTAGGTATTTCTCCCAATGCTGTCCCTCCCCCAGGCCCCCACCCTCCGACAGGCCCCGGTGTGTGATGTTCCCTGCCCTGTGTCCAAGTGATCTCATAGTTCAATTCCCACCTATGAGTGAGAACATGCGGTGTTTGGTTTTCTGCAAGAGACAGAAATTTTTATCCATATTCTATTGCTCAGAAAACTTAGGGTGAGAGAAGTTCAATCACATTCCCAAAGACAGTTCCCAGTCCGGGAGCAGGAATAAAATGTAAGTCCATTCACCCATCTCCAGTTCTTTTCACTACGTTCTCTAGATATATTTAGCACATATATTATAAGGTTGGGTTATTTATCCTACCAATGTTTCCTCTTCCTCACTCCTCATCTCCCAAAAAGACACTCTTCTAATCATCCCTTCTTTTTTTTTTTTTTTTTTTTTTTGTGAGACGGAGTCTCACTCTGTCGCCCAGGCTGGAGTGCAGTGGCCGGATCTCAGCTCACTGCAAGCTCCGCCTCCCGAGTTTAGGCCGTTCTTCTGCCTCAGCCTCCCGAGTAGCTGGGACCACAGGCGCCCGCCACCTCGCCCGGCTAGTTTTTTGTATTTTTTTAGTAGAGACGGGGTTTCACCGGGTTAGCCAGGATGGTCTCCATCTCCTGACCTCGTGATCCGCCCGTCTCGACCTCCCAAAGTGCTGGGATTAGAGGCTTGAGCCACCGCGCCCGGCCTAATCATCCCCGCTTGATCTCTCTCACTCTTGTGTACACGTGCATGCACGTAACCCCCCACCCCACTGCCGCCACACACGCTACGCTTGTGGCAGAGAAACCAAAAAAACAGGACTACTATTTGGGATCCAGAACTCCAGCCTAGACTCCATCTGTCACTGCAGTCAAGTCACTAATCTCAGCTTCCTCATTGGTAAACTGATGTGTTTCCTATAATTTTATCTCTAAGTGTGTAACTGGCCGGGTGCAGTGGCTCACGCTTGTAATCCCAGCACTTTAGGAGGCCGAGGCGGGCGGATCACGAGGCCACGAGATCAGGAGATTGAGACCATCCTGGCCAACATGGTGAAACCCTGTCTCTATTAAAATACAAAAAATTAGCAGGGCATGGTGGTGCACACCTCTAGTCCCAACTACTGGGGAGGCCGAGGCGTGGGGTGGGGCTGGGGCGGGGGAATCGCTTGAACCCGGGAGGCGGAGCTTGCAGTGAGCCCAGATCGCGCCACTGCACTCCAACCTGCGCGACAGAGCAAGACTCTGTCTCAAGCAAACAAACAAAAAGTGTATAACTGTTTATTATCAAGTATTGTTATACTTTAACATCTATGCTCTTTCGAAAAGTATATAACTAATTGCCTATCATCAAACATTTTTATACTTTAACATCTGTACTTCCCTAAGTGAAGTGGAGAATTGATATTTTCTGGTTACTTTTATGCCTCTGCACCATCAGCAATTTCAAGCCTTCAGTCCTACCTTGTCCAATATGGCAGCCATCCACAGTCTCAAGTGGCTATTGAGTACTTACTATGTGGCTGATACAACTTAGAAAGTGAATTTTAATTTAATTTAATTTTAATTTAAAACTAAAGGTGAGATTTTTTCGCTGGAACTGATTGCACTTTAACCACTGAAGTTTCAGCATCTGAACTGAAATGTGCTCTTAACTATAAAATACACATCAGATTTCAGTGTTAGTTTAGAAACAAGGATACAAAAATCTCATTAATTTTGTATTAATTACATGTTGAAATGATAATACTTTAGACATATTGGCTTAATTTGATATATTATTAAAATTAATTTAACCTGTCTCTCTTTTTAAAACATTTTATTTTGACAACCAGAATAACTAAAATGTGTGAGTCACATTATATTTCCAATGGACAGGGCTGCTGTAATTGTAATAGCTCCAAGACGGGGTTTGGGTATCTGTCTTCAGGTAATCCTTAAACTTAGCTGCTATTGAGAATGTCATCTGCTTGAAGATGCAGCAGCAATTTTGTGTATCAACTCCTTTGTTTGTGATTTATTCTCTAAAATAATGTGATTAAATAATCTCGCTTTCTTTGGTCATCTATCTGTATATTAACTGGGGGAAAAAAAAAAAAGGTCTTAATCTATTAACAGTTTACAGGACCCAAGTATTGCAGAGGGATTGTTATATCCAACTCATTTTAAATGTTATCATAAAACTGTGCCTGGGACCAGTTTAACACAAATTATATTCTCTAGAGACAAAGGAGAGTCACCTTCTGAAAGCCAGCCATCCTTCACATACACTGCAAAGGAGTTCCAGTGGTGAGACGGCACTGTTTGTGTATGTGTGTGTTTTGGTTAGAGTGTAGTGACACCACTTATAATAAGGATTAAAGACCCTGAGAGGGGAGAGTGGTGGATGTAGTAGAATTCCCCTTAACATTCCCCCATGTACCTTCTGGTGTGTCTTTCTCTATGCAAAAACCAGAAGGCTAAAAACCACATTATATACATTCCCGCAAAGCTTGGATAGCAGATATGATTTAGACTTGGCAGATTATATGCATCCATGTGAAATTTGGAAAGTGGGATGTGCAAGTGGAGGTCACCTCCAGTAGCCATGTTAAAGGAAATGAGTACAATTTCCTTTTTATCAGGCCGGGCGCAGTGGCTCAAGCCTGTAATCCCAGCACTTTGAGAGGCCGAGATGGGTGGATCACGAGGTCAGCAGATCGAGACCATCCTGGCTAACACGGTGAAACCCCGTCTCTACTAAAAAATACAAAAAACTAGCCGGGCGAGGTGGCGGGCGCCTGTGGTCCCAGCTACTCGGGAGGCTGAGGCAGGAGAATGGCCGGAACCCGGGAGGCGGAGCTTGCAGTGAGCTGAGATTGCGCCACTGCACTCCAGCCTGGGTGACAGAGCGAGACTCCGTCTCCAAACAAAACAAAACAAAACAAATTTCCTTTTTATCTAAAATATATCAAATACTATCACTTCATCAAATCATCGTTACAAAATTATTAATAACCTATATTTTGCTCATTTTTTATATGAAGTCTTTAGAACACATTATATATTTTACGCCTGTTGTCCATCTGCATTTGGACTAGCCACTTTTCAAGTACTCAGTTGCCACCTGCGGTTGTACCGTGTAGCTCTAGGGCAGGGGTTAGCACACTTTTTCTGTGAAAAGTCAGATAGAAGTATTTTAGGTTTGTGAGACACAGTTTCGATTGCATTCTATTGTCTCCTTTATTTTTGTTTCTGTTTTTAAAGATACTTTTAAAAATATAAAAGCCATTTTTAGTTCATGCATGATACAATTACAGGCTGCCTCAGGCTATGATTTTCAGTCCCTGCTCTAGAGTATGAAAATCAGCCCTTCTGAGGGTTCTCTAACTTCTGTGCTAAATCCTGCCTGCTTCTAGTAGCAAGAGTCGCTTCTGTTTTCTACAATTGAATTTGGCAAATTTATACAGAACATTACTCACCTTGTTCTACAGTGTAAGGAAACGGAGACTGCAAGACTTTAAGCAACTTTCCAAGGTCATATACCTTCTAAGCGACAGAACTAGAAAGAGAATCCATAACTGCTCAACTCCAAAGCTGACAATTCCATCCGCTGCATCATTGGCTCTCCATTATTATTAAGACTTTCTTTAGCTTGAGTAATGAACCTTCACTGATCCATTTATTTAGCTTACAAATATTTATTGAATGACAACTATGCACAAGATATGAATAATAGGAGCATTGCCTTTGACCCACATTTAAGCACATTTTTTAAAAGGCTCAAGTTTTCTATCAATTTATGAGATACAAAATGAAGTGGAAAACTGACAATTATTTGCTTACTTCAATCAATATAAACAGCAAGTCAGATAATTCAGACTTGATCCAGTTAACCCCAAATTGGCAGAGATACAAACATTTTATGTTCTCTGTCTTAATCTGTTTTGTGTTGCTATAACAGAATACCTGAGACTAGGTAATTTATAGCAAACAGGAATTTACTGGATCACAGTTCTGGAAGCTGAGAAGTCCAAAACAGAGGGGCCACATCTCATGAGGACCTTCTTACTGTGTCATTCCATGGCAGAAAGCAAAAGGGCAAGCAAGAGAGGGCAAAACAAAGAGAACAAGAGAGGGCCAAACTTGGCTTTTATGACAAACCTACCCTCGATAACAAACTTACTCTGACGATAACGACATTCATCCATTTGTAGGTTAGAGCTCTCATGATCTATTAATTGCTTCTTAAAGACCCCACCTGTCAGTATGATTGCACTGGGGGTTTAAATTCCAACACATGAACTTTTTAAGAGAAACATTCGAACCGTAGCATTCTCAATTTTTCTAATTCAAATACTTATTTAGCTTCAGACATAAGGAGGAACTAAAATAGATACAGAATCAAGCAGTTACAGGCTACATTTAAAATAACTTTATGGATTGATCAGTCCTTAGGCTAATATGTTAGCTTATTTTTTTTTTTTTCAGCACATTTACTTAGCGGCATGCTTGTTCACTCTCGCTAGTTTTTGGCAGTTGTCCTCCAACACTTATGCCTTTCCTAATATACTGCAAGTGGGTCACTTATTATTTCTCTTTTAAACATTTAATAATGTCCCATATCTTAAATTGGTTTCTCTTTGGACAAGCCATCCAGTATCAATCCTTCCTGAAATTGCAATTAAAATACAAACTAGATATTTATGATGATGTACGATATTCTTCATTTAAAACTCCTGAATAAACCTCTTTCTGTTCAATGCCTCTACTACCCATAATGATACATATGAGCTACACTGGATCATCTCCTTTGAGAATATTGATGAGCTTATGTTCATCTATGGGACTCCCACTATGTTCAAAGTAGTGGTATCCAAAGGGTAAAATTCCTAGTATGTATGAATAAATAATATATTTTATAAGGGAAACCAAGGATTCTTCTCTCATTTTGATTTTCCTTTTCAATTCATGTGGCAACTGACATTATTTTTATTATGGGCTATAGTTTCCTCCATAACAAATAGATGTATTGTCAGGTTGGTTCTAGAGATTTTGGGAGTACCTGTCTTCTCTGGAAAGGTTACAAATACCCGGATTGAGGACCGGGAGCTTGAGCCCGAACTCCATTAGCTTTAGGGTGATTTCAGTGTATGTCTGAAGAATGAGTCCAAATGGAATAATATTTGTTTCTGGTACTGTTAAGTCAGGTCCGAAACTTTTTTTTCTTACATCAAGATGGGGGAAGGAAGTGCCAATACCAGGAGAAAAAGAAAAAAAATCTATTCCTCAAAGGCTGAGAAGGAAATTTAGGAAAGCTCCAAACCATTAACTGGGGGTACTAAGAAAGCAGGTACTTAAAATCTTTTGATTTAATTATTTAAAAAAATGACTTTATTCATCTAAGTTGTGAAATAATTTTCATTAGGAACATAATAAGTGTTAATAATAATTTGATCGGAATGGCATAATTCAACAACTAAAAGGTGAAATCAAGGGTTGAACTGACTTTTCAGTATGCATGTATACATACGTATATGTTTGTATGTATACATATATTTTTAATTAAATGCTGAGAAATTACAGAGAGAGACAGAGCTATAGCAATTGAAATCATGTTTTTATCATTCTCATCTTCTTTTGCAATATAAATGAAGATTGAAAAAATTTTAGTAGACTAGTTGGCCATGAAATGGTTCGATTTTTATGCATGTTTACTAAACTCACACATTTAAGAAAATATCTTCAGGCTCTTCAACCTATTCGATTTTTCTTTTTAATTATTGGGTGAAAATGCTTATGAACAATTTACAATGTCAATTGACAGCCTCCATGTGAATGGTTTATCTCTCTCACATTAATATGTGCAAAGTATTATTGCTCCCTCTTATGCATATCTAGCAATACCAGCATCTTAGGGACGTTCAAAAAGGTGTAAAGTTAAGGGAAGAGTTTCCGCTGAATTAAAAAATATTTTTGTATTATTTTTATGTTACTGAGATTTATTATTAAATTTGCTTTCCAACATTGCTTTCTAATTGCTCCAAGCTTTCAAGAAGCCAAAACTTTGGAAGCTATGGTAATAAGCCGTTTTTAATATACCCAAAGAACAAAATAGGTATGTGTGAAGGTAAGTGCAAAACTTAAAAGTAATTTGCTGTTACCCTTTCTCTGAAGCAAAAAAGCTCTGAGTTTGAATCCTGGTGCATCCTCTTTTTGAGTGGACAGGTTATCTAACCTTTTGCACCTTTCTAAATCTCTCTAAAATTGTTGTGAGAATAAACATACATAATTTCATGTATACATATATTACCTTACAAAAATAAGGCACTGAAAAAATGATTTTTTGTGTGTTAACCGGAAAAGTGTGATTATAAGGACAGGAAGTGGCATCTAAATCTGTAAGTATACAGATGCTGTTTTTCTGTAGTAGACATAGGCTGTTTTATATTTTCCTAAGCCACAACAAATGTAAAATAAGTTCATATGTATTAAATTATAGTTGACTCTTCAACAACATGGAGGTTAGGGTTGCTGATGCCCCATGTAGTACAAAATGTTCATATAACTTTTGACTCCCAAAAAACTTTACTAATAGCCTACTGTTGACTGGAAGACTTACTGATAACATCAATAGTCAATCAATACACCTGTTGTATGTTATATGTATTACATACTGTATTCTTACAAGTAAGTAAGCTAGAGAAAAGAAAATGTTAATAAGAACATGAGTGAGAGAAAACACATTTATTATTCACTACGTGGAAGTGGATCATCATACAGGTCTCTATTCCTGTCATCTTCACACTGAGTAGGCTGAGGAGGAGGAGGAATCGGAGCAGTTGTGGCAGAGGCAAAAGAAAATCTGCGTATAAGTGGACCTGCACAGCTTGAATCCATGTTGTTCAAGGGTCGACTGTATTTTAAATACAGGTCAATTGCCTAAGAGTCTGGATAGCCAGCACTGTTGAACAGGGACAGGTACGATTCTGTGTAATGCAGAGAACTCTATCTCTAGCAATTTTAAAGATAATTCACAAAACAATTTGCATTTGCATTTTTCTAACACTTACCTTTTAGAAATGATGGTGTGTATCCATAAATTCAAGAAACAGTTTATTACAGTGGTTAGAGCATAAACTTTGAAAGCAGCCAGTGATGTGCCAGAATCAGCACTTGAGATAATTATTAACTAAATATTCAGATACTGCAAACCTGTAGTTAAACTATGGGTAGCTTGAAATTGGCCATGGTAGAGCATTTACACGGTGGAAATTGACAAATGCTATCAATCTAGGTCTCCCTTGCAACTACCACCTGGTTTGCCAGAAACTACTGATTCAGATATACATCTGTTTAAATGCCAACTTTAACACTTAATAGTTTATAGCCTTTAGTATCTTATCTTGCCTTTCTTTCTTGCAACTCCCAGATCTAGAAAATGATATAATTATTTATAGTCATAAGGTAGCTTTGAGGATTAAGTTAACTTATATAATCATCCAGTGCACATTCAATAAATGGTGGTCATTTTAATAAGCCAAAATCATAAAAAAGACAACAAGAAAGAGAAAATCAAAAACTAAAGGAATAACCTTCTGAGAATAGTGAATTTTTGCTGCATTAACAGATATCATTAGGCAAGAGATTCTAGATCTATAATAGAGAAAAAAAAATCCACTCCAGTTAATGCTTCACTCACCATGAAGAGACTGTTCGGTGTTTGTTCACTCTCTCCGAAGAGTGGGATAGGAGAATCAGTTCTACTAGACTTGTTTTCTTGGTTAGCTTGTTGCTCTGGGATTGGCTCATATAAGCTATCCATAGAGCCTTCCTGCAACAGGGAGATGTATGAGTCAAGGAATAACAGAATAATAATTTTCCTTGAAAAGATACCTAATTTATCCACCCACCTTTTTATAGTACTTTATTTAAATTATCCTGCGGATATGATTAAGAGTTTACAAAATGCTACTTTTCAACAGTGAACAATACAGTAAAGCCAGGAATTATTACACAGCCAGGAATTATTGTTCCCACCATTATTACAGAGCCAAGAATTTAAACAAGAGTCTAAGTGTTGCAGAGGCAGGCACACAATGAGGGAATTCCTCAAGAGGTATGTTGAAGACATGAAGTTCGAAAAACTAAATAAATGCCTATTTGAGACACCAATAAACTGTGTTGGTCACAGATTTGAGTTACATGTATGTCTCTAATTGGTACCACCTCCTTTTATAAGAAATACAATCTGCTGATCTTAGTTTTCTCAACTGTAAAGTAGCAGTTTCTAGGGCAGAGGACGAGAAGCAAGATGACAGAATAGAAAGTTCCGGTGATCGTTTCCCCACAGCAAGGACCCCAAGTTAGCAACTATCTACACAGAGAAACTACCCCCTCATAAGAATCAAAATTCAGGTGAGCACTCCTAGTACCTGGTTTTAACATCAAATCACTAAAAGAGGCACTGAAGAGGTAGAAAAAACAGTCCCGAATCTCCGACGCCACTCCTCCCCTACCCTGGCACCTGCGGCCTGGTGTGGAGAGCATCTCTGGGCTCTGGGGAAGGGAGAACACAGCCATTGTGAGGCATTGAACTTAGTGCTGTCCTGTTAGAGAATAAAAAAAACCCAGACCAAACTCAGTTGATGCCCAGCCATAGAGGGAGCATTTAAACCAGCCCTAGCCAGAAGGGAATCTCCGATTGCAACGGTCCAAACTTGAGTGCCTGCAAACCTTGCCACCCGCGGCTACAGCACTCTGTGTCTCCAGTAAACTCAAAAGGCAGTCTAGGACACAAGGACTGCAACTCCTGTGGGCGTCCCAGTGTGAACTAAGCTCAGAGACTGTAGACTGAGGGGGCATGTGACACACTGAGACACTGGTTGGGGCAGCCAAGGGAGTGCAGGCATCACCCTGCCCCTAACCTCAAGCTGCATAGCTTGAGGCTCCAAAAGAGACCCCTTCCTTCTGCTTGAGGAGAGAAGGAAGTGTAGGGAGGCCTTTGTCTTGCATCTAGGGTACCAGCTCAGCCACAGCATAATAGGGCACTGGTGAGAGTCATAAGGTATCCCCTCTCTGGGCCCTAGCTCCCCGATTACATTTCTAGGCAACCCTAGGCCAGAAGGAAACCGCTGCCCTGAAGGAAAGGATTCAGTCCTAGCAGTATTCATTACCTGCTAACTGAAGAGCACTTGGGCCCTGAATAGCCAGCAGTGATACCCAGATACTCTGGCGGTGGTGGCTACAGAGCAAAACTGCTTCTGTTTGAGAAAATCAGAGGGAAATGCAAAGGGGACTTTATCTTGAATCTTAGGTACCAGCACAGCCACATGGGGGTAGAGCACCGACTGGGCTCTTGTAGTCTCTTATTCCAGGACTGTATGTTTGGATGGCATTTCTGGACATGCCCTGGGCCAAAGGGGAGTCTAGTGCCCTGCAAGGTAAGTCCCAGGCCAGGTAGCACTCACAAAAAGCTGACTTAAGAGACCTTGAGCCTTAAGAGAACACATGTGGTAGTCTCACAGTACTCCTTGTACCTAGGGTGATGTGGCTACAGAGTGAGGCTCCTCTGTCTTTAAAAACTGGACAGAAGAGTGGGAAGGATGGTGTGGTTTGAGTGTCAGCTCAGCTGTAATACAATAGAACACCGGGTAGACTTCTAAGGTTTCAGACTCTAGTCCCTGACTCCTGGACTGCACTTCTGGACTCACCCAGGGCCTGGGGGCCCTCAGTGCCCTGAAGGGAAGGACAGAGGCATGACTGGATTTGCCACCTGCTGATTGTAGAGCCGGAGCGCTTTGAGTGAACACAGGCAGTAGCCAGGGGGTGGTTACAGCAGGCCTCGGGCAAGACCCAGTGCTGTGCTGGCTTCAGGTCTGACCCAGCACACTCACAGTGGTGGTAGCTACAGGGGTGCCACTGTCACTCCACCTCCAGCTTCCAGTAACTCATAACACAGAGGGAGACTCTGTATATTTTGGAGAAAGTCATAAAAGAGAACAAGAGTTTCTGATTGGTAATCCAGAGAATCTCCCGTATCTGGTCGAAAACCATCAGGGAGGTACTTCGATCTGTAAGAACCACAGTGCTACTGGGCTTGGGATATCCCCTAAAGCAGACACAGCTTAGATTACAAAACACAAGTCCTTTCAAATATCTGGAAAGCCTCCCCAGGAAGGACAGCTACGAATAATCCAAGACAGTGAACACTAGAATAAATACTTAACTCCTTAATGCCCAGACACCAAAGAACGTCTACTAGCATCAACACCATCCAGAAAATCAGGACCTCACCAAGTAAACTAAATAAGGCACCAGGGAGCAATCTTGGAGAAAGAGATATGTGACCTTTCGGATAATTCGAAATAGAGGTGTTGAGGAAACTCAAGGAAATTCAAAATAACACAGAGAAGGAATTCAGAATTCTATCCAATAAATTAACAAATACATTGAAATGATTAAAAAAAATCAAGCAGAAATCCTGAAGCTGAAAAATGCAATTGGCACACTGAAGAATGCATCAGAGTCCTTTAATAGCAGAATGCATAAGCAGAAGAAAGAATTAGTGAGCCTAAAGACAGGCTATTTTAAAATACATAGTCAGAGGAGACAAAGAAAAAAGAACAAAAAACAATGTAGCACACCTACGAGATCTAGAAAATTGTCTCAAAAGGGCAAATCTAAGAGTCATTGGCCTTAAAGAGGACATAGGTAAAGAGATAGGGGTAGAAAGTTTATTCAAAAGGATAATGACAGAGAACTTCCCAAACCTAGAGAAAGATATCAGTAGCCAAGAACAAGAAGGTTATAGAACACCAAGCAGATTTAACCCTAAGAAAACTACCTCAAGGTATTTAATAATCAAAGTCCCAATTGTCAAGGATAAAGAAAGAACTCTAAAAGCCACAAGAGAAAAGAAACAAATAATATACAATGGAGCTCCTATACGTCTGGCAACAGACTTTTCAGTAGAAACCTTACAGGCCAGGAGAGAGTAGCATGACATATTCAAAGTGCTTAAGGAAAATAATTTTTACCCTAGAATAATGTATCTGGTGAAAATATCTTTCAAACATGAAGGAATAAAGACTTTCCCAGACAAACAAAAGCTGAGGGATTTCAACAATGCCAGGCCAGTCCTATAAGAAATGCTAAAGGGAGTACTTCAAACAGAAAGAAAAGGACAGTAATGAACAATAAATAATCACCTGAAGGTACAAAACTCACTGGTAATAGTAAGTACACAGAAATACACAGAACATTATAACACTCTAACTGTGGTGTGTAAACTACTCTTAAGTAGGAAGACTAAAAAATGAACCAATGAAAAATAATAACTACAACAGCTTTTCAAGACACTGTCAGTACAATAAGACATAAATAGAAGCAATGAAAAGTTAAAAAGCAGGGAGACAAAGTCAATGTATTGAGTTCTTGTTAGTTTTCTTTTTGCTTGTTTGTTTATGCAAATAGTGTTTAGTTGTTAGCAGGTTAAAATGATGAGTCATAATATTTGCAAACCTCATGATAAACTCAAACCAAAAAATATACAATGAATACACAAGAAGTAAAAAGCAAGAAACTAAACCATGTCTCCAGACAAAGTTACCTTCAGTAGAGAAAGACAGGAAGGAGAGAAGGAAGGAAGATAAGACCAGAAAACAAGTAACAAATGGCAAGTGTAAGTCCTCAATTATCAATAATAACATTAAATTTAAATGGACTAAAATCTCCAATCAAAAGACATAGACAGGCTGCATGAATGAAAAAACATAACCCATTAATCTGTTCCCTGCAAGAAACACACTTTAACTATAAAAACACATATAGATGGACTGGGTGTGGTGGGTCATGCCTGTGATCCCAGCACTTTGAAAGGCCAAGGTGGATGGATCACCTGAGGTCAGGAGTTTGAGACCAGTCTGAAAAACCTGGTGAAACCCCATGTCTACTAAAAATACAAATAGTAATCAGGTGTGATGGCACACACCTATAATCTCAGCTACTCGGGAGGCTGAGGCAGGAGAATCTCTTGAACCCAAGAGGCAGAGGTTGCAGTGAGCCAAGATCACACCACTGCACTCCACCCTGAGTGACAGAGTGAGACACTGTCTCAAAACACACACACACACACACACACACACACACACACACACAGAAAGAGAGAAAATAAAGGGATGGAAAAAGATATTCTATGCCAATGAAAACCAAAAAAGAAAAGAAGTCACTAAACTTATATCAGATAAAATAGATTTCAACACAAAATCTGTAAGAAGAGACAAAGAAGGTCACTATTTAATGATAAAGGGATCAATTCAGCAAGATTATATAAACATTTTAAATATATATACACCCAACACTGGAGTACTTAGGCAAATAAAGGAAATATTTTTAGAGATAAAGAGGGAGATAGGACTGAATACAATAATAACTAGAGACTTCAACATCCTATTTTCAGCTTCGGAAATATCTTCCAGACAGAAAATCAACAAAGAAACATCAGACTGAATCTTCACTATAGAGTAAGTTGATCTAATAGATATTTACAGAACATTTCAGCCAAAAGATGCAGAATACACATTCTTTTCCCTAGAAAATGTAGCATTCTCAAGAATAAAATATATGTAAAACAAAAAAGTATTAAAACATGAAATAAACTGAAATAATATCAAGCATCTTCTCTTACCACAATGGAATAAAACTAGAAACTAACAAGAATAGGAATTTTGGAAACTATACAACATGGGAATTAAACAATACACTCCTGAGTGACCAGTGGTCAATGAAGAGATTAAGAAGGAAATTGGAAAATTTATTGAAAGAAGTGATAATAGAAACAAAACATACCCAAACCTATGGGATACACCAAAGGCAGTACTAAGAGGGAAGTTTATAGCTATAAATGACTGCATCAAAAGAGGAATAACTTCAAATGAACAACCTAACAATGCATCCTAAGGAACTAGAAAAGTAAGAGCAAACCAAACGCCAAATTAGTAGAAGAAAAGAAATAATAAAGGTCCGAGCAGAAATACATGAAATTGAAATTTTAAAAAAATACAAAAGATTAACGACACAAAAAGTTGTTTTTTTGAAAAGTTAAACCAAATTAACAAACTTTTAGACAGACTAAAAGTTTAGTCTGATCTAAACTTTCTCCTGACTTTGTGATCCGCCCGTCTCGGCCTCCCAAAGTGCCGGCATTACAGGCTTGAGCCACCGCGCCCGGCCGCATTGGGCAGATCTTAAGCCTTAAAGGGTAGCATACAATAGATGTCCTCTACATAAGACAAACTCCATGATGGAAATACAAGGCCTATGGTAGCAACCACTGCTATAAAAGGGGACTGAAAAAAGCTTCTGTCAACACCTGCTAGGGCTCTTGCTTACAGGAAGGTATAGGCCAGAAAAGCAAAATTTAACAACACAGCCAGCAAAACAGAATATGAAACAAACTACCAATGGTTCAGTATCTAGATTAGTAATAGTCCATATATCTGCTTGGAATAAGATCTCTGGACCAGCAATGCAAGCCCTGGTTTCTCACTGGGGCATCCGGAAGACAAGAGATTTTTGCCTCACTAGTAGATAAAGCAAGGTGAAGAAGCCAGGAAAGGAAGAAAGAGAAAGAGAGAAAGAAAAAGGGTTGTCATTCTAAATTAGCCAAAGCACTATGAAGAGATCAAATGCTGAGAAAGAGAGCCAACTGAATTGACAGTCAGAAAGCTAAACCATTTCCTTCCAGATGAAATTAAAATCATAAAACAGATGGAGAGATAATTTAAGAAAGAATATATATAATCTTCAGAGCTAAATAAAAAAGTAATATTCGATTAAAAAGAAATAATTTATGATGAAACCAAAACGGAAATGAAACAGAAATCATTAAATAGGAACAAAGAACAATTACAAAGTCTTGAAAATAAATAATATAATCACAGAAATTTATATTAAATAATCAAAAATTGAACTCTAGACCTTTCATAAGAGAGAATTAGAAAATGCTGAGTTCACTTAGGGTGCAGCATAGAAGGATAAATAGAAAACATAATACACACAGGTAAAAGGTTGGAAGATACATTAAAAGATGACAAAATACCACTAATAGGAATTCTAGAAAAAGAAAATGATGGAATTTTCTTAATGCAAGAAAACAACAGACCAATTTTAGGTATTAACATAGATTTTTAAATCCTAAAAAAAATCAACAAAATCAAATAGTACGTATAAAACTACATTATGACCAATTAGTGTGTAATATAGAAATGTAACAATGCTTCAATATTTAAATATAGGTTAAAATATTTAAAAGGAAGTTAATCTCAATAAATGTTTAAGGCACTTGAAAATTTTTAATGTTTACCCATGTCAAAATTTTAGCTAATTGGGAAAAGGCAGGACTTCCTTAACCTGGTTAGAGTTATTTTAAAAATATTTCCTCATGAATAATTACATGAGCATTGGAAATAAGAGTAGGATGACTGCTATCATAGCATTCCTACTTTTCAATATTATGGAAGATAAAGAAGTTGAGAATAATATAAATGTTAAGGAGAGGCATAATTTATAGATTATTTGCACAGAAAATCTGAGAAAACCACAGAGTATGTCTCAGAATTCTTCGAGATCAGCAAAATTATTTTTTTGGATATCAATATGCTAATAATGTATCTCTAAATCAGCATCAACAAACTTGGAGAAAAATTCGCAATGGCGTCCCAAATTCTTAGACGCCTAACAATAAATTTAATAAAAGCTGTGCAAGATATCATAGGCGAAATTATAAAATATTATTGAAGGCTATGAAAGAATTGAATAAAGCATTATCTATGTTTGTGGATGAAAAGACCTAACACTTAATGAAGTCAATTTCCCCTAAAAATGGTATAAAATTCAAATTCATTTCAATCAAAATCCCATCAAAGGTATTCATATAATTTGACAATATGAACCTAAGTTTATATAGAAAAAAGACGAAGTCTAAACTTTGAAGAAGGACAAATGGGGAGCAGGGTATTCTTCTGAGTAAGACTTACATGGCAGTAGAATTATTAATATTTTAATAAGTACTTAAAAGAACGAGTAAAAGGAAAGGGATAGAAATGAACCAATGGGTTAGAATAGAGAATCCAAATAAAGACAGAGGCAGCATTTCAAATTATTGGAGAAATTGTGCAGGGATAATTGCTTTGTAACCTCACGGGTTACAAAGACATGTTAAACGCAATAACTGTGTGATGAGCTCAACAAGAAAAATCAGTGTACTTCAAATGAGCAAGTTTTCTAAAAGCCTCATCACCACGTAAAACTCTAAGAAAAATTGTGGAGTCAGAGTGGCATATATAAAAGGATAGTTCTGCCTCCCTTTTGAAAGATAGACCCCATTTCAAGTTTATAGATCCAAAATAATAGCAATCACCTTTAATGGATTACTTATAGTATCCTTGGTTCAGAATGGGTAGTTCATTAAGTTTCTGCCTTTATATTTCTCTTAAAAACCCCATTTACTGAAAGATTTACAATTTTCCCCTACACTTAAATGAGAGATGTTTAACTCTTTCATTCTTTCTTTAGTGGTAATCTTTATGTGACACGTAATGTTTAAAATCACCTGCTTCTCAGAGATTTAAAGGTCAGTGTATTTACTTCTTCATTTTTTAAAATTCAAGAATCTTTCCATTAAACCAGTGGTTTTTATTCTCTTTTCTTAAATGCAGTGTCCCATGTGTTCACATTCCTACAGCCATGGATAAAATATATTTTGGATTTTGCATAAATTCCTGGCAAGCTGTAACCCCACCCCTTTTTCAAAGGTTATAACAGCACAGTAGGGTGTCACAACACTCTGGTTGAGAACCTACACTAAATTATTTTATGTATTTCTTCCACAAGAAGGAATAAAAAACACCTAAGATAATGTTTATTTTTTAAGTACCTTGTACACATTTTCTTATTAAAGCAATTGAATTTGATAACATAAACTTTGCAATGATTCAACAAAAGACTAGGGTTCTTGATTGTTTCGTCTAATCAAATATGTTTCTGAGCAAGTAACTTCTTAAGGACAACTTTAACAGACAGAAAAGAGTTACAGTCATATTGAGTCCATGAGCCAGGACTTTCAGGCAATCCTTTTTAAGTATTTGCTGCCTTCCCTATATCAGAGAGGAAGACAATCAAGCTCATTATATGGTTGTATGTCTTTAGCAGCAGCATTACGAACGTATGTCACCCCACGCTGAACCATGCTATGTTATAGAAACATTAGCATACTGATTATATTACCATTCAAAATGATTTCAGAAAGCAATCGTCTTTGGTGCCACACTGCCTATTTCCATGGGAAGTATATTCATATAAACCACATATAGCTCTTTTAGATCAACTAGAAAAGTATGCACAATACCACTTAAATCACCTGAAATGGGATTTCTGCCGTCAGATTTATACGGCACAAAGCAAAGTTGAGAGCTGGCAGTTATTTTGTAAATTGGACTATATAGGCAACAAGAACTCGATGATTCAGCCTTCCGCAACTCACAATTGCATTTTATTTTTCAAGATGCTCTAAGATTAAATCCCTTATCTTGGTTTAAAATGCCTCCTGTTTAGGTATTACAACGTATGTCAGCACCATCTCTACTGCTTATGTTAATCTTATGTGCAATTTGGAAAGAAAACAAACATCAGAACTAGGCTATTTTATTTTCCCAAATGAGAGGGATCGCCCATCGACATCTTGAAAAAGCAATGAATAGACATAATGCCCTGCTGTAAACACAGATAGAAATGAATAAAATTATTTTTGAAATCCATTTTTAAGCATTGGCAGATGGTCACAACTGCAGGTTAGAGTTATAAAGTATTTTCAGATCCATGACTACCTGATAACTTTCACTGATCCACTTCAGGCTAAGGGGAAAAAAAAGTAATAATATGAAAAAGAATTTGAGAGGTGCTTATACCCTTGAGTAAGCACATCTCCAGGACTGAATTAATCTATTGTACCTTGCGTTTACAGTGTGGTGCAACTCAGAAAACTATCTCCATGGAAGTTTAACCAAGCCAACATTGAAAGGAATTCATTACTCAAAGAACAAAGAAGAAATTTTGATTCCTGGGATGTCTCAAAGCAAAGCAAGCAACACAAAGGCTGCAGGGTTTGCAAAATTTTGTCTCATACTCATAACAAATGGAAGAAAATTATTTCTCAAAAATACTGTTCCCAGAATATTATACTTAAAAATTCAGCATCAAAATGTTAAATAAATAGTAATTGTTGCAGATTTTTTTTTATTACCTGTCTTTGAGTAGAGTTGGCTTAAGTGCTTTAATGAAAGCATCCTTTCTCACTGTTCTTTTTGATGGGAACTTTCTGAGATGCTAAGTGTATTAATATCATCACATAGGAAGTTTAGAATATATCCTAATTTCATTCCTTTTATTCGACACAGTAAAATTAAAATGAGAACATAAATGGTGCAAATAAAAGAACTTACCAGCGAAATGCAAAAAAGATTCATTTTGACCGGCTTCACTCTCTTGCTGCTCTGCTTTGAAAACTACGATTGCCTCTTGTAGCTCTCTCTTGCCTTCACAGCTGTTTGGCCAGTTCTCATGGGAGATTATTACAAAGTAAAATCCCTGCCATAATCCAGGGGATTCAGAGACCATTATCAAATAATATAGGCCTTTATTGAACAAACAATTTTCTAAATTAATGAAGAACCCTGACTCATAAAATGAGAGAATGAGACTTACCACGATCTGTGTAAACAGATTTCAAAGGTGGCAATGATAGTCCTAAAACCTGCAGTGAAAATGCATCGAAAACAACTATAGGCAAACCTGGAGGAAATATTATTCTTCAGGATAAAAGTAACATCTTCCTTTTAAAGGTGGTAGGTCAAGGGTCCATCTCACATTCCTTCCCATCTCCCATTCCTATTTTCTCTTTCAACAATTAACAAAGCATTTGATTCCCTACATGACAAGATAGAGAGACAAACACATTTTTACGATGGCAAAATATGCAAAGTGCATAAATCTACAACGTACCACTTTAACCACTTTTAAGTAAACAGTTCAGTAACATTAAGTACCTCTACACTGTTGTGCAACTATCACCACGATGCATCTTCAGAACCATTTCGTCTTTCCTAATCTTTCCTAACTCAAATCCCATACCCATTAAACACTAACTACCCTACCCGTTTCCCCTGCCTCTCAGCCCCTGGAAACAGCCTTTCTACTTTCTTTCTCTAAATTTGACTACTCTACATGCTTTCTGTAAGTGCAATCAATATATACCATCTGGTGACTGACTTACCTCACTTAGTATAATGTCTTCAAGGTGCATCCATGTAATAGCATGTGCCAGAATTTCCTTCATTTTTAAGGCTGAATAAGATTCCTTTTTGTGTATATACCACAATTTGCTTATCCACTTGTTTGTTGATAAACACTTGGATTACTTCTACCTTTGACTATTGTGAATAAGACTGCTATGAATATAGATGTACAAATATCTGTTTGAGTCCCTGCTTTCAATTCTTTTGGGTATATATCGAGAAGGGAATTGTTGGATCCTTTGTTAATTCCATGTTAATGAGGAACCACCATACTGTTTTTCTTATTGACTGCATCATTTACATTCTCACCTACAGTACACACAGGTTCCATTTTCTTTGCATCCTTGCCAGCCTTTGTTATTTTCTGTTTTTTTTTTTTCGTTTGTTTTTGTGTGTGTGTGTTTTTTTAATAGTGGCTACCCTAATGAGTGTGAAATGGTATCTCATGGTTTTGATTTGCATTTGCCTAGTGATTAGTGGTGATGAGCATCTTTTTATTTATTAGCCATTTATGTATTTTCTTTGGATAAATGTTTATACCAGTCGTTTGCCCATTTTTAAAATTGGGTTAGTTTGGTTTTTGGTTTTGTTATTGTTGAGTTGTAGGTGTTCTTTACACATTCTGGATATCTCTTCTCAGATATGCGATTTGCAAATAATTTCTCCTATTCAATGAGTTACTTTTTTACTTTGGGAATAGTGTCCTTTAATGCACAGAAGTTTTTTTCTTTTTAATTCGATAAAGTCTAAATTATCTATTTTTGTTGTTGTTACCTGTGTTTTTGGTGTTAAATACATCATTGCCAAATCCAACATCAGGATGATTTTTCCCAATGTTTTCTTCTAATAACTTATAGTTTTAGCTCTTTAGGGCTTTGTCAATTTTTAATTACTCTTTGTGTATGTTGCAATATAAGGGTCCAACTTTATTGTTTTGTGTGTGTATATTCCATTTGTCCAACACCATTTGTTGAAAGACTGTACTTTACCCATTGAATGGTCTTGACAGATTTGCTGACAATCATTTGACCATGTAAATGAGAGTTTATTTCTGGAGTCTCCATTCTATTGCATTGGTCTACATCTCTGTTTCTATGCCAGTATCACACTGTTTTGATTACTGTATGCTTCAAAGTAAGTTTTGAAATTAAGGACTTTTGCAAATTATCTTACTCCTTAAAAAAAAAAATCTTGAAAAATGTTCGTTTGTTTTACTTTGTTTTTTTGATAAGAAAATTGAGGCTCAGAAGAATAAGTAACTTGCCAAGGTCAAAATTAGAAAATGGTAAATTCTGGAATCTAGTCCGGGAATATCTAGTTCCAAATTTTATGCTTTTTATACTAACTATATCATCCTTTGTAAACTTCAGGATAATACTTAGCCCTTGCGTTTTCAGTAAATTCATCTGTACAATGGCATGTTAAACCTAGGTATTTGAAAACATCAGCTAAGACTAGGTGATTCTTTGATATTAATTTAGGTATTTTATTTCTAGATATGCTTGATCTAATTATTTTTAAAATGCACTAACAGTTCTGAAAGTTAAATTTATTTTTTAAATTTTTACTATTTCTCTTCATTTTTTAATTAACAAATGAAAATTGTGTGTATGGTATACAACATGATGCTTTGAAATATGTATGTGAAATGGTTAAATTAAACTAACATATGCATCACCTTACATATTTATATTTATTTGTGATGAGAACACTTAAAATCTACTCTCTTAGTACTTTTCAACTGTACAATATATTGTTATTAACTAAAAGCACCATGTTGTACAATAGATCTCCTGAACTTATTCTTCCTGTCTAACTAAAATTTTTGTCTTTTGAACATCATCTCCTCCAATTACTCCCCAAGTTCCCCAGAGCCTTGTAATCGTCATTCTACTCTTTGCTTCTATGAATTCAACTTTTTTAGATTCCACATTAGTGAGAACATGCAGTGTTTATCTCTCTGTTTCTGGCTTATTTCACTTAACGTAATGCCCTCCAGACTCATCGATGTTGTCACAAATAACAGGATTTCCTTCATTTTAAAAACTGAATAGTATTTCATTGTGCATAAATACCACATTTTCCAGCAATCCCACTACTGGGTATATATCCAAAGGAAATGAAGTCTGTATGTCAGAGAGATATTTGCACCTCCATGTTCATTGCAGCATTATTTCTGGTTGCCAAGGTATGGAATCAACTTAAGTGTCCATCAACAGATGAATAAACAATTAAAGTTAAATTTAGATCTTGCAAATAAGTTTCTTCATAACTTGGTCCTGGACTTACTTTTCATTAAATAACATTTATTTCCAATACCCTTATTAGAAATAAGATATTCTAGGGGAGGGGATCTATAGCCCCTTGATTTTAATTAGCAAATTAAATGGAGATTTACATTGGCACCTTCTGCTTTAAAGTGTTATTGGTTAAGAGTGCTTTTGAGTTGCAGGTAATAGACTACGTGACTGAGAGTGATTAATCAAGAAAGGTTATTGTTCACATATAAGAACAGGTCTATGGATCGACAATTGTTGTCACTGAAGGAGAGGGTCAGTGAGATCAGTCATGAGTACTGTCTATAGTTCCCTGGCCCTTCCTTTCATGATTTGAAGATGGCTGCAGAAGTTCATAGCATTAAATCCTCACACGGTTGCTTTCAAACACTGGAAACAGACATCATATGCACCAATGTCAAGCAGACGTTCCTGTTTGGCCTCCCTTCCATCGTGCCTCCCAAGAGCCTCAGTACCCCTGTAGGTTTCACTATTTCTTCATACTTTTCCAAGTTAGTACTTTTGAAGTGTATTATTTAAGAAATATTTTGAGATACAATATTAAAATTTAATCAAAAGCTGAACTAGATGAAACTAGGACTTTGGGTTTCTTCTTTATAATTTTTTATTTTAGGAGTTATAATATTATTTCAAATTCTGATTCAAAAAAGACTTAAAAAATTTCACACATACTCAAAAGTGGACTACAATAATTCCTTTATATGCCCTTCACCTATATTCAATAATTATCAAGATATTGCAAAAGTTACTTCATCTGTCCTGTTTTATCCCCTTTTTCTTTCCCACTAAAGTATCTTAAAGCAAGTCTCAGCATCATGTTATTTCAATCCTACATACTTCATCTATCTCTAAATTTTTTGACTTTTTTTAGACAATGAGAATGCCATTCATAAATCTAAAAATTGTTTCCTGATTACTTCAAATACCTGCCTTTGTCATTCCCCTCACAGAAAGGTAGGATCTCTTTCTCCAATCTCTTGAATGTCGGCTGAGACTATGACTACATTGAAAATGGGACTATGGCAGAAATATCACTGCACTAGTTGTAAACCTACCTTCTTCCCTTTATGCCTTCCTTTGAATTGAAAAATAAAAATTGTGTGCATTTATGGTGTCCAATGTGATGTTTTGGCATACGTATACATTGTGAAATAAACAAACTAGTAACATATCCATCGCCTCAAATACTTACCAGATTTTATGGTGAAAACATTTAAAATCTAATCCCTTAGCAAATTTTAAATATACAGCACAATTATTATTAACTATAATCATCATGCTGTACAATAGATCTCCAGAACTTATTACAAAGTTTCAGTTAAGCCTAGCTTTTAAGAAAACTTCTGGCTTCTATTTTCTCCTCTTTGGAACCCAGTTGTCTTATCGTGAGGATCCCAAGCAGCGTGTAAAGAGACCCACATAAAGGAGAATTGAGAGCTCCAATGTCTGTCCCATCTGGTCTCTATGATGACATGGGCCCCAGTGTGCTCGCCCTGGGAATGAGGTCATCTTGGAAGTAAGCCCCAGATGAGCCACCTTAGCTAATGCCAGAGGAACCCCACCCCCAACCCCTGTGAGTCCCGATCAAATTGAAAAATTGTGAGAAAATAAATGATTGTTATTTTAAGTCACTAAGTACCGGGATGGTTTGTTATGTGATAAAATAAAAAAAACACTGTCTGTAATTAAAATTCTTCGATGATCTTAAAGAAAACAAGAAAGACCAGAAGAAGGAGGAAGGGGAAGAAGAAAAGGAAGAAAAATCTTCTCATTTGCTCCATGTGAATCAAAATCCAAACAATGATCACATTTGACACTTGGTTAGCATGCCTATCAAGTCTCTGTAATTCAGAACTCTCACTCTCTCTTCTTTCTCATTAATTTTTTGCAAAAGATAGGTCTTGTAAAAGGTACATCCTGAATTTTTTTACAGTTTCCTTCTTTGTGTATCACTTAACTTTTTCTTCTATCTCTGGAATACACTATAAATGAAAATTAACTCTTTCCTAAATGGAAGTTGATTTGATTCTGAGTCAATCTTAAAAGGTGCAAAAACTTTTCATAAGTATCGGGTACTGTACTTGGCATCATATCAGGAAGCACCCAATATTTCCCTTATATATTAATACTAAGATACTTTCAACTACTAATTACCTTAACTTAAATTGCCTTATTAGGAGCTACAACATGATGGTTTTTGTTTTGTTTCATTTCTTGAGACAGAGTCTTGATCTGTGGCCCAGACTGGAGTACAATGGCTCAATCTCGGCTTACTGCAACTTCTGCCTCCTGACTTCCAGCAATTCTCCTGCCTTAGCCTCCTGAGTATCTGGGATTACAGGCGCTTGCCACCATGTCTGGCTAATTTTTGTATTTTTAGCAGAGGCGGGCTTTCATCATGTTGGCCAGGCTGGTCTCGAACTCCTGACCTCGTGATCCTCCAGCCTCAGCCTCCCAAAATGCTGGGATTATAGGCGTGAGCCACTGTACCCAGCCCAGAATGTTTTCTTTTAATTATGGAAGTGATTGCACATCAATTACCTGGAAATTTTGGTAAAGTAGAAATTTTTCTAATCAACTAGTGCTATGATTAACCTAAAATACAGTTTATAGAGGAAAAATTATAACGTGACAATTTTCAAAAAGTTGATGCTTGGATAAGCCTGTTTTCACACTGCTATAAAGAATACCTGAGACTGGGTAATTATTGAAGAAAAAAGGAGGTTTAATTGACTCACAGTTTCACATGGCTGGGGAGGCCTCAGTGAACTGACAATCACGGTGAAGGCTAAGGAGAAGCAAGCACCTTCTTCACAAGGCAGCAGGAGAGAGCAAGAACAAAGGGAGAAGTACCACTTTTAAAACATCAGATCTTGTGAGAACTCACTCGCTCTCACAAGAACAGCATAGGGGAAACTGCCCCCATGAAACAATCACCTCCCAGAAGGTCCCTCCCTGGACGTGTGAGGATTACAATTTGAAGTGAGATTTGGGTGGGGACACAGAACCAAATCATATCAGTGCTCTGGTCATTTTTTCAATGGTGTCCAGTAAATTGCTTTTTCTCCTCATCCTCCTCTTCTTCTTCCCTCTTGTTTGTCTCCCTCTCTCTGTCTGCATGTCATGACAATATGAGCTTATAGACTTTTATATGTGCAATGTGCTTCAATTAATACATCCATATTTTTCACGATGCTCAATTTTGTCTTTTATTTGGCCATTGATTGACTTTCAGTGAGTGGGTTCCTATGACCCTTTGAACCAACTTATTGTTCTTTGAGTTTCTTGAATTCTAGCACAACAGGATGTCTCAGCCTCATTTTGTAAGTTTTCTTCTTCAGATCTGGAGTCAGTGAACCAATCAAAAAAGTCTAAACTATTTTAATAGTTTCTGAAAAGCCAAATCTATGTGCCATGGTATTTTGCTGTTCTTTGTTTGCTCTGATTCTCACTTCAGCGTCTTAAGAATATCACTTTTTTCTCACATATACAGCCTCATGTATGTTTTAAAGAGCTTATTTCATTAAACCATCTATTAGTGGAAAAATGAATATGGAATAATAAAGAATAAGACAAGACCTTTGGTTAATATTGAATAAGTGATAACTTCTTATAATCCTTTCTTAATGTGCACTACTGTCATTTGGGAGGTGGTAGCTATTGGTAGAGATAATACTGCAATAGCCAACTTTAAAAATCTTTGTAAACATTTATTTCCCTGTAGTTATTTTGCAACTTGAATTTTTCCTGACTTCTGTGCCTGGTAGGGACTACACAAACAATAAAATATCCAATTATTATTTTTGCAAAATTCTCTGACTTGTTTAAAATTACTCCCGGATACCCATTCCTCAAAAGTCATTGCTTATTCAAAGAGGAGAAGAGTTCTGGTAGCTGCAACAAATGCCCCATTGCATTTCCTAACAATCTTCTCTTCTAATACACTGAAAATCAACTATTTTGTATCTATTTCCATTACCTTGTAAGAATTCCTATACCTTGGAAGATGATAATTACTTTTCATATTAACAAGTTGTTGTCATGACATTGTACAGGACCACAAGCTTTGGAGTCAGGCAGACCTGTGTGTGAATTCAACAACTTACTATGAAGACTTTGACAAGTCACTTAACTTCTCTAAATGTAAATTTCCACTTTTATTTAAGAAAAAAAAGATCCATCTATTTTGAAGCCCTTTATAAAAATTGACCTCAATGTATATAAAGCAAATTTCAGGAAAAATTTAACAAACTGTTATTATGCATTAGTGTGGTTATATCTTTCAATTAAATTAAAATACCAAGAGCAGACATTAAATTCCACTGTCTGATTCAAAGAGAAGGAAAGAAGTGTGTCACAGCCAAAGTACAGCAGAGCAAAAGCTACAAAAATCTGGATTCTATACCTAGCACTACATCAAAGGAATTCTGTAGCAAAGCCTTCCAAACTCAAAAGGGTTTCTTCCTCTTCGTCCATAAAACAAAACAGATATAATTAGTTTTTCTCAACATTTGTCATATAACAGCACAAAAACCAAACAAACAAACAAACAAAAATAAAACAAATGAAAGGTGTCGAAAGGACTCACTATTAATCCCCAAGTTCCGAACAGTTGACATATTAAAACATCCACAGCCATTCATGGAATATCTGTATGTAACCATATACAAGTTGTGAAGCTCTGGTCTGGAAGACATCTGAAGTCCCTCTAGCTCAATGATATTTGTGATGGAAATGTAAGAGCAGGGAATGGCAACATTAGAATAGGAAACAGGGAACAGTTTTCAAGCTAGATAGAGGTCAATGTAATCTTTATATTCAAATCTTATAGATTGCTGCATAAAATGATAGCATAGACCTCAGACCTCACCATATCCCCAGATAGCACTTCCTAAAGTTAGATTGAAAAAAAGATAAATCATGTAGTCCTTTTTATTGCAAAGGAACGAGTCTTAGCTTAATAAGTAATCATTTACTTTCTCAAGCCTATTGCCAAAATTTCCTGAAGGATAGATGTAAAGTTATGAATCTCAAAGAAGCATAATTAACACAATTAGAAACACAATTAGCTAAACACAAAAATACTTATTTTGGAAATAATTCATAGAAAGGATTAACATCTTATCTATTATTCAGTAAACCGAGGTAACATTTTATCCCCATTTTTAAACATCCACTATGAAAGGGAGAGAGAGAGAGACAGAGTGAGAGAAAGGGAGAGAGAGAAGCTCTAACAACATGCACATTTTTGTGACAAACAACAAGTGTCTTACCTTTTCAGAGACTGATTTTGAATGACAGGGAGAAACATATTTGTTTTACAAAGACTTACAGAAATACGTTGCTTTTGAAATACTGAAATTTCAAGCTTTATCTAGTGATGGCTTTTACTGTTTCTTGCAACCAAAGTAGAATTTGACAAGGGATACATATATATATATATATTTATGTATATATATGTATTTTATATATATACATATACATATATACACATATATACATATACATATATACACATATATATGTATCCCTTGTGTGTATATATATCCCTTAAATATATATATTTAAGTTCTGGGATACATGTGCAGAACATGCAGGTTTGTTACATAAGTATACATGTGCGATGGTCGTTTGCCGCACCCATCAACCCATCATCTATATTAGGTATTTTTCCTAATGCTATCCCTCCCCTAGCCCCCCACCCCCTGACATGCCCTGGTGTGTGATGTTCCCCTCCCTGTGCCCATATGTTCTCATTGTTCAACTCCCACTTATGAGTGAGAACATGCGGTGTTTGGTTTTCTGTTCCTATGTTAATTTGCTGAGAATGATGGTTTCCAGCTTCATCCATGTCTGCGCAAAGGACATGAACTCATTCTTTTTTACAGCTGCATAGTATTCCATGGTGTGCATGTGCCACATTTTCTTAATGCAGTCTAACACTGATGGGCATTAGTCTTTACTATTGTGAATAGTGCTACAATAAACATACATGTGCATGTGTCTTTATAGTAGAATTATTTATAATTTTTTTTGGTATATACCCAGTAATGGGATTGCTGGGTCAAATGGTGTTTCTGGTTCTAGATTCTTGAGGAGTAGCCACACTGTCTTCCACAATGATTAAACAAATTTGCACTCCCAACATTGCAAAAGTGTCCCTATTTCTCCACATCCTCTCCAGCACCTGTTGTTAACTGACTTTGTAATGATCACCATCCTAACTGGTGTGAGATGGTATCTCATTGTGGTTTTGATTTACATTTCTCTAATGACCAGAAATGATGAGTTTTTTTTCATATGTTTGTTGGCCATGTAAATGTCCTCTTTTGAAAAATGTCTGTTCATCTCCTTTGCCAACTTTTTGATGGGGTTGTTTGGTTTTTTATTGTAAATTTGTTTAAGTCCCTTGTAGATTCTGGATATTAGCCCTTTGTCAGATGGATAGATTGCAAATTTTTTTCTCCCATTCTGTAGGTTGCCTGTTCACTCTGATGATATCTTCTTTTGTTTTATGGAAGCTCTTTAGTTTAATTAGATCCCATTTGTCAATTTTGCCTTTTGTTGCAATTGCTTTTGGTGTTTTAGTCATGAAGTCTTTGCCCATGACTGTGTCCTGAATGGTATTGCCTAGGTTTTCTTCTAGAGTTTATATGGATTTAGGTGTTACATTTAAATCTTTAACCACTCTTGAGTTAATTTTTATATAAGGTGTAAGGAAGGGGTACAGTTTCAGCTTTCTGCATATGGCTAGCCAGTTTCCCCAACACCATTTATTAAATAGGGAATCCTTTCCCCATTGCTTGTTTTTGTTGTTTGTCAAATATCAGATAGTTGTAGATGTGTGGTGTTATTTCTGAGGCCTCTGTTCAGTTCCATTGGTCTATATATCTGTTTTGGTACCAGTACCATGCTGCTTTGGTTACTGTAGCCTTGTAGTATAGTTTGAAGTCAGGTAGTGTGATGTCTCCAGCTTTGTTCTTTTCACTTAGGATTGTCTTGGTTATATAAGCTCTTTTTCTGGTTCATACGAAATTTAAAGTAATTTTTTCTAATTCTGTGAAGAAAGTCAATGTCAACTTGATGGAAATAGCATTGAATCTATAAATTACTGTGGGTAGTACTTTCACGATATTAATTCTTCCTATCTATGAGCATGGAATGTTTTCCCATTTGTTTGTGCCTCTTCCATTTCTTTGAGCAGAGGTTTGTAGTTCTCCTTGAAAAGGTTCTTCACATCTCTTGTAAGTTGTATTCACAGGTATTTTATTCTAACCCATTTTATGAGGCCAGCATCATCCTGATACCAAAACCTGGCAGAGACACAACAACAACAAGAAAATTTCAGGCCAATATCTCTGATTGACATCGTTGTGAAAATCCTCAATAAAATACTGGCAAGTCAAATCCAGCAGCACATTAAAAAGCTTATCAGCCATGATCAAGTTGACTTCATCACTGGGATGCAAGGCTAGTTCAACATACACAAATCAATAAGTGTAATCCATCACATAAACAGAACCAATACAAAAACCACGATTATCTCAATAGATGCAGAAAAGGCCTTCAATAAAGTTAAACACCCCTTCATGCTAAAACCACTCAGTAAAGTAGATGTTGATGGAACATATCTCAAAATAATAAGAGCTATTTATGACAAGCCCACAGCCAATATCATACTGAATGGGCAAAAGATTTAAGCATTGAAATCCAGCACAAGACAAGGATGTCCTCTCTCACCACTCCTATTCAACATAGTATTAGAAGTTCTGGCCAGGGCAATCAGGTAAGAGAAAGAAATAAAGGGTATTCAAATAGGAAGAGAGGAAGTAAATTATCTCTGTTTGCAGATGACATGATTATATGTTTAGAAAATTCCATCATCTCAGTCCCAAAACTCCTTAAGCTGATTAACCAACTTTGGCAAAGTCTCAGGATAAAAAATCAACGTGCAAAAATCACAAGCGTTCCTATGCACCAATAATAGATAAACAGAGAGCCAAATCATGAGCAAACTCCCATTCACAATTGCTACGAAGGGATATATTTTTCTTCCTTTTTTAATTATAATTTAAGTTCTGGGTTACATGTGCAGAACATGCAGTTTTGTTACATAGGTATACACATGCCGTGGTGGTTTGCTGCACCCATCAACCCGTCACCTACATTAGGTATTTCTCCTAATGTTATTTCTCACCTAGCCCCACTCCCAACAGGCCCCGGTGTGTGATGTTCCCTTCCCTGTGTCCATGTGTTCTCATTGTTCAACTCGCACTTGTGAGTGAGAAAATGCAGTGTTTGGTTTTCTGATCTCAGGATAGTTTGCTGAGAATTATGATTTTCAGCTTCATCCATGTCCCTGCAAAGGACATGAACTCATCCTTTTTATGACTGCATAGTATTCCATGCTGTATATGTGCCACATTTTCTTAACCCAGTCTATCATTGATGGGCATTTGGGTTGGTTTCAAGTCTTTGTTATTGTGAATATTGTGAATAGTGCTGCAATAAGCATACATGTGCATGTGTCTTTATAGTAGAATAATTTGTAATCCTTTGGGTATATGCCCAGTAATGGGGTTGCTGGGTCAAATGGTATTTCTAGTTCTAGATCCTTAAGGAATCACCAAGTTTTTTAAAAGTTTAAGAAATGTGTTTTAGATACAATAGCGAAGAAAAATGTTTCTTAAAAAATATTGCTAGTAGGGAAAGGGTCTATAATGATACCTCTGTGCCTCAACTTCATCTGTAAAAGTATATGGCATAGGACTGGATAATCTCAAGGTTTTTACCTCTTTTTCCAAATTCCTGTAGAAAACTACAGTGAATAAAAGATGTCTTTAAACTTTGTAAGCAAACTAGAATAAATTACATGTTTAAAGCTGTCTGATGAAATGAAACTAAATTAAAAAAGTATTTAATTTAAAAGAATGCTACATGAGTACAAATAAAATTGTGATTTTTAAAAATTAGTAGCCCTTTAAGGTTTGAATTTAATACATGTAAGTTGGTATCAGCAGGTATAACTAGTGTCTTCTACAAAACAAATTTCAGGAGAAAGCCTGATCACAAGCCCCAGAGAGCACTCCATATTAGCTCCATCGTGCTGATGGCTCCAGATAGTGCATTTTTTTCCACCTAAAATGAAATTATTTCCCTAATAAGACTTTGATATGGTTTTGCTCTGTATCCCCATTCAAATCTCATCTTGTAGCTCCCATAATTTCCACGTGTTGTGGGAGGGACTCAGTGGGAACTGATTGAATCATGGGGATGGGTTTTTCCTGTGCTGTTCTCATGATAGTGAATGGGTCTCACGAGATCTGATGGTTTTAAAAATAGGAATTTCTCTGCACAAGCTCTCTCTTTGCCTGCTGCCATCCACGTAAGATGTGACTTGCTCCTCCTTGCCTTCCACCATGATTGTGAGGCCTCCCCAGCCATGTGGAACTGCAAGTCCAGTAAACCTCTTTATTTTGTAAATTGCCCAGTCTCGAGTATGACCTTGTCAGCAGCATGAAGACAGACTAATATAGACTTCATAACACTAGGAAGGACACATGGCTCTTTAATGTCTCTTTGCATTAGGTACAGTACACATTTGGTTTTAAAAAAAGACATGCCAAAAAGAAAGAACCAACAACGTCAGCATTCCAAATTTCTCTTTTTGTTGATGCAGCATTTATAAACCAAGTTATGCAGAACAGCCTCAGACTGTATCAGTCTTTACCCTGATGTTTTGTTTGATAAAACTAAAATAGTCTATATTTTTATGCAATCGGCCAAACCCAAATACCGACACACTGATATATTGATTCTTCCAGGCCACCAGGCACAGCCTGGAAGGGCTAGAAATCTTAGCTCTGTCGCTTCCGGTTGTGTAATATGTCAGTGTGTCATAAAAGTGTCAGATTGTCTATGTGCTGGGATGAGATTAAAGATTGGAAGCCACGGTGCTGGGATGACAACCTCTGAAGAGCAATGTTTGAAGCACTTTTTAGATTCAAAAAAAAGGAGACAATTTTCTTCTCAATTTCTTAATGGTAAATGTTCCTTTTCAGGGAATAACATCACTGCCACTTAAAAAAAAAACTGAGACAAAACTCACATATAGTAAATGTACAATATAGCTCAATAATTTTTTACATAGAGACACATCTATAGAACCACTATCCAAATTAAAATACGAATTTCCAGTGCTTCAGAAGACCACCTTGTGTCCCGCTCAGCTAGTACCATCTCCACCCCCAACCCAAGGTAATCACTATTCTATCATCATATATTGTTTTATTTTTATTTTAATGTAAATTGTATCTTGCAGCATATACTTTAAAAATTTGACTTCTTGTATTCAACGTTATGTCTGAGATTCACTCATGGTCTAATATATTCTTCTTCATATGATGTGGCATCCTATTATGTAACTATTCCATAATTTATTTACCCATGCTACTATTGATGGAGAATGGTTATTTTCCCCCATTTCAGTCCTCATGAATGAAGTTCCTCTGAACATTCCTGCATATCTTTCGATGGAAATATGCACCAATTTCTCTTTGGTTTTATACAAATATATATATATAAAAAACTAAGAACATATCTATATATCTACCTCTATATATAAGAATAGAAAATTGGGTCATGGGTTAGGTGTATGCTTAGCTTTGTAGAATTGCTTAGCTTTTGTAGATAGATAAAGTGGTTGCATCCCATCAACAATGAAGGAGAATTCTAGCTGTTTCATATCACCATCAAACTCCGGTATTGTTCATCTTTAATGTTTTGTTCTGATGTGTGTATCTTTGGGCTTTGCCAATATTGATGCCATTTTCACATGATTCTTAGCCATTTTGACACTATGACACGTGTGTTCAAATTGATCACACATCTGTAATTAAGTTATCTTCCTTTTTTTATTTGAATGACTTCCTTATTCTGTTGATGAGTAATTTGACAAATACATACATGTTGCAAAAATGTTTTCCCAGCCTGTGGCTAACTTCTCACCCTCTTAATTTTATCACTTTATAAACAGAAGTTCTTAACTTCAATGTAATCCAATTTGTTAATCTTTTTTTTCTTTTTTTTGCATTTTTTTGTGTCTTGTTAAGAAATCTTTACTCATTTCGAAGTCATGAAGATATTCTCCATGCTTTATTCTAGAAGCTTTATTGATTTAGCTTTTACACTTTAGGTCTGTGATCCATCTCAAATTCATTTCTGCGTTTGATGTGAGGTAGGAGTTGAGGTTCTTTTTTGTTTTTCATTGATATATCCAATTAACGCAGCACAATTTTTTAAGAAGACCATTGATTCCTATAGAAATTCATGACACGCTTATCATATCAAGGCACTATTTTAGTGTGGATATATTTTTGGAATATCCATAATTCCACAGTCTATCTTTGTGCAAATATTATACTTTCTTAATTACTACAGCTTTAGAGTAAGTCCTCCTATCTGGTACAGCTCTGCTCTTTTTCCTTGATAATATCTTGGCTATCTTAGGTTCTTAAGTATATATTTTTAAAGCATTAGATTAAAAATCTATAGGAAAGTTTGAGTTTCATTTAGCCACTGACTACACATGACCTCATGAAAGATAATTTAACTTCCCTTTCTGTTTCCTCACTTGTAAAATGTACAGTGCTTGATTTAGACAATCCAATCCCAAAGACTTTTGCATTTGTGATTTTCTGGCCCAATTCACACAGAATAGGACGGCAACTAATATTCATAAATAAACCACAGGAAACCTCCATTGAAAGGATGATGGCCTAAATGCAGTCAATTTTTTTCTTCACAAATGTTATTTCATATTTAAAATAATGCATTTTGAAACTGGGTTTAGAGACCACTTGTTTAATATAATATCAACAGATTTACAAATTCATTACATTTCTAATTGCCTCTTTAAAATGTGACAAAACAAAATGCATTGCTTTTATTGGAAGTAAAATTCTAATAATATTAAAAACACTGGTTCACATATATTTCTCTATTCCTAGGACAAAAACGAAAGTCTGCAATAATCGGCACCATTCTACCTCTCTAAATAGGATCTTTAACCTCAAACCCGTCCTCTTCATTTTACCAGATTTATACCGCAAAGCCACACTTTGTTTTGCTCCCAAAATTTTCCTAATTCCTCATGCCTAAAATAGTCTCCTGCTTTATTTTCAGCAATTTACACCTAATAGTTTCTTTACAAATCATATCTGCCTGTCTTTCTTGAGTAACTTTTTTCTACTCACTTTTTTACTTTATACTCATCCACCTGCACTGCATTACATAGTCTATCCCCATACACAAATTTATTAAACATTTTATTCTCATCTCCCCACTTAGACTCTAAGCCTCTATTTTGAATGGTCAGATGTGGAGTACTGAGTTTAGTATTATGCAAGTATAGCTAGGACTTTGGGAAGAACACTTAGGTTGTGAGTACCTCTTCTGTGCCAGTCATGTGTTCTCGCATTTCACAATAGCCCTGTGAGGTACATCCGTCTCATTTTTAAAATGAGGAAATGATGTTTATTACAATTAGGTAACATCCTCAGTGTCACTTGTAGCATCTGAGCCTTTTCTTCCATCTTGGAAATGGGGATGCTAACAAATTGGCTCAGAGGGCTCAGTTGACTATTGGGATGGGGAGGAGGAGGTCATACAGGGCACAGACTAGGAACAAAGGAGTCCTTCTTATCACAGACAAGAGGCATTGGGGCCAGAGAAGCAGACTAAGCAAGAAGTGATACAATCAGGTCAAGGTCTAGGCTGAGAGGTATAAGATAGACGCCAAAGCCAGAGGAGCAGAGTGTGAAACAGGGAGATGAAATGGAGCAGAGCCTGGTGTGAAATGCAGAGATGGGATTGAAAGAGGGAGGATGTACAGCCACAGAAAAGGCAGCAGGTGATTAATAGGCATTTGCTGGATGCAAAAATTAATAAATAAATGAATAACTTATAAGGGATAAATGAGAGAGAGGCAACAAAACCATATTTAAACATTTGCAACCTGGGTAACTGGCAAATTGTTAGCATGATTTAATAGAATTAGAGAATTCAGAAGAAAATGAAAGCTTGAGTACTGCATATCAAAATGCATTTTGGACGGGACATCTAGCCATGAATGTTTAACAGGCAATTGAAAATGTATGAAGCTCAGAAGAAAAGTAGATACTGGAGTTTGCAGCTTACAAAATGCATTACAATGTTTTACCTTATTTTCTAAAATAACTAATTAAAAAAAACTGGGGTTAAGAAAAGTTGAGTGACTTCTCCAAAGTGGCACAGTTAATGAGTGGATAATCTAGAATTCGAATTCAGGCTTCTTACCATAAAGTTCAGTGCTCATTTTATTACATTTTACTGCCTTTCTTATAAGAATGAGCAAATCATCCAAAATAAAAAGAGGACATCAGATAATATGATTCTATTTGGGCTGCAAATATGACAATGCCTTATGCTAACATGCATAGCTTCAGGTGATAGCAAACTGAAATTTATCAAAAACAAGTTGACCTCCCACTTGGTTAAGGATTTTTTTTATTCATTCCAAGAGTTGCTTGCTTATTGCAAGTTTGCCTGCTGGTGTGGACATAGCTGACAGCATCACCTGCCTGCCAAAAAAGTAAATGTGCTGGAAGCTGGTAAATGGATTAAAACTTTGTGCCACAAAGTAGTGCCCAATAACATAGTCAGAAATTCCACCTCAGCCAAAGATGTTCCTAAAAACTCAAAAACAAAAAGGAGAGGAAAGAACATTTTAGGAGGATTTATGAGATAGAAGATGTGAAGAAATTATACAATATACAAGCAAAGAAAGCAAATATTTGAAAATGTGTCAAATAGCTGGAAGCCGAAATTGAGAAAAGAAAAATCCCTATGAGAACTGCCAGTTTTATAAAATATTCTGGGAGTTTAAGAAAAGGTAAATTAAATAAATTATGCATTAGTTATATTATAATTATGCTGCTGAGCTGGTATCCTTATTTTCTCCAAATTCTGTCAATCAGGCAAAGGAAGTCACAGTGCATGGTCAGATTCAAAGTCACATTGCGGTGGATGTAGACACAGGCAGCAAGAACAATTGCCGCCATTTTGTTGTCCGCCTACAACTACCAATAATTTCAGGCAGTTCATTTCTCTTGGCCCCGGTTTCTTTATCTCCAAGATATGGCTTAGGACTTTCTCCCTAGGATTCCTTACACTCTTGTATTCCTAAGGCAACAACTTTCAAAACTGCCTTACCGGCAAATTAGAGGACTTTTTTGTGTCTCAAAAAAATATATATATATAAACAAAGTGACATGTTACTTGCTTCATTATGTGTAAAATCGCTTATTAAAAAACAAAAATGCCGTATAGAGCATAAAAAGTGAAATAGGAAGATGAAATAAAATCAAACAACATTAAGTTACTATTGCAAGTTGCAAATGATTGAAGATTGCTTGTTGAGCTGTTTGCCAACACTAAACAGAACTGTCCACTTCATGTCCTAAATGGCCCAGCTTGGCATTGGATCATAACCAATATTCCACTTTATAGACGTTTATTCATCAATAATTCAGGGTGTGAAAGTGATCAATATTAGAATGACTCAGACTGTTAATATTGTTTAAATTAAATGGTTAATTGCTTCATTTTCTATTTCACTTGGACCACAAAGATTCAACCAATTTTAGGAAGCCCAAACTTTAGCCAAGCAGGTAGTGAGTGAAGGAAGCCAGTCACCAGCCAACAGCACTTCCTGTTTTAATATGCGGATAAGCAGACTCTCGTTAGAAACCCCAACTGCCAGAGAAGACAAAATGCTTTACTTCTCTCAGACTGATGGGGAAACAGTGACTAACGTAGAAATTATTATTGCTCAGAAATAAAAACAAGTTTTCTTTGATTGCTAAGGAAAAATATAAAGATTTAGTATTTTCCTTTGGTTTCCTTTGCAAATATCTGTATGCACTGTTTTTCTTCATGATACACAGTCAAATTACTGGAATCTGGAGATTACTTTGATTAAATTTTGCCTTGCATAAAGCAGGCTAAAAGACGTTAACCCTAACTGCCTCCACCAATAAGAAAGAATATATCTGAATGTAGCACAAATAGAAACTTGTAATGCTCTGCAGTCAGGCAAGAATGAGGAAATGCTCAGATCTAAATGGAGCTGTTGCTGTAAGGAAACCATTTCCTTGATATCTGCATGTTCATCATCTTAGCTCTCAGGCTCCCAGACAGCTGTCTCTTCAACTTCAGGAAATTAGACACCAGAAAGAAGACCTGAAAAATGAAAACCTGCTAAGCATGTACATTGCACACAGAGGCCAGGCAAAACTGTATTTAGAATTAATTTTGAGAACTCTGGGCATTTTTTGGTTTGTTTTCTGTGTTGCTGTTGTTGTTTTTAATTTGCAGGAAAGCCTGGATGTTAGGGTAATTAGTGTATACATCTTAGGTAGAGAAATTACTAAGTAGATGTAAAGAAGTAAAACCGAATTCATTAAAACCTAGAGCATTCATTGACTTGTTTATTGCTGAGTGATGAGTAGCAATCCACACATGGTGCAGTATTTATTTTTTCAAAATAGAAACCCCCATAACCTATATGATGTTAACAAAGGGAAAATGCAAAACAACAACGACCAAAAAAACCCCATTTTTGGAAAATAAAGTCATTTTCTTCACATTCTTCTTTCCATTGCTTCTGAAACTGTTTGAAAATCAGTAGCATTCTAAACTTTACAGTCCCATTTCCCAAATTGGCTTTCTTCTTTTTCTCCTCCCAATCCTTGGTCATATTTGTCACCTTCTGTTTCTACAGCACATGGCTGAAGACCTAGCATTGCACCTGCAACAAGCACTCTGAATTTCTTCATGAGTATAAGTTTAGAGGAATGCCTATAAAAAAAAATAGTAAGAGATTACAAATATCACATCCCTCTTAAATCAGCTTCCTGACTTCCTTCATCCCTTCATGGGTCTGGTATGTCAACAACACTTGACAATGTGAGGTTAAACTTCTTGCTCTATTCATGATCTCATTCCTTCCTGCTATCTCTTTCAGAACAAAGACCTTATACTATTAGTTGATGAATTTTCAGCCTCTTTGTCTCTACCTGTTCTATCACTGTCATCTACTCAAGCCATTGAATCAGCTCAAGCCATTCCTGTCTTTAAAAAACACCATCTCAGACCTTAAGCCTTCCTCCATTAACCATCATTCTCTTTTTCCTTCCCCTGAAAGCCATGTTCTTGCAAAGACTAATTTATAATCACTTGGTCACTGAGCTTATTGTTCAATCTACCATAATTAGAATTATGTCCCATCATTCTATGGAACGTGATTTACTGAAGGTTATTAACGATTCAAATTTTTCCAATCTAGTACACTTATTGTGAACACCATCTATCTGGAGCTAGTAACACAGTTGAGAAACAGTTTCTTTACTCCTAGAGCTGGCTCCTCCTTTGAATGGATAAACTATTCTCCTGGTCTTCTGCTATCTCTTGGACCATTCGCTATCAGTCTTCCCTAAGGCCTCAATTCAGCTGCCTCCCTGTCTACTGCTTAACATCCCAGAGCCACCACTGCTGTCTATCTCCACTCCTTGATCTCCAGTCCTTGAAACCAGTCTTTGAAATCTTCCCTTTACTCTGGCAATTTTCTCCTCACTGGTCTCGCTGCCTCTATTCTCTTTCACATCCACTTCATCTATTCCCTCACTGTCAGCGTGATCTCTCAAAATATGATGCAAGTACTTTTATCTAAAACCTTTAAACTCCTTCCTGGAACTCCTTATCGTGTTCCCTTTGCACAAATTTCCCCAGTGGCAACCCTGAATAAGGGTTTACATGCTGATAGTTTATGTGGGAGCACAAAGAACACCAACAACAGAATGGGGAACTGATACAGAGACAGGAAGGCAGGGAAGACTAGAGCTTAATCCTGCTAGAGTATCCTGTGGAATTGCTATGAAACTCATGTCTCTGAGTTATCCTAATGAAGGGGGAAGGTTCTAGGATACATATACAACAAATCTGGTCAGTCTGCTTCTGGGGATGGGGGGACTCACTTCCGCAGCACTTCTGGGAATGGGATGGGGGGACTCACTTCCCTCAGCACTTCTGTCCTGCCAAGAATGGCCAGAAAACCTTCTAGAGATCCAACAAAGCCCCAAGGGACAGCTCAAAGTTGGCCCTGGAGCACAGTGAACCGGGCAAGTTACAAAGGTATGGTGAGACTCTGACAGTATCTCCAACACATGGCTTACAAATTGTATGTATGTCACATTATCTTACCCTACCTCTTGTGGCACCCTGGCTCACCTTCTTGCACACACCATAGGGAAAACCTTTGATCTTGTGTGATGTATTGCTCTGCTCTGGTCTATGCATCTCTAGAATGCCCTTCTCCTCCTTTCTCACTGGTCAACACCTGATAGTTTAACAACCATCTCAATTGTTACCTCTGTCACAATGCCTGTCCTGACATTCCCATGGGTACTAACTAATGCGTCCCTTGAATTCCCATGTGCTATATTCATGATTTCATTCCCTCCTGCTGTGTGCATATCAATACTACAACCTTGAACACTTGCCTGCAAGTTATTTTGGTGTATGCTGCTAAATAAGCCTTTGGTGTCAAAGCAGTGAATTTAGGTCACAGAAAATCCAAACGTAAAAATAAGATCATGTATTTCAGGTGAGTAGCTACTTCCATAACTAGTTGTAGTGAAGATGCCTACTATACTGATTTACCTTGTTGAGCAAAGTAAACCCCTGAACATGTGACTAAAATTCAAAGGTATAAAAGTCAAACAATAGAGTTGGACATTATAAGGAGAGTTTCATCCCAAGAGTTAAAACATTTTATAGAATTGCCAATTATACTTTGCCCTTTGGAAACACCCACTTTTATGACATACTAAAAAAATGCAACAATAAAAAATGTTGACATAATTGGCCAATCTCCACCCCTACCCACACACCCACACTACACTACATACAAGACAATGATGCATACAAGACAATGACAATGATGGTGTAGACCGAAAGAAACTCATGACTCTTGGACAGCCCTACTTCACAAGGGCTGGAGATATTCCTTAGTTAGAGGATGACATGCATTCTGCATTTGACACATGCAAGATGGATCAGGGGCATTTCAGTAAAATGTATGAAAAAGCAGCTTGTGTCAAAATTGAATGTTGGTACAGCAAACAGCACTTGGAGGAGTCTCTGGAGATTAGAAGCTTGTCAAATTATTACTGTTAGAACAAAAAGATCAGCATGGCCTCTTGAAGCCAAAGTCAAAAACAACAATTTGAGAAAAACTGGATAATAAGAGGGTAAACACATTTTTTTTAATTGAATTACCTCGTTTGCATGTTGGGAGGGCATATTTTGAACTAATCTTATGGATTCTCAGGGCCTTCAAAGTACAATGGAAAGAACGTTAAACTTGCAGTAGAGGATTGTATTAGTCCCTTCTCGTGCTGCTGTAAGAAATAACCTGAGACTGGGTAATTTACAAAGGAAAGAGGTTTAATGGACTCCCAGCTCCACATGGCTGGGGAGGCCTCACAATCATGGCAGAAGAGGAAGGAAAAACAAAGGGGCATCTTACATGGCAGCAGGCAAGAGAGTGTGGAGGGGAATTCCCCCTTATAAAACCATTGGATCCTGTGAGATGTATTCATTTTCACGAGGGGCGCATGCAAAAGATCCACCCCCATGATTCAGTTACCTCCCACTGGGTCTCTCCCATGACCCATGGGAATTATTAAAATTCAAGGTGAGGTTTAGGTGGGGACACAGAGCCAAACCATATCAATGACCTTGGCTCCTACTTACCTGCCAACTCCTTTCAATCAATAGCATAATCCCTTCCTTTTAGGAACTGGTCAAGGACCTAATTTTAAGTTGTCTTTTTTTCAATGTCCTGTCAAGCAAGTGACATTAAATAGGGAAAGTGTAAGACAATGGTATGCAAGCTCACTGCACATTAGAATCACCTGGGGAACTCATAAAACCTATGGATGCCTGGACCTATCCAAGATTAATTAAAAGAGATAAGGCCCAGGAATTTTAAAATTCCCTCCAGGTGATTCCAATGTGACTTCAAGTTTATGAACCACTGACCCAGTGGCATCGGCATCGCCCGACAACTCGTTAGAAATGCAAATTCTTGAGCACCATCCCAGACTCACTGAAACAAAAATTCTGTGGGTGGTGTCCAGAAAGCTGTGTTTTAACGACTCTCCAGGTAATACTAATACTAAAGTTTGAGGACCCATGTCCACCTGTTTTCACTGATTCTTTATCTGCGTGTTTTAATCTATATTCTAGCTCCCCAGAGAGATAGCTAAAAACCTCACATAGATATTATCCCTAACCTTATACTTTTACTAAAGTTCACTACAGAATCCCCAATGAAAAGAGTGGGCTATACGTGATTTAGAATTCAAAAGTCGTAGGTTCCAAACCAGCTTTGCCCATTTGCTATAGAGGTTACGTTCAGCAAGTTCTTAAAAGTCTCCAAGTGTGACTTTTCTCAGCTTTAAATGAGAGTAATAGTAGTACCTATAGCAATGAGCTGTTGGGAGGAAAAAATCGGAATACCGACGTAAAGCTCTAGTATAATGTCTCATGTACAATAGCACTCAGGAAAGGCTGGCTGTATAAACAGACTTTCTGAAAATTTGAAAATATGTAAGTAAATAGAGAAAAACCTGGAAAAGATTGTATCAATTAAAAAAAATCATTCTCAGGATTTAAGACTAGAAAATATCTTGACCATATCAACGTCTATTAGTCTATGAAAGATGTGCTATAGCTTATTGTTTCTTTCCCATCAAAGGTGGTTAACAGGAAGGTCAGAACAGGGCACCAAGCTATAAATTGGTAGTAACTTTACTGAACTTAGTTATTATTTTTTCATATTACATGCACTCATTTATAATATAATTTAGCTCCTCATCTTTAATGCTTGTTTCAAAATAAATCTATGTATTATTTTAAGAAACCACAAATCCTTTTGAAACAAAGACAAAATACAAAGTAATGAAGAAATGATTAATCGTGTTGCCTTAGAAAAATCGAGAACCATGGAATACTATGCAGCCATAAAAAAGAATGAGTTCATGTCTTTTGCAGGGACATGGATGAAATAGAAACCATCATCCTCAGCAAACAAACACAGGAACAGAAAACTAAACACTGTGTGTTCTCACTTATAAGTGGGAGTTGAAAAATGAGAACACATGGACACAGGGAGGGGAACAACACACACCAGGGCCTGTCGTGGGGGAGGAGAGCAAGGGGAGGGAGAGCATTAGGACAAATACCTAATGCATGTGGTTCTTAAAACCTAGATGACGGGTTGATAGGTGCAGCAAACCCCCATGGCACATGTATACCTATGTAACAAACCTGCGGGTTCTGCACATGTATTCTGGAACTTAATAAAGTAAAATAAAATAAAATAAGAAAATCAAGAACCACTATGTCCATATCTCATACAAATCTTTGAGTCTGTTTCATAATATGCCTTCTTGGGATAAATTCTGTTGCTAGAAAATTTGCTTTCAGTGGTCCCTGTTTAACAAAAAATAGTAATGCTCACTCTTTTAAAAAAAATTAAGTAAAAAAAAAAAAATCATTTCTGCCAACCCACCAGATTTCACCATGGTAATCTGGGTAAACCACAAATCAGTTTGTGTGTGTGTGTGTGTGCTCCTTTAATGTTTCCCTGTGTGTATATTTTAACTGAGATTATTAAAATAGATAAATGTGCCTTTTTATCTTATAAATGGTTTGTACAGCTCTGTATATAGTATTCTTTGTTGATATGTGTGTTTGTATTTAAGGATATGTTTACATTTTTCTCCCTCTAAATGATAGAATTGTGGATTTAATTTTCTACTTTCTAATTGCTGTGTTTTTAAAATTTTCTGAAACAGTATATGTTAATTTTTCAATCAAAGGAAAATACAGATAATTTAATGCCTTTTAGAATTTCCCATTAAAATAATTTCCATTCAGGAACAAACTAGAGCACAGTCTTAGAATGTGTGATGGTTGTGGTCTTCCCAGTACTCCTATTCAGATGACAGGCCTGATTCATTCTCCTGCAAAGAACTTCTGCGTATCATTGTCTGGCTTGGGCTTAAGGAGTCATTATTCTCTGCCCATGTTTTCACAAAAGTAATTCTCCACTCATACTTTCTGAAAACTCTCTACCTTACTATATGCAAGTTGGGTGGATATTGTGTGGCACATGGAAAACTCTATTGTTTTGTAAAGAATATGGGAGAAGATCATTTAGGAACAAAAATGCTATTAATTATTCTGTCAGATATACAAGTGAGATTTATGTGAGTTTAACATTGTCTTTTTCACAGCTGTGCTATCCCTGACCTAGAATTCTGTGTAGTGACACAGGAAATAATAGATTGCTAGATAAAAGGCTGATCATGCATCTCCACATCTAGTTTTTGCCAAGCCTTTAAAACTAGGCCAAATATCTACTGTTTCAAAAAGTTGTCATATTATAAGTGAAAGCTCTAAAGAAAGGCTTTTGTTTTACAGCCTAGATGACTGAGTGTATCTAACATGTCTGTACATAAACACAGTTGTACGGGTACCATTGAACCAATGTTCAAATTGAATAGACACTTCAAAGACATTAGTATGTTATTGTAATATAGAATTAGGAAAGGAAGTTCTGACTAAAAGTTTATACAGAAACATTCAGTAGAAAACTGAAAACATTTTTAGTTCTTTAAATTTGCCTTAAAAATAAACCTACAAAATGTGGATTAAGTAGGGGGAAAAATATATGACAAGGAAATAATATATTACATATGTAATACTTTAGTGTCTGAATATTTAGAATTAATAATGTGGCTATAAAATGGTTATAAAAACTGTTTTAGCTAATTAAATTTATTTATCTATAATTTTAGACAATGGTAGGGATACATTTTTAGCTTAACTAATGTGTAGATTCCTCTTCCTATTAGCAAAAAGCAGAAGAATGAAAGGAAATGAGGAAGAAAGGGAGGGAACAGGGAGAGAGGAAAGAAGGGAAGGAAGTGCTATGGTCTGAATGTTAGTGTCCCCCCAAAATTTGTGTTAGGACCTAATACCCAATGTGATAGCATTAAGAAATGAGGCCTTTAGGAGGTGATTAGATTACCTCTTAAATTGGATTAGTGCTTATAAAACAAGGCTTGAGGGATCCTGTTTGGCCCCTTTACCAAGTTAGGACACAGAGAAGGTGCCATCTATGAGAAACAGGCCCTTATCAGACACTGACTCTGCTGGCACTTTGATCTTGGACCTCCCAGTCTCCAGAAGCATGAGCAATAAATTTCTGTTGTTTATAAATGACCCAGTCTAAGGTGTTTTGGTATAGCAGCCTGAACGGAGAAAGCAAAAGAGGAAAGGGGGGCGAGGGGGAGAAAGAAGGAAGGAAGGAAGGGAGGGAGAGAGGGAGGGAGGGAAGGAAGGAAGGGAAGGGGAAAAAAAATAAGCAAGAGGGAGGGAGGCAGGGAGGAAGAAAGGAAGGAGAGAAGGAAGGAGGGTAGAGGGGAGGAATCTATTTCTTTTCTTCTTTTTTTGAGATGGAGTCTCAGTCACTCTGTCGCCCGGGCCGGAGTGCTGTGATGCGATCTCTACTCACTGCAAACTCTGCCTCCTGGGTTCAAGAAATTCGCACGCCTCAGTCTCCCGAGTAGCTAGGATTATAGCTGCACGCCACCATGCCTTACCCGGCTAATGTTTGTATTTTTAGTAGAGACAAGGTTTTACCATGTTGGCCAGGCTGGTCTTGAACTCCTGACCTCAGGTGATTCGCCCACCCAGGCCTCCAAAAGTGCTGAGATTCCAGGCATGAGCCATCACACCAGGCTGGGAGGAATCAATTTCTTAAATGTAGCAAGGGCCTTTTGAAATCTAAATAAAACACAAAAGGGCGAAACATTGACTAGCCGAACACTGGTCTTCTGACCCATCTGGGGTCTCAGCCTGGGCTACACTGAGCTGACTTCTTGTGGCACCTTGAAGTCAGTTAATTTCACTTCCTCTTTTCTTGACCACTTCACCTCTCCACTATATCTAATTAATCAATACTTTCTAGTAATACCACATTGAATAATAAAACTCACATCAGAAGCCACCATCACTCCCACCTCATTTTCAACATCCAGTGCCTTACTGGCCGGCTCTATAATTACTTACCAGGCTCACTGCATGCCACTTACATTAGCACCAACAAACTCACTCCCTTGCTGGCAGATGTGGATACGCCACTCCCCTACCTAAGTCAGTGCTTTTTCTTCATCTAAAGTACCACATGTTAATCTTGGGTCTGAGTCTTGAAATACCTTCTAAAATCTATATAAATTTGAGTTTTTCTGCATCAATGCATATTTTTCTTGGTTGACGATGCACTGCATCCTTCATATTCTAAAACGGGCCTGGGATTCATTCAAGATGAATATCTTCAGAACAAAGCCAAAGACTGTAGCATAGACCGCAAGCCTTTTTTTTTTTTGAGATGAAGTTTCGCTCTTGTTGCCCAGGCCGGAGTGCAGTGGCACGATCTCGGGCCACCCGGGTTCAATCGATTCTCCTGCCTCAGCCGCCAGAGCATCTGGGACTACAGGCATGCGCCACCAAGCCCAGTTAATTTTTGTATTTTTAGTAGAGACAGGGTTTCTCCATGTTGGCCAGAATGGTCTCGAACTCCTGACCTTGTGATCCGCCCACCTCGGCCTCCCAAAGTGCTGGGATTACAGGTGTGAGCCACTGCATCCGGCCGACTGCAAGACTTTTTATGATCTAACTCCAAAAGACCTCTGCCATCCCAGGGTCACCATCTGCCCTGAACACTTAATGCCCAGCCATACCAAACTCCTTTTAAGGTCCTCTAACTGTACCAACTTTCTAACTTTTGCATGCTTTTGCACATGCTGCTTCTCCTTGTATTTTGGACTCTTCAGTATCATTTATTGTCCAACTTCAACTCCCTTTTCAAAATCAACTTAGAAGTCACTTTTTCTGTGAAACTTTCTTAGCCTCCACTATGCTAGTATGCAGTTGATAGCTTTCTCTCAGTTTGCCGTGGCACTTGGGCATATCTCTATCGTGACACTTTTCAAATAATATTGTAGGTGTGTATGCAGCTGGTCCACTTTGAAGAGTGAGCTACCAGAAAAAAGAAGATGTATTTTATTCTTGTTGGTAATCTCAGAGCCCAGCAGTATCTAACACTGGTAGGTGCTCACACTTTGATGAGGGAAAGAGCATAAAGTCAGCTGAGCAAGAAGACAGAGACTTTTGATGGAAACGGAAAACTTCAGGGCCATATTTCATTTATGAAAACCATCCCCGGGGCAATAACTAATTAATAGCAGGCGTTTGGTAGAGGCAAGTTGCTGAGAGTGAACCCCTTTAAAATCGGAATGATAGAAAGTTTTTAGTTACATTATGCACTGACAAATTACTTGAGCAAAAGCTGAGAATTGTCTGCATCTAGCAAAAGGAACTTGAAATAAGGAAGTGACATCCCAGGGTGAAATCACATGTTACTTAAGAAGTTCAGCAGAATTTTAGCAGTAGAAAAACTTAGCAATGGAAACCAACCCTGAATAGAATTCTTTTCTTAGTTCCATTGGGCTATATGTAACCATTTTCTCACAAGGCAGAATTGGAAATGAATATTAGAAACACCTATCATTCCATTTATAGTAAATAATTATACTGGATTTTATTGTATATTGAGTTGCAGATACAGTTATTCCCAATCCATAATTATTCTTTGTTTTTTTGTTTTTTGAGACGGGGTCTTGCTCTGTCACCAGGCTGAGAGTGCAGTGGTGTGATCTTGGCTCACTGCAACCTGCGCCTCCTGGGTTCGAGCGCTTCTTGTGCCTCAGCCTCTTGCGTAGCTGGGATTACAGGCATGCACCACCACACTCAGCTAATTTTTGTATTTTTAGTAGAGTTGAGGTTTCACCATGTTGGCCAGTATGGTCTTGATCTCCTGACCTTGTTATCCGCCCACCTCGGCCTCCCAATGTGCTGGGATTACAGGCTTGACATAATTATTCTGAATTAACCATTTTGTTGTTTGTGGTCTTATAAAATCTTCAGTTAAAAGAAAACCTGACTATCACAATCAAGATTCCAGGCCCCAGCGTGAGGGACACGAGATGAGAAACAAGCCTTAGTGATGATTTCTATAACAACATGTATCCCAACCACACATTACATTTGTACTCTCTTACACCTTGTAAAGGGGATTTTATTAAAACTGCAAAAAGGTAAATGTATATGGATCTAAATAATTAAGACAGAGAAGATCAGGATAGCATCCAAGGCTGCAGTTAGGATGGATTTCAGCTGAGCTGGGGAAAGTTTTTAGGAGCTGGAACTAGAGCAGGAGCTACCTTTCTATGAGAAAGATTTTAGGCAGGCGTGGGAAAGAGGATGTTTAAGAAGTGTTGCAAATTTCATTTTCACATTCTCAGTGTTCTCACTCTGGTTTCTGTGTGACACCAGACTGATATGTCTTCCAAAGCATTACCCAATGGCTGGAATTAGTGTACATTGTCATTTATTGTTTTAAATGTTTTCAGAGTTATTGTGATCTCTTCTGCCACGTCAAATTTATGCAGAGTCCCTGGCAAAGAATATAGTGGACTTGCCCACATTCCGCTCCATTCCCTGCCCTCTGACCTTCAGCACAGACCACAGAACAATAGTTGAGAATGCAGACTCTGGGAGCCAGACTGCCTGGTTTCCGGTGTCCATGACCATGAGCAGGTTGTGTGCTTTGCATTCTTCCATCTGTCTAATGGGGACAATAATAGTTCCTCCTAGGCTTGTTATAAAAATGAATAGTTACTGTTCACTCTAAGCGAAGCTCTTAGATCAGTTCCTGGAACATCACAAGGCCCTGTGTACGCTTGCAAAATAAATAAATAGCTCAACTTTGGGCAGGTAAAGTGAAGCGTTGAGTAAATTGTTTCTTCATAGCGAATAAATAAACAGTTACGGAATGCCCAGCATATGCCTTAAACACATCCGCTAATCCTCCTGGGTAAAGCCAACAGTGATACCAGGGGAATAGTTATCATTACTGTCTGCACCCCAAAACTGAGGAAAGAGGACCAGGGAGAATATCAGGGCTCCTATAACCTTACGCTTTATTTCTGCAAATAAAGGAACTGAAAGAGTTTAAAGAATTTGCTTAAAGCCACATCACATATTTAGTATCAGAGTCACAAACCCATTTCTTGTGACTATCAGCTTAGCACTCTCCATTACATTCATGTCATTAGAGTGGTTACAACAGGAAAGCAGAAGAAAGGCCAGGAGGCCAGGGGTTCCTTGAAGAAGCACCACGGAGATGTAACAGGCAAAGAAAGGAGAAGCTGGGGCCCCAAAATATCACTTTGTCTACCAGTTCTACCAGAACATTTCAGACTGGCTTAAGAAAATAACTTTTCACAATGTTTTCATCAGCTACGAGAATAGTTTACGAATGTCTTAAATAAATTTAACTATTTTTTTTAGCTTAATTGATAAGAAAATGCGTTTCCATTTACAGAAACTAAAAGTAACCTACTTGAAAACTCAGACCTCAGGCTTTACAGTTTGCATGCACTCTGTAGGAATACATAACTTTGGGGTCATGATTCGCCTTTGGGAATTCTTGAAGTGAGTCTGTTTACTCTTGTATTTCAGCACCTAGCCCAGTGCACAGCATTCAGTGAATGTTTCTGATTTCCTATTTTAGCGTATATCAGCGGCCCTCAAACTTTACTGAACATGAGAATCACTTGGCAGAGCTTGTTAAAAAAGATGAATTCCCTGAATACAACCCCCAGAGGAGAATGACCCAGCAGGGCTGTGGGGCATTTTTAACAAGCTGCTGTTGATTCTGAGGGAGGCAGTCTTACATAATGTTCAAATTAGAAATATAAATAATAAGCTCATATCAGTTTGTCACCTTTATCATTTGAGCCCAAATTTCCCCCACCTACACACGCTTCAGAAAGTGATGTTACAGGTGCTGTCTAACTCACATGCCTCAGGGATCCCATCGGCACCATGTTTTTTTCTAGCCAGAATTCTAATGAAATGTAAGAGTAGTATTCTCCTCCTGCAAAACTTAATTCTGTCAACTCTTTCTCGACTTTTGGTTATTTTTGTTAGTGAGACTTAATTGCAGAGAACTGTTTAGAGACATGTTGAAGGGCTAAATTTGACATTTTCAGCACGATGGAAGATTTTTTACCTCCTGGGCTAGAGACTTAGTCAATATATCTTCAAGTCTATTCTTTTTGCTTGTTTTCAAATACTCTAAATTAGGACAATGATCTCAGAGTAGGGCTCACATCATGAGAGGCAAGGTGACTGCAGAGCCATTCTATGACTGATACTAGCCTTTGAGGACAGGCTTCCACTGAAAGGTTGTCTGGGGTCAATATGAGACATCCTGAAAACCAGTGATATTTCACATGCCCAAAGATACACATTTAGGCCCAAATTCTCCATATTCAAAAGTCTACAGGGTTCCAATGCTCACCTCTGAGGCTTTTTTGCTAGTAGATCTGGCTCTCATAACAAGTGACAAGATTATGGCTGACACTCAAGTCTCTGGCTTATGTGGAAAATATCATTATTTACAATTTTTCTTCTTTGGAAATATTAATTAAAGAAAATATGTTTGGTGGTTTAATTATCATCAAAAAGTACTTGAGAGAGACTGGGTACGTAGAACTATAGTAGGAATTAGAAAATGTAAATTAATCTATAGAAAAGTGATAGCTCTGGAAGGCTATGCTATAAACAAAGTTAACAGACACACTGGCTACTGACAAATATGTAAATAAGAAAGAACCTAACATTATGAATGTAAATACAGAGTCAAGTGTCTGTTGAGTGGATGGACGACAAGGAAGCTGTGGATTTACTACTTTCCAGACACTCGCTACACTTTCCAAAGTGTGACCTGGCACACTTGAATCCATCCACTGTGTGCCTAAAGAGACCACCCTTATTGTTATTTCAAGGGAAATATTTTAAGACTTGAAATCTGAACAAATAGAAAAGGGAAAAAAAAATTGGAGAACAAAGTGATACAGTCTGCCCAGGCTAGAGTGAAAATCAAAGTAGCATGGTGTACTAGTCCATTCTCATGTTGCTAACAAAGACATACCTGAGACTGGGTAATTTATAAAGGAAAGAGGCTTAATGGACTCACAGTTCCACATGGCTGGGGAGGCCTCACAATCATGGCAGAAGGCAAAGGAAGAACAAAGACTTATCTTACATGGTAGCAGGCAAGAGGGTGTGCAGGGGAACTGCCCTTTATAAATTTGATTTTGTGAGACTTATTTGCTACCACAAGAGCAGCATGGGAAAAACCCACCTCCATGATTCAATTACCTCCCACCAGGTCCCTCCCACAACACATGGGGATTATGGGAGCTACAATTCAAGATGAGATTTGGGTGGGGACGCAGCCAAACTATATCGCATGGTATTCATTGATATGTAAATGGAACCAGTAATCAACTAACAATGATAAGCCCTGTTCTGAGAAAGTGACAAAAAAGAAGTATATAGGGCCCCTGTTTTTAAGAAACTTGCAAACTATTGGTGGTGAAGACCACATACATGCATGTGGATTACAAAAGTGTCAGAAACAGGTATGTGCATATAACATAGGACAGTGGCAATGAAGTTGTAAAAATTAAACAAAGTTTGGACAGAAATAAGTGGCCTGGTTTCATGGAAAGGGGTGTGGGCGATGTTTTAAGTGAGGGCAGTGGCAAATCTTCAAGTAGGAAAATAATAAGGCAAGCAGGATGGCATAGTTTATGCTTGGCTGCAGACAGGAGGTGAGAGCAGTGTGCAACACAAAATAAGAACAGCAAGGTACAGGATGAACAAAGAAAGAGAGTCAGAACATTTTATTTTGATGCAAATTAAAACTAAGAGTTCTCTTCAAGTTGTTTCAAGACAGTGACACCATCAAAAGGATGATTGCAGAAGATCATTCCTTCTACTTATAATTGGAGGGGGAAAAGTAAAAAAAAAAGAGTTGAGGTCTACTGACGTTTTTAATCCATTAATTTTAAGGTATCCACGGAGGACAAAGTTAGATCAGAAACTTGAAAGAAGTTCACAGCATTTCATCAGATGCCCAGGAGGTCTTGGCAGGAAAAGTGAGGACACCTCTGCACCAGACCATGTCCCTGATTTAAAAAAAAAAAAAAAAAAAAAACCAGCAGAAAAACTCTTCTTCCATGGAAACAAATAATGTGTTCCACTTCTGCCAAGGTCATTCTGCATATACAGATGGCTTAGGTGGCTCAGTGTAGTTAACTCCTCTCCTTTGGCAGAGGAACAGAGATTTCCATCATCTCCTTCTCTGCTCACTGATATCTGGCCCCCAGCCTTGCTTGATCTTGACACTTTGGAAAAACTGTGTTGTTTGTTGTGGTGGTGATTTTGGTTTCTCTAATCTTAATGTCTTCTATAACAATTATTAGTGGCAACATATAGATGAAGCCAATTCAACATTACCTCGAAGAGATGAAATGCTTCATCTTTGTCTCAATTGCCAAAGTTTGGTGGCTGAGAAGAGTCTGTTAACGCAGCTCCCCTTGGCTGGGATTCACTCCAGTGTTTGTAATTTCTCTGAAGACCCATTGAGCAACCTGGCCTGAGTTTGAATTTGTGCAAAAAAGCCTCTAACCAGGTGAGTTGCACATTGTTTCCAGCTCATTAGAGATGTTTTGGACAACTTTTCTAATGAGGTTTGACATTTGACTACCATGGCATATGTGTCTTTCTCCACCATGTCACCCTCCCCCACTCTCTGCTTTCTCTGCTCTTCCTTAGGCGAGTGAATGATCTGATCTGTGCCTTGTATGACCATGCTCTAGTGTGATTAATCTCTCTCATCAGCGCTCCTTCCTGAATCCTCTGATTAAATCTGCTCTTCTCCCCCCTCCATAATACATGGGGCCTTTTACCAGCTATTAATTATTTAAAAGAACGTTACTTTCCATCATGCTCAAGTTGGTTGCTACAGCTTTCTGTCCACCATGTGGCCTCTGTTAAAAATTATTGAACCCAATTAACAAAGACTTTCAAACACCAAGTTCTAAAAATCTGTAGAAGATATTCTTTTCCTGTTACATTGACAAACTTGATAGGCTGGGGGAGGAAATAGATACAATACGTCTCACCAAAATATCCCTCTTTATTCTATCCTAAATGGCATATGGTACTCACCAACAGATTGAGAAAGTGTTATTTAAATCAAATTATCAGCAGGTGACTGTAAAACTTCTAGGGGTCATTCCCAAGGAGGATTTTACTAATGGGTATTTCTGATCCAAGCACTCAAAATTCTGGCAAAATTCTACATATGTAAGTCCTTTATATAATGTCATTTTTTAATTAACCCAGTTCATGGATTACTGAAAAGTGACACAATAAATTAACCAGTTGTTTGGCTTAAACACACACACACACACACACACACACACACACACACACACAACAAAATACTGGCTGGACTGATTTTTCACCAATTTGACTGAATTAGCTGAAAGTTTGGTTGTCGTATAGATACAGTCTTCAGTAAATCTGCTTGCTAATTAATTTTCTGATGGTGATGAATTAGCTGATAACAGCTAAAATAAGACATGACCTTTATAAGCTGAAATCGCCTGTGGGTCTAAAGAGGATGAAGTAATAATATAGTGCCAGGTGCAGCTCACGTCAATTAGGTAGAAAAAAATAAAAGATCCAGAGAGAGTTTTAGACTGACTTGTCTAAGCCAGACAGGCATCTGAAGTCAGAGCTGACCCCACTTCAAACGTGGCATAATAACATGGCAGTGTAACTAAGAGAAGCACGGTGCTTAGCTGTATTAATAGAAAAACAGCATGTCAGGAAATGAAGAAATTCTCATTAACAGTTTCCAAGCAGGGCTGATATTCAGTTAGTAAGTACCAGGGTGGCATTCAGGTAAGAGTGTTTATGCTGATCGGTCCATGTCCATCAGTGTTAAATATTTAAGGTTCTGTGTATATAAGGAAAGTTAGTGCTATAGGATACTATTTGGATACTGATTAAAGGGAAAGTATGATCACTGTAAAGTTTACTGAGGATATGGACTCTACTCTTGCCTTTTCCCTTAATAAGAGCCTAGTGCAAGTTATCTCTGTAACCCTTTGTTTCAATACAGAAAGTTGGACCAAATAATATTGATTACCACTTCTAGCTCTAAAATTATGACTCAAGGAAACCTTGTCTCTGAATTTTTCAAACTGAATAATGTCATATTTAATTTAAAATACAAAATAACGTCTATGCCATTTATACAAGAATTGTGTAATTACAACACCCTGAATCTTAGACATTTAGTAATATTTAAAATTTTACATTACTGCTATGCGTGTGTGAGTTGTTTACCTCTCCATAACAGTAAAAATATAAACGAATAACATAAAAATAAAACTTTATCATCATTCAAAAAACCAAGACATTGGTTGGGAACGCTAATATGAATGTGTGATTTTCCTTTTCTTTCTTCTCTTGTTATTTTTTTAATTTTAAAAATTTATTTTATTTTAATTTTTTCAGACAAGGTCTCACTCCTTCACCCAGGCTGGGGTGCCGTGGCACAATGACAGCCTTCTGCATCGTTGACCTCCCAGGCTCAAGTGATCCTCCCACATCAGCCTCCCAAGTAGCTGGGATTACAGGCATGCACCACCATGCCTGGCTAATTTTTTGTGGGTTTTTTTGTAGAGTTTTGCCATGTTGGCCAGGCAGGTCTCAAACTCCTGGGCTTGAGTGATCTGCCCACCTCAACCTCAAAGTACTGGCATTTCAGGTGTGAGCTGTAGCACCCAGCATCTTTTTTTTAAAAAAAAATCCATATCTATTTTTGATCCATTCAAGAGGTTGTATATTTGGCAGGGGGTGAGGAGAAGTGACTACATCAGTGTGAATGAAGAGAGAAAGAGAAGCAATCCAAAGTCAAATTTACAGAAAAAAAATTTTATTTGCTTTTGATTGTTCAAATGATCATTCTATATAATTCATTAACCACAGCTCATGCCATTAGAAAGGAGAACATGCAGTATTGATGCCAAATTAGAACAGTTACGGCCCACGACTTTCCTGAAAATATCAAGGCACACATTATTATTAGTGTAGATCTCACTGAATGTACGTAGAGTTGAAATTTTTTTAAGAAAAAAAGGAAGGCCTACCCACGCTGCCCCTCTCTGGTGCAGCTCATCTGCAAAGCAGTAGTGAAAAGTCTCCTGGGCCTTTCATAATCCCTGCTAAATGCTTTCTCAGGCATTTTTCACATTTTGCACAGAGGTGTGTTGATTAAACTAGGCTTATTAGACTAATTGCTTTCTTCATAAGCACACGTGTTAGTATACGAAACGGAGAGTGAAGTCAATATGAAGAAAAATAGTTTATATAGTAAACATTTGGCCAGCAAACTGATTCTCCCGACTCTCTTCATCCATTATATAACACACACACGCAAGCAAAGTGACGAAGAATACCAAATAGGAAGAAAACAAAATCAATTCTGGTTAGTAGAAATGCACATTTCTTTTGAGATTCTTTTCTTTTTGAGATTAGAAGAGGTGAATGAGGGGAGGGATAAGACATTTTCTACTTAAGAACGAAGAAGTACTAAACATGGGGGATTTATTTAATATGAAAATCACTTTATTGAGATTAGACCTCTCTTTCTCAAGGTGCTCCTGGGAGATAATAACTCTCACACCTGTAATTCATTGAAGGCAAAGGAATCGTCTGGTAACATAAAAATGGATCTGAGAACAGAAGTTAACACATTCATCTCTATCTAGCACATGACGATTTTAAGAATAACTCTAGAATATATTTGTCCTTTTACATTATTGTCATTTCTCAATTTTTTAAGTAGTAGACTCTGTCAATTTTCTTTAAAATGTGGTAAACTTAAGACAGTTAAAAAATAGAAACCATCAAATATTTTCTGTATCCTGTAAATAAATAATTTAAAATACCATTCTCTCATGCCCGTAATCCCAGCACTTTGGGAGGCTGAAGTGGGTGGATCACTTGAGGTCAGGAGTTCAAGATCAGTCTGGCCAACATGGTGAAACCCTGTCTCTACTAAAAATACAAAAATTAGCCAGGCGTGGTGGAGGGGGCCGGTAATCCCAGCTACTTGGGAGGCTGAGGTTGGAGAATTGCTTGAACCCAGAAGGCAGAGGTTGCAGTGAGCTGAGATTGCACCATAGTATAATCAAGGCAGGAAAAAAAAAAAGCTTAGCATGAAACAGGCAGAAGAGTTAGAAAATGATTCTCCATTTGCATAATAGCTATATCTATATTGTTTTTAAATAAACCTTTAGAAAAAGCAACATTTAATATTCATTTTCACTCTCTATATTTGCTTATCTCAGAAAAAACGAATAGAGGTAGATAAATGTTGATTTTTAATAAATAGATATTGAGATACTCATAGCATCTTTGAATAAACCATGACCTCATCAGGAAACATTCCCAGCCTCTGCCCCTACCCTGCCTGTTTCCTTTCAAAATTTGGTCCACTACGATCTGTTTTTCACCTTCATTGTATGATGATTATAGTAACATTTTCACCTCCTTAATCTGATTTCTTTATGGGCAGGGAGTGAAGTTGTAAGCCCTTTTTGTCCTTCACCCCAGTCCTTGAGCCCCTGGGCTTCATACAGTGTGGCACCTGTTCCAGGTGCTGTGGCACACTTTACACTGTCTCATCTTGAGGCATTGAGCATGTTTGTTCAAAGTCTACCTCTTCTTCAGTGCTTCACTCTAATTCCACTTACACTCCAAAAAGCTTTCCCAGGTTTCTCCAGCTCAGAATAGCTACCTCTTCAGCTCAGAATGGCTGCTTCCCCAGGACTGTAAGTCCTTCGCATGTAAAAATTTTACCTTGCTTTTTGATATCTACAAGGTGGTATTACATACTATTACAGGTGTCTTTCATCTCAACTTTGCAGTTAGACTGAAAGTTTTCATAGATACCACTTCTGAACGCCTATTTATATGCTAAGGGATATTTTAAATTTTTACATGAAATTGACACAACGATTATTATCCTTATTCTTCAAATGAGTCAATGAGGCACAAAAGTTAAGTTACTTGCCTAGAACTATGTAAATACTGTGTACTAGACCTGAATTGGAATTGTATATATTTAGAAGGCAGGGATCATTGTTGGAATTTTTGCCTATCCCCTTGGCCACTTTAATGGTGCTTTATGTACATTAGATACTGAAACACTATTTTCTGATTGATTGGTTTTAAGCACTGACTTAAAACTGTCCAGGTTATTATAAGTAATGTTCCATGGTATCAACCAAAACTAATATTTAGTGCTGTCTAACTGGGCATGCAGTAGATTGGCACCAGGCCAATGCAATCAGTGATGGTAAGAAATATGATTCCTGAGGAGGAAAACAAATGCTTACATGGATGGCTGATCAGGTACATATGCTTCAGAAATAAACAATGTTTTTGACCAAGACTATGTCTCTCCTTGAAATGCTACAGAACTGATAAGAAGAGACATTAAAATTAAGGAATATGCGAGAAGATGATAGCATTCAAGACCAAGATTCAAGCACCCCTGGAAAAAAAAGTAGCTAATTAAAATGGCTGTGAATGGAGGTAATAATTAAAATAAGTAACAACTAGAAAAGGATGGGCATGCACCAATTGGGACAGACAAAATGAGCTTTCAGTACTGGCACCAACAATGAAGAACTGGTCCAGCTGTCCCAGTGCATGCTAGCTGGGCATCAGTTCTGGTTATAAAGTATGGGTTGGCTGAAATACTTATTGAACAAATGCTTCTTTAATCCCTCCACATGGATCAACTCTAGTCTGCTGTGACTGTCCTAACCCTGGAATTATCAGACCTTGCAACCATGTTATTTAGACCATCGTGATCTGTTCCCCTGTATTGATAACCTACTCTGAGATAGGCACTGTACTACTAACTCCATAGACAAGACAAACTAAGCACCAGCCTTGGTATGTATGTACAATTTTACAGACTCTTCACCAAAACTTATGCTTGGTGCAATTCTAGGAGCAGTTTTGCCACTAAAGGATGAAGACAACATGCTTTCCTAACAAGTCTATGTTTTAGTTGGCTTCTCTCCAGTTGCAGACCCTGAGGCAAGGATTATATGCACACTTAGCTGTGCTTAATCAATAGGAGTTATGGAATGAATGTTTGTGTGCCCCCTAAATTTCTATGTTGAAATCTAATCCTGAATGTGATGAAATTTGGAGGTAGAATCTTTGGGAGGTATATCATTCAGGGTTCTCTAGAGGGACAGAACTAATGGAATATATATAAATATATACTTATATACATATAAACTCCTTTTCATATATATATAAATATATACTTATATACATATAAACTCTTTTTCATATATATAAAAATATATATATACATATATACACATATATGTATACACACATACATACATATATATATATGTGTGTGTGTGTGTGTGTGTTTATTAAGTATTAACTCACATGATCACAAGGTCCCACAACAGGCCATTTGCAGGCTAAGGAGCAAGGAATGACAGTCTGAGTTCCAAAACGGAAGAAGTTGGAGCCCGGTTTTTGAGGGCAGGAAGCATCCTGCACGGGAGAAAGATGTAGGCTGGGAGGCAAGACCAGTTTCTCTTTTCACATTTTTCTGCCTACTTATGTTATAACCCCTCTGGAGGCTGATTAGATGGTGCCCACCCAGGTTAAGGGTGGGTGGGCCTTTCCCAGTCCACTCACTCAAATATTAATCTCCTTTGGCAACACTCTCACAGATCCAGGATGAATATTTTGTATCCTTCAATCCAAGCAAGTTCACACTCAGTGCTAACCATCACAGGAGGTAAGTAGGTCATGAGGATGGAGCCCCCATGATGGGATTAGTACCCTTATTTAAAAGAGGCTGAGAACTCTTTGACCCTATTTCCTCCATGTCAAGATGCAAGGAAAAGACAGTCATCTGCGACAAGGAAGAAGATCCTTACCGAAACTCAACTAGGCTGGCATCCTGATCTCAGACTTCCAGCCTCCAGAACTGTGAGAAATGCTTGTTGTTTAAGCCATCTCGTCTATGATAATTTGTTGTAATTGCCTGAACTGACTATACATTGCACTAGTAACTTGATAGACAAAAACAAATTAGACAAGTCTTTGGCAACCAGCCTGGAAGCCAACACCAGTTATCTGTCAATACTACCAATAAATTCCTCTTTTTTAATGCTTTAGACCCCTACTTCAAATTCCCAAGGGTAGCTGTGTAACAAAACTGCTGGTGGTGTTATTTCTACTGAAATAAAAAAGAGGAACCAAGAGGAAGGGTGACATTCTGATGATGTCTTCTGCAATCTTTTATCTTTATAAAAATTAAGAACCATATGTAATTAGCACAATAAATGTAGCTATTGTTAAACAATAAAGATTAATATGCTAGTAACCGAAAGACAAGGGATAGATCAAAGTGAAAAGCTTGTTTATTTCTACATTATTTAACAGTAGCCCCAACATGACAAATTTTCTGCCTTTCAGAAAGGTATAGGCTAATTTTATGGGACAAGTTACACATAAAATGACCTTCCATAAGCATGCATGATAATTCATGATATAATTAGCAATTTTTTACTTGCAGGCTACAGAATTTAATTTTCATCTAATTTATCCAGAAAATTAAAAAGAGTTTATTGGTTGTTTACTTGTGCTGACTCTTGGATCCCCAAAAGACCACCAGAAAAACTCATAGATCAAGCAAAGCTAAGTTTATCGTATCTCCTGTACTAAATAAAGTCAACAACTTGATAGCATGTTAGTATTATCACTGAAGGGATATCTTCAAGGGAGTTTAAATATGAGATTTTAGGGCCCGGGTATAGTCATTTTAAAGGAAGTCATGAAGGCAGGGAATTGTTCGATTAGAATTTGTAATAGGTTGGTGGGGACAGTGAGGCAAGGGCCTTAAAACGAGCTTTGATCTGGGAGCTGTTAGTCTTGGTTTTAATTGTCTTACAATCTTATTTTCTGGAGACAAATACACTGGAGCAAGCAGCTAAGCAATATTTGTTCCACATCAGTACTGCCTAATGCAGTCACAGGGAATTATGTTGGCGTTAGTTCTCAATAAATAGCGTAGAGATTCAAAGGAATGAAGAAAAAACTGATTTCCAGAAGGTTAGGAACTGGGGTATCTTAAGGAACACAATGGCATTAACTCTCAAAAAATCTCTAGGACTCCACCATCTGGAGCCTCAGTTCTTACCACCTTTCATCCCTGAGTGTCTGAGTTTAAGGATCACATTCTCAGTAGGATGCCAGTCACTGGTCTAGTGTAGGCTGTGTGGCCTGCTCTGTGGTCAAGAGGGACAGGGTCTCAAGTTTTGTTCTCCAAAAAAATCACATGGAGAAGTAATTTCCCAAAAGAAGAGAAAGTAAGAAGACAGTAATAAAAGCTATCCTTTACAATGGTCAAATCCCTCTCAAATGTCTTTCTCCTCATAAGTGTTGAATTTTGGCTGAAATTGTTTCTTTTAGTTGTTGTTTAACAATCTAAATGTATTTTTAAAATCATTTCTTCTTTCCTCTCCCCTGATTGCTCCCCTACAACTAACCCCTGGGGTCAAAACCTGTCAATTGTCCATGTGTAATGAGTTTCTTTTACCCACCCTCTTCCTTTCTAGTCTACCTATATGTGCCCTAATCTGTTCCTACAGTATATTTTTTTCTAAATTCCTGCAATAGCCTCCTGTATGTTCTCTACATTTATAGGATCTCTTATGTACTTCCAAATTATTAATGTTCTTGAAGCACAGTTGCAATTCTTTTATTCTCCGTTTTTCATGAGTCAGTCATTCCCCTTTCCCTAACACATAAGTGTCACATGCTTTGGTCTCACATCAAAGGCCACTTACAACTGCCAGCAGCTCTCTATCTGGACTTACTTTCAGCTACTCACATTCATGTTAGCTTTGTTCTAATTAAACACACGGCAATGTTGCCAGGGTACTCCCTATGATTTCTTAACTCCAAACTCTTTGAGAACAAAATGTGTGCCTGATTCACCTTCACAGTCCCCACTTCCTTCTCTGGCCATTTGTGTAACTACTCTGATCAACTGAAACTGTTGCCTTCAATGCTACTTTGAAAAAGATCATGAGGCCAAGTTAGGGTCGAGTGGGCAGGAATGTTGTGATTGATTATTAATGTCTGTCATGGGCAGTGGGTAGAGGACAGTAGCAGTATCTGTGCCTGGAATTTTCCATCTTTCATTGTATATTTAACACATGTTTGTTGAGTGAAGTTCAACAAGAATTTAGAATAAAGAGATCCTAGGAAAAGGCTCTTTGAGTCTCTTTTGGTTTGAGAAATGACACCACCTTTGTCCACAGAGCCTAGCAATTGTCAGTAAGAACTGAAGCCACCTGCATTAACATGACAAATATTTGTTCCTGGAAATTCTTGCTCAAGAATATAAGGTTATAAATCAATAAATAACTTCGCTATTTGCTTTAGGAAAATTCCTGCAAACCAACTTGTCTGGGCAAATATTTTGCTCTCCTATCAGGACAGTAGATTGCTCACCTGGGCAAACAAATCACTTATCCAACTTCAGTTTACTTATCAGGATTCACGTTTAAGACTCTCCCGTCTTGAGTCCACCAATATGAAAATATTATGACACAAATATTTCCTAGGCATAATCAGTTCTCCATCTTAAACCACATACCCTAAGACCCACTTAAGCCCAGATTCTATCCAAACTCTATAAATATCCTCTCCTGACATTTGCCTTCTTGAAGCATACTAAGCCTCAATAAAGTAATGCTCTCTCTTACTCTACTAAGTAAATCAACTTAGTTTTGTTTGCCAACATATTGTGTGTGTGTGTGTGTGTGTGTGTGTGTGTGTGTTTTATTTTTATTTTACACGTGGTAGATTTAAGGAATACCACAATGTGATCAAATTCATGAAACTGAGAAGCCTTCTGCAAACGCTAAGTTGTGCCTTCCTAGCTCTTGAACAGTTTCAGTGACATTTTGGGAAAAGGTGAACTGTTGTCTGGTGCTTTGTAAAGCAACGTGACATCTTTACACTTCCACAATGCAAGGAAAAGAAGATTAATTGGCCCTAGTTACTGTCCAGAGATCAAACACGCAAGACCCACTGGTTCTAGAGTGGGAGCATGGAGAGGTTTCCAAACAATGATGTCTATTAGAATTTTCAGGGGACTTGTTTAAAATGAGGATAAAGGCCCATCTTCCAGAGACTGATTCGGAAGTCTGTGGCAGGGCTCAGGCATCTGAATGCCACATAATGTTGCAAGGGGATCATGGCCCACATTCTCTGAATCTACATAGTATCTAAAGTCCAGTCACTTAAGACCATTTCTACTACTGGTCAGTTCACTTAATGGAAATTTTATCTAAAATTCAACTTTCTTTTGATAAGTTTTATGTTTATTTGACTGTCTTCTTTTTCATCTTGTCCTTTTTTCAACTTTAAGAATATCAAAAAGAATGGAGAAAGGTGGGAAGAGAGAGAAAGAGAGAGTTTCATCTTGCCTAATTTTATTAATCTGGTATGTTTTCTGTATTTTATGAATAATGATAATATATTTGTATCTTTTACATTAATTTTTTGTGTTTGTATTGAAAACTAGTTTTAACTAGGCTTTTAGGAGAGACTTCCTTAAAAATAATATTTTTGGCAACACTAATTTATTAATAATACATAAAACATAAATTATAATCATTATGCAATAAGAATAATGATCTCTGAAGAAAATGTAGTCAATTTGTCAAGCATTAATTTGGTTTAGGAGATGCTTTCTGTTAATCAGCTTATTATATGGATGATGTCAAAAATAGCTTCTTCTTTCCTGCAAAAAACATTTGGATTTTCATAGTAAATGAAGAAAAATAGACCCCCCCACCTATCTTCCTGACAAGATTTACACTGAGGGCTAGAAAGAGAGTAAAAAGAGAGGATATGATGAGAAGGAATTTTGTAGGTTATTGGACAGCAAATTTTCCTTCTTGACAGTTTGCCTAGGACTTGCACTGTGAGCCCTGTTTGCACTAAGCTCTTAAGCAGTTCTTCTGAACAATTGATAATGAAAAGTGAAATAACTCCAGGAATATTGCAAGTAATGTCTTTTATACATATGTGTGTATATATAGATATATGTGTGTGTCTAAAGTAACTGTTAACAACTTTTTTCTAGCAAAAGCCAATGCCTTATGTTGTTCATCTTGACAAATTAAAAAAAAAAAAAAAAAGACAATATTTACATATCAAAGACAGTACCTTACTTGCAAAGAGGCCTGTTTCTCCAGGTACCTTTTTTAACGCCTTTGGACGAGATTTTTATTGTCAAGTTTATTGGACACTAGCTTTTCTACAAGCATGTTGTATTTTACTCGTTCAGCAGGAATTGTACCAATTAAACTTGCCTTACAACTTTTTGCATTATAGTTGGACTTAGTGATTGGCATTAAAAATATATACCTTATAGCTTTTATTATATATAAACTAGATAAATTGTTAATGCTTTAGAACTCTCAAGGCAATATGAATGTTGGAGATTTCTGTGCTATCCTTGATAAAGTTGAGGATACAGAAAGCAGTTTTAATCCTCTTTTTATACTCTGCCTGTCTGCCTGTGGAATAAGTTCGGGGAGCTGCTGTTTAGAAGGCACAGAGCCACAGGCTTAATTTTCAAAACCAGATAATAATGCATGGTCATATATTCTAAATCTAGTTAAAATACAAAATAACTAAATAAACTGGCCTAACTAAAGTAATTGTTGTCCTTAAACAATGAATAAGATGTTGTTTTTTTTTTAAGGCTGAATTCAGGCAAGATAAAATTTCCATTTGTTTGCATTGTTGTTGTCCAAAGTGCCAATGTTTTGTAAAATTTTAATCTTTCATTAAAAATAAACCACTTTTTTTTATGCAAGAAGGGACAATGATAAATACAGCCAGAGCCAATCTTTTAATTGTACCTTAAGTGTTCTGTCACCTATCCCTAATGTCTTCACTTCAGCTTTACGCCTTGGATTATATTCAACCAGATGCATTTTTTTTCTTCTAATTATAATCAGGATGTGTCTACATGAAGTGGAAAATGTGAGCAATTATTTAGGTTGTTCAAAAAAACTAAAAGCACATTCAACTGAAAATATGCAAGTAATTGGAGTAGAATGAAGTATTTGTGAGATGAGAATTCTTTGAATCTTACGTTTGTAAATTGTTTCTCTTCGTTTCAAATTTCTTATAGTTTGTGGATTTGTGGATCTGGCTACAGACCTTTTTTAAGTCATCATGAGGGCATTTTTGTTTACAAATACAGGGAGTTTCTCTATGCCTTTAAACCTCTACTCTCAGAGAAGTGAAAGTTTCTGAGAATGCATGGCAGGTATGCTTTACATAACTTGTTGGCAATGTTCACAGAAATAAAGCTTTGGTCAAAGGAACCAGTCTCTCTTTGTCATACAGATGAATGACATTCAGAGGTATCCTTTATATAAGAAGACACATAAAATTTTCTGCAGCTGACAAGCCCCCAAATTACCACCCTTGTGTCTCATTCCTTCAGAACCCTGTGGGGTGATCCGTTTCCTAACTTCTGGTGTCCTTATTCCACATTTCCTGGAAGTGCTCCTGTTTTAGACCAGTGTTTACAGTGTAATATCCACCAATAACAAGTACAGTGTAATACTGGTTAGAAATACGGAGTGGTGGGTCCCATCTCAAACCTACCAAATCAAAACCTGCATTTTAATAAGGTCATCAGATATTTGTAAAGACATTAGCATTTGAGAATCTTGGGATTCGATCTCAGTAAGCCACAATGTGACCGACTGTCTGCTAACTAAACCACATTCAAATTGGAAATTCAGCAAAGGGGCTCCTCATACTCATGTAGGTTTCTGTACTCTCAATGAGACTTGACCTCATCTTTCCTAACTCTTCATTTTGTCTAAAGAGACCAGCAATATCTTCAGTGTCTTCTCCTGACATAGGCAACTTCTTACCCCAAATGCAAGGTTCTACTACAATGGTGAGAATTTTCAGACACCAGTAAGAACAGGGGCAGGAAAGGGTTTTTTGTTTGTTTGTCTATTTGTTTTTGAAACGGAGTCTCGCTTTGTTACCCAGGCTGGAGTGCAGTGGCGCAATCTTGGCTCACTGCAACCTCCACCTCCCGGGTTCACACCATTCTCCTGCCTCAGCCTCCCAAGTAGCTGGGACTACAGGCGCCCACCACCACACCTGGCTAATTTTTTGTATTTTTAGTAGAAATGGTTTCACTGTGTTAGCCAGGATGGTCTCAATCTCCTGACCTCGTGATCTGCCCGCCTCGGCCTCCCAATATGCTGGGATTACAGGTATGAGCCACCATGTCCGGCCAGGAAAGAGTTTTTAAGTTGCTCTCTAAACCATATGATATAGGCAACAATTCACCCTATCCACATGCGAGGAATGTGTTGTTTATATCTACTTTCTTTAGAGAGGGAATAAATTGGTCATAACTCATAGGCAATTCTCTTATATCATAGACAGTCTTAACAGTAGTTTTCAGAATCATTTCTCTGCATAGGCTTTAATGAAGACTAGCCTGGGTTTCTCCATATTTATTCTGAAATTCTCGATATAATTCTTCTCTAGGTTCTCAGACCAAACATAATTTTGATGTACAGAAGACTACTCACTCTTCTTACTTTATGGACATGACAAGTAATTATTTATTAAAGTAGTGAAAAGAATTCTATCAAGAGCAATTCACTCTCACTTTGCCCAAGCTGAATGAATATAGACAAGTCTACAGCAATCCCCTTCATCCTTACACCTGAATACTTCCTGAGAATATTTTCTCTCTTTTTTGTTAAGGAAGAAAATACTCAGTGGACACTTGTTAAAAATGGTAAAGCCGATTTTATTCAGAAGGAGACTGTTTTGATAGGTGTAAGGCTCATTGGAATGGGCCTTTGCAATGAGGGGAAAGACTGGGCTCAACTCTAAATATAACAAGAAAAAATGGGAATTTATAGCCAAAGATTAGGGTGGAGGCCAGTACATCGAAAATTACTTAAAGAAAATATCAGAGTAAAGAAGAAATTCTGGCTAAACCAACCTCACAGGATCCTTCCTGAAGACCGACATCACCCTGGGGAGGGTGGAGGATAAAGAATTTGATCAGAAATCAAGGGTGGTCAGATACATATCAAGGATGAATAAACTGGTTTTTTAGTATTCTTGCTAAAATTAGACAACACAGAGGCAACCACAGAGTCCAAAAGTTAAGGCCTAGTTGAAAAAAGAGTTGAGAGAAGCTTGAATAATGTTTAAACAAGGAGATAATCTCTTTTATTTCCCCCTCTCCATTGCCAGAGTCTGAGTTGTAATATAGACTATTACCATAGTCTTCTAATTGGTCTCTCTGACTGTGGTTGTAGTTCTTCTTCACTCATCACACTGTCAAAAATATACATCTAACTATGTCATACTCTATTCAGAAATTCAGAATTATTCTATGTCTCTCACATTGTCCCCCCAATGATACACAGACTTCTCCTTAGGAAGCCATGCAAGGGTTTGTTTGGTGAGGTCATTGCCTTCTTGCTCAGTCTCATAGTCCCTTCCTATTCTTTCTCCAGAAACAAGTTACTTTACAAGCTCTATTACACCTTGATTCTTTTGTCTAGGATACTCTCAAATTTTCCTACCTTTAAATACTACTCATTCATTAAGTTTCAATTCAAACATTGCTTCTGTGAAGTCATTCTTAGTGTACTTCAGAAAAGTTAAATTATCTTCCTACATTTCTGTTGAATTTTATATATCCCTTTACCATAGCGTATATTTTTGTAACTGTCAATGAACCAGGCTTTCAACATTATGAGGGCAAGAAAAATGTTTTCCCTTTAATTCCGATTTTCTGGCAAAAGGGAGAATATAAAAACTCAATAAATATTACAGATTGACTGAATAAAATGCATTTATGTAATAATTCATTTGGATGAAGATAATAGATTCTTAGAGATTGAGGAATGGGAATTGAAATACCAAATTTGTATCTACAGATATGTATTTACAAGTGTATACAGTGCCACATAGAGAGAGAACTCTACACTTGATGCTGGACAGGACGTGTAAATTCATTCAACACGTACTTATTTAATGTTTACTTCATATCAGCACCATTCTGGGTATTTCAGAAACTTTGCTGAAAGATATAATTATGACTGTATGATATTGAACTCAAGACTTTGTTTATCATAATCTGGCCAACTCTCTCTTAATTCATCTGAATTCAAATTAAGAATATAAGAGAGGATTGTTTTAATTCATTTATCTTTTAGTAGTGTAGTACAATGCTTCTCAAACTTCAGTGTGCATATGGATGCAGGTTCTGATTTAGAGGACTTCAAGTGATGCCCATGCTACTGGTCCATAGGCCACAATTTTATTAGCAAGGGTTTAAGGTTCAATAAATAACAATGCCGACCCTTCCTAGGAATGAACCTCCCTCACATTACCAAAGCTCCAGAGTGTACTTACCAAGTTCCTCTGATCCATGGATCAGGGTAGGGTAAACATGGAATAAAGCTAAATATGTGGGGTGCTACGCTAGGAAAATCTACAGACTATACTTTCAAAGAAATTTGTGCGGTTTGTCTGCCTCTAAACAGAGGCAAGGAAATAAAGAGGAAGAGGTCCTTGGATGATATTGGAAGTTGTTTCAAAAAGTTTCAGTAGCAACTCTCAGGAAGTAAAAGCTGGCACCAACCTGGCCTAAGTGAAGGTGAAACAAGGATCTCTAGTAACAAACTTTCTTTGAATAGAGATGTCCTTGCTCAGCTTCCGTAGGACAAAACTCTATGTAGATTCCTTTTCATTTTTTGCAATACTTAGGATAGTGTTCCACTTAGAGGCTACATATATGTGGAATTAATGAACGACTGAATGAATTGTCTTTATTTAACAAGATAATTGGGAGCTTTCAGGATATAAGTGAATTGTCTGACCTATTACTTATGGAAGAATGTTTACACTTTGTTGAAATGCTATTGTTAAGCACTGAGTTACACTGGCTTGTGTAGGATAAAAAGATTTTAGAAAAGTACAAAATCAAATAAGCTGCCTTTTCACGGCTGGGGAAAGCTGTCATATAAGCATTGTGGTCTTCATGTTCTGTAGTGGTTGTCTGCCACAGTCCAACAGAAGTTTAGCGGTAAATAATGTTAAGCATGTGAATTGGGGGCGGGGCAAGGGGGGCATTTGCATTTGTATCTCATATGGTTTGTTGCCCAAGTAGAACTGAGTGGCTACATTTTTCTATTTTTTCGTGTCTTATTTTGTTAATCATTCCAAACACATTTGTTCCATTCCATAAAAATGAGCAGCTTACCTTCTACCTTTGTGAAATTACTGTTAATCATTCTCTAATGCCTGCATTATCCCGTTTAAACCATTCCCCTGTGGTTTTACAATTCCTTCTGCTCACTAATCCAACAGGAGGAATGATGTGCAAACAAGCAAATATAGAGAAACAAATAGGTTTTCTTGTGAATCATCCTTATAAGCCTCATCAGCGACATTAGAGTTTCTCAAACTGTTATTTAAGAATCAAATAAATCTATAGATAAAGCATTCAAGTCAGTGGGTTTGAAATTAATCCAGGTGATGATATAAGCTCAATATAAGATAGAGGATGTTTTATACCCATGAATCATCCCCACTTCCTGCACCTAGCCTTAATCTTGACTGATAGAACAACATTCTTAAAACCTGACTATAGCGAAATAATAATCGGCAACATGCGAGGCATATAATGGAAAGAGAAAATGCATATAATTTCCTAAGACTTACATCCCCATTGCTAGCCAAACTTACCTCAAATGATAAAGGACTGTGTATCGCCATGTGTATTAGTCCGTTCTTACACTGCTAATAAAGACATATGCAAGACTGGGTAATTATAAAAGAAAGGAGTTTAATAGACTTACATTTCCACATGGCTAGAGAGGCCTCACAATCATGTCAGAAGTCAGAGGAGAAGGAAGACACATCATACATGGCAGCAGGCCAGAAAGAGCTTGTTCAGGGGAACCCCCATTTGTAAACCATCAGACCTTATGAGACTTACTCACTACCACGAGAATGGTATGGGGTAATCCACCTGTATGATTCAATTATCTCTACCTGGCCCTGTCCTTGACATGTGGGGATTATTAAAATTCAAGGTGAGATTTGGGTGGGGACAGAGCCAAACCATATCACTATGTAATTGTTACATGAGCAAGCCCATCAATAAATATTGCCACATATCTGCGTTGAAGATGAAAACATCCAATCAGCTGGATATTTCTTAAATATCTGAATGTTTGATGTTATACAAGTAAAATATTCAGATATTTAACTGCAGTTTATCATTCTCATGCATGTTTCATACTTTGTGTACAGTACTTGAATACGCATTTTGGACCAATATTTTATTTGGCTTTCTGGAATTATATAACTGTAACATTATACATCCATGATCATGTCGTATTTATTTTTATGAGTAAATATTAAAATTTTTTTGATTGGTAAATTAGAGATAAGCATGATCAGGGGTATATTGGCCCCATTTAGATGCTAAACCAGTATTATCTGATAACAATTCACTGAACCAGTATTATTTGATAACAATACAAGCCAGTATTATCTGATAACAATTCTGCTTCCTTTGCCAGCTTCTAAAGAGACCTAGGGGGCGAAGGAAGCAGAATGGGAACACTGAATGTACATCTCATTTGATAAATTTCTTTCTATCCATCCTCAGGATATCAAACACAATGAAAAAGAACACAAAGATAATGAAACAAGAAGCTGACCAGATGCCCAAAGTAACAATATCAAGTTCTGAAATAAAACCTTTCTATTCTCCATCAGTTAGGACAGAAGGACAGAAGCAACTTTCCCTCTTCAATTATGCCACAATCCTAATTTCTGCATTTTAGTTCTACTTGTCTAGGGTCCTTGCAATGATGTCACTCTATCATTAAGTTCAATTGTGACTGAGTGGGAAGGGAGAATATTTCCCAGTCACCTTCTCCTTGCCTTGTGGGAAGTCACAGAAGGATGTCAAATATTATCACATGGATTATGTCATGCTTCTGTCAAGCAACCCACTTGACTACCATCATAGGAAAAGTTGATTGAAATATAAATTAAACCATGGTTAATTTTTGCCATCACTGTACATGAAATACCGATACAAGATACACATGTGGCCTGAAGACCACTTCATCTTCAATGGTGTCCTTAATTGTGATGTTCTTTTTTTAACCTACAGCACCATTGATACAAACCCTTATACTCCTGCTCTTATTTCTACCACAATATTTTATAGACAACTCTTTTCTATGATTTACACCTCATTATAAAATCACATTTCTTGGCTGTCAGAAAGAAATTGAGTGCAGCAAGCTAGGAACTAGTTCTGTGACATACTGAGATGGCATATCAGCCTGGAGGTATAAGTCCCAAAGCAGAAAGTGAGAATTATAGATACCACCTACATTCATTCATAAATAGGAGAAGAAATAATGATGGTACAGAACAGTGATTTTCAAGTCATAATGCAAGAGATTCTTAATAGTATTTTAAACTTTTAAAAAAGGATTTATGATTGAAGATATCAAAATTTACCAGAGCTCATTTCCCCCTTGCACTCTAAATTAATCTCACATTTATCTTATTGAAAAACACAGATATTAATGAGTTATAAAATGAAATCCAGTGGCTCAACTCTCTTCAGAAGGAGAGTCTACCAGCGCCCTTAAAGCTCTACTACTAATCATGATAACACTAGCTATTTTTGCTGTTTGAACTTTGACCTGTTCTTTTGACCAGTTCAAGGAGATATGTGAGCATAGCATGTAACACTGATTTGTACCTAATTATGAATCAAAGTTTCTTAAATCATTTACATAAATTTGTATAATGTGGAAAGAACTAAAAATTAGACTTATGAGCTTCGCAAATCATTTCTTCTACCTTAACTCTTTATTAACTTGTCTCTTTTTTTAAAAGAATCAACAGATTCTTCTTTGACTCAACACCCTCCACTTCCCACACTCTAACCCTCCAGCATCTAACAACCTGCTTTCATGTGTTCAGGAAATGTATATAATGAGTGTATGTGTGTGAGTGCATTAGTGTATGTGTGTGTGTTTCCTTCTCATTGATGAGAAAGCGTATAGAGTACTCATCACTGGAGAGCTTCATGAAGTGAATAAAACCCCTGTTTTCTATTATGTTATTATTCCCCTCAGGAGCCTGGGCCAGATGATCTCTTAGAGTCATTTTTTGATCTATAACTCAGTGATCAGTGAGCCAGCTTTAGGTCATCCTGCACTCATTAGTACATAACACTATTGCTCAAGAGTACTATATGGTGCCCCTGGGCCCTGAAAAAATTAATGTACAACTCTAAGAGTTTCAATTACTGCCAGGGATTGATGTAGGTAGTGGAAAATAAATTCCATTAATATCTTGCTAAGTAGTTAATCAGCAAGTCAAATAATAATAATAAAGTGTTAGATCTGTTTTCTCGTTCTGTCCTTTATGGACAGAAAGAATACCTGTTAGGTGTGTCCCTCTTAAACAGACCTTAATAAATTTCAAAGTAGTGATCAACACTTCCCTTGGGTTTCTTATCTCTAAACTAAATAAACCCCATTCCTTTCATCTTTACAAGTAAGATCTGTTTTCATCCCTTTAATCATTTTCATTGTTCTCTCCAATGTTCTCTTCAGTATATTCACATCTGTAGCAATGTGGTGAACAATAATATTTATCTGAAGAAGTACTAGAATATAATTTGTGTTCTTTCTTGGCTATTTTTTGTTTGTTTGTTTTTTGTTTTTGTTTTTTTGTTTTGGTTTGTTTTGGTTTTTGAGATGGAGTCTCACTCTGTCGCCCAGGCTAGAGTGCAGTGGCAAGATCTCAGCTCACTGCAAGCTCCGCCTCCTGGGTTCACACCATTCTCTTGCCTCAGTCTCCCAAGTAGCTGGGACTACAGGCACCCACCACCACGCCTGGCTAATTTTTTGTATTTTAATAGAGATGGGATTTCACCATGTTAGTCAGGATGGTCTCGATCTCCTGACCTCGCCATCCGCCCGCCTCCGCCTCCCAAAGTGCTGGGATTACAGGCATGAGCCACCAGGCCCGGCCCTTGACTGTATTTTTAAATGACACCTTAATCTTAATAAAAAGATTAATGCCAAAATCATAAATGGAAAATCTAGAGTTTTTATAATGACTATTGCAATTATGCCAGTTAAGACAGTATTTGAACACTCTCTGGTTCGCATACCAAGTTTACAAACCAAGGTCTGTTTAAAGATAACAGTTTTGGTAACAGAATATTTTGCTAACTACCGGAAGGTAGGGAAGTTCAAGCAGCAATATTAGATCATCTACTAGAACAAAGGATTACAAAAACATACATACAAGTTTTCCAATTCAGAGATCAACTGTCAGTGTTTAACCGTTCTAGGCTTCTCCCTTAGTAATTGGATCTTTCTCTGAAAGAATCCTGAATCTAACAAAAAGACAGAAAATCTAATGTATTCTTCTCTGTTAATATGGTACCACAGCTTGGTACTTCTTACTCTCATATTTTTATTAAGTTTTTTAATAATGTGGTCAATTGGAAATAATCACTAATGCAGTTAAAATAAGACAAAACAAATATGAGAGTCAAATGGAAGAGAGTCCCATGACCCACATTCTCATTCAGTTGCCTGGTTGTTTTTTGTTCTCTCATGTACTAGTATTCCCTGAAAGGCAGGAAATACTAGTCCTCTGAACATATCCCACCTCCCTAAGGAAAGTGACAAAAGACCACTACAGAACTATGTGCTCTATAAACCAATGCCTTGGATCAGCATATCGGAACAAACTCATCCAAACCTGTTTATCTTTTCATTTGTGAGAATCAGTTATACTCAAAGTTCCATGCCACTTATTATAAACCCTCTTGTTCCAAATAGGAGTTAATTTTAAAGTTGGATGCATCATTTAGCACAGTTATTTCCAAAGAGAGTTTACCAGAATATGGCCACACTGAAGTCTGCTGTTGGCAAGAAGAGAGGAAACGAAAGCCAGTCAATGAAGACCAAAAACAGATGTTCCCATCCTTCTCCCCAGTTCATGTCTCTTTACTACTGTGATACATTCTAATCTCTTTGGCAACATAATTATGTTGTGTTAATGCATAGTAATCTCAATCACTTCAATAAGTCCTCTAGCTCTTGAACTTATCACCTTCTTTATCAATGCAAGAAAGAACCTGAGGGAAACGTAGTCAATGAGAGAAAGAAAGTCACTGGCTTGCTTCCATAATACTGAGCATGATGCCATAAGTTTTATTTGCACAAGGACATTTGATTTTTCTTGGAAGAATGGCAAAGAAAATTTTGCAGGACAAATCACTGAAACTCCACCAAGAGGAGAGATTAAAAACAGTCTGAATACGATGAGGAAAATAACCCAGATGGTACGTGAAAATCAAAGGAACTGACATATATCCTGGGTCAACAGATGTGGTCAGATCAGACAGACGCTATTTATATGTCATTGAGGAAAGACACAGACATATTTATATACTTAGGCCCGAAGGAATGTAAAGCTACCCTTGACCTTAATGAAAAGAGCTGTAACTTTGTTGGTGTTCCATAGTAAAATTAGTGGTCAATACAAGTTTTGTTGGCCATGTTAGATGACCACACTTATGTAGATCATAACAACTGTTGAAAGACGAGCATTCAGAAATAACTCATTAAGTACAAGAGATATGCATTAAGATTAACAGCTAAATTATTCAGAAACCATGGAGGCCGGAAGGCACTGGGATGACATATTCAAAGTGCTGAAAGTAAAAGATTGTCAGCCAAGAAGTCTGTATCCAGCAAACCTACTTTTCAAATGTAAGTAAGAAATCAACACAGTCCCAGATAAACAAAACCTGAGAGAATTTATTACTATTGCACAAGAAATTCTAAAGAAAGTCCCTCAGGCTGAAATAAAAGGACATTAGATTGTAATGTGAATTCACATGAAGCAATAAAAAGCCCTGGTTAAGGTAACTATATAGGTAAATATCAAAGAGAGTATATATTTGATATGTTTACATTTTTTCTTCTCCTATTTAATTTAAAAGATAACTATGCAAATCAATAATTATAAAACTCAGTTGATAGGTTTATAATGTGTGAAGATACAACTTCGTGATAATACCACAAAGAAATGTGAGGGAACAGAGCCAAATAGGAGCAAAGTTTTTTTATACTATTGAAATTAAACAGACACTAATCTTTTTCCCTTCCCCTCAAGATGACACTAATCTTAACTAGATTATTATAAATTAAGTGTTCTTTGTAATCCTCAGGAAATCACTGAGAAAGTAAATCAAAAAATATAATGAAAGAAATGACAGGCCGGGCGCGGTGGCTCAAGCCTGTAATCCCAGCACTTTGGGAGGCCGAGACGGGCGGATCACGAGGTCAGGAGATCGAGACCATACTGGCTAACATGGTGAAACCCCGTCTCTACTGCAAAATACAAAAAAACTAGCCGGGCGAGGTGGCGGGCGCCTGTAATCCCAGCTACTCGGGAGGCTGAGGCAAGAGAATGGCGTGAACCCGGGAGGCGGAGCTTGCAGTGAGCTGAGATCCTGCCACTGCACTCCAGCCTGGGCGACAGAGCGAGACTCCGTCTCAAAAAAAAAAGAAATGACAGGAGAATTAAAATGGTACACTAGAAAATATCTACTTAACACAAAAGAAGGCAGTAATATAGGAATAAAGGAGCAAGAAGACATGGAAAACCACTACCAAAACCTCAGACATAAATCTTACCATATTAGTAATTACATTAAAGGTAAATGGACTAAACACTTCAATAAAAAGTTCGAGATTGGGAGATGGCCAAAAAATGATCCACCTGTCTGCTGTCTACAAAGACACTCCTTAGATTCAAAGACACAAATAGGTTGAAAATAAAAGGGCATACCATGTAAACAGTAACTAGAAGAAAGCTGGAGTGGCTATACTAATATTGGACAAAAAAGATTTTATTTGAAGCCATTCAAGGTAAAGAAGAAGCATGAAATATAGTTTCTAAGCTATTGATTACTTCATTCTACAGTACTGGTTCAGAGACCAAGGAGCATCTGCCACCAATTCCTACGTCTTGATTAATGTCCCTTCTTTTGCTGTGGCCTTGGAAACAGAAACTTCATAAACAGGTAAAATTGATTATACATTCTGTCTAAAATGTAGTTGTTTTATCGTTAAATAAAATTTGATTATATTTTAGAATATAATCGTCTTCTTATTAAACAATCACTTACGTACAAAAAATAATACAAAACAAATGTAAGCTCAATTAAAAGTGTGATACACTAATGTAACCAACACTCAGATTAAGAAATGGAGCATTATCAATATTTCAGGACCTATACTCTTATCCACTCTTTCATTCATTATTTCCCTTAAAGGATAACCACTATCCAGACTTCTAATGCTATCAGTATTTGTCTGTTTCTAAATACTACATAATGTAATTGTATAGTACGTGCTTCTTTGTGTCTGGCTTCTTTCATTTGATTCCATGTTTATACAGTACATCCATATTGAGGTTGTAGTTGTAGTTTGCTCATTCTTATTGCTGTATAGAATCCCATTATGTGATTATACCATAATGTATTTATTAGTTCTATAATTGATAGATATTTGGAGGTTTCCAGATTGAGGCTATTATTAGTAATGCTGCTACGAATTTTTTTTAGTATCTTTTGGTGGATATATGTACACATTTTTCTTTAGTATCTGACTAGGATTAAAACCATTGGGTCATAGGATACACAAATGTTCAACTTTAATTAATACTATCAAATATTCCCCAAAGTAGTTGCACTGATAGACACCCTGCTGGCAATATATGACTCTATTTGCTCACTAATATTTGGCATTATCTGTTTATCATTTTAGCCATTCTTATAGGCATGTTGTAGTATCAAATTGTGATTTTTCATTTGTGTTTCTCTAATGACTGACAAAGTTGGACACCATATCATATGTTTACTAATCATTATGGGATCTTCTTTTCTGGATGCTCATTTTTACATGTGGATTTTCTACCTTTTACTTATTGATTTGCAAATATTTTTCCCAGTCTGTAGATTGACTTTTAAAAGTTTTCCAAATGGTCTTCTTTGGTAAACAGATATTCCTAAAATGGTAACAGTTATCATTCTTTTTCTTTTGTGTTTATTGATTCTGGTCTTTCTTTAAGAAATATTTGCTTAATCAAGGATCTTTAGTATATTCTTCTACACTTCTTCTAAAAGACTTATTGTTTTGCCTTTTACACACAAGTCAGCATTTCATCTAGAATTTTTTAATGTGTAATGAGAGGTATGTGTAGAGACTTGTATTTAGATAAATATCCAATTGACCAAGCACCAGTTATAACATGGTTATTTTTCCCCCATTGACTTCTAGTAACACTTTTGTTGTTTAATTTATTTATCCTCTTTTATTTGGCCAACTCTAGTTCTAGAGATGTTTTCTTGTAAGCATGGATGTACAGAAAGCCAGGAGTCTAGTGCCAGAAAAAAAATCCTGTAATTATTTCTGTTTCTCAGTGCTTTATAGTATAACCATGCTTAATAAATGTTTTTCTCTTTTCATGTTTCCTCTTTTACTTTTGCTAAATAACATTTTACTAGTGAAATAAGTAATATTGTTCATAGAATTTTTAAAAATTTTAGTGTGTAGAAAATAAGAATAACCCACAATTTCACCACCCAAATGAAAACTACTAAAAAGTTTTGATGAGATTTCTTCTCAGTCTTTTCCTAACAAGCCTATTCTTAATTCAAAATCTCTAAGTACCTAAAAGCAAAGGGTTTGTAATGAAAACCTAAAAGATGACTTCTGACTTATCAAAATATGTATTCAAGAACATTTAAAAATGCAGAAGAAAAACATCTGATATGAACAAGATGGTGCAGATTCTTCTTTCTCTATTTCTCCCTAAGTACAATTACAAACCCTGAAATTTATATAGAGCAACCATAGAAGGACACTGAAAAATGATGAAAGAAGGGTGAACTGGCTAGAGGCCCCAGGAATGTAGGAAAAACACAGCAACCTGGCATCTTCTGAACACCACATCCTTCATTCCATTTGCAGAAGGAGAACCCAGACCCAACATCTTCTGGCCTAAACCAGTGGCAGAATGTTGTCCAAGTAAGTAGATTCCTTCCCCGACTCCCTGCAGATTAAATAAGAGTCTTGCCAACAATAAGCAGCCTTGGAAATTGTTCTCTGCTTCCATGATCAAGACTCTCCTTCTTCCCTCTTCCTGACCCCCCACTAAGAGAGACCAGGCAATCATGTCAGGCAGAAATTAAATGGGTACCCTACCAACAACAGAAATCCTATGAAACTGTATCAAACCCATAACCAGGGGTCTCCCTCTCCTTGCTTAAAGACTCTAGGTGGCCTGGCCTGGTGGCCAGCACAAAGAGAATCTCAGGAGGTCCACTAGCACCAAGCAAACCAAGGAGACCAAAATTGACTATAAAGGCTCAAAAAGCTAAGTTGGGAGAGTAACTGTAGCCCACTAAATGTAGGCTAGGGCCTATCACTTATAGAGGATGACTGCTTAATATAGCATAAAACTTAAATAGGATCCAGAGTATTCTAACATAACCACCAAAATACGCAGGATATAATTAAAAATCACCAGCAATACTAAGCAACAGTAACAGAAAAATCGTGACTTGAATGAGAAATGACAGCAGTTGCCAACACTGAGAAAAGTAGGATATTGGAATTAACTAATAAGAATTTTCTCTTAGTCATCATAAAGGTTATTCAGAAAACAGTTATGAATACCCTTGAAGCAAATGAAAATAAAACAAAATATGTAACTACAAATCAAAAGACTAAATGGAAATTATAGAACTAAAAAGTACAATAACTGAAATAAAAATTTCTCTGGCAGTGCTCAGTAGCAGAATAAGCATGACAGAGGACAGAATAAATAAATTTGAAAATAGAACAACAAATTACTCAATCTGAACAACAGAGAGAAAACTAACATGTACATACTTGCGTACACACACAAGGCTTCAGACATCTGTGTGACAATAATGAAAGATCCAGCATTCGTGTCATCAGAACCTCATAAGAGGAGAAGAAAGAGAGTGGAATGAAAAAAGTATGTGAAGATATAAGAGCTAAAAATTTTTTAAATTTTGTGTAAAACATCTATCAGCAGTTTCAACAAGCTAAGAAAACCCCAAGTAGAATAAACTCAAAGCACTCCACACCAAGACACATATAATTGAAGTTCTGAAAAGTAAAAACAAAGAAAAAATCTTGAAAGTAGCTAGAGAGAAACAGTGCATTACCATAGTGGAACAACAATTAGAATGACAGCTTTCTCATCTGAAACCATGGAGACCAGGGAGAAGTCTGATGTTCTTCAAGTGCCTAGAGGAAAGAACTGTCAACCCCAAATATATCCTTCAAGAATGAATGGGGAAATAAATACATTCTCAGACAAAGGCAATCTAAGAAAAGTTGTCATCAGCAGACTTATCCTTAAAGAATGGTTAAAGGAAGTTCTCCAGACAGAAGGGCAATGATAACAAAGTAAGATTTGGAACTCCAGAAAGAAACAAAAAATGCAATGAGTAAAAATAAGAGTAAGTAGACCAGCCTCCTCATGAGTTTTTAAAATCATATTTGATGATCGAAGCAAAAAATCCAATTAATAAAGAGAAAATATTCAAGTTAATTGTATTTTCAATGTGGGAGGCTAAAGATACCTAAGTGGAAATAAGGTTTCTACATTTTGCTGGAAGTAGTAACATGTCAATACCAGTGGACTGGGTTAACTTTTATATGCCGATTATAATACCTAGAGCAATCACTAAGAAAACTATACATTAGCTGAATTCAGTGGCTCACGCCAGTAATCCCAGCACTTTAGGAGGCCAAGGTGGGAGGATTGCTTGAGCTCAAAAGTTCGTGACAAGCCTCAGCAACATGGCGATACCCCATCTCTACAAAAAATACAAAAAGTAGATGGGAGAGGTGGTATGCACCTTTAGTCCCAGCTACTCAGGAAGCTGAGGTGGGAGGATGGCTTAAGCCTGGGAGGCAGAGGTTTCAGTGAGTTGTGATCATGCCACAGCACTCCAGCTTGGGCAATAGAGCCAGACCATGAGAAACTTTTAGGAAAAAAAAAAAGAAGAAGAAGAAAGAATGAAAAACTATGCAAAGAAATATTGCATTAGTCAGCACTGGATGCCATAACAAAATACCATAGACTAGGTGGCTTAAACAACATGAATTTATTTCTTACAGTTCTGGAAACTGGGGAGTCCAAGATCAAGGTGCCAGCAAGGTAGATTGCATTCTGAGGTTTCACTCTTCTCTTGGTTTGTAGGCAGTGATCATCTTGCTGTGTATTAATGTGACTTCTTCTTTGTGCAAGAGCTGAGAGACAGAAAGACAGCTATCTCTCTTCCTCTTGTATTAGGGCACTAATCCCATCATGAGCGTGTTGTCAACTTTATGACCTTCTCTAAATCTAATAACTTCCCCAAAGTCCCATCTCCAAATGCCATCGCATTGAAGGCCAGAGCTTCAATATATAAATTGGAGAGGACTCAATTCAATCCATAGCAAATCTACTCAAAAACTTAGATAAATCAAAACGAAATCCTCCCTAAATGGCAAACTAACTCACAGGAAGGCAAGAAAAGGGAGATGCGGGGATGAGAAACAGATGGAATAGAAAAAAACAAAACAAAACAAAACAAAGAGTATAGCAGACTTAAGCCCTATCACATTACCTATGGTGTAAATAATTTAAATATACAATATAGTAACAGAGATTGGCAGAATGAATAAAACATATGACTCAACTAGATGCTATCTACAGGAAACTCAGTTTAAAAATAACATATGTAGGTTGAAAGTAAAAGGATAGAAAGAGATGCACCACGCAGGTGTGAATTTTCAAGAGCTCAGAAGGAATTCTTTGATTCCTTACACACTCATGATGCTCACTTTAATACACAGTGAGTCTTAGTCTTTTTGAAGTTGATAATTACTGTTTGTCAGACTTTCTTAGCTCTTCCTGAACCAGATTACTCAAATATTAATGGAAGATCTTAACAAAATATTTTTTAAAGAGTAATAGCTGGACAATTATCTAGAGAAGCACACTGATCTGAAATTGCTAGTGGGAGATTGCAGATCGGAAGAGCAGCCAAAGTTAAAGAAAACATACAGGCAAGATCAGTTAGATGAATGGGGGCCCTGCTTCATATTTTGCATTTAAAAGAAAAAATTCATACATTACAAAAATAGCAATAGAGAAAGGATAAGTGGAAAGGTAATTTTTTTTATCTTCAGTTCGATGGTGTGGCTTGTGGTTCTGCTCTTTTTAACATCTGTCAGCCTCCATCAATATATGCCAGCATAAGAATTCAGGCAATTATCATTTGAAAGATTACAAAATTGTCCACACAGTGAAATTCACCTTCCGAGTTGTAGCTTGACAGCTATGTTGATAAGCTAAATCCAAATAAAATTAGCCTTCAGTTAGGTGCTCTCACGTTACTGTAATAAACTTCCTGGGACATATGGTGTCCTTTGGAGGACCAGGAGCCTCACCCAAACAGACGAAAAACTGTTGACCAGACTTGACAGCATGCAGTCCACAGATGTGCCTGAAGCCCTGGGGGTGGGGTGAACAAAAACCAAAACCATTATTATCTTTGGCATTCTCCCTTTCTCTTCTAGGCCATTGTTGAAAAGGGTAGCTTCTTTTTTTAACATAAAATGAAATATACCATACTTTCTATATTTGGGGCAATTTTAGGATGTTTTGTGGAATCTAGAACCAACCAGAGTTACTCTGAATGTATCGGCAAATCTTTTGATTGCTCCCAACTTACTTGTAAACCTCTATGTAAAAGTGCCATAAATACAAATCTATAGATGGCCCTGAACTAGACCCTCTATAATATGGTAACAGGAGCCACAAGAGAGCTCAGTGTGACATAGTGTGGAAATAAGATATGCCCCTCCCTCATATATCCCTCCCACGATCTTGCATGATCCATCAGCATTATCATGAGAAATACTAATTTAGATGTTTAATCTGACTGCGTCCTTTTTTCTCTCAGCCACCTTCTCTCTGTAGCCAGATGCAGTAAAAGGACATTTGCTATGAACAGAGTGATAAGTCAATTGACTTCATATTTCTAACACTAGATTATACAATGACCTTGCAGTGGTTTGGGGTGGGGGTAGCAAAGGATGGGCTTGCATAATCTTTCTCAGCCTTATTGATATTCTTCTAATTCAGTACAATTTCATTCAATTCAACAAATGTTTATTAGACACTCGACATAACAGGCACTCCACGGTGCCAATAAACTAGGGGAAGACTATAAGTAGCTGTCAATCTTATAAAGGAATGTAGTAAATGCAACAATGACAATATCACAAGATAAACGCCGTTCTCCTCCCTTCTTTCCTCCTTTTCTCTTCCTTTCCTTCTTTCCTTCTTAATTTTGTTCTTTTCTTTTCTTCCTGAGGTATTATATTCTCCAAAGTGACATTAACAAATTCAAATCAAGGTTGACTTCAACCTGTCATTTCTATAGCACATTTCATTTGCCAATCTAAGACATCAACACTCTCTTACAGTAGATACTATAAAAGCAGTCACTTCCTTTTCAGAGACCTAGAGAGCAAAGAGGACTTTCTCAAGGTCACCCTTCACTTTTCTGATGCACACAAAACAAGCACTAGCACCTTTGCTCTTTGGTAAAAGCATCTCTCATACTGCAGTTTTCCATCGCTGACTATAATGCACTACTGGTGATTTTCATCTACCTCTATATGAACACATGATAGAGTGCGCCTCTTCCCTGGGTTATTTCCAGAGCTACTGTGTTTATTATATTAATGTTTATCACTTGGATGTCATTTAATGAATGTCGGCGGGGGGAGGGAGAAGATAGAATGTTCACGGAAAGAAGCTGTGCTATTAATTCAAATGGATAGTAAAGACAAGCATGTACATTCACATTGCCATATGGGGGCTGTTTCAGGGCACTGAAGCAGTTAATTTTGTTTTAAAGACACAAGCTTAGATAAAATAGATCTTTTTGACTTTGTTGAGAATTGAAATTATAAAGCATGCAAGGCTTCAGATCAAAATGCTATATTATTCTCTCCTCCCCACCTTATCTGAGGAGTGTAATGCCCTTACAATAGCCCACTTCTTGAACCCTTTCCAATTTCAGATATTTCCTATCTCTTTTAATACCTCATTGCTTTTGCATCAATTACAGCCTGACCTAAAGCTGCACTGGAAGTGGAAGTGATATATAGTGGAATCCATTTAAATGAATTTCTGATGAAAGAATAAAACTGTTAAAAGAATAAATTTACTGCACCCAAATTTATACAAATCCCGTATATGCTGTGAAATCCCCTGAAATGAAAAACTGATGAAAGATTAAAATGTTAAATGAATTAAAATCCCCCATCCCAGTGAAATATAATGATGATTTGACCTACTAAATGAATGGCCGAAATGAAGATATAAATTTGAAGTGCTCCAATGTATGTCAATTTTAAATGTACGGTAAGCCAGCATAACACAAAAATATGGCTCTCACTATTAAAGGAACACATTTTTTGTGGAATAAGCCATTATTTGGAAACATCTGTACTGGTGCTTTATATGATGAGAAAGGCAAAATATTCTGTCGCTCATACCAGCTAACATTATGTATTAACCTTTGCCTCTTTCCTAATCCTTTCTCTCTTGATCTCTTCAGATTATATTTGTATATACTGCCTTCGGGATGGGTAAGAATTGGGACACTCCTATGGTAATTTCTACCTTTCAGCAGGGGTCCTTAGTTAACTCAGTTTATATCGTGCCTGCAGAATATAGAAAAATAATATTAGGATATAAATTTTTAGTGAAACATAGGAAGTTAGCCAAGCAATTTTTATTAAGAATTACTACCCTGCCCATCTAATTCCCAATTTAACATTAAAAAATAAAAACTATGCTGAAAAGTTCTTAGCAGTTAAAATAAGTTTGCAAACTCGTTTATTGCCCAGGCGAACTGTAGGTTCTAACTCAGTTTAGGGTACCGGTGATGTGTGTTTTGTGGGTAATAAATTTAAATTTCTGTCACTGAAAATTCATATTCTCTAATTAGGCACAACTAGAAGCCTTTCATCATTGGCAGGAAAAATAAAAATGCAATTGTACTATGGAAAATTGCACCCCGTGATTCTCTAATCTCTAGTCAGATTACGGTATTGCAGTCATTTGCAACCGGAGGCTCTGGCCAGGATAGAGGTCATTATCCTTACTGGCACCTCTGGCAGTGCTCAAATTTTACAGCATAGGGCCAAATGCACATGGTTGTTGATTCACATAGATCCACTGACCAACAGGAAATGATACATAACTTGCCTTGATGGACAAAAGCGGGAGGGGTTTCTATGCTAATTAAGTCTGGCCAATCCTGAACCTATTTCTCTCTCTCCCTCTCTCTTTTTTTTAAATATATATTATTTTATTTTACTTTAAGTTCTGGGACACATGTGCAGAACATGCAGGTTTGTTACACATGTTTCATGGTAGTTTGCTGCACCTATCAACCCGTCACCTAGGTTTGAAGCCCTGCATGCATTCCTCCCTTTCCCCCCCAACCCCCCCAACAGGCCCTAGTATATGATGTTTCCCTCCCTGTGTCCACATGTTCTCATTGTACAACTCCCACTTAGGAGTGAGAACATGTGGTGTTTCGTTTTCTGTTCTTGTGTTAGTTTACTGAGAATGATGGTTTCCAGCTTCATCTGTGTCCATGTAAAGGACATGAACTCATTCTTTTTTACAGCTGCATAGTATTTCATGGTGTATATGTGTCACATTTTCTTTATCCAGTTTATCATTGATGGGCATCTGGGTTGGTTCCAAGTATTTGCTATTGTGAACACTGCTGCAATAAACATATGTGTGCATGTGTTTTTATAGTAGAATGATTTATAATCCTTTGGGCATATACCCAGTAATGGGATTGCTGGATCAAATGGTATTTCTGTCCTAAACCAATTTCTAATGAGAAATAAAGTTGCTACTGAAGAGCTTCTTAAATTTTTATCAACTCCAGATATTTTTGGTTGGAAAACTGCCCAAGCTTTATTGGAATTCCTAAAGAGGAAGGATTCCCAGGGTACAGCTATAAATGATCCAGGATAGTCTGCAATGATAATTGGCGTAGCCTTGAAATAAATATCTTAGGTGCTGCAACACCCCTTAAACCACACTCGTCTTTAGATGTGTTTTGCCTTTGGTGGATAACTTTTTTGTGGTTGGTCACCTGCAGGAGTTTCCATACCGGTGTCTAAATGCTTCAAGAGGAGGCTCTTACTCTTAATTATCTTTGCAATTCTAAAGAAACCCACAGCACTCACTAAATGTTTGATGAATTAAACTGAAACAGTAGAAGGCAATTTTACTCTGGCTAAAGTTACATGTAAACAAAGCTTGGGGCTTTAGCACCCCATGAGGATGCCATAGTTGACTTCCCTTATATTTCTTTATGATTCCTGAATACTTACGGAGTGCCTTTTCTGAAGTGTTAGGTACCTGAAATGGATTTCTTATCCTCAGGAGGCTTCCTATCTGTCAGAGATGCTCAGCGACCTTGGCTAATTGTTACCAGGTTATTATTAATCAAGCAACAATTACTACCAAGGCCTGTAGGAGGCACAGATTTACATTGAAAACAAGGTGTAGTTTCAGTCTGAAGTAGAACTGATGGGTAAAGAAGCAGTTACAATTGAATATGAGAAGTTATCTAAAGGGGTAAGCAGGGAATGGGAAGGAGGAAGTCATATCTAAACTGGAACTTGAGCCCAGGTCCGGTGGCTCATGCCTGTAATCCCAGCACTTTGGGAGGCGGAGGCAGGCAGATCACTTGAGGTCAGGAGTTTGAGACCAGCCTGGTCAACATGGCGAAACCCCATCTCTACTAAAAATACAAAAATTAGCTGGGCATGGTGGTGCACATCTGTAATTCCAGCTACTCTGGAGGCTGAGGCAGGAGAATCGCTTGAACCTCAGAGGTGGAGATTGCAGTGAAATGAGATTAAATAGTTATTGGCATTACTCTTATCCCTAATATCACTGTAAAACTTAAAGACTGTCAATACTTGTTAGAGTCAGAGTGAAAAAGAATTCTGACATCACTGAATTAAACATAGTGGAAATTAAATTGCTGAAAATAAAAAAAATACATATTCTTTAAATGATAACTAAAAATATACATGCACACCCTTATTCGTTTTTAGGGATATTCACTGAAAATGAGGATTTATCTTCACTCAATTTTAACATAAAATCTAAAGATTAGTTAGAATTATAAAACATAATTTAAATAAAATAATAAAAATTATATATATATAAACATGAAAATCAACATAAAAGGCAACTAGGAAAGTTTAACAATTAATTTCTAACATTTCAAAGACTTCTTTTTTCCTCTAGTTATTGTTTGTCAATTTCTAATTTAAATACATTTAGAATTAGGGCCGGGTGTGGTGACTCATACCTGTAATCCCAGCACTTTGGGAGGCCAAGGCGGGAGTATCACAAGGTCAAGAGATCGAGACCACCCTGGACAACATGGTTAAACCCCATCTCTAGTAAAAATACAAAAAATTAGCTGGGTGTGCTGGCACACGCCTGTAGTTTCAACTACTTGGGAGGCTGAGGCGGGAGAATTGCTTGAACCCGGGAGGCAGAGGTTGCAGTGAGCAGAGATCATGCCACTGCACTCCAGCCTGGTGACAGAGAGAGACTCCATCTCAAAAAAAAAAAAAAAAAAAAAAAAAAAGATTTAGAAAATCACACACATCTCAAATTCTACGTTACAGATCAAACTGTGTTTCAATAATTTTTTGGTGTATCTTTATCTTAGTCAATAATTCCTCTTTTATCTATTATTATTAAATTCCATTTGATTTTCTTATCTTTTGTATCCAATAGAATTAGTTTCTGCTGTATATAATACACTAACAAAAAGTAGCACAGCTTAAACAAAATAGAAGTTTCTTTCCCTGCAATGTGAAAAAGAAAATCCATATATAGCTAGTCGTTATTTGCTTAGAGAGGGTACAAAAAAATTATCAGAGTTCCTGATGACTTCTGTCTCACGGTTCTGTCAATTTTATATTTGTTTTCCAAGATAACTTCCAGGACTCTGACATATGTGAATATTCTGTTGGATATGTGAATATTCTGACTCTATAGTTACAAAATGGAAAGTTTCCTAAGAGTTTTAAAAATATAGTAATTTGTACGTTCCTAGTGCTGTATGCCCTAAGGTCAAAAGGATCTTTTTATCTACTTATTTTTATTTTTAATTTTTGTGAGTACATAATATGTGTATATATTTATGGGATACATGATATATTTTGGTATGACAAAAAATAGCTTTCTTCAAAATAATTTATAACCTATTTCTTTTTTTTTTTTTTTTTTTTTTTTTGAGTGAGTCTTGCTCATATCACCCAGGCTGGAGTGCTGTGTGGCGGATCTGGCTCACTGCAATCCCGCCTCCCGAGGTTCCTCCTGCCTCCAGCCTCGGACTTCTGAGCCCGCCACCTCGCCGGCCCCTGGTTTTTTGTATTTTAGTAGAGCCGGGGGTTTCACCATGTTAGCCAGGATGGTCTCGATCTCTGACTGCTGTGATCCGCGTCACCGGCCTCCCAAAGTCACTGGATCCCAAACTTGAAACCAGCCCGACCTCTTTAACCTATATGCATATCATTGCTAATAGTATATTGCTCCTCTCAGATTGCTTTCTGGGTAATGCAGGATAAAGAAAAAAGACTAATTGGTCTTTTGCTTGTGGTATTTGGATTTTGCTCATGGTATTTTGATTATAGCATCTGTAATATACCTAAGAACTAGGATTCTCTGTGCGGGATAAAGAAAATATATAGTTCAGATAGAATAGGTTACATATAAACTAATAACTGTGAATTTGAATTAGAGGTAAAAGTATAAATTCTTAATGTGTTTTGTGTTTAAAATATGTATAATATATAATATATATGTATCAAAAATACATATATATTTAATAACTCTGAAACTGCCTAGAAAAAAATGGCCCATCTGGTAGCAATAACTACCTCTATCAGGCCAGGCATAGTGGCTCATGACTGTAATCTAGCACTTTGGGAGGCTGAGGCAGGAGAATCACTTGAGGTCAGGAGTTCGAGATCAGCCTGGGCAACATAGCAAGATCCTATCTCTACAAAAAATTAAGAAATAATTAAAAACACCTCTATCATGGTCTACACATACCATTTCCTACAGGCTGATTCCAGACCTGGGGCGGAAAAAGTACAAGATGAGCCTGGATACTTTATCATACCATAGAACAAGAACACTATTATATGTGACTAGGATCACATCAAGAGGATTCAGGAGCTGACTTAAAAGGACTCCCACTGGCCAAAGATTGTTATGTAAAAGAATAAAAACTGCAAATGATTCAAATACATTAAATATGTTTGTTCATGCATTCATAATGATGGCAAAATACACGCACGCACATGCACAGTGAGGGAAAGAGAGAACCACAGGGAGGGAGGGGAGAAAACATCTATTGTGTCATACTTACCAGATTCTAGGGAAATAATTTATTATTTTGGGATACAGTAAATAAAGAAAAGAAATAAGGCATTTGTTTGCCTTGTCTACATAAATTATACCGCTGGATAATCTAATAAAAGAATAAAAGATCAGGAGATGTTTTTCTTTACACAGATATTCTAACTAATAAAGAACAAATGAATGATACATTAGAAATTTGCAATTCACAAAAAAATGCATTCATGACTTTTATGAGACAATTGAGAATTTGAACACTGGATATTTGATTATGTTAAGAAATTACTAACTTTAGGTGAGATACGAATATTTTGGCTATATTAAGGGAGTCCTTATTAAAGAATCACAATAAATATTTATGGATGAGATAATGTGGTCTTCACAATTCACTTCAGGATAATAGGAGGGAGAAAATGGAAGAAAGTATAGAGAGGCAACATTGGCCTTAGCATCATGTTTCTTGGAGCTGAGTGATGGGACTTCATTATATTAGGTTGATGTGAAAGTAATTGTGGTTTTTGCCATTAAAGTAGACAAAAACCACAATTATCTTTGCACCAACACAATACTATGCTATCTCCTTTTGTATGTGATTAAAAGTCCCTATGTTGAAGGATAAGTTTTAAGAGAGGGTATAATCATGACTTCTATAAAACTATTAAAAGAACCTAGGTCAAAGATTGTTTGTAGTTTATTAATTTATAAGGAAAACAATAAGATGTTACTATTAATGTTTAAGGAGATTATACAGTTTATAGGAGATTTCAAATAAATAAATCCTTGTAAGCATTAAATGTGTGTAGTAATGAATTTACAAATCTCACTTATTCTATGAAGGGTGTGGTTGTGCTGGTGGTAACAGGAAAGGAATTATATTTCCTCTGGACAAAAAATATTTACATGTCTATAGTCAGGAATCCTTTGTTGGTATCACTTATTTGCAATTTACAGAGTGGTTAAAAAGCTTAAAGGCAATGAAAGTTGTAGAAACACCATAGAATCAGATGACCTGAAAAAATATGTTTACGCAGCACTTACTTTTCATTCTTTCTCACTTTTCAGTAATCTTTTCAGTCTTTCTCACTGTTTCCTATCATCTCTGTGCTAGGTAGAATAATGCCCACTCCCCACGACCCCCAGAGCCTGTGAATATGTTAATTTACATGGCAAATGAGACTATGCCGTTGTGATTAAATTGAGGATCCTGAGGTTGGGAGATTATCCTGGATTATCTGGATAGGCCCAATGTAATCACAGAAATCCTTATATTGAAAGAAAACACAGGAAAGTCAAAGTAAGAGAAGGACATGTGATAATGGAAGGAGAGACTGAATTTATGCAATTGCTGACTTTGAAAATGGAGGAGGTAGGCCATGAGTGCAGGAAGGCAGGTAGCTTCTAGAAACTGCAAAAGTCAAGGAAACCAATTCTCCTCTAGGGCTTCCAGAAGAATGCAGCTCTGCCCTCTGCAAAATGGTCTCAGTGAGACCCATTGCTGATTTCTGACCTCAGAACTGCGGGATAATAAATTCATGTTGTTTTGAGCCATTAAGTTAGTAGTAATTTTTTATAGTAGCATAAGAAATTAATACAGTCTCCAACGACGCTCAACTTTAAGATCATATTTATCTCAAATAAGGAGTATTCTTGATCACCAAAATAATTGGTTCCACCCACAATTTTTAGCCTGATTGATTGCTAATAAGATGTAGCAAGAGTGTTGACAAATCTCTTCGAGACTGTTTTGAGAATCTAGAGCTATGTAATGTGTAACAACCAGTGAGAACACGAACTTAACTTCTGTCTGTAAGTTTCCATAAGAAATAATTTCTTTCTCAATATTTTCTGCCTCATGCAAGTACCAACATTTATCTCATTATATCGGGATTATTTAACATACGACTAATTTCTGGATTTCTCTGTATCAACTATTGTATTTGTGCATTTAGAAACATCTCTTATTCGTTCTCCTAAGACTGGAAAATCAAGACCAAGCAAATACCTATATCAAATTTCAACTGTAGTAACTTACAGATTTGAGGGAATTCCTCTCTTCTAGGGGTCCCTCAAATTGTTTAAAGCTTTTACCCTACAAAGAAGTGACCACCTTGCCATCTGTAAGACCAAAACCCTGTAAGCCAGTATTTCCGGGCAGGTTTTGTAGGCATCAACTCCACACATAAAATCAACATTAGTTCCTTAAAAGTGACTTATCCTATCAAATTATATTTGTACTATTTTCAAAGATGATATTCACCTTGGTTGCATAGTTGATTTGTCCAAACATAACCTGGTAAAACAGAGGACAGATTGTACTGAATCTATTTACGTAACTATGTTACTATGAAAAGTAATGATACTTAGTAAAAGCTTTGAAATACAAAAGTCATTATAAATCAGCTACCATTTACAAATTTTTTTTCAGTTTACAAAGGCAGTTTATTAAACTTCTGTGGGTTGTTAATGGCTTAGAAAAGATAGGACTTCCTCATATATTCAAAAAATAGAAAAAACAACACTATTTCAAACAAACAAATTACTATAATCAAAATTTCCTCATTAGCTCATTTAGATCTATTTAATTATTTCTTGCACTGCTGAATCTTGTGTTACCAGTTTCATGAAGCTGTCTAGTTTTCAAACTAAAATAATACGAGAAACCCAGTCCCATCCACTGGTAGAATCTGAAAGCAAATTATCTCTATAAAATCTCAGTTTATCTAACTATTTTAGAATTTGCAGGCCAGGCCAGGAGCTTTGGGAGGCTGAAGGGGAGAATACCTTGAGCCCAGGAGTTCGAGACTAGCCTGGACAACAAAGCAAAATTCAGTTTCTACAAAAAATTCAAAAAATTATCTGAGCATGGTGGCATGTGCCTACAATCCTGGCTACTCAGGAGGCTGAGGCAGGAGGATCTCTTGAGACCAGGAGTTCAAGGCTATGGTGAGCTGTGACTGCACTGCAGTATGGACAAGAGAAAAAGAAAAAAATAATAATTTGCAGGCCAGATACTCTCTGTCACAACTACTGAGCTCTGCCATTTTAGCAAAAGAAAAGTCACAAAAGACAATACAAATATAAGTGGACATGTTGTGTTTCAGTAAAACATTTACAATAACAGGCAGTGTCTTTCTGGGGAAGCAGGCCATCCTTTGCTGATCCCTGCTCTAATCAATACAAGATCAGCTTTGATAAGTCAACAGGTTGCAGTTCAAGCCTTTTCCTGAAGGCTCCAAAGCTCTCGTTCTTAACTGAACTCACAAAATCTTCCTTGTAGCTTATAGCAGAGACTCCGTGTGATCATCAGAGTAAAACAAATACTATCTGAAGACAGAAGAGAATTAATGGCTGTAGTTAATTTCTTACTAATAATTTTCAAACGTGAAAATTTTATGAGATTTTTCTACCTAGTATAGAACAACTGTAGAGCTGAATAATGCAGTTGACAGGAGTATATGATTATTTCAGTGACATGAAAAACAAAGATAATAAAACCATTCCAAAAAAAAGGTCCTGAGAGGCCGGGCGCGGTGGCTCAAGCCTGTAATCCCAGCACTTTGGGAGGCCGAGACGGGCGGATCACGAGGTCAGGAGATCGAGACCATCCTGGTTAATATGGTGAAACCCCGTCTCTACTAAAAAGTACAAAAAACTAGCTGGGCAAGGTGGCGGGCGCCTGTAGTCCCAGCTACTTGGGAGCCTGAGGCAGGAGAATGGCGTGAACCTGGGAGGCAGAGCTTGTAGTGAGCTGAGATCTGGCCACTGCACTCTAGCCTGGGCGACAGAGCGAAACTCCGTCTCAAAAAAAAAAAAAAAAAAAAAAAAAAAAAAAAAAAAAAAGGTCCTGAGAAAAATGATCAAATCTATTTTCAGAAACATCATGGAATGTTATATCTGATTTACAAAATTGGTTTTAATGAGAAAAAAATCTTGAAATTAGCATGTAATATACATAATATGCCCAGAATGTCAAGTAAAGAGATTCAGTAGGTCTGGAGTGGGGCCTAAGCATGTAGAAAACTCTTGGGCAATCCAATCTGCACCTCCAGTGTAGAAGCACTAGCCTAGAAGACTCTAGCTTTTGTTGGGTGTGGGAATTGATTTTACTCTACTTACAAACCACTAAGATAGCTCTAAGATATGCTCTTACTGTTTCTTGGGTGCGAACAGAAGACATGAGACTCCTGGATCAGAGACAGAGGACTTTATTACTTACATCACAGCAAGCAACATAAACGAATATAGTTGAATTTAGTTTCTTTTGTACCTAAGTCTCACAGGGGTGACAGAGAGGGTCCAGATAGATGCTGTGCATGCATAGGGTTTATGTCACAGTCTGAAGAACACTGAGTTTGAGGAAACTCATCACTTCTGTAGTAAGCAGTAAGCAAGCCTAATCTCTGCCTCAGATGGAAGTTTTATTTCATCCCTCAAAGAAACTTATGAGAACACAGCCTTGGGAACTGGCCCAGGTAAAAGAGCAACCAGGTCCTTGAAATCTCGGCAAGGAGTATGAGAAGCCCATAAACACCATATCTCCCAACAGACTCAAACGAAAAAAGCAAGGTTGCAGACAAGTGAGCATTTGAAGTAAAAACTGAAATTATAACAGGTAAGTGTATATTGCTTAATGTCATCACATAAGCACAGTATGATTCTGATAAATACTCGAAAATCCGACAGAACTATTTCATAATGATCTTGATCAGGGTTTCCCCAGAGCTGAAATATATTATGGAAAGCAGGGCACTGACAAATCTCCAAGGACTTCACATAAAGCATACAATTTCTGAAATATTTGGATTAATAACATTAACGTTTACAAACTTAACCTAGAGAAAAGTGTGCCTTTCCAAATTTGACAATTTTCCCATGCAATTGTTATAACAGTAGCAAATCAAACAAAACTCAGTATTTCTAATGCCTCTTTTTATGAGCAAAAGAACAAATTTTTGTGATTGTTTTCTAGGAGCCCTCTGGGAAACCTCAAAGATAGTTTGCATGTAAAAGATAGTCTGAATTTTTATTTTATTTTTTCTATACTTAGGACCTGAATTTGAGAAGGCTAAAATCATATTGTCTTCAGAGATTTGGAACCAAGATTGGGATAAGATGGTGGGAGCCTGAGAAATAATAACTAGTTACCTATTTAAGTAAAATGACAATAAAACAAAAATAAACATTGAAATTAGCAGGGTGGTGAAAACCTTAGTTCTAGGCTGGGCATGGTGGCTCATGCCTGTAATGCCAGCACTTTGGGAGGCCGAGGCGTGTGGATCACCTTAGGTCGGGAGTTCAAGACCAGCTTGACTAATATGGTGAAACCCTGTCTGTACTACAAATACAAAAATTAGCTGAGCGTGGTAGTGTGCTCCTGCAGTCCCAGCGACTTGGGAAGCTGAGACAAGGGAATAACTTGAACCTGGGAGGCGGAGGTTGCAGTCAGCTGAGATCATGCCACTGCACTCCAGCCTGGGTTGACAGAGCAAGACTCCATCTCAAAAAACAAAAAACAAAAAACTTAGTTCTATTATAAGTGAGGAACTTTTCTTCCTTTTTTTTTCATATTACATAATTAAGAAATTTAGTCAACATAAAGCACATAAAATAATGCTGGTACAATAGAGAATCTCTGCTGCTATCCACATGAATTACACAGAAGGTCAAAAAGAACCTTTCAGATTGCTGGCAAAGATAATCAGTAACCTAAAAAAGGAAACTCATCAAGATTTAGTATATTTTGTTAAAATTTCAACACTTTCAATAGCTTGTTTTATGCTCAAGTATTATGAACCATAAGGAAAAAAATCACTTTTCTTTTCTTTCTATTTTTTTTTTTTTTTTTTTGAGATGGAGTCTTGCTCTGTCACCCAGACTGGAGTGCAGTGGCGAGATCTCGGTTCACTGCAACCTCTGCCTCCTGGGTTCAGGTGATTCTCCTGCCTCAGCCTCCCAAGTAGCTGAGACTACAGGCGTCCACCACCACGCCCAGCTAATTTTTTGTATTTTCAGTAGAGACGGGGTTTCACCGTGTTAGACAGGATGGTCACGATCCCCTGACCTCGTGATCCACTCCCCTCGGCCTCCCAGAAGTGCTGGGATTACAGGTGTGAGCCACCGTGCTCGGCCTAAAAAAATCACTTCTCAAATTTCAATCTTCTTTATATTCTTTCACATTCTGGAATAAATTGGCATTTTACTTTAGAACAGATCTCAGGAGGCTCACGAGTAAAAACTTATTTCATAATAATACTAAGATATTTATGTTAGCATGCAATGTATTCATCATGGCTATATTTAAATGAATCCATAAATGTCTAAAGTTGTTTAAATTTTGAATATGATAAATATTGACATGTATAGCTCACAGAAGCAAAAGTTCTCTGAGTTCCTCAGTAGGTTTCAAAAGCCTGAGAACTGTTACCTTAAAACAAAAGTCCTCTTTTTTTCTTCTAAAATGCATGCACAGCTCATTTTTGGGTCATCATCGCTTCAAGGGCAGTTTCTATTACTTGTGTTAATTTTAACATTTAATAAACCTCACAGAGAAAGCTAGAGTAGCTGAGTGCCTGTCATATATAAGTATTTTAGCCAATTAGCGAAGCTCATGGGCACACAGAATATGTCTTTCAACAGCCACACAAATACCTTTTATACTTTTTTCTTTTTTTATTTTTTGAGACAGGGTCTTGCTCTGTCACCCAAGCTGGAGTGCAGTGGTTTGTGGCTCAATCATGGCTCACGGTAGTCTCAACCCCCCAAGGCTCAAGCAATCCTTCCATCTCAGCCTCCTAAGGAGTTGGTACCACATGCCTGCACCACCAAGCACAACTAATTTTTTAATTTTTGTAGAGATGGGGTCTACCTATGTTGCCCAGGCTCATCTCAAATTCCTGGACTCAAATGATCCTCCTGCCTTAACCTCCAAAGTGCTGGGATTATAGACATGAGCCACCTCACCCAGTTTACACTTTCTTAGTTAGACAAAAGTGAATACATCCATTAACAGGGACAAAGATAATAGCCTTTCTGTAGCATTAAAAAGGAATGCACATACAGTTATGCTTGGTAACCATTATTTCAATATTCCACATTACTTGAAAATTTCTGGGTATCCAAAGATTATCCACACAAATCAATCCAATTTAATCAATTTAATGCAATCCACTCAGTCCAAGAGCTTGGAAATTGTCTTCCAGCTGGCACATTATAACACAATTACTGTTCAAATAAAACTTTGTTAGAATAATCAAATATATACAAATGCATCCTTTCTACACTATTAAACATTGTATAATAGTAATGTTAGCTTATTTGATCAGTAAACTTGAGTAAGTTTAAGAAAAACAAACCTAAATAGAATAAAATGCATGCTTATACATTACTTAGCATTGATAAAAAGGAGACCTCTATTGCTAGTAAACTAAAATTGTAGATCTAGTTTCATTTACCAAAGATTTACCTTTATTATAGAAATCGGAGTTCTTACACCATTTCCAAGTTAACTCATGTAAGAATGCTTTAATTCAAGCACATTTAAATTATTAGAAGTTTATTTTTTATTATTTTCCTAGACATTTTAGTAATATTCATTTTCATGTATCTTTAATCTACTCAGAATACAGCTCCTGTAACTTTAGAGGCTTTGCAGTCTAATTAATTAAATATCATCTAAAGATAGGAAGATCTTTTACATTAGCACAAAGAGTTAAAGTTTTTTTCTGAATTATAGAAATATAAACATACAGAGTTGCCCAGAGTGTATAGTTTCAGATTTAAAACTTTAGCCACAGGTCAACTGTAAACAGAGAAACACAAAAATCTCAGTTCAAATATCAAATAGCTATACTCCTTTCTAGTGAGCACAAAATTCTTAAGTATTCTAAGCACAGAAATAAACAAATTAACAAACAAGCAAAAACATTAGTAAACTAGTTTACCTCTTGTTTCTTACCCAACAGAGAATATATCTCTATCTACCATCTTCAGAGATCACAAATAATCAGACCGTAAAAACAAATTCCCAATTATCGCTACCACCAGTGCATAACTCATTGGCCATGCACAGACCAGAAACAAAAACAAAACACGAAATCGTTAGAAAGGAAAAGGAATTACAGAAACAGAGGTTAAGTAAATTTATAGTTCTATTGCTGCTTGTGAGTCGCTTCTGGGAATCAAGAAGAGAGGTGTCTGGGCTTAGGCTGCCTGTGAGATGCACTTCTCCAGCAATGTGGCTTACCAGACTGTGTTACATGAATTCACTGGGCATCTTGGTGGAAACTTCAAAACTATTAAAGGGTAGTTTTTAAAAGAGGACACAATCATAACTCTCGTACAAACCTCAAGTGAACAGATGCTCAGCGAGCAGAGCCAAGAGTCTTGATGACATTTGGGTACCAAGTTTTAATTATTCCTGGTCCCAGATAAATTTCTGTTCATGAGGTCTGTGACTCACTATATATCCTGACAACTTCTTCTTCTTCCCTTCCCTTCCCCTTCCCCTTCCCCTTCCCCTTCCTTCCTCCTCCTCCTCCTCCTCCTCCTCCTCCTCCTCTCTCTGCCTCTCCTTATACTCTCCTCTTCTTCTTCTTCTTCTTCTTCCTCCTCCTCCTCTCCTCCTCCTCCTCTTCTCCTCCTCCTCCTCCTCCCTCCTCCTCCTCCTCCTCCTCTCCTCCTCCTCCTCCTTCATATCTCTCTATCATATTCTTCAGCCCTGGCCTTCTTCTTCTTCTTCTTCTTCTTCTTCTTCTTCTTCTTCTTCTTCTTCTTCTTCTTCTTCTCTTCTTTCCTTTTTATATAGTTTGAGTCAGGTTTCAGTTACTTCATTTAGGAAGCATTTTTACCAGTGCCATAAGGCAGCACACTACTCTAGAGTGCTGTCCATCTAGCACCAGCATCAGCCACATGTAGTTATTTAAACTTAAATTAATAAAAAATACACAATATTTAAAATTTGGTCATCCTAGTCATATTTCAAATGCTCAGCAGCCACATGGGGCTCGTGGCTACTGTGTTAGCACAGACCCACAGGGTCCTTCTCGTCCCCAAGCCATATTGTAAAGCAGAGTCCACAGCAGTTGCTGGGTTTACATCTCAGTTTAGTAGACTGAGCAAGAAACATTCTAAGAAATTTAGAATGAACTGTGATCAAAAGATGGTTACTTTAGTAATAATGTAAAAGACAGTTTCTATATAAAAGTGGATGCAAACAAAATCATATGTCAAGTACAACCAAGATTTTTATTAGATCAAAATCAGGGAGACACTATCAGACTTAGTGTCTGTGAGGTTGTCATTTAAATTATTTTCTTACATTGCAATGGAAAGAAATAGATTGTATGAACCAAGTTGCTAGTGTAAGAAATTGTTACAGGTTGAATTGTGTCCCCTCAAAAAGTTTGTTGAAGTCCTAACCTCCAGCACCTCAGAAAGTGGCTTTATTTGGGAATAGTGTCTTTGCAGATGTAATTAGTTAAGATGAGATCTTGCTGGAGTAGAGTGGGCCCTTGATCCAATATAAATAGTGCATTTAAGAGAAGAGACAGAGAAAACATAGGGAGAAGATGGCCCTATGATAATGGAGGCAGAGAACAATTGGAATGATGCATCTGTAAGCCAAGGACAGCCAGCAAATAGCAGAAGCTAGAAGCAACAGAAGATTCTTTAGGTTTCAAAAAGAACATGGCCCTGTCAACACCTTGATTTCAGAATTCTAGTCTCCAGAACTTGAAAAAAGAAATTTCTGTTGTTTAATCCATCCAATACAATAAGATAAACATATATAAAAGATTTTATTTAATTCATCAATTAATGAGGAAACCTCTACAATGTCACAAGCCCTTCAAAGATGAAATCAAAGTATTACACATACAAAAAAAAATGCTTAACTAAATGCACAAGTGAATACAAAATGACTCATTCTGTGGGAGCGAGAAAAGGATTTGGAGAAGGAGATTAATTGTATTTCCAATGGGCAAAATTTATTTGTATGGCTATGGATAAGAATCGTTTGCACTGCTGTTAGTCACATACAATTGAAAGAGTTGTAAATTAGCTCAAAGACAACAGAAGGTACAGACAATCCATGAATAGTCATGGAACAGGAGAACCCAGAGTGTATGAGTAAACGTAACCTTTTCGGCACATTTTAAAGTCTTTCGTGATTTCTTCCTTTATCCATAACAAAAAAATTTTAAACTAGCATTCATTTTTAACTTTATATTCTATTTTAGAGGCCAAAATGATTTAGAAACTTCAAAAAATTATTTACGAAGGAGTGGTCTAAATTATAAGAAACTATAAGTTTTCTGAGAAACAGAAATTAAAACTCTCAGGTGAGTGGGAAGGTCCTGTTCCTTAAATTCATTTTCCATTTTTCTTAAATTTTACTTATGATTTATTTCAATTCAAATGTAGGAAGATCCAGTTAAAATTATAGTAGCTAAATGAATTTACAGATAGTCTAAGACAAAAATATGAGTTTGAATGAACTTTATTTGATTACTATATTAAGATAGAAATGTTAGCTGCTCTAACAAATACCTATATCTCAGTTTTAATAAAATAACATTTTATTTATTGCTCATAGGAAGTCCAAAGGTATTGGGCAGCTTTCTGAGATGTCTCTCCTTCAAAGGATAATGGAGGAGTCTAAGTTCCTTCATTATAAGGTTCTGCCAGTTGGGAGGGTTTCACTTCCACACACACAGAGCAAGCAAATGGAAGACCTCATGAGAGATATTAGGTACTAAGCCTGGGTTTGACTTTCAGTTCTTGTCTGAACTAGGCACATGGCCCTAACTCAACTGCAGAGAATTCTAAGAAATGTATTCATCCTGAGTGCACTGAAAAAGACAACAGGTTTCTCGGCAGCTAGCCTATTACTTCTATTACCATTCTTACTTATATAATTATTTGCCAGTTAAAACTGTTCCTCATAAAACATGATAATTGATCTGACTTAGCTTTTTTAAATCTTTTAATTTATCTCTATTAATTTATAGCCAATGGAAAGTTGCCCAACTTTCTGACTTTGTCACTATCTAAAGACCCAATATGGAAGGTTCTTAACGGCAAAAGCTGTATCACATTCAGAAGAGGACAACCACATGGAAATAAATGAGCAGTGAAGCTGACAGGGGTATCAATGTGTCTTTCAATGCTTCGTGCATCATCAGCTGTTTATTTCAATATTTTGTATGTCATCAGCACTTTGTCTGACAGCTCCATTTGTTCACTTTTCATACTTCTATTGAGTAAACAGCATGTATAATAGCTCCATTTTGGAACAGCACATTAATCTTCCCTAGTTAAGGGATGACTTGCTCTCACACTTATCATTGCACCTCTCTTGTGATATGACATCACCCCCTCATTTGCTGAGATAAATGCCAAACAAAAACATCACACTGTCATCTGAATTTCTACATTGTCTATTTGATTTGTATCACAGCTTTGAAATATAAGGAAAGGAGGACACCAGTCATTAATGAAACTACTTTCTTTTCTTGGCACTTTTATATTTTCTACAAGATTTGTATTTAATATTGAGAAACTCTGACAGTCCTAAGCCAATTCTGTGGCTTGCCCAGTAGGTTAAATCAAGTTGTGCCGGAAAACCCAGACATTTACCCATCTCCCACACAACGGAGTGGCAACCAGCTTCCCTTGTCCTTTGGCACAAGGGAGTTTGTCCTCTAGAGCACTGAGTTACATGAGCCATGAGCCAATGGCTGCCTTTAAAACAATTCTGGAAGATTTCCTTATAGAAAAAAGACCTGTGAATGTTGTAATTCATTTACAAATAACTCACGAGTTCAGTCTTGTCCAGAAGGTGATGCTGAAATACTGCACAATAACAATGTTTGTTTGCCTAAAAAGGACATTCAGCAGCAGTGGTTCACTACAGGTTAGGCACCATATTTCAATTCCTAATCCAATTCTATTTGGACCTTTCATTTTCTGAAATGACCCTGAAAATGTTATCTCTACTCTAGCTGTCACCCTTCCTGCTTGTGATCTCAGCTTGAAATCTAACTATTAGAAACTGTAGAGGAATGTGACTGGATTTGGCATTATTCCGGTTTACCATGAAGACATATTTAAACTGAAAAACATCCAGTAAACTAAATGAGATGAACTGATCTCCATAACAGGAGAAGGTAATATGATGATGGCTTACAATCTGGAATAAAAATCATGTAGTGGTCTTTAATATCTTTCACCCACAAGACATTATGGATATAAAGACTTAGAAGATTAGAAAATTATAGGAAAACATCCAAATGTCCAAGAACAGGAGAATAAATAAATTATGCTATGCTCAAATAATGACATAACATGTAGCAGAGAAAAGCAATATACTACAGGCATGACTGACAATGTGTAGGATTCCTGTAAACATAAATGTTGGAAGAAAATGTCAAATGAACATACAACAATATGGTATAAGATTCTGCATATAAACTTTTACAACTTACAGAAGGGTGTTATATACAGCTAAGAGTACCTGCAATTATTGTTCTAAAGCACAGTGGAAGATAAATACCAGTGGCTCCCTCTAGAGGCAAGGAAGAAATGAGACATGATCAGAGAGGAATACATACGGCACGTCAAATGTACAGGCCATGTTTTATTTGCTAAGCTGGTGTTCACTTTATTTTTCTTTATACTTTCCTTGTATGTGTAAATATTTGCAAAATAAAATGTAATAAAACCATGTAGGTGGCGATCCCTGCCCTTAGAAATTAAAAAATCTAATTATGGAGAAAAGACACTTGCACATTTTTTCAACTTTATATATGTTTTATTGTTTCAATAATATAGACTACAGGAATAATATAGACTAAAAGAAATAACATAAATATAAGAAATAATATAGACTACAAGAAATTAGCTTATTAAGTAAAATCTACTTTCATTCATCTATATATTATATATATGAATAATACATATTATATATATGAATATTATATATATATTATACTTTGGGTTCTGGGGCACATGTGCATAATGTGTAGGTTTTTTACATAGGTACATGTGTGCCACGGTGGTTTGCTGCGCCCATCAACCCTTCATCTACATTAAGTATTTCTCCTAATGCTATCCCTCTGCTAGTCCCCCACCCCCTGACAGGCCCTGGTGTGTGATATTCCCCTCCCTGTGTCCATGTGTTCTTTTTGTTCCACTCCCACTTATTAGTGAGGACATGCAGTGTTTGGTTTTCTGTTCTTGTGTTAGTTTGCTGAGAATGATGGTTTCCAGTTCATCCATGTCCATGCAAAGGACATTAACTCATCCTTTTTTATGGCTGCGTAGTACTGTATGGTGCATATGTGCCACATTTTCTTTATCCAGTCTATCATTGACAGGCATTTGGGTTGATTCCAAGTCTTTGCTATTGTGAATAGTGCCACAATAAACATATGTGGACACTTGCACATTTTTTAAAAGGTAGACGACAACACAAAATGACAAATGTGTAAATTCCAAATGAATCTTACTGATAACCTGATACTATTCCTGGAGTGTTCAGGGAAATTTTATTTGAGGAAATAAAATGTCTTATCAAAGAAGCAGATAGAAACAGGGAGAGGACTAAGAAGAATATGATCCGTGTCTATACAATTATAATGTAAATCTTCTCACTGGAATGTTATCTCTGTGAAGGCAGGATCATCTGTTGCGTTCAGTGCTGAATCTTGAGTCCCTGATATATCCTAGGTAAAACCTACATACAATAACTTTCATAGAGGGAAGATTGGCATTCTCTAATACCAGTATTCTTGAGATAGAAAACACATAGACATTCTGACAGGTTAGTAACATACAGTATTTTACACAGCAGTTCTCAACCTCACAGAACTCCTTTTTTCAGAGAAAACATATCGTAGATATTTTAGGTCTAACATTTGTGCCGGATAGCTCAGTATTGCATGAGAAAGGGAATGTAAGGGTGTATCTGATAAAGCAACTAGTTTGATCCTTTAACCTGAACCATCATGCTCCTGTAGCAAATAAAAATTAAAGTGGAACAATAACAACTAAATCTAGGACACTTCAATCATTGATGTCAAAAATACTGAATTGAGAATTAGTACACATAAAATAAAATTTACTCTATTGTTTGTACTTGATCTAGGGGATGTGTGGGGAAAAAAACAGAAACAGAAAATAGTCATGCGTTTTAAATAATTCTTTGTGTCCTAAAAAACCAACCAAACAACAACAACAACAATAAAACGTAGACCTCAGAGGCCTTTGCAGGCTGTATATTTCAAGACCAAATAAAAGGTGAGAGGTCTAACGTGACAGACCAAGATGGGTCACAGGATGCCCAAGAAACCACATGATTTGGTGCAGTCAGATGAACAACTGTGGAGTCAGTGAAAAATCAATCTGGTAGTGGCAGAAGCCTATGAGTGAAATGTCTTTTCCATATTTTTTAGCTATCACTCTGTCAATACACGCACTTGAAACTGGATGCACTTGAGAATTAAAAGATATTAGATCTATAAAGCATTAGAACAGGGTCTACTGGGTACTAACTTCTCAATAAATACTGTCTACTTTGCTGAAGCAATAAGTCTATTAATAACAAAATTTTTAAATATTGAATTAAGTTTTTTTTATTGTATATACAAAAGCTCCTTCAATGCCATCTTTTATTTTCACCATGGCTTCACATTACCCTATCACAAAATTCTACTCCTTCCCTACGATCTCAGTGAGGGGTTCTTGCACCAGGATGTACTCAGAACACCAAGGAATCTAAAGAACTCATGGTTATGGCAATTTCTATAACGAAGATAAACAGGGATTATGCAATTCGGTTGACATTCAGGCCCCCAGTGTATACTCTTTGACCTTTCATGGTCACACTATGTGCTGCTCTGCTCCTATTTATATCATCTTCACCAAATAACAGGCCTACTAGGAGAACTGGAGGCAGGGGGTGAAGGAAAAACAAAATGTATGAAACCTTCAACCAAACGCAACGACTTTATATTACCAGTACTGGCGGGAGATTTGTTCCAGGACTGAAAAAGATGCAGAAGAATTCATATAAGAATCAGGAGATCCAAGGCCTACTCTAATTTGCCACTAACTATCTGGGTCACCGTGGGACTATTTCCTTAACATCTGTAAGTACAATATTACACTCAAATTAGAAAATCTTCCAGGTCCTCCCCATTCCATATTTATGATTCGTTGATGTTGCATCTTCCCAGATAACCAAGAATCACCTATAAATAGGAAGGGGCAGGCATTTCTCCTTTCTCATCACATTCTCTTTTCCAATAGGTGCTACTACCCTCTAATTTTTTTCTTAAATAAAACCCCCTAGCAATGATTCCTCTATTACTCATCTGGAACAAAAGGGCCAGATTTGTTTCCTGACTGATAGAAATATCTGAATAAATACGTGGTACAGTGTCAAAATCCCTGGACAGGGAAGATCTGGGGCTAACCTCTGACTTACTACTTATTAGCAGTTTTACTTTAGAAGTGATGTAGAAATTATAATATTGGTGGCTATTGTCTTGGAGATTTTGTTTTTGATTTCACTCACTTTAGCGAAGAGCAAACACCCTCAGTGAGTCTGAGGCTAGATACTGCCAGAGACATGATGGGAACCTAGTGATTTTTTCCCCCAAGACTTTGAAAACAATTTTTTGGTTTCAAAGACTGAAAAAGAATTTAGTAACTATAACAAAAAATTCCTCAAGTAAAGCCTCATGTGCAACTTTAATATATTATCAGATCGAAATGCTATCATTGTGGTGAAGAGAAGCAAGAGCCTTAGGGACTTCCACCTGACTTCTCCCACCTCCCTTCCCATCCCCACCAGGCAATAAAAACTGTGACTCCTAGGACTCTTTCAAAGCTCCTCCTCAAAGTGGCCATTCGTATCCCCCGAGAGCATGAAAGCCATGAACAATCTCAGGCCCCATTCCAGGTTCAGTGACTCAGACGCTACCATGTGACGAGACCCCCAGGTGGTATGTTTACACAGTGAGCTTGAGAAGCGCTGATCTAGAAGACAATTTTAAAGCTACCAAATTACCCCATGCTGTTCTTCCTAATTAAAATCTCTGGCTTAGCTTTCCCAATGCCTACTTTGCAGTGTTGTTAAAACGATGAGTGTGAACTCATTTTGTAAAGCACAAGTTCTATAAACAAAAGGTACTCTTATTCGTTCCAAGTTCCTGGAAGTTTCTGCTACCTCCTTGCTTGTGTTCTAGCTTAAAATCTTGAAATTTCCATTAAGATAATTCTCTATGACAAAGCTATCTCCATGTCTTAGCAGATATTCACTAGGAAAACAATGCTTGTTTGATTCGCTTATAGAATTTCTGTGTAACAAATAATTCCATATGAGTTGTTTCTCTGATCTCTGCTTATCTAAGTCACTTTCTATGATTGAAGTATTTAATTGTGTGTTACTTGCACTGTGTACTGGGTGAGCTGTATTTGATAAGGCAAGTGCTTTATCCAGTAATCACACTTAAATTCCCTTCCCAGTTAGTACACCCCACCTTAAATATTTCAAATAATGAAGTAAAGTCCATTTTAAAAAATTAATACAGCTAATTAATACAGCATATGAATGAATAGGTTATTAATAAATGATGGACACTCAACTATATTGAATGAATGCATGAAAAATTTGAAGAAATAAATTTCAAGGAGGTTCAGCAAACTCCTCACCAACTGTTGTATTTAATGCTTTTTTATCTGAAAATTCATTTCAACGAGGCTACTCTGTAATGCTAGTTTTTTTTTTCCAACTTATAATGTGATAGGTAAAAACTCATTTTGACAAGTTTCCAAAAAGCTCCAAACTATGCAGCTAACCTAAGTTTGTGATGAAAAGATTTGACTCATTGTGCTTTCTGTGTATACCCTCCCTGGTTAATTAATTTAAGAAGTCTCACTTATGTAACTGAGATGTTAAATGGCTGGATGATCTCATGATTCCCATTTCAGTACATTGACTTTTTTAAAAAAACTTAATTATAAGAGTTGTCATTAGATTGCTTAGAAACAAGAGTATTAGAATGTAGATTGGTTCCTCTCTGTGTTTTCTTTCTATAAAAACTCTACAGATATATTAATCTCCTGGAAGGAAAAGAAATAAAATTGACCCCATATCTATGTTGAATTTTCTTAATGTAAAATATATGATATTTTCAATCACCAGTACATCATATATTCAGTCATGTCATTTTACAGCTGGATTCTTAGAGATTACTCTTACAAATCTCACACTCATGCCCTGTTTTCTCTCCAAACTGGTTGCATTTCCTTCCCCATTTCTGTATATTTTATTTTATTTTTTACTTTCTTGCTTTCTTTTTACAGTACTTTGGAATTTTGAAAACCAACATCAAGGTAGCATTAAGGTTATGAATTTAAAATGCTGGAGGTGAGCATAGGCAAAGAGTAAGTTTCTTCAAGTAACACTATATATGATTAAAAACAAACTATGCTTTCAAAAATGCATGCCATGAGGAAGAAACAAGGTGTGGGATGCTCACTGTTATATTGTATGAAAAGAACACATTAAAAAAGAGGCATATAATTGGTTTTCCAGGGTATAGAACCATGAAAAAGGTATACTTAAACTGTAAAAGCAGTATATTATTCTTCCCTATTAAATACTTTAGTAAAATTTATTCCAAATATCCAAAAAATATTTAGTTTATTAAGATTGTAAGTGGCTAATAGCATCAGACTCAGAGGGAATGATGGGGTAGAGGGACAGCCCTTCATAGGCAGCTACGATTTAAGTGTCCCATTATCATCCTTAGTGTCAGAAGAGCTAGGAATTTTAGGTTACAGAGGATTTTCCAAGTAAATAATACTGAGTAACTCTGCCAACTGAAGTCTACACGATCTGAAGGAGAAAATAACACAGAAGTCCCCCTTTAGGTTTAGTTTCAAATACAACATTCACTGAGATAATAAGGAACTACTAGTGTTCCAGAACCGTAGAGCCTAGAGCAGCTTGAGGCTGTCTCACAGTAAACTGACAGAGTTCATTTGGAGGAATTCAAAATTCGCTGAGAAAAATTGCTGAATCTATTTTATTTCAAAGACTATAACTTGTGATTCTAGTATAAAAGATAAAAGACAAAAGGATCAAAAATAGCTATAGCTACAACAATTTGTTAATGGATTTATAAAATTAAAAGATATGAGGTGCGACATAAATAGCATAAAATATGGTGGGAGTGCAGAGTGAAAGTGTAGAGACTTTGTATGCAATTGAAGTTAAGCTGTTATTAGCTTATAATAGAATGTTATAACCATAAAATGTTATGTATAAACTCCACGGTAACCACCAAGAAAAGACCTCTAGTAGATACAGAAAAGATAAAAAGAAAGGAATCAAAGCATAACACTATAAAAATTCAACAAATTAAATCACAAAGGAAGACATCAAGATTGGTAGAAGGGAACAAAAGAAATAGCAGTAATAAAATGGCAACAGTAAGTTCTTGCAGATCAGTGATTATCTTAAATGTAAATGGATTAAATTTTCAATCAAAAGACACAGTAGTGAAATGGAGTCAAAAAAAAAAAAAAACACAAGATTTAACAACATGCCAACTATAAGGGAAGCACTTTGCCTTAAGAAGGTAAGTAGACTGAAAGTAAACGAATGGCAGAATATATCCCATGCAACTGGTACACAAAAGAGAGCAGAGGTGGATATATTTGTGCAAGATAAAATAGACTTTCTGTCAAAATCTGTCACAAGAGACAAAGAAGTTCTCTATATTATGATAAAGGGGTCAATTGATCCAGAAGATATACAAGTATAAATATAGATGCACCCAACATTGAAGCATCTGAATATGTAAAGTGAGTTTTCTAATTATAAAAACAATATAAGCACTGGGATTATTAATTTTATGTGTGAACATGACTGGACCAAGAAGTGCCCAGATATCTGGATAAATGTTATTGTGTGAGGGTGTTTCTAAATGAAATTGACATTTGACTTGGTGGACTGAGTAAAGCAGATCACCCTCCCCAGTGTGAGTGGACCTCATCCTATATGTTGGAAGACTGAATAAAAACAAAAGGTGGAGTAAGGGAGAACTTGCTCTTGCTCTTACCTGGATGTCATTGACTGGGGACATTAAATTTTTCCTGCCTTTGTGCACAGCCTCATAGTGGAACTTACACCATATGCTCTCCTGGGTCTGGATTTCTCAGCCTCCAAAATCATGTAAGCTGGTTTACACACACACACACACACACTCACACATATGTATGTATTCTCCAATATCTTATTTGTTCTGTTTCTATGAAGGACCCAGACTAATACAAGCTTGTTGTTTATTCTGAATATGAGAAATACAAAAAGTCTATAAAGAAGATAATAAAAATCGGCCGGGCACGGTGGCTCAAGCCTGTAATCCCAGCACTTTGGGAGGCCGAGACGGGCGGGTCACGAGGTCAGGAGATCGAGACCACCCTGGCTAACACGGTGAAACCCCGTCTCTATTAAGAAATACAAAAAACTAGCCGGGCGAGGTGGCGGGCGCCTGTAGTCCCAGCTACTCGGGAGGCTGAGGCCGGAGAATGGCGTGAACCCGGGAGGCGGAAGCTTGCAGTGAGCTGAGATCCGGCCACTGCAGTCCAGCCTGGGTGACAGAGCGAGACTCCGTCTCAAAAAAAAAAAAAAAAAAAAAAAGAAGATAATAAAAATCACACATAATCTACCACTGGAGTTAACTACTTTTCAGATATTGGTATATTTTTCTCTAGTCTTTTACTATGCATCTATGTATGGATAAATGAGCATATAAAATATGTATATGCAAAATATATGTACATTAGGCAAAATATGTATAGATGTGTACATCTATGCAAATATCTGTTGGTGACTAATTTAACAAAATTGGAATGGTGCTGTATATACAATATTGTAATCTTTTAAATACAAAATTATAAGCATCTCTCATATCATAAAATAGTCTCCAAATTGATGGTTTTCAATAGTTACATTATATTCATGAAGTTATAATAACTTATTTAATGATTTAGGTAATTAAATATTAATTATTTTTTCAAACTCTGATTATCTTTTGTAATAGTCCATTTTCACACTGCTATAAAATTTTGTATAAGTCCATTTTCTTGCTATCTGGCTGGGCACAGTGGCTCACGCTTGTAATCCCAGCACTTTGGAAGGCCAAGGTGGGTGGATCATGAGGTTAGGAGATCAAGACCATCCTGGCTAACACGGTGAAACCCCATCTCTACTAACAATACAAAAAATTAGCCGGGTGTGGTGGCATGCACCTGTAGTCCCAGCTACTCAGGAGGCTGAGGCAGGAGAATTGCTTGAATCCTGTGGGCAGAGGTTGCAGTGAGCCAAGATCACACCACTGCACTCCAGCCTGGGCAACAGAGTGAGACTCCATCTCAAAAAAACAAAAAACAAAAAACAAACAAACAAAAACCTACCTGAGACTGGGTAATTTATAAGAAAAGAGCAGTTCTGCAGGCTGTACAGGAAGCATGACTGGAAAACCTTAGGAAACTTACAATCATAGCAGAAGGCAAAGGGGAAGCAAGCACATCTTACCATGGCAGAGCAGGAGAGAGAGAGAGAAGAGAGCTAAGGGGGAAGTGCTACACACTTTTAAACAAACAGATCTTGTGAGAACTCCCTCACTATCATGAGATCAGCACGGGGAAATTCTGCCTCTATGATCCGATCACCTCCTACTAGGTCCCTACCCCAACACTGGAGATTTCAATTCAACATGAACGAGCGGGCATACAGAAACAAACCATATTATTCCACTCGTGGCCCCTCCCAAATATCACGGCCTTCTTACATTTCAAAAACAATCATGCCTTCTCAACAGTCCCCCAGAGTCTTAAATCATCCCAGCATTAACTCAAAAGTCCAAGTCCAAAGTCTCATCTGAGACAAGCCAAGTCCCTTCTACCTATGAGCCTGTGAAGTAAAAAACAAGTTACTTCCAAAATACAATGGGGGTACAGGCTTTGGGTAAATGTTCCTGCTCTAAATGGGAGAAATTGGCCAAAACAAAGGGGCTACAGGCCCCACACAAGTCCGAAATCCATCAGGGCAGTCATTAAATCTTAAAGCTCCAAAATAACCTCCTTTGCCTCCATGTCTCTCATCTAGGCCATACTGAAGCAAGGGATGGGCTTCCAAGGCCTTGGGCAGCTCTGCCCCTATGGCTCTGCAGTGTATAGCCCCTGTGGCTGCTTTCTCAAGTTGGCATTGAGTGCCTGTGGCTTTTCCAGATTTGTGGTGCAAGCTGCCATTGGATCTACCATTCTGGGGTCTGGAGGACAGCGGCCTTCTTCCCACAGCTCCACTAGGCTTTCCCCCAGTGGGGACTCTGTGTGTTGGCTCCAACCCCACATTTCCACTTTGTACTGCCCTAGTAGAGGTTATCCATGAGGGCTCTGCCCCTGCAGGAAACTTCTGACTGGACATCCAGGAATTTCTATACGTCCTCTAAAATCCAAGTGGAGTTTCTCAAACCTCAACTCTTTCCTTTTGTACACCCACAGGTCCAACAACACATGAAGCAATGACCCAAGCTGTACCTTCACCCCTTTTAGCCATGGTTGGAGTTGGAGCAGCTAGGATACAAGGTACCTTGTCCAGAGTTTGCATAGAGCAGCAGGGTCCTGTGCCTGGCCCATGAAACCTTTTTTCCCTCCTAAGCCTCCAGGCCGGTGATAGAAGGGGCTGCCCTAAAGGTCTCTGAAATATCTTGAAGACATTTTCCCCACTGTCTTGGCTATTAACATTTTGTTCCTCTTTACTTATGCAACTTCTGTAGCAGGCTCGAATTTAGCCCCTGAAAATTGATTTTTCTTTTCTACCACGTGGTAAGGTTGCAAATTTTCCAAACTTTTATGCTCCTCTTCCCTTTTAAATATAAGTTATCTTTGCTTATGGAAATGGCCATAGGATTTTAGAAGCAGCCAGGTAACCTCTTGAATGCTTTGATGCTTAGAAATTACATCTGCCAGATACCCCAAATCATCTCTCTCAAGTTCAAAGTTCCATAGATCTCTAGGGCAGCAGCAAAATCCTGCCAGTCTCTTTGCTAAAGCGTAGCAAGAGTGACCTTTGTTCCAGTTCCCAATAAGTTCCTCATCACCATCTGAGACCACTTTAAGCTGGACTTCATTGTCCATATCATGTGTTTTGGTCAATACTACTCAACAAATCTCTAGGAAGTTCTGAACTTTCCCTCATCTTCCTGTCTTCTTCTGATCCCTCCAAACTGTTCCAACCTCTGCCCATTATCCAGTTCCAGAGTCACTTCCACTCCAGAGTCACTGCCACATTTTCAAGTGTCTTTTTAGCAATGCCCAGCTCCTCCTGTACCAAGTTTTTATATTAGTTCATTTTCACACTTCTATAAAAAACTATGTGAGACTGAGTAATTTATAAAGAAAAGAAGTTTAATTGACTCACAGCTCCATAAGCTGTACAGGAAGCATGGCTGGGAGGCCTCAAGAAACTTACAATCAAGGTGGAAGGTGAAGGGGAAGCAAGCATATCTTACCACATCAGAGCAGAAGACAGGGAGAGAATGAGCAAACAGGGAAGTTTTAAACAACCAGATCTTTTAAACAACCAGATCTCCTGAGAACTCACTCACTATAGTGAGAACATCAAGGGGAAAATCCAACCCCCGATCTAATTACCTTCCTCTGGATCCATCCCCCAACAATAGGGATTACAATTTAACATGAGATTTGGGTGGGGACACGGAGCCAAACCATATCACCTTTTAAGGATTTATTTTTAGAAGTAACATCAAAGGGTATAAACATTCTTATGACAGAGGGCATGACATAAGAATTTAGAAAACAGAGAATTTAGAAAATAGTCCAGAATTGCTGTCCAGAAAATATTAACTATTGAAAAGAAAATAAGCATTTAAAATAGAATATAAAGTTAAGCATAAGAGTATTAACATCTAATTATTATACACTTTCTGTAATTGAACTTGAATGGTTAGGACAATTTTTAAAGGCAGTATAGTGGTTAAGCATTGCCTTTGAAGCCACGCTTTATGGGTTTAATTCCATTGTGCTATTTGCTTGTTGGGTATTGTATAATTTTGCTATGGTTTCCATAAGAGAATAGCACAGATTTGGTGGCACAAACAACAGAATTTTATTTTCATAACTCTGAAGGCTGGAAGTCCATGATCATGGTGCAGCGTTGGGTTCTAATGAGGCCTCTCCTCTTAGTTTGCCGATGGCCATCTTCTTGCTGTGCCCTCACACGGACTTCTTTTCTGTGCATGTGCATGCCTGGTGGGTCTTCCTCTTATTAGAAGGTCATAGGTCTTACTGGATTATAGCCTCACACTTCTGACCTCATTTAACCTTATTAACCTCCTTATAGACTCTATCTCCAAATATAGTCACATCAGGGGTTAGTGATTCAACACATGAATATTGGGAGGACACAATTTGATCCATAACAGGTATGGTTGGCCAAGTTACTCAATGTCTGCATATCGGAGTTATCTCATTTGTAAAATCAAGGTAATAACACTTTATCGGCTATGATGGGATTAAATGTGCTTTTATGCATAAAGCATTCAAGAACAGTGCCCAGCACATGGCAAGTATTCAATAGATAAGTAGTGTCACATTTAAAAATTAAAAGTTTACATGGGCATGGTACGAATTAATCATAATGCACTATAAAAAATAGCTTCCATAGCAGAATTTCTAAGTTTGATACAATATTAATTCTTATAATTATTAGGAGTAATTAGTATTAATGGAGAAGAAATAGAAACTTTAAGCAAGTAATCTAAAATCATATAATGAATTGACAGCATGATTAAGTGCAAATGTTTCAAGAAAAGTTATATTCTTTTAATTCCTTTGAAATTAAAATAACTGTCATAAAGAAGGCTAGTCATCATCTATAGTAAATATTTTTGCATTGTAATAGGTGGAAATATGGGTTTAAAAAATTTTTTAAATCACTTGGAAGATTTCACTTATTTCTGCTTTTTTAAACTGCTCCATCCACATAGAAAATAAACCTCCCAATACAACTAGCTCTAAAATGTTTAGTAGGATGTTTATGAATAAGAAAAATATGCCAGGCACAGTGGTTCATGCCTGTAATTCCAGCACTTTAGGAGACCAAGGCAGGTGGATCACCTGAGGACAGGAGTTCAAGACCAGCCTGACCAACATGGTGAAACTCCATCCCTACTAAAAATGGAAAATTAGCCGGGTATGGTGGCACATGCCTGTAATTCCAGCTACTCAGGAGGCCGAGGCAGGAGAATCGCTTGAACCTAGGAGATGGAGGTTGCAGTGAGCCAAGATTGCGCCACTGCACTCCAGCCTGGGCAACAAGAGTGAAACACCTTAAAAAAAAAAGAATAAGAAAAATAAGTGCCAAGATACTAAGAGCATCCATATTACCTCCTTATTGAAGTAAACGTAGTGGAAAATGAAGCAGCCCACAAGTGATACCTGAGCTGTATTTTGTGAGGAATGGTAGGCAAGGTAACGTTGAAAATGCAAAGGAGCAGATGATTAAGATAATATAGATATTCATGTAATATCCTTGAGTATAGCTGAAGGACGCCTAACTCAGCACGACAGGGAGAGATTAGGCAAGAATTCCAGCGTCATAGTGGTCATCTTGGAATAATGGAGAAATGGTATTGAGGTGAAGATGACTACAAGAGAGCTGGCAATAGAGGCAGTGGAAAGGGATAGCTTAGCCAAGCAGAGGTGTAGAAGACAGGCTTAAATGTGACAAAACTAAAGGCAGATAGAGTAGTAAAGACAGCTCTGATGATCCAGCCAGAATTAGGTAGTGGAGATAAAAGAAAAAGAACAGAAAAGGTTGAGAAACACTTAAGCATTAAAAGTATTAGAACTATGGATGGGTAGATATGGAACTGTGGGAAAGGAAAAGGATTAGACAGCAATTTAGGAAGAGGAGCAATTCAGAGGGAAGATGACACATTCAGATTTCAAAATATTAGGATCCATGTGATGATAAGTGGTTGACAGAAGGTTGAATATATAAATGCAGAGCATGGGGATTAAGGCAGGGTTGTACAGCAGTTGAAACAAGAGACTGGACAAGATCACCCACAGAGTATTAAAAATGATAAGTGGGTAGGGAGAAGAAAGGGATAAAGTGAGGTATAAAAATACAGTCAGATAGAAGAAATAATCCCTAGTATTAAGTAAATTGGTAATCATAGTAAACAATAACCTATTGTACATTTCAAAAGAGGTAGCAATGAATAATTACAATGTTTCCAGCATAAATAAAATATAAATGTTTAAGGTGATGGATATCCAAATTACCCTGATTTGGTTATTACACATTATGTGAATGTATCAAAATGTCACATGTACCACAAACACATTTAAATTTATCATGTATCAACAAAAAATATTTTGCCCAATGACTTAGAGACAGAAGCCTGGAAAACATCAATATTAAAGGAAAAACCACACAGATGAAACCCATGAAGGATCCAGAGGAGAGATGAAAACCAGAAAAAACCTGAATTACAGAAGATACATGTGCAGAGATTCTAACATAGGGGAGCCTTTGATAAAAGCCCACTGAATATGCCAAAAAGAAATTAATTTGTGATCTTAGAGATGTCAGTGTCTGTATGGTGAGGGAACTAGGAAGATGAACAGATTGTAGTGAATTCCTCTGAGTAGGAGATGAACGTCTAGAAATACCTTAGAATATTTCTCAGCTTATACAGGCAAGAAATAGTGTCTCACCTAAGGTAATATCTCTGTAGTGAAACACAGACAGAAGTGTTCAAAATAAATGATGTGCAGAGACTAGATGGAGAAGTCTGGCCCAGATAGGAGACTACAGTTTAAGCTAGGATTATCAGCCTAATGAAATGCTTTACTTGGGAGAAAACAGAATTTCAAATGGAGAGCTAGCCAATGAGAAAAGAAAATGCATCATTATTTCAAACAGAAAACGAAGGAACCACAAGCAGAAGTAGCAGTAAGGTTGACTTTTGATGTCATGTCCTGCAAATTACTCAGACAGGATTCCTTAAATACCCTAGACTAAGGGCAGGACAAGTTTCAGAGAATGAACTGGGCTTGAATGTGTCAGTAAAGATCAAGTTGCTCCAACAAAAGGAGAGGAGTGTGGGCACAGGGAGCTCGGGAAGCATAGGAAGAGATTGACAGGGGAAAACATGATTTTACAAGTTTAATCTGCATAGATATGCAAGATGGGCTTCACAGCTAAACTGTTAGGACACATGAAAGAGTCAGGGAAGTAAATTATCCAATGGAATAAGAAATGGACAAAGAAAGAAAGAATAGCATGTCAGAAGTCAAATACATGAGAGTTTCCATGCCTGGCACATAAGAATGTGGTAAAGTTTTATTGAATGAAGAAATGAATGAGTAAACAAATTAATGAAAAAATAATGAATGCGAAGACTGGTCACAGTTTCATTGTTTTACTTTATCTAAATTAAGATAGAAACACAGTATCCATGCTTCATCTAAAATTTCCACTTTTTAAAGTATGCATGGATTATCCCCCTCACCCCCAAACTTCTCTAGACAAGAGCTGACTTTATAAAAGAAAATAAAACGTTAATTAAATTTTATTTATTTGGAAAATTAAATAGAATTGGTGGAAGCCATTGATGAAAATCACTTACAAACATAAAGAATTAGTTTTCCTTTACTATTGTCCTACTTTTCAGTTTCCTCTCAGTAGGAAAGTTATTAATCTGTTGTGTTTTATTGTAGAGTCATAATTTTACATTTAATTATACATACAACCTGCCCTAAGCATACCCTTACTAAAGGGCATATCTTAATAAAGACGATACAACATGCCTCCATAACTTAGCAAGGTCAATCCATGAGAAGAATAAATAAAAACGTAATTTAGTAACTGCTAGAATAATCTGAGAAGATAGAAATGAAGATCATGTCTGGAGGACAAAATGATATTTAAAAAATAGAAAATGATGAAGTCACAAGGTAAATGATAAAAAGGGCTGGATTTGGAATCAGAAGACAAGGGTTCTTGTTCTGTGACTGACTTTGTAGTCTAGGACAAACCATTTAATGTGTCTTGCTTTGTTTTCCTCATCCACTATGCAGAAGTCATAGTGATCTTTTTAAAACATAAATCAAATCACATCACTTCCCTGCCTAAAATCCTCCAATAGTCTCTTCTTACAACTGGAATGAAATCTAACCCCTTCCTCGTGACCTTCAGCATTGTGAACATGAACGGAACCCTGCCTACCTCTTTAAACTCCTGTCTTTTCCTTTTTCCTTTCATTCACTGTTCCTAGATTGTTCTTCAACCCTGTGAAGCTCACATTTGCTGTTTGTCTGCCTGAAATACTGAGTCCTAGGTCCTCTTGTTGTTGACTATTTCTTGTTATTTAGGTGTCAGCTCAGATGCTACCTGCTCAGAGATGCCTTACTTTACTTTCTGTAGAAAAATAGCTACCTTACTCTCATCCATCAATCGCTTTCAAAGAATTGTAACTTATTTTTGTTAAACTAAGTATAGAAAATAATATCTTGTTTACTTTTTAAGTCTTTATATATTGTGTGTGTCCTCCTACCAGACATCTCCTTGCCTATCTTGTTCATCACTGAAATCTTTGACTCTGGCTAACAATTTATGCTTCACAAGAATTTGTAGATGAAAGGAGAAAAAAAGAAAAAAAAAAGGAGAGGAGAGAAGAGAAGAAAGGAAAGGAATGAAAGGGGAAGGAAAAAAGAGGAAGAAAGGGAGGGAGAAAACAAATAAATAAAATAGTTGGCAATAAAATGAGAAAAAAATATGAGAAATTATAATGGGAAAAAACCATCAAGGCATTGTTTAAATATCACTTCATGCTTGAATATATTTAAATACCATAAACTTGTTATGATTTAAAGGAACTCCAAAGACTATTGTTTTCATTTTCTTGATATTTCAGTGAAGCCTGCAAAATGTATATGTGGGGAAGTGAGAGTAGATGTGTGATTTAATTTTTGTGCTTTATTTGGGTGAAACTGGCGTATGAAGAAACATAAGAGACACCCTCAGAGCACAATCAAGATGTCAGCATTCACAAACCCATGTGCTACCCCTCTAAATTATACTCCTCCAGATGGCTTGGTTAATTTTGAAGTGGATAAAGCTAACAGTGCCAGATCACACCCAAGCAGTATAAAACTGTATAAGAACACAATAAAACAGTAATAAACAATAGATTATTTTAGTGGCATATGGCAGATACTGAGTCAGGCCAGCCTCAAATGTAATCTTTGGATTCTGTTTAAAAATCAGTGTCTGAGTTAGAGCAGTAGCATTCAAAGCACTCCTGTAAGCAGTAAGCAACTATTCTAAAGAAGAGAAAGGGAGGGTCAGATAAAGGAGAAAAGGAAAACACAATGGTCACTGGAGAAGAAAGATAAACAAGAAATAATAAGCAGTGCTTGCATGACAATCTACAAGGGGAAACATAAAATTCATGAAAGCATTCAACAGGAAGAGATGGCAACAAGTAGACCAATATGAAGGAAATTGATGTGGGAGCTCCCAGCAAGAAGGGGAGCAAATGAGAAAGAGGAAAATCCATATAAACAAAATAACAATTCCTCCCTTTTCTGAATATCTGGACATAAAATTTATTATCTTCCCTTAAAATGACAAAAATTGTATGTTGCATCATAAAAGTTGGAAATATATTGTTAAAACCTTAACTCTGCAATCCCTAAGTAAAAATTCCCTCTTCTGAACATGTCTTCACCCCTACACTAAACCCAACCATCTTCTCCTGGGAGAGGGATGCTTCAGAACAATGAGAGATCCGTTCAAATTGCTGAAATTAAAGCTTCCAAGTGAAGAGCCCAGGATATAGCCCCTTTTACCTAATTACATCCTATTCATACTATGTATTTCAACGTAAACAAGACTTCCTCCATACCAAGTGAGAGATTGTAAACCTAGACACTACATAAAAAAGTATTTTTTCCAGAAAAATACCTTTCAAGTGAGAGTTTTGTTAATGGATAGTTTCTTGATAACATGAGTGATCTGAACAAAGTTAATTATCCACATAATTAACTATATGTGGCTGAATAGGAAGTCCCAGCCTTCATTCCCACTCAGAAACACTAATTGCACACAAATGTACACACTAAACATTTTTACCTGAATTCCAGATTCCAATTAAGATGTTGTAGTATTCTAAGTGTGCACAAAGTAGGGAATAGTCAAATCGAGTTGAGTAAGAAGAGCAATTTCATTTACCTGTGTCAGCCTCTCCCCCAAGTTAGCACAGCTCAGTGCCAAGACAGAATGCCTCTTTCACATCTGTTACCTCTGGGAGAAAGGAATTGAGCATGCCTCCGACATTCCAGCTTTTCAGAGAGCTGCCCAAGAAACTGGTCTCTGACTTCCTTGATTGGTGTGCTAACAGAACTAGCATAATTTGAATGCCTGGGGGTCACTGAGGACAATGGAAAGCAGCAGGTGGCTTGATATGGTTGGCACAGCATGGCACAATTGGGTGAAGAAGTGCACAACTTAAGACTTCTTCCTTAGCAAGGAGGGATAAGAGTGGAGCATGTGTTGACACTCTGGCTCTTCAGAGGGCTGCCCAAGGGACTAATTTCTGTCTTGCCTCACTTGGAGCACTGACGGAACTAGCATAGTTTGGATGCCTTGGAGCCACTGAGAACAAAAGTTTAAAACAAAACAAAACAAAACAAAACAAAAACAGTAGGCAGTTTGCTATAGCCCCCATATCTCAGTAAAATCAAGAGAAGATGCACAACTCAAGGCTCCTCCTTCAACAGGGAGGGAGAAAGGAGCAGAGAATGAGTCTGTCATTCTAGCTTCTTGGAACACCAGCTTCTGAGAAACTGATATCTGTCTCACCTTACTCAGTGTACTGAGAGGAAGCTGGCATGCTCTGGATGTTTGCCAGCCACTGACAACAAAAGAGAGTGGGAAACTTGCAGTTGTAGAACCAGAGAACATGTGGTGCCACAGACAGATATCAGAAAAGATAATGAGTTCCTGAGGGGAAACAAAAAGCACAGTAAACCTCTCTGAGAAATTGCATGCACAGGCCCAGATACCACCAAAAAAGTTCCAGAGGATTCCAGAATCGCTTTCTGGGCTACTTAGTGGGGGTCTTATAACAAAGTCAGTCTGAAGACTGGGAGAAGTGACAGATCCCAATATAAAGCTACAAGGTGCATGAAAAACAAGGAAACACGGCTCAACCAAAGGAATAAACTAAATCTCCAGAAACTGGACCTACAAAGAGGTATGTGGACAACTTGAAAGAGAATTCAAAATAATTGTCATAAGGATGCCTAGTGAGCTCAAAGAAATAACAAATGAACAGAATAAAGCATCAAGAAAGATACAGAAAATATAAAAAAGAAGGTTTGGAGCTGAAAAAGAAAATTAACTGCAAAATTCACTGGAGAAGTTTAATGGCAGACTTGATATGCAGAAGAAAACATTAGGAAACTTGAATACGAGTCATGTGAAATTATCTGCTTGAGGCACAAAATGAAAAAAGAATGACAAAGAATAAAGAAAACCTAAGGGACATATGAGGCACCATCAAACGGACCAATATTTGCATTATTGTTGTTTCAGAGGGGAAGAGAGAGAGAACAGGGCAGAAACATTACTTAATAAAATAATGGCTGAAAATTTCCCAAATGTAAGGATGGAAATGAACATCTAGATTTGAGAAACTACATGCTCCAACTAAGATGAATTCAAGGAAACACATACCAAGCAACATCATAATCAAATTGTCAAAAGTCAAAGAAAAACAATTTTGAAAGCACCAGGAGAAAAGCAACTTGTTATGAACAAGAGACTATCACCAGATTTCTCAGAAGAAACATTCCAAGACAGAAGAGAAGTGGGATTATATATCAAAATGCTGACAGAAAAAAACACCCTGCCAATCACGAATACTGTATCCAGAAAACTATCCTTCAATAATTAAGGAAAAATACTTTCCCAGATAAAGAAAAGCTGAGGAAATATAAAAAGATGTAATTTGTGACATCAATAGCATAAAGTGTGGGGGAGGTGAGTAAAAGTTAAGCGTTTTTGTATAGAATTGAAGTTATCAGTGTAAAGTAGATTATTTTAACGATAACATGTTTTATGTAAGTTTTGAAAGTACCTATAGGAGATACTCAAAAGAAAATGAGAAATAAATCAAAACATACAACTACAAAAAAGTCAGAAAAAATTCAAAGTAAGACAGTGACAGCAACAGTGAGGCAAAAAGCTACAAGACAGCTAGAAAGTAATTTAAGAAATGGCAATAGTAAGTCTTTTCCTATCAATAATTACTTTAAATGTAAATAAATTTAACTCTCAATTAAAAGACTGATATAGTGGCTGAATGGATTTAAAGAAAACAGGACTCAACTATACGCTGTATACAAGAAATGCACTTTGGACTTTAAGACCGACACAGGCTGAAAGTGAAAGGATGGAAAAAATAATCCACACAAGTGGTAGTCAAAAAAGACAGCAAGAGTGGCCAAATTTATATCAGACAGAGTAGATTTTAAGTCAAGAACTGCCAAAAAGACAAAGAAGCACAAGGATATTATATAATGATATATGGGTCAATCTGCCAGGAATATGTAACAATTATAAATATACATGTGCCCATAATAACAGCATCCAAATATAGGAAGCAATCAATGAAAGAATTTAACATAGAAATAGACACCACACGATAACAGTAGGGAATTTCAATACACCACTCTCAATAATTGATAGAGCATCCAGACAGAAGATCAATAAGGAAATAAATAAATAAGAGGATTTGAACCAGACTATAGATCAAATGGAACTAACAGACATTTGCAGAACATTCCACCCTACAGCAGCAGAATACATATTCTTCTCAAGCATGCATGAAACATTCTCCAGAATAGATCACATGTTAAGTCACAAAACAAGCCTTAAGAAATTTAAGAAGATTGAAACTGTGCCAATTATATTTTCCAACAACAATGGAATGAAATGGAAAGCAAAGGAAAATAGGAAAGTTCTTAGGTATGTGGATATTAAACAACACACTGTTGAATAATCAATGAGTCAAAGAATAAATCAGAATGTAAATTTTAGAAAAATATTTTGAGACAAATAAAAATGAAAAGACAACATAACAAAATGTATAGGATGCACCATGACCAAGTCAGATTTATCCCTGGGTTACACAGATGGCCAACATACAAAAATAATCAATATGAGACACCACATTAACAGAATAAAGGATAAAAATTACATTATTATCTCAATATATGCAGAAAAAGCCTCTGAAACATTTAACACCCTTTCATGATAAAAACACTCAATAAACTAAGAATAGAAGAAAATTACCTCAACATAATACAGGTCACAGTGAATATCATATTATACAGTGAAAAACTAAAAGCTTTTCCTCTAAGATCAGGAATCAGTTAAGGATGCCCACTCTGACCACTTCCATTCAACATACTACTGGAAGTCCTAGCCAGAGAAATTAGGCAAGAAATATAATTAAAAGTTATCCAAATCAGAAAGAAAGAAAATTTCACTGTTTGCAGATAATATGATGCTATATGTAGAAAACCTTGACAATTACACACACACAGACACACACACATTCACAAATCATTAGAACTAATAAACCAATTACGCAAAGTTGCAGGATACAAAATCAACGCACAAAAATCAGTTGAATATATGTACACTACCAATGAACAATTGGAAACAAAAATGAAGAAGATAGTCCATTTACAACTGAATCAAAAAGAATAAAACTCTTAGTAATAATCTAAACTGAGAAGTATTATAAAATATGTAGACACTGAAATCTATAAAGGATTGCTAACCTCCCCCTCACCCACAAACAGGGGATGCAATGCCTTAAGCCAACCAGCCCACAATGTCAAGTTCATCATCCAGAACACCAACCCGGCAGTGGCTATTTCGATTCAGAGTGTCTTCTCGCTGAGGTGCCCATAATAGTCATTGACTGGGTTCAAATTGATGCCAATTCCTCAGTTATTCATGATGAGTTCATGGCTCACAAACTTAGATTAGTTCTCCTCATTAGTGATGACATTGTGGACAAGCTGCTATCCTCCCGGGACTTCCCATGTGAAGAGTTCTGTGAGTGCTTGGTGAAGTTCACCCTCGATGTGCAGTGCAATGAAGAGCAGACTTGACATGTCGCGTCTTGAGACCTCAACATGTCGCGTCTTGAGACCTCATCTCCAACAGCCCCCAGGTCATTCCAGTGAACCAAGATGATGACCCTAATGACTACGTGGAGCAGGATGACATTCTCATCATCAAGTTGAGAAAGGGCCAGGAGCTGAGACTTTGAGCCTATACGAAAAAATGCTTTAGCAAGGAGTATGTCAAGTTGAACCCTACTGCAGGGGTGACTTTTGAATACAATCCAGACAATGCCATGAGGCAGGCAGTGTACCCCAAACCCAAGGAGTGGCCCAAGAGTGAGCACTTGGAGCTGGATGAGGATGAGTCACAGGTGCCCTGTGACCCCAAGGGCAAGCCAGAAAGGTTTTACTACATCATGAATTCCTATGGCTCTCTGTGTCCTTAAACCATGTCCTCTTAGCTCTCACTGGATTGAAGAAGAAGCTGAGGGATTTAAAAACTCAATTAAGCCACGAGATCCAGAGTGACATGCTAACTATAAACTAGCTGCAGCTTGCTGCTTCAGCAAGAATGGGGATTCAAGGTAGCAGCTAGATTTGGGGGGTGTCTCTTGAGACTCTTCTAGCTTTTGGAAATCTAGTCTACTGTTGCTTGAGCTTCTTGGCAGGTCATCAGTACCAACTAGAAGCAGGAAATAGACTACTAGGGATGCCAGCGGCTTTTAAGCGGGACAGTTTTTAACTGGCCCTAACTGCTAATTGCCATCAGTGCTCCACAGATCCCAAAACATCCCTGTTAGCCTGTTTCCTAATGCAGCTGTAGGGGAGCCAATCGGACTTCTCTCCTAGTTAGTTCAGCTCTTTACTTTAAATGCTTTCTATCCAAAAGGAATACTTTCAATTGTACCTTAGATTTCTGGTTTTAGGATTGAATGTCACAGCCTTCATTCAAAGGGCCTATAAACTCTTCCAGTTCTTTCCCCAGGGCTGGCCTACTAGCACTTCAAATTCCCAGGTGTCTTTAATTTGAGAACTAACCTTCTGGGAATAACATCAGACCCTGGCTGTGCCCTCCCCACTATGTAAACACAATATTTCACTCCCTACCCAGCAATTACAAACCCCTTCACCACCAATACCTGATTATTTAGTTTGTTAATAAGTTGGTGATGGTGGTAGTGGTGGCAGCGGCCAGCAGGAGCAAGGGCCCCTCCCACATGCACAGAAGTATTTCATTTCTCCTAAATGAAGGCTCTGACCCTGACCTCTTAACACTGTCTCCAGGGAGGAACATGCACAAAGCAGTTAATTAGGCAACCTGGAAAAAACACAGAAAGAAAGAGATATTTATTGATTAACAGAAGTTGTCTTTTTAAAAGTGTTTATTTTTGGTAATGAAGAACACAACATAATCTCAAAAACATTAAAAAAGAAAATAAAAAGAAAAGAAGACACAAATAAATGGAAAGACTTCCCATGTTCATGGATTAGAAGACATTGTTCAAATGTCCATACCATCCAAAGTACACATTTAATGCAATCTCTATTAAAGTCCTAGTGACATTTTTTGCAGAAATTGACAGAACAATTCCAAAAATTGTACAGAAGTACAAAGGACCCCAAAGTAGCCTAAACAATCTTGAGAAAAAGAGCAAAACTGGAGGCCTCAAACTTTGTAACTTTAAAACATATTACAAAGCTACAGTCATCAGAAGACCATGGTACCACAATAAAGATAGACATACCGGCTAATGGAACAATACTGAGAGTTCAGAAATAAACCCACACATATACAGTCAAATGATCTTTGACAGGATGCCAAGACAACACAATGAGAAAAGGATAGTATCAAAAACTTGGTGCTGGACAAACCAGATATTCACATACAAAAGAATAAAATTGGATCCTTATTTTATACCATACACAAAAATCAACTCAAAGTAGATTAAAGACTTAAACATAAGACATGAATTTATAAAACTCCAAAAAGGCAACATAGGGTAAAATCTTCATAACATTCATCTTGGCAATTAATTCTTGGATATGACACCAAAAGCACAAGTAACAAAAGCAAAAATAGACAAATGGATTTACATAAAACAAAAAAGCCAGAAACTAAAAATCTTCTGCATAGTAAAGGAAATAATCAACCGAGTACAAAGGCAACCTACAGAATGAGAGAAAATATTTGTAAACCATATATCTGGCAGGGGGTTAATATAAAAATATACAAGAAACTCAATAGCAGAAAATAAAAATAAAAATAACTATCTTCAAAGAAGAGATACAAATGATCAACAGGAATATGAAAATACATTTATCACTAATCATTAGAGAAATGCAAATCAAAGCCACACTGAGGTATCATCTCATACTCCTTATGATGGTCATTATAAAAAATTAAAAATTAAAAAAATAAAATAAAGTGTTGGCAAGTAGGTGGACAAATTTGAACCTTGTGCACTATTGGTGAGAATATAAAATGATGTTGCCACTATACCAAAAAAAAGCATAGAGATTCATAGAAAAATTAAAAATAAAAACTACCATTTGATCCGGCAATCCCACTTCTGGGCATTTATCCAAAAGAGCTGAAATTAGGACATGGAAGATATCTGCCCTTCCATGTTCATTGCAGCATTATTCACAATAGATAAGAATTAGAAACAGCTGGCCGGGCACGGTGGCTCACACCTGTAATCCCAGCACTTTGGGAGGCCAAAGCGGGCGGATCACGAGGTCAGGAGATTGAAACCATCCTGGCTAACATGGTGAAACCCCGTCTCTACTGAAAAAACAAACAAACAAAAAAATTAGCCAGGCGTGGTGGTAGGCTCCTGTAATCCCAGCTACTCTGGAGGCAGAGGCAGGAGAATGGCGTGAACCCAGGACGGGGAGCTTGCAGTGAGCTGAGATTGTGCCACTGCACTTCAGCCTGGGGAACAGAGCGAGACTCCATCTCAAAAAAAAAGAAAAGAAAAAAGAAAAGACTTAGAAACAACCTAAAAGTTTATCAGCAATATGTATGGATAAAGAACATGTAGTATATATTTATACGATAGAATATTATTCAGCCATAAAAAGAAGAAAATTCTGTTACGCAGATATACCTTGAGGACATTATGCTAACTGAAATATGCCAGTACAAGAAAGACAAATACTACATGATTCCACTATATGAAGTACCTAAAATAGTCAAACTCTTGGAAATATAAAGTAAAATTATGGTTTCTAGATGCTAGGAAGAGGGATAAATGGGAAAATTGCTGTTCCGTGAGCATAAAGTTTTAATCATACAAGAGGGAAAATTTTCACAGATCTGCTCTACAACATTATGCTTATAGTTAACAATGCTGTACCATACATCCAAAATTTAAGAGGAAAGATCTTATGTGTTTTTCACCACAATAAAAAAAATCTGTAACATTCACAGAAAAAAAATATATATATATATTTTTTACTTTATTTGTACCTATGATAGAACCTTTTGATCTCCAGGTCAAAGGCAAAAAGTAATCATTCCAAATTAAATTATCTTGGTTAATATGGCTGTTTAGCATAGGGGATGTTGATCATCACACTCCAACTGAAAAATAAAGACGTTCTAATCTCAATATCCTGGCCTCTAATAAGAATATAAAATTATAAATGCAAACTTTCAACTCCCAAGTGAAGCATGAAATTCCAGAGCCACTGTATACTGAGAGTGGGAAAAGTGTACGCTTATAGGTAAGATTCATTTTTTTTTTTTATCTCCCTGGAGGAACAGCATCTTTCCTCAAAGAGAGAGCCATCCCAGTGTAAACCATAATACAATGACAATCAAAGGGACATCCACAGATAACGATGTTCATTACATTGCCTATAATTGCTTTAGCCTAAAGGACAGCAGCCCAAAAGTATAGATCCATGGCAGATCATTGTATTTAAGCAGTCAAATATGTATCCTCCACATTTTAAAATATAGCCACTGGCCCCGAAAATGTGAGTTCTACTGTCCACTTTTCTCACACTGCCTTCTACGCGGTATAAAACCTTTCATCTTGACATAATTAGAAGAATCTTCCAACCAAGTAAAACTATGACTTGCTCACATCCCTACTTTTCCCACACGACCATGGCAAAATCAGATATTGTCAAATAACTGGAGGACCCCAATTCACCATAGACTTTTCATAAAATGGTTAAGAAGTAGGAGCCTAGGGTTCATGGAGGAAATCTGGGAAGAACTCATGCTTAGGCTAATAAAAAATGTAGTTCATTCATTCATCTCCATGAAGACAGGAAAACTATGCCATCCTGATCTTCACTATGTCAATGGTCTGTAAGTGCTCAGTAAAAATTCTTCAAATGAAGCAATGTCCAAAGTTGTCTGGATTCAGTCTGGAAAAGAGTAATTAAGCTTTTGCTTTTGCTTAATATACATGCCTTGACGGTATATTAAAATGCTTAATCAAACAACTTTTTTATGGTCTCAGAAATCCTCGTGATATTTAACATTATGAAATCTACATATTCAGAGCCACCTCTAGTCTATAAAATTAAAGTATTTACATATAATTTATCCACTTATATTTTCTTCATAAAAGGCATTATTTAAGATATAGCAACTAAATCAGAGAATTCCGGACAATTGCTTTTATTCATAATTTTATCCAAATGATGAAGTTCATAATTACAGAATGGTATAGTTATTAATATATTAAGGTAGACCTTAAAAGTTCACAGCAAAAGAGTAACACAGTGTCAGAGACTGTGCAATATACCAAATAGGATATTGACTTTACTCTGCATAATGTGCAAACAAATTTACATTTATGTCTTAAACTTAACCCCGACCTTATAAGTGACTGAATGCATCCAGTGGCTTATTTTCTGTAAATCAGTAAGTAACCTCAAATGAATGCATCAATTTTCACAATGCATGCATTGCTAGTATCATCTAATATTTTTATTTCAAGTAAATAACCATATTATTCATGCCAGTAGCTGGTACAAACCTTTACCATTCCTCTTAAATCACTTAGCTGGACTCACCCACTCATTTTTAACAGATGGCCAAGCCTCCTACCTCACAGAGAAAATAGCAGCCATCAGTCACAAACCGCACCTCTTGTATTATCTGCATGTTCCCCAGCTTTTCCTCCTTCCCTTCTGTCCCAGAGGATGTCTTGCCTCTCTTCCAAAGATAACACTTTAATCTGTACTCCTGATTTCATCTTCTTCCTTTCTTCCTCTCTATATTTATTGAGTGCCTTCTGATGCCAGAATATTCTAAGCCTGGGAACACAGTGTGAAATAAGACGCAAAGCCCCTCTCCTCGTGGACTTCGCATTCTATTATGTGTCCTCCAAGGCCTTTTCAATATTCACCATCGTTTTTTGAATCTTCACTGTATCCTCTGTCATGGCTATTCTCTTTTAGCTTACAAACCTGTTTAACTTGTCCTCATCCTTAAAATGAATCTGCTTATTTTGCTGACCTTGAAGGCCTGTATCTCCTTCCCTTACTGCTGCACTTCTAGAATCAGCTGCAGTTTCTGTTTCTACTTTCACTTCCCTTTTTCGCTCCTCAGTGCACAGCTATCTATTTTTCTTTTGTTCTCTGTACTCCAGTGAAACATTTATCCTTAGCCTTTGACACAGTCTTCCTTCCCTTGAATCCTCACGAATCCTAGGACAGAATATAGTTTATTCTCTTGGCTACACTTGCTGCTATTGCTTCATTCTCTGCCTGCAACCTTACTGTTTGACTCCAAGATTTCTTCTTTGGCCTTCTTTTTTCATGCTGCCCATTCTTCCTGAATCATCCTACCCACACCCATGGTTTCAATGACTACCTATGTGCTAACAACTCCAAAATTCTGTTTTCAGACCCTTCTGAATTCCTTATCTATATTTTCAAGTATCCAAAGGCATTCTCATTTAAATAGCCGTATCATGTGCTAAAGATGTGGTACATATTGCCACAGAGAAACACAGAGAAAATATTACTAGCTGTGGTTATAGAAAAGCTCCAAAATCTCCGCGGCTGAATAACATATGAGTGTTTTGTTGGTGGTGGTAGTGGCGTTGGTTTTGTTTTTGCTCATGTAATGTCTAGTTGGAGGTGGTGTTGCAGCAGTGTGGTGTGGAGGGTAAAGGTGGTCCTGGGACCCAAGTTCATGAAGAATCTCCCTTTTATTATGTGGCGTGCCAGGTTATTCAAGAAAGTTTTATCCAGCGGGTGGATGGGAAAAGAGTTTGGAAGGGGTGGAAGATTTTATGTGACAGTTTTGGAACTGATATATTTTCACCCACATTCCACTGAATGGAATTCAGTGACATGGTCCCACCTAGATGCAAAGCGGTTGGAAATGATAGTCCTTGTCTGGGCAGCCACTTCCTATCATCCTCTATATTATGCAAGAGGAACAAACATTTAGTAGTTGGTTAAAAGTGTTTGCTACAGAAATCCATGGGTGAACTTTCTAGACAGAATTTTGTCTCTGATCAGTTGAATAAGGATTGCGAAGAGTGAAAGTGGAGATGAACAGACTGATTTTTTTCTGGAAGCACAATGCTAGTGTTTAGGTGCTCATTTAATGTTCTTAGAACAAAAACTTGGCTGTTAAGGAACGTATAAAGCTCAGGAAGCAACTGATTTTTCTACTAGACTTCTATTTTTATTTCCTTTAATCTAAAGTTCATACAATTTGAATGTCAGAGTGTCATATGTTGCTGGATATAGTTTGAATGTTTGTCCCCTCCAAATCTCATGTTAAAATGTAATCCCTATTGTTTGAGGTGGGACCCCATGGGAGGTGTTTGGGTCATGGTGGCAGGTGCCTCATGAATGGCTTGGTGCCATCCCCATGGTAATGAGTGAGTTCTTGCTCTGGTAGTTCATGCAACAGCTGGTTGTTTAAAAGAGTGTGGCACCTCCCTCCTCACACCATGTGATAGGCCCTCTCCCTCTTTGCCTTCCATCATGATTGTAAACTCCCTGAAACCCTCAGCAGAAGTAGATGCTGGCACCATTCTTCTTGTACAGCCTGTAGAAACATGTACCAATTAAACCTCTTTTCTTAGTAAATTACCCAGTCTCAGGTATCTTCATAGGAACATAAAAACAATGCTAGCACATTATTCTCCTGCATTCCTTAGTTTTTTCCTCTTTAAATATATAGTTATTTTTCTAATAGTAAAAGTATAGATTAATCTTTCCAAAACTCAGTTAATCATTTCATTCACTGAGTTAAAACATTCAATAACATCCCCAATGATTCCAAGAGGAAGTGCAAATACATAAGAGGTCATGAAAGCCAGTATAATGGGACTCCAGCCAACCTTACCTGCCTTTCACTGAGCTTTACTGTCTGCTATCATTTCTGTACCACTTTAGCCCCCATAAGGTCTATTTTCCATTGCCAGAAAGCAGATGGCAACAAAGAAAATGCTGGGAGTACTCTTCCCCATGTGGTTTTTGTTTAGAGTCACCATTGAGAAGCATCACACAAGACTTGGAAAGCAAATGCTTCCAAATCTAAATTCCAAAGACTGGGAGGGCATTATTCCCCAGATATTGTGAGCAGACACATGGGTGGTCATGAGATTTGAAGTACATTATGAATGAACACTTGAAAATCACCTCAATAAATATTCTGCAGTGAGATAGTCTTTATCTCCCCGAAAGCCATCCAATGAGAATAAACTTCTAATTCCCTGCATTAAACATTTCAAACTTGCAATACATAGAGTAGCTGAGATTTCTTTGAACAAATCTTGACATATAATATGTCCATCATTATGCCATAATGTTCTCAAGTGGATACACACACACCACACACACACACATATACATATATAAAAACCAAAATTCTTAACCACTACCAAAATCCAATTCATTGTTTTGATACATGCTTTTCTGTGTGGCATGCCCTTTTCCTGACATTTCTGTCTGACAAAAGTCCTGTTCATCTTTCAAATTCAAATACCACCATCTAACTGAGTCCTTCCGCAATTCCCCCAATTATAGACACATGCTCCTTGGGGAGCCCATAACATCTTGTTCATACCACTTACATGGTATTTATAACATCATTTATATGCCCTCACCTTGTAGAAAGAAATTATGTTTCATTACACTCTGTGGCCTTAGTTCTTAGTACACACACTGTTGTATAGTAAACATTCAATAATGTGTTGGATAAATGATCCATTTTGAAACAAAATGTCATTAATGTAGATGAACATTTTCTTCACAGCATACTCTGAAAATTGGGAGAGTAAACCTACATGCTGGGCGTATATTTGAGACTCACTGAAGCATTCCAGGAACCATTCCCTCTCTCCGGTAGGACTCAAGCATGAAGGGACAGATAAATGAGCAATGGGAAGACACACGCAATCTTCCACCTCTCCCTCATCTTTCTCCTCTCAATCTCTTATCACTTACAAAATCAGTTACTTCATTTATTGGCCTACTGGGAGTAGGTTTTATACCAATCCCTGACTCCGGTATCCACCATTACACGCTTTTTCCTCCTGAAGACCTACTGTACAGAAAAGGGCTCCTCCATGTTGTCACATTAATGGTTCTATGTGTCTGACCTTCCTGTAGGAGGTGCCTCAGTTGCCCAGACAAGTGGCGCCACCTGCCTGGGTGCAGGGGAACATGCTCCTGCTGCATTGCGAGGCAGGAGCAGCACCGCCAGGCGCTGAGACCCAACTGCGACGTCAATTTTCCTTCATTAACATGGAGTCAAAATGGCTCCACTTTTTAAAATGGTTCCTTTATAATTAAAAAAGGAGCCATTTTTTAATTAAATAAAAAAGATGCCAGCTTCTGTGTTTCACCCTATCCCAGGAATTTTCAGTCCGTGACTTAAGGCAACGACAGAGAAAAAATAAATAATAATTTGATTAGCCCTTTTGCTTGGATTTTAATTTCCAGAAGCTTTGTTCAGGTCAAACAGCATTCAACAAACTCACAACCACATAGCCCATCGACTCATGCTGCAAATATGACATTGATTGGGCAGTCAAATTACTAGGCTTTTTCTGGGGGCTACAGTAGACTGATAAAATAAGCATGCTCCTTGCCCTCTTAGAGCTTACAGTCTCGGGAGGAAGTAAAGGAGAAAATAAATAAAAAGAAATGTTCAATATAGTATAAGGTAAGAAGTAAGTTCTATAAAGTAAAATAGAGCAGAGCCACAGCATACAGAGGGTGGGAAGGGGCAGATGGAGCACACTCTTTTAGATGGTGTGGGCAAACGTCTCCAATATAATGAGGAGCCTTCTGTACTAGACCTGAGTAAAGGAAATAAGCCATGGAAATGGAAAGATCTATGGGAAGAGCATTCCAAACAAAAAAGCATAGAAAGATTCTGAGGCCTGGAGTGTCTAAAGAACAGCAAGAAGGGCTGATGTGGCTTCAACTGAGTAGGGGGAGACAAGCTGGAGAGGCGGGCAGGGGCTAGTTCTGTGAGAGTCTTGCAACAGGAATCGAAACTTCCACGTATGTCTAAATTATTGTGACACTTGTGACAAGACTTTAATTAGGGCCATGCTCAATGTTCCTTATTCCTCTTGAGGAGTGAAAATAAATTAGGCAATCTAGAATAAGTAAAACCAAGGAAGTTATTTCTGTTGCCAATTGTCCCGTTATTTGTCATGCTACCTATTTTCTAAAAGAAATTACCTTACTAAAGCATCTCATTTATTTACACCCAAAGGGCTTTGCATAAACTGAAATTAAATCGGTGTGAGGGCTTTTACAAAGTTGGGGGAAATTACTTCTCAGCCTGAAAGTAGTAAGGGAGATTTTGCCAATGACCTGATGAAATCTTTTTAACTTCCTAGAGATGCAATTATGTTTTCAGATCTTTCCAAATAAATCTTAGAGATGATCTATTGTTTTAGATATGAGAACACTGTTATTTCTGCAAAAATTGTCCAGGTCATTAGCGGCTGATTCATTCACATTTCTTCAGTAGCTCAGTATGTAGAGTGGGCCTTGAACCTGATACAACCAGACTTACAATCTATTCTCAAACTTTCTACCACTCTGAACCTCAGTTTTACAAATTAATTGATAATAGAATCAAATATAGATCCCTGGTCTAGTGCCTGACACATCACATAAACTTTAAAGTAGTGTTTCCGTGTCCTTAGCCAGTGGTATTTCATGAAGCTTGTGGACAAGAACATGGCTGTACTTACTTCCCTGTAAAATAGTCTCCAATGCCATAGCATATTTTGTCCCCTCCATTCACTTTTGCCTTTCAATTACCATGTTTCTTAGAGGCTAAGTCAGTTTCAGAGCCCTCCTTTCTCCCCAAATATAAAAACCTTCAAACTGGAATGGGCCTCTGAGGTGACTAGGAACTGTGTCACATCATATGCACAACAAACAAATAGATTGCAAACCTATTCGACAGGACTTTAAACACATATGCTGAGCTTCTCTATTTCATCTCACAGACCTGCGTTTTGATTTGGAAGACATTTCAACACATGTAAATTCACTCCCATTGATGAGTCAGACACTTAACCTCAGAATATGGTGTATGAATGCTGTCTGCTTCGAGGATCTATAGCAGCAATGTATTACTTGAAGAAAGAAAATATATAGTAGAACCTAGCACACATTTGTTTCTGACTTCTTTCTGTAATGGAGTTTTCAACTTCTAAGCTCCTGAGGAGACACTGTTGACAAAATACACACACACACACACACACACACACACACACACAAGTACATGCATGCACTCACACGTGCACACACACACATACAAGCACATGCATGCACTCACACGTGCACACACACACACAAGCACATGCATGCCCTCACATGCGCAGACACACACACACACGCACATGCATGCCCTCAAACGTGCAGACACACACACATGCGCACATGCATGCACTCACACGTGCACACACACATGCTCCAACTTGCTGTGTGTATGTAAGGGAGCATTTTGCGGATTATTCCAGGATCTGTAAATCATTAGGATCAGAGGCAAACCCAGAGTTTACTGATTGGCAGTTTTGTTCACTTGCTTCCAATGCATTGTCACTTCTATATAAAAAGATCTACCCCGCACAGTGGCTTACGCCATAATCCCAGTACTTTGGGAAACCAAGGAGGGTGGGTCACCTGAGGTCAGGAGTTCGAGATCAGCCTGACCAACACGGTGAAACCCCGTCTCTACCAAAAATACAAAAATTAGGCGTGATGGTGGATGCCTGTAATTCCAGGTACCTGGGAGGCTGAGGGAGGAGAATCCGGGAGGTGGAGGTTGCAGTGAGCCAAGACTGCGCCACTGCACTCCAGCCTGAGCAACAGAGCGAGACTTCATCTCAAAAAAACAAAACAAAACAAAACAAAATAATCTATCCTACACAGGATACAGACCTGTCTGCCTATTCTGTAATGAACTGTCCCAGACAATGAAGCCTGAGACAAGCCCATAGCTGGGTTTTATACTAACATAAGGCATCATTCCTACATCTATTCTTGCCACAAATGGTTTATGTATCATTGTCGGTTTATTAAAACTCAACTCAAAACACATGTATAAAATTTAAGTAGTAAAATTGCACATAGATCCTGGACTTCCTTAACAATTTCAATATGTGAAACACATTTGCCTTCATCCATGGCCTTTGGTGCTTTTTTCTTCTGAACAGGCATGGTCAGGACATTGGGGCGGACTTACCTGAGAGTCAGATTTCCTGAACTTTAAAGGACACTGAAGAATCTGGGACGTGATTAGGTTTATATTTTCCTACTTTTCCCGACTGGGCTCTGAGAAGCTAGTAGCTGGGTTGGAGCCATATTGAGGAAAACAGATCAGAGAAGAGAATTGGAAAGCCACTGTAACACCGGGAAAAGGCAAAGTAACCCTTTTCAATATTGTCACCTTTTCCTTTGTCTTTGATCAGAGTTCTTTCCTTCTACCCCTGAATTTTCCATTTGGTTTCTATGCTCCCCATATACCAAAACCCACACCTAGTGCATGTTATATATAGTCTTGCCATATTGTTTGTCCTTTCAGCTTCGACAAATTGGACAGAGAATGGTTTTTAAATGTTCCCATTTACAGATTCCAGTTTTTACCTTTACTATTTTGAAATATGGAAAGCATTTTATCAGTGTCATCTTCATTAGAATTAGTGATCATTACCATTCATAAAAATGTCGTAATATGAGACAAATAAATGTCATCTGCAAGAAATAATATTCTAATTTGCTGAAAATTCCCTAGCGTCACTGTAAAGAATCTTTTGGTAAATCCTCCGGCATGAGAAGGAAATAACCAACATTTCAGAATGGAAATTATGCAGTGTGGGCAATTATACCACGGGCAAAAGTACTTTACCATACTCTGAAGGAAAGTTTTAACAAAAATATCTTTAGAATATCTGGTTTGCTATATGAAGACTGAGATGTGTTAGGTTGATGCAAAATTAATTGCGGTTTTTGCCATTGAAAGGAATGGCAAAAACCACAATTAATTTTGCACCAACCTAATAAATCAGATTCAAAAAAACCTTTTTGGAAACATTACTTCCAGTGACAACATTTGAATGTTAACAATTTGCTTTCTTCTTTGGATCTCCCTTCTTACCCTTCCTTATATTGTCTTATGTTTAATTTTCATAGGTCATTATTTAGTTAAAGCAAAAAAAATGAGGGATTAAAAACAAACTCATCTTTGCCTGGTACCTAGAAGGAAATGCCCTAAATATCATTAATAATAAGCTCCCTTCTTTCCATGTCACGTTTTTTCCCTCAGGTTTCTTCTATTGTGTGAACATTCTGTGATGGGGTAAGTGTAAAATAATTACAGCCACACATATGTTGCAGGTATCACCCAAAACACAAAGCAACACATTGTGTTTTTTCGTAAGTGGAGAAATAGAAATAAAATAGCAGTTTCCAAAATGTGAGCCCTAGATCGGTAGTAACAATACCACTAGGAACTTGTTAATAATGCAAATTATTAAGGATCTATCTCACAGATACTGAATCAGAGATTCAGAAGCGCAGCCCAGCAGTCTGAAGTTTAAACAAGCTCTCCCGGTGATTTTCATCTACTCTAAAGTTTGAGGATCAGTGACATAAAGGTGGATTTTCTAACTAGGATAAATGAATTGTCTCTACCCGTGTCCATACCTGAAGACCTTTAAGGAGCCCTGCGTCATGACCAACGACAAAATAACAAACTGGTTACACAGGAATCCCAGAGTTAACTGTGGAAATTGCCTATTAGTATTGAGAAGATTGAAATGGGACTGGGTATGTAGCTTATAGAGGAAAAATGAAGACTTTAGCGTAAAAAATAAAAATGCAAAGACTGGTGCATCTATGCAAGTCACAATGTAACTATTTTCATGCTATTATACGTTCATAACTATTAGAAATGAAACAAAAATTCATTTAAGTAAACTAAAAGAATGTCACCTGAGGATGTGTGGTAGGCAGAATTCTGGCCCCTGTAACCTTTGTCCTCAGTTACTCCCAGGAATATTTTAAATTGCATGGCAAAGGGGACTTTGAAGATATAATTAAAGTAACTCATCAGCTGACTTTAAAATAAGAAAGATTATCCAGGTGGACCTAGTCTAACCACATGAGTACTTAGAATCACAGGTTTTTCTCTGGCTGGTAGCAGAAGGACAAGTAATGTTCAAAGCATAAGAAGGATTTGACCTCCTACTTTGGGCTTAAAAATTAAGGGGGCCATGTGTGAAGGAAATAGAGACTCTAATATAAAACTGGATTCTGAAAACTACCAGTGAGTTTGGAAGCAGATTCTTCCCCAGACCCTCTAGATAAGAAGCCCCCAGCCTCACTTACACCTTGATTTCAGCCTTTGTAAAGTGCTGATCTGAGAGGACCTAGCTGAGCCATGCTGTACTTGGACTCTGATTCATGGACTGTAAGATAAGGAATGGGTATTGTTTTAAGCTGCCAAATTTGCGGTAATTTGTTACAGCAGCAACAGTAAACAAATACTGGGTGTTAATTTTAAATGCTGTTACAGTCATCCCACTTTGAAACGAGCCTGCTGCCTTTGACAGCAAAAGAACCAATTGGTAATTTAACATTCAGAACACAAGGTCTTCACCAGTTTTTGTAACATCCAGAATGTCTGGATGATCCTTTTGGCTTCTACCTACAAGCACTCCTTCAGTACATTTGTCTTGAGGGCACACTCACTTTTCTTGTAGGCTAAGACAGCAAGATCTAATATTTACATAACCTCTGGAAACTAGAAAGAAGTACCTGTCTCTTTCTTTTGTGCTCCTGCCTCAGAAGGATCTTTCTATGTAAAGGCAACTTAGCTCACAGGGTGCAGAGAAAAACCACAAGATAGCTCCACTGCCACAGCTTGGCAGACTGTAATACGTGACATATTGTCAGACCTCAGCACTTACAGGAAAACGGAGCCTTTCAAATGTGAGTTCAGTCCAGGAATTTTTCATTTTGCAGACAAAGATTGTACATTTAACTCTTTTTATGTAAGGGAAGGATGAAAGGGACTCATGAGTTTATGAACGCTATCCACATAGTAGAGCCCCCAGTTTCTTAGAGAAGTTATGCTGACAAGGAGACCTGGAGCAAAGGGGACAGGTGATATATTAGTTTTTTAGCACTGCCATAATGAAGTACTGGAGACTGGATGGCTTCAGCGACAGAAATGTATTTCTCACAGTTCTAGAGCCTAGACATTTACACTCAAACTCCCTGCAGGATTGGCTTCTTCTGAAGGCCCCTCTCCTTGGCTTGCAGATGGCAGTCTTCTTCTGGTGTCTTCACCTGGTCTTCTGGGTATGTCTGTGTCCTAATCGCCTCTTCTTATTAGAACACCAGTCGTATTGGATTAGGGTCCACCTCCAATGACCTCGTTTGACATTAATTACCTCTTTAAGATTGCTATCTCTACATACAGTCACATTCTGAAGTGCTAGGGTAAAGACTTCAAGATCTGAATTTTGGAGGAACATGATTCAGTCCATAACAGGTGAAGTCCAGTTGCTTCAGGAGTATAACTTCATCTATTCATGACCGCCAGTGACCCTCCCAGGCAATGCATCAGAAACTTTCCCACCGCTGTCAAGGAACCCTAGAAGAGGTTTATCTTCCATATATGACCAAAGAGGATAATGGGTGTTTTTGCAAAAGTTAGGTGGTGAAAAGTAATACAGCCAAGATAAAGCAAAGTCTCCTGATACAAAACCCAGTGGCTTTTCTATTGCCGTGTACCATTAGTCCTGATTTACAACAGAAAACTCCTCAAGAAGTCGTATGCAGTCTGTCTTTATCAGAGTTAGGATATTCCATTAAATTAGAAAATCATTCACATTTATCCACCTAACTGTTTACCTCTTTGCATTCTCTCCATGCTTCCTGAAGTATCCATAGAATAGAGATGATAATTGTGGCTTAATTCCATGTATTTCTTTCACAGAACATAAAAGCTAATTAAGATAAACCTCGACATTTATTGAGTCAAAATGTTACAGATACTGTGCTGAGTGGTTTACACACATTATCTCAAGAAACTCACAATAACTGTATGAGCTAAATACTATGGTTACTCCAATGTTACAGAAAAGAGAACTGATGCCTAAAAAGATTCAATATCTTACCAATGCCAAATAACCAGTATGTAGTGGAGCCAGGTCTACCAAAGACTATGCCAGCTGCCTCTCTGATAGTGATTGTCTTCCAAATACAGTAGGCAAAACCTCTGTCATAGAATGCAGAAAGGTGACCTCATCATTCATGAGTTCCCATATACGATGAACAAATATGCTGGCAAAATTCACTACAATTTTTGTATTATTATATAATATAAAGACAGGTCATCAACTTATCATTACAAAGGTTGTTTCTGTATGTGAAATATATCATGGGCTTCTAAGGGTGTGAAGCCTCTGTAACATACCAGAGTATAGAATTCTCTGTTTTTCAAAAAGCATCACCTTCATATATTAAAATGAAATTAATAGTAGAACATAACCTTCAGACAAATGACCATGTACTCTGGAATCCAGGTCCAAATCACTAACGTAATGGCTGTAGCTACCTACTTCTAAGAAAGTAGGAAAAAGTTATGGGCATTTTCAAGATGAAAACATTAGTATCAAGTACTGCTTTTGCGAGGACAAAGAGACCTATCTCTTATCCTGAAAGCAAACCTAGACCAATTCTTTTTCAGGAACAAAAATTAAGCCATAACACACTAGTAAACTTCTTGCTAGGAAAAAACAATTAATATTCGAATAACACATACATTCCTATTGATCTACTTCAAGTAAACTATTACCACTTTCTAGTAATATATATTTTTTATTTATCTAGTAGGCTGTGGAGAGCAGCTTCTGTGTTTTCTCATCAAGCCTTAAGTTGAAACACCATGTCTGCAAATTCAGCGCCAAGACTAGGACTCTAGCTTCATTGAAAACCGGGAGGTCGGCTGGAAGCACCTCAGCATTTATCCTCATCCTAAACTCCGGAGAGGCACAGCGCCCTCTGCTGGTTAAAACCCTGGGGCTGCAGCACAAATATCCTTCCAAGAAATGAAATAAAGATTTCATATAACCATGTGCTGCAAAATTTTTTCACCAGCAGATTTGCACTCAAATAAATGTTAAAAGAATTTATTTTGGCACAGAAAAACTATACTAGATAAAAAATTGAATCTACACAAAGGAATGAAGAGCACCAAAATTGGTAAATACATGAATAAATATAGAATGAGGTTGTCTTCGTTTTTAAGTTTCTTAAAAGATAATTGGCTCTCTGCTCCTTTCTGTTCCACAAACAGCCATGTGTTCTTGTAAAGTGCCAGACACATACCTAAGACATAATGGTAAAGGTCCAAGTCACCAGATACGTCCACATTGGTCACCTGGACTCTAGGGTGGCTTTAAAACTTCAACAAAGAGGAGACTGTCATCATCAATGACTCCTTCGTTGTATAAACAACATGGTGTACATATTCCAGTAGGATTTAATACATGGCAATTTCAGTGGCACAGTCAAGGCTGAGAACAAGAAGCTTGTCCACAATGGGAAGTCCATCTCTATTTTCCAGAAGCCATATGCTGCCTACATCAAATGGGATGATGCTGTGCTGAATACGTTGTGGAGTCCATTGGTCCTGGGGCTCATTTAAATGGTGGGGCCAAAGGGGTCATCACATCTATCCCTTCTACTGATGCCCTCATATTTATGATATTCCCAACTTCAACATAGTTTCCCTCTCAGACTCCAAGAACCATAAGAAGTATGACACAACAGACACATGAAAAAATGCTCATCATCACTGGCCATCAGAGAAATGCAAATCAAAACCACAATGAGATACCATCTCACACCAGTTAGAATGGCGATCATTAAAAAGTCAGGAAACAACAGGTGCTGGAGAGGATGTGGAGAAATAGGAACACTTTTACACTGTTGGTGGGATTGTAAACTAGTTCAACCATTATGGAAAACACTATGGCGATTCCTTAAGGATCTAGAACTAGATGTACCATATGACCCAGCCATCCCATTACTGGGTATATACAAAAAGGATTATAAATCATGCTGCTATAAAGACACATGCACACGTATGTTTATTGCGGCACTATTCACAATAGCAAAGACTTGGAATCAACCCAAATGTCCATCAGACAGACTGGATTAAGAAACTGTGGCACATATACACCATGGAATACTATGCAGCCATAAAAAAGGATGAGTTTGTGTCCTTTGTAGGGACATGGATGCAGCTGGAAAACATCATTCTTAGCAAACTATCACAAGAACAGAAAACCAAACACCGCATGTTCTCACTCATAGGTGGGAACTGAACAATGAGATCACTTGGACTCGGGAAGGGGAACATCACACACCCGGGCCTATCATGGGGAGGGGGGAGGGGAGAGGGATTGCACTGGGAGTTATACCTGATGTAAATGACGAGTTGATGGGTGCTGACGAGTTGATGGGTGCAGCACAGCAACATGGCACAAGTATACATATGTAACAAACCTCACGTTATGCACATGTACCCTAGAACTTAAAGTATAATAATAATAAAAAAAAATTATAAAAGAAAAAAAAAAGAAGTATGACAAATCCCTCATGATTGTCAGGAATGCCTCAAATATCACCAATTGCCTTTGCCCTCTGACAAGTCACCAAAGGATAACTTTGGCATCATGAAGGGAGCAAAGTTCATATGATCACTGATACCAGAAGACTGTTAATGGCCCATCTGAGGAACTGGCATGACAGTGTGGGGATGCCCAGGACATCATCTCTGCATCTCCTGAATCTGCCAGGATTGTGAGCAAGGTTATGCCAGCTGAATGGGAAGCATGGCTTTCCGTGTCCGTGTCCCCAGTGTGTTGGTTGTGGACCTAGTCTACCATCTGGAGAAAGCTGTCAATTGTGATGGCATCAAGAAAATAGTATAGCAGGTATCAGAGGGTCTGTAAGGGGCATCCTGGGCCACACTGAGAACCAGGTTGTCTCCTTTGACATTAACAATGGTGCCTACTATTTCTCTTTTGATGCTGGGGCTGACATTGTTCTCAAGGACCACTTTGTCCAGCTCATTTCCTGGTATAATAATGAATTTGATTACAGCAAGAGTGGTGTACCTTATAGTCAACATGGGCACCAAGGACAAGAGCCCTGAGCCGCTAGTCCCAGCAATAACAAGAGAATAATAAAGAGGTTTTCAGCTGCTGGGGAGTCCTTGACCCAACTCAATTTCAAAACACACTAAAAAGCTCCCACTCCCAACAAGGTTTCTATCCCAGACTCCCTGAAGAAGAGAAGCAGCTTAGAGAGCCCTACCTTCTCACGTACTGTCAATATAATACAAGTACCCCCCCACCAAAAAAAGATAATTTTTAAATAAAAACAATATGCTAGGGTTTGTAATACATAGAGGTTGTAAATGTATAAAAGTGGCATATAGAACAGGAAGGAGGAATGGAAGTATACTGTCATGAGGCAGAGAAATGATGTAGTAAGATTTGAAGATAGACTCTGATAAATTAAATATGCATTCATAAGCCCTATGCACAGAGCAATCACTAAAATAATAAAGCGGTGTGGATAACAAGGTGAGTGGTGATAAAACGGTATTCAAAATTGCCCAACCAAAAAGATATCAAGAAGAAGAAAGAAACAAACAAAACCTGAAAAAATTAGAAAAAATAGCAAGATCCCAGATTTAACCCAATCAGATTGATGGTTAGATTCAAGATATGTGGGTAGATTGGATTTTCTTTTTTTAAAAAAAAAAAGACACAGCAAGAAGCACACTTCAAATATTAATATAAAGGCATAGATAGATTTAAATAAAAGAATGCAAAAATATATATAATACAATTGATAAGTATTAGGGAGTTGGATTCGCTATATTATTATCTGGCAAAGTAGACTTTAGAACAAGAACGATTATTATTTGGGAAAAGAGGGACATTTCATGATGATAAAGGGGTCAATCATGAATAAGACAAAGCAAGTCTAAATGGATATGTACTCCAGAACAAAGCTTCAACAAAGTTTAGCAAAAATTAATGGACTTGAAAGGTGAAACCGAAAAGTCTACAATTATAGTTAGAGATTTCAAAATTTCTCTCTAATCTACAGAAAAATTAAACAGAAGATCAGTAAAGATACAGAAGATTTGAACAACAGTCTCAATTAACTGGACCTAATCGATAGTTATCAAGCACTTTAGCCAACAGCAACAGAATATACATTGACAATGAAAAAGTTGCCATAGACCTGGTGGACCTGAGACATAAAGGAAGTCTCAGCAATTTTTCAATAGACAGTTTCAAATTTTATTATAATTAGTAATAGCAAACTTTTTTACTGTAGTAAAATAAACACATAAATTTAACCATCTTAACCATTTTTGAGTGTACAATTCAGTAGCATGAAGTATATTCATATTATTGTTCAACAAATTCTAAAATATTAAAATAATGCAAATATGGTTTTTGACTACAGCAAATTTAAGTCATCACAAATGACCAAGAATTGAGAAAATGAATGAAAGCAAAAAGCTAGACCTTTGAAAAGACCAATTATATCAATCAATTAAACTTCTAGCTAGGCCAATAGAGAAAAAATAGAAAGACGACGTAAATTACAATATTTTGTAAATTACAAAAGAAATATCAGAGCAGAACCTACGAATATTAACCAAAAAAATCTGGAAAATCTCCCAATATAAGGATATTAAATAAAATACTTCTAAATATGCCACAGATCAAAGAAAAGGTCCCACAGAAATTTAGAAAATATTTTGAACTAAAAAAAATGAGAGCCTAACTTATCAAAACTAAAACTGCAGCTAAAGCAGTTCAATCTATATATTATAAATCTATAATTTTAAATGCTTATATATAAAAAAAGAAAGATCTAATATCTATGCTCAGAACTCCTGTCATAAGTTGGTAGTAAAGAAGAGAAATACAAACTCAAAGAGTAAGAAAGGAAGACAAATAAAACCAAGAGTGAAAATCAATAACACAGAAAATGACCCACAATGGAGAAAATCAAAGAAAGCAAAAAACTACATCTTTGAAAAGACCGATTATATTGATCAATTAAACTTCTAGCTAGACCAGTTGAGAAAAACAGAAATAGGGTATAAATTACAATATTTTCTAAATTAAAAAAGGAATATGAGAGTGGAACCTACTAATATTAAAAGGAAATTGTAAAGGAATATTAATTGATGTTACATGGAAATATTATGAACAATCTTCTACCAATAAATCTGACAACATAGATGACATGATAAAATTATTTAAAAGACACAAATTACCAAAACTGACACACAAAAAATTAATAAAATTGAATATACTTATGTGAATTATACAAATAGAGTTTATAATATAAAATCTTTCCACCAATAAAATTTCAGTCTCCTAAAATCTTAAAATATGGACATTGCCACCTTAACACTGTGCTTGTCCAACAGTCTTAGCAAACGGGACACTAGGAGATTATATACTGCACCTGGCTCAGTGGGTCCCACACACAGGGAGCCTTGCTCACTGCTAGTCCAAGATTGAACTGCGAGGCAGCAAGTCTAGCTGGGGGAGGGGGGTCCACCATTGCTGAAGCTTGAGTAGGTAAACAAAGCAGCCAGGAAGCTTGAACTGGGTGGAGCCCACTGCAGCTCAACTAGGCCTGCTTGCCTTTGTAGACTCCACCTCTGGGGGCAGGGCATGGCTGAACAAAAGGGAGCAGAAACTTCTGCAGACTTAAACATTCCCATCTGACAGCTCTGAAGAGAGCAGTGGTTCTCCTATCATGGTGTTTGAGCTCTGAGAATGGAAAGACTGCCTTGTCAAGTGGGTCCCTGACCCCTGTATAGCCTAACTTGGAGACACCTCCCAGTAGGGGCTGACTGACACCTCATACAACCGGGTGCCCCTCTGAGATGAAGCTTCCAGAGGAAGGATCAGGCAGCAATATTTGCTGTTCTGCAATATTTTCTGTTCTGCAGTCTCTGCTGTTGATACCCAGGCAAACAGGGTTTGGAGTGGACCTCCAGCAAACTCCAACAGACCTGCAGCTGAGGGACCTGACTGTTAGAAGGAAAATGAACAAACAGGAAGGGGTAGCATCCACATCAACAAAAAGGACATCCATACCAAAACCCCATCTGTAGGTCACCATCATCAAAGACCAAAGGTAGATAAAACCACAAAGATGGGGAGAAACCAGAGCAGAAGGGCTGAAAATTCTAAAAACCAGAGCACACCTTCTCTTCCAAAGGATTGCAGCTCCTTGCCAGCAATGGAACAAAGCAGGATGGAGAATGACTTTGATGAGTGGACAGAAGTAGGCTTCAGAAAGTCAGTAATAACAAACTTCTCCTAGTTAAGGAGGATGTTCAAACCCATCGCAAGGAAGCTAAAACCCTTGAAAAAAGATTAGACAAAGGGCGAACTAGAATAAACAGTGCAGAGAAGACTTTAAATGACCGGATGAAGCTGAAAACCATGGCACATGAACTACGTGATGCATGCACAAGCTTCAGTAGCCAATTCGATTAAGTGGAAGAAAGGGTATCAGTGATTGAAGATCAAATGAATGAAATGAAGTCAGAAGAGTTTAGAGAAAAAAGAGTAAAAAGAAATGAACAAAGCCTCCAAGAAATATAGGACTATGTGGACTATGTGAAAAGACCAAATCTACGTTTGAATGGTGTACCTGAAAGTGATGGGGAGAATGGAAACAAACTGGAAAACACTCTTCAGGATATTATCCAGGAGAACTTCCCCAACCTAGTAAGGCAGGCCAACATTCAAATTCAGGAAATACAGAGAGCACCACAAAGATACTCCTCAAGAAGTGCAACCCCAAGACACATAATTGTCAGATTAACCAAGGTTGAAATGAAGGAAAAAATGCTAAGGGCAACCAGAGAGAAAGGTTGGATTACCCACAAAGGGAAGCCCAATAGACTAACAGCAGATATCTCGACAGAAACTCTACAAGCCAGAAGAGAGTGGGGGACAATATTCAGCATTCTTAAAGAAAAGAATTTTCAACCCAGAATTTCATATCCAGCCAAACTAAGCTTCATAATTGAAGGAGAAATAAAATCCTTTACAGACAAGCAAATGCTGAGAGATTTTGTCACCACCAGGGCTGCCTTACAAGAGCTCCTGAAGGAAGCACTAAACATGGGAAGGAACAACCAGTACCAGCTACTACAAAAACATGACAAATTGTAAAGATCATCGATGCTAGGAAGAAACCGCATCAACTAACAGGCAAAATAACCAGCTAACATTAAAATGACAGGATCAAATTCACACATAACAATATTAACCTTAAATGTAAATGGGCAGAATGACCCAGTTAAAAGACACAGACTGGCAAATTGGATAAAGAGTCAAGACCCATCAGTGTGCTGTATTCAGGAGACCCATTTCACATGCAGAGACACATATAGGCTCAAAATAAAGGGATGGAGGAAGATCCACCAAGCAAATGGAAAACAAAAAAAAGGCAGGGGTTGCAATCCTAGTCTCTGATAAAACAGACTTTAAACCAACAATGATCAAAAGAGACAAAGAAGGCCATTGCATGATGATAAAGGGATCAATTCAACAAGAAGAATTAATTATCCTAAAAATATGCACCCAATACAGGAACACCCAGATTCATAAAGCAAGTCCTTAGAGACCAACAAAGAGACTTAGACTCCCACACGATAATAATGTGAGACTTTAACACCCCACTGTCAATATTAGACAGGTCAATGAGACAGAAGGTTAAAAAGGATATCCAGGGCTTGAACTCAGCTCTGCACCAAGCAGACCTAATAGACATCTACAGAACTCTACCCCAAATCAACAGAATATACATTCTTCATAGCACCACATCACACCTTATTGCAAAATTGACCACGTAGTTGGAAGTAAAGCACTCCTCAGCAAATGTAAAAGGACAGAAATCACAACAACCTGTCTCTCAGACCACAGTGCAATCAAATTAGAACTCAGGGTTCAGAAATTCACTCAAAACCACACAACTACATGGAAACTGAACAATCTGCTCCTGAATGACTACTAGGTAAGTAACAAAATGAAGGCAGAAATAAAGATGTTCTTTGAAACCAATGAGAACAAAGATACAATGTACCAGAATCTCTGGGACACATTTAAAACAATGTATAGAAGGAAATTTATAGCACTAAATGCCCACAAGAGAAAGCAGGAAAGATCTAAAATCGACACCCTAACATCACAATTAAAAGAACTACAGAAGCAAGAGCAAACACATTCAAAAGCTAGCAGAAGGCAAGAAATAACTAAGATCAGAGCAGAACTGAAGGAGATAGAGACACACACACAAAAAAAACCTTCAAAAAATCAGTGAATCCAGGAGTTGGTTTTTTGAAAAGATCAACCAAATTGATAGACCACTAGCAAGACTAATAAAGAAGAAAAGAAAGAAGAATCAAATGACACAATAAAAATGATAAAGGGGATATCACCACTGATCCCACAGAAATACGAACTACCATCGGAGAGTACTATAAACACCCCTACATAAATAAATTAGAAAATCTAGAAGAAATGGATAAATTCCTGGAGACATACACCCTCTCAAGACTAAACCAGGAAGAAGTTGAATCACTGAATAGACCAATAACAGGCTCTGAAATTGAGATAATAATTAACAGCCTACCAACCAAAAAAGTCCAGGACCAGATGGATTCACAGTCAAATTCTACCGGAGGTACAAAGAGGAGCTGGTACTATTCCTTCTGAAACTATTCCAATCAATAGAAAAAGAGGAAATCCTCCCTAACTCATTTTATAAAGCCAGCATCATCTTGATACTAAAGCTTGGCAGAGACCCAACTAAAAAAAGAGAATTTTAAACTAATATCCCTGATGAACATCAATGCGAAAATTCTCAATAAAATACTGGCAAACCAAATCCAGCAGCACATCAAAAAGCTTAACCACCAAGATCAAGTTGGCTTCATCCCTGGGATGCAAGTCTGGTTCAACATACGCAAATCAATAAACGTAATGCATCACATAAACAGAACCAATAACAAAAACCACAAGATTATCTCAATAGATGCAGAAAAGGCCTTCAACAAAATTCAACAGCCCTTCTTGCTAAAAACTCTCAATAAACTAGGTAGTGATTGAACATATCTCTAAATAATAAGAGCTGTTTATGACAAATCCACAGCCAGTATCATACTGAATGGGCAAAAACTGAAAGCATTCCCTTTGAAAACAGGCACAAGACAGGGATGCCCTCTCTCACCACTCCTATTCAACATAGTGTTGGAAGTTCTGGCCAGGGCAATCAGGCAGGAGAAAGAAATAAACGGTATTCAACTAGGAAAAGAGGAAGTCAAATTGTCCCTGTTTGCAGCTGACATGATTGTATATTTAGAAAACCCCATCGTCTCAGTCCCAAATCTCCTTAAGCTGATAAGCAATTTCAGCAGTGTCTCAGGATACAAAATCACTGTGCAAAAATCACAAGAATTCCTATATACCAGTAACCAACAAACAGAGAGCTAAATCATGAGTGAAATCCCATTCACAATTGCTACAAAGATAATAAAATACCTAGGAATCCAACTTACAAGGGATGTGAAGGACCTCTTCAAGGAGAACAACGAGCCACTGCTCAACAAAATAAAAGAGGACACAAACAAATGGAAGAATATTCCATACTCATGGATAGGAAGGCTCGATATGGTGAAAATGGCCATACTGCCCAAGATAATTTATAGAATCAATGCTGTCCCCATCAAGCTACCAATGAATTTCTTCACAGAACTGGAAAAAACTACTTTAAAGTTCATATGGAACCAAAAAAGAGCCCACATTGCCAAGACAATCCTAAGCAAAAAGAACAAAGCTGGAGGCATCACCCTATCTGAGTTCAAACTATACTACAAGGCTACAGTAACCAAATCAGCATGGTACTGGTACCAAAACAGAGATATAGACCAATGGAACAGAACAGAGGCCTCAGAAATAACACCACACATCTACAACCATCTGATCTTTGACAAACCTGACACAAACAAGAAATGGGGAAAGGATTCCAAATTTAATAAATGGTGCTGGGAAAACTGGCTAGACATATGTAGAAAGCTGAAAGTGGGTCCCTTCCTTCCACCTCATACAAAAATTAATTCAAGATGGATTAGAGACTTAAATGTGACACCTAAAACCATAAAAACCCTAGAAGAAAACCTAGGCAATACCATTCAGGACATAGGCATAGGCAAGGACTTCATGACTAAAATGCCAAAAGCAATGGCAACAAAAGCCAAAATAGACAAATGGGATCTAATTAAACTAAAGATCTTCTGCACAGCAAAAGAAATTACCATCAGAGTGAACAGGCAACGTACAGAATGGGAGAAAACTTTTGCAATCTACCCATCTGACAAAGGCTAATATCCAGAACCTACAAAGAACTCAAACAAATTTACAAGAAAAACACAAACAACCCCATCAAAAAGTGGGCAAAGGATATGAACAGACACTTCTCAAAAGAAGACATTTATACAGCCAACAGACACATGAAAAAATGCTCATCATCACTCGCCATCAGAGAAATGCAAATCAAAACCACAATGAGATACCATCTCAAACCAGTTAGAATGCTGATCATTAAAAAGTCAGGAAACAAGAGGTGCTGGAGAGGATGTGGAGAAATAGAAACACTTTTACACCGTTAGTGGGAGTGTAAACTAGTTCAACCATTGTGGACAACAGTGTGGCGATTCCTCAAGGATCTAGAACTAGAAATACTATTTGACCCAGTGATCCTATTAATGGGTATATACCCAAAGGATTGTAAATCACGCTACTATAAAGACACATGCACACGTATGTTTATTGTGGCACTATTCACAATCACAAAGATTTGGAACCAACCCAAATGTCCATCAATGACAAACTGGATTAAGAAAATGTGGCACATATACACCATGGAATACTATGCAGCCATAAAAAAGGATGAGTTCATGTCCTTTGTAGGGACATGGATGAAGCTGGAAACCATCATTCTGAGCAACTATCGCAAGGAGAGAAAAACAAACACTGCATGTTCTCACTCATAGGTGGGAATTGAGCAATGAGAACACTTGGACACAGGGTGGGAACATCACACACTGGGACCTGTTGTTGGGTGGCAGGGATAGCATTAGGAGAAATACCTAACGTAAACGACGAGCTAATGGGTACAGCACAGCAACGTGGCACATGTATAGCTATGTAACAAACCTGCACATTGTGCGCATGTACCCTAGAACTTAAAGTATAATAATAAATAAAAAAATAAAAGTTTTTATGGAAACAGAAGGAAATTAAATAGCCAAACAATTTTGGAAAACAAACATGAAAGATGACTAAATTAACAGAAATCAGAAAAGGTAGTACTAAACATTTTTTTAAAAAGATATATGGATCAACAAAATAGAATAGCAAACTCAAATATAGAATCATACAGACATGGTTAATAGATTTTCAATATAGATGACAAGGTAATTAAATGGGAGAAAGAAAATCTTTTCAACAAATAATGCTGGATTAACTGAATAAATATATTGAAACAGCTGAAAATTCAACCCTCACTTGACACCACACACAAATAAAACTCAATGTGGCTCATCAGGCTAACTGTGACTTTCTAGCAAAAAACAAACAAAAAAAAGAAATCTTTGCAAACTTGAAGAAGGCAAACTTTTCTAGACTGGGCACAAAAAATCTGAACTATAAACAAATGGTATATGTGAATATACTGGAACTTATTAAGATAAAAAACTTCTACTCTTCACTGAAAAATGTTAAGAAGTGAAGTAACAAGCCACAAGTTGGGTAATCCATAATCTGGCAAAGGATCTATATGTAGAAAATATAAATAACTCTTCAACTTAAAAATAAGAACATGTGCACACACACACATACACACACAATTTAAAATGTCCAAAAGGTTTAAACAGACGCTTTATAAAAGAAGATATACAAATGACCAATAAGTACATGAAAAGATGCTATATTGTTAAGTCAGACTGCACAGACTCACAAGAATGGCTAAATTTAAAAAGACAATACCAAGTGATGAAGAGGAAACAGAGCAACTGGAATTCTCATACACTGCTGGTAGGAATGCAAAATAGTAGAATTACTTTGGAAAAGAGTTTGATGATTTTTTTCAAAGGTTTAAAATACATACCTACTATACGATCTGGAGATTCCACTCCTACATATTTGTTTAACAGAAATGGAAACATACGTTCACAAAGGTTTTACTTGAATGTTCATAAACAGCTTTATTCTCAGTTTCCAAAACCTGGAAACCAACAAAATTTCTAACCTCAGGTAAATGGTTAAAATAGAATGTGGTATACACATACAATGGAATATAACACTACAGCAGAAAAAGATAAACTATTGATGCAGTAACATCATAGATGAATCTCAAAAATATGCTGAGCAAAAGAAAAACACAAAAGATTTCATTAAAAATTCGTTTATATGAAATTTTAAAAAAGGCTAAACTATTTTATTGTGAAAAGCAAATAGTTTGTTGCCTGGGCCCAGGGATGGAGGAATTGACTGGAAGTAACATATGGGTACTTTTGGAGGAGTGGTGAAAGTATTCTATGTCTTAATTTGGTGGTATATATGAGTTATACATTTTTGAAAAACTTAATACACTTAAGTTAATACAAAAACTTTTATACACTTAAGATGGGTGAATTTCATTACATGTAAGTTATGCTTAAACAAAATTTTAAGGGGAAAAGACGAAAAACCTGGGGGCCATTCTCAAACTTATCAATTTGACCAAACAGGCTAAATTCTCTAAAACTTAATCCCCTCTTCTCAGTTTGAAATGATTCCCAGAAAACGCCTACTCTTTCCTCAGATGTCCCGGATATTTGCCCTTTGACCTTATTCTCTTAAGAAACCACTATGGGCCGGGCGCGGTGGCTCAAGCCTGTAATCCCAGCACTTTGGGAGGCCGAGACGGGCGGATCACGAGGTCAGAAGATCAAGACCATCCTGGCTAACACGGTGAAACCCCGTCTCTACTAAAAAATACAAAAAACTAGCCCGGCGATGTGGCGGGCGCCCGTAGTCCCAGCTACTCCGGAGGCTGAGGCAGGAGAATGGCGTAAACCCGGGAGGCGGAGCTTGCAGTGAGCTGAGATCCGGCCACTGCACTCCAGCGTGGGCAACAGAGCGAGACTCTGTCTCAAAAAAAAAAAAAGAAACCACTATGCCTACTTCTAACCTGGGATGTTTTTGTTACCATCACCACCCAACCTGCAGATTCTTCTGGGAAATAGGATATAGATTTCTAAACTTTGTCTTCACTACTAACTAACTAAAAGAGGTATACCGATATTCTTTGTTTTACCACTTTTCCTAGATTTAGCTATGGAGAAAAAAACATAGATGATGACCGTAACCAAGAATGGAGAAAACTACCTACTTACCCAATACTTCACAAGGGCCTAAAATACGCTAACCATTCTAAGGTTTATCTCAATCTATGGGAAATGCTAAATATTTGGCTTTAGAATCAGTCTACAAAACTGAGAGTGATGTTAGGATGAATTAGTGGATCTTCCTATCTGTCCTCAGAATTTATTTCTTATTCTAAAAGCCAAGACTCCACCTTTTTCTGTTAATGTCTTCCTAGTTCTCATGGAAATAATAATAATGAGCAATCAAATGATTGAGTGAATGAATGACATTCCCATGGTTCTTCTAAATAGTTGCTTTAATGAGAACAGTCTAAGAGCAGGCTCTTACCATAGGCTAACAGGTTCCACACGTGTTTTTATTTTTCAACTTAAGCTGCTCACCCACACCTAGTCTATTGATCATCTTTTACAAAGAAATAGAAAACATATTCATTTACAGATATTCTTCACAGTTGAAAGTTCTCTTGCTTATTACCTTCAAATGTGTGAAGTAATGGATGGTGACAGCAGTTCTTTCTTTAAAGAGCATGCAAAGAGATAACCTATTCTATGGTTGGCAGCCATGACAGGTGTCTGCATGGCCCATCACAGGAAATTATCATTTCACAGTCTATACAGTGTGTTAATAGGTTTGGTTGTGAAAACAAACAACCCTAAAATCTCAATACTGTGGTTTGCAACAATAGATGCATTTTTGACTCACAGGTCTGAGAGTAGCTGTTAACTCTGCTCAGCTCTGCTGCAAGTATCTTTTTATGCTGGGACCCAGGCTCGGCTGATGAAGAACTCTATCTGCTAAAACATGGCTTATATTATGTCCGTGTACATCCCCTTATAGAGTCACAAGTCCAAGCTTACCAATGGCACTGGAGGTGTATTCTCTCTAGTGGATTGCACTGGTAGTCAGATGGCAAAAGGAGTGGATGAATACCTCTTTGGAAAGGAGCAGACAATTGGGAACAATAATAATATCCATCACATGTGGTTAACTGAACTGAAAAAAGCCCCATTCAGAAAAAGGCTATGCTGTCTCTTGCCACTTCTCAAGTCATCTATAACTTAAGGAAACAGAAAAAGCAATCATTACTCCCTTGGAATATCTGCATAGCACCTAATATTGAGTACAAAAATGCAGGCTAAATAGATATGCAAAGAGATATGGCAGTTTCTGGAAAGAGACCTTGAGGTTGTGGCTTGTCTGCCATTCACCAGATGCGCAGAATCAATTACACAGCAAGCATTAAAGCTTGGATGACAAAAAAAAAAAAATCTGATTGAATCAGGAGGGAAGCTAAATACTCTTTCATTCATCTGTTCTGAGTGAAAAATATACAAAATTTAAATGAAAATAATTTCCTCCAACTACCCAAATGTGATTTACTTTAATAAGGCACTAATTGATATGTTAAACTTACTGTTTTCACCAAGTCTTCAAATCTTATTATACAAGTCAACTAGCCACCAAGATAACCACTGTGATCTCCTCTAAAAAGCCTATTTAAAACAATCTGGGTCTTAGCCAGTTCACTTTTTGTTCATAAAAGAGAGCTAAGGAGTCCTAAATTGCAAAATAATTATTTTGAAGCCTAGCCTTGGGTGCAGATAAACAGGTCTGTAAAGGTGGACTCTAGAGGTGAAATGGCACAAAAGAAGTCTACTACCTTATATACTTTATGTAAATATTTTGAATAAGTCCTCTTTCCAATTTGCTTTATAAGAGAGATTCAGAACTTGAAGGGCTGGCCAAACAGGCTAAGTTTTCTAGAAATTCATGAAAAAAAAAAATAAGCAAATATCTGCTTAGACCAGAACCTTCTTGTTTTATGCTAAGTAATTAGGAAGATAAGAACTTCATTGAGTTTACTAACTAGTATCACCAAAATCACCATCCAAGGGAAGGGAATGCAGCCCCAAGAGCCTTACAAATAAAGTAGGGCAGCAACATTTTCTTTGTTAGAGGTTAAAGGAAACTACTTTCCTTCTGTGGTAGCCAATTTCTCGCTGATTCCTGCGTCCCGCTATTTACACCTCTGTAGAATCCCTCCCACTTTGTGACAAGGTTGGTTTTCATGGCCAGTAGTATATGGCTTAAGTAATGGCATGCCATTACCAATATTAGTTGGTTATAAAAGTTTTATTTTCACCAAGTCTTGATTAAAAATCTTGGCGACATCCGCCTTGGGCACCCACCCCCCTCTCTCTTAGATCACTCACTCTAGGGAAAGCAAGCTTCTATGTTGTGCACCGCCCTATGGAGAGGCCAATATGACAGGGAACTGAAAGAGGCCTCTGGCCAACAAGCAGAAATAAAACAAGGCCCTCAATCCAACACCCTGTGAGGGTCTGAGGATGGCCAACAATTATGTGAATGAACTCAGAAGATCCTCCCCAGTTGAGCCTTTAGATGAATCTGCAACCCTGGCTAACAACTTGACTGAAAAAACAAGACAGATCTTGAGCCGCACCAGCTAGCTAAACCATTTCCAGATTCAGGATCCACAAAATCTGTAAAATAATAAACCGTGGTTGTTTTAAGCTGCTATTTTAGAGTAATTTGTTATGTAACTACAGATATTTAATACATCCTCACTGTTAAAGTTGTGTCTGTTAGATCTTATTCTTCAAAGAACGGAGGCAAAAAGAAGCCTATGTTCTTTGTTCCTTGCTTCTTCTAATTTTTCTTTAGCATTAATGTCAATGTTTTATCACAGGCACCTTCTAATTTCTGGTAATATCAAAGAATCTTACTTTATATATATATATAATATTATATTATATATAACTTAACTGATTTGGTCTTGTGCTGCTAATAAAGATATACCCAGTACTGGGTAGTTTATAAATAAAAGAGGTTTAATTGACTCACATTTTACATGGCTGGGGAGTTCTCAGGAAACTTATAATCATGGTGGCAGAGAAAGCAGATGCGTCCTTCTTCACATAATGACAGGAGACAGAATAAGAGCAAAGAGGGGGAAAGCCCCTTATAAAACCATCAGCATTTGTGAGAATTCACCCACTGTCATGAGAACAGCATGAGGGAAACTGCCCCCATGATTTAATTACTTTCCACCAGGTCCCTCCCATGATACATGGGATTATTGGAACAGTTCAAGATGAGATTTGGGTGGGGACACAGCCAAACCATATCAAGAGTCAATATCTATCAATATAAAATTTCCCTTTGTAGACTGGGAGGTTAAAAATCTACTTTTTGTGATATGTAATTCATTTTACAGGCATTGGGTAATGTAATATCCGGTGATAAGACAGTGTTCTTGTTGCTTCTGTTAGACTATCACAACAGTCACCAAACTTTTCCAATTTTTTAATAATCACAATAGAGAAAATCTAGTATAATATTAATATTTACATCATTACCACTTATGTTACTTTGGGGCATTATTATTTTTATATATTTTATTTTACTTATTTTTTTTTAATTTTTAGAGAGAGAGTCTTGCTATATCGCCCACGTTGGAGGTCAGTGGCATGATTATAGTTCCTTATAACCTCAAATTCCTGGGCTCAAGCAATTCTCCTGCCTCAGCCTCCCAAGTAGCTGAAACTACAGGCATGTGCCACTATGCCTAGCTAATTGTTTTCTTTTTGTTTTAGTGACAAGGTTTCACTAGGTTGCCCAAGCTGCTGTCAAACTTCTGGGCTCAAGCAATCCTCCCACCTTGACCTCCCAAAGCACTGGGATTACAGGTATAAGCCACCATACCTGGACTCCATATTATTTTAATACTTATTACACTAATTTGTGAAACAAAAAAGTTCTTATTAAATTGTGTTGTTCAACATTATAAATGCTTTTATTGAGAGATTCACATAGAGAAGGCAAAGAAAACGTAGTTTGAAAGTAAAATGGAAAGCAAATATCAAATGAATTTTTGTACTTGTTATTAAGACATCCTAAAATTTCGGTGTGGCCTTGGAAAAATCCAACCTTGATGTTACTAAAATTTGAGAATTAAGCTTTACGTATATAATAAAAATTGGTTTGAACAAATTTTTCCTCTGGCCACACTGACTTGAATTGATTAACCAGTTGGCAGATTTGATATATTTACTTGCTTAGTAGTGATAGAAAAGTTAACATATAATAAATATTTTATAATAAATGCAAGCTTGTGTACTTGAAACACCTGAGCACAGATTTTGTTACTCTAAATGGGAGAAGGCTGAAGTTTTTATTTATTTATATGTATGTATGTATGTATTTATTTCTTGAGAGCGAGTCTAGCTCTGTCACCCAGGCTGGAGTGCAGTGGAGCGCTCATGGCTCACTGCAACCTCTAACTCCCAGTTTCAAGTGATTCTCCCACCTCAGCCTCTCGAGTAGCTGAGATTACAGGCACCTGCCACCACACCCAGCTAATTTTTGTATTTTTAGTAGAGACGGGGTTTCACCATGTTGACCAGGCTGGTCTTGAGCTCCTGACCTCAAGTGAACTGCCTGCCTCGACCACCCAAAGTGCTGGGATTACAGGCATGAGCCACCATGCCCAGATGAAGGTAGAAGTTTTAAAAATTATAACTAAATTGTCCATGGCTCTACTGTTAGTAAGTAGCAGAGGATTTATAGACAGCCTGTCTTGCTCTAGAATCCTTAGTTTTATCACTGCACTGTACTGTATGTAGTTCAGGACCCATGTGAGTGATAATGTACTTCTCCATTCTTCATTATCATTCTTTATCTAAACTCCTACAGGTCTGAATACATCCTATGCCAGACATGTAACAGACTGAAAATGTTTGTGTCCCCCAGAATTCATGTGTTGAAACATAATCATTACCGTGATGGTATTTGCAGGTGGTACCTTTAAGCAGTGATTAGGTCATGAGTGCAGAGTCCTCATGAATGGGATCAATATCCTAATAAAAGAGACCCCAGAGAGCTCCCTCACTCCTTCTGCCATGTGAGAACAGTGAGAAGTTGGCCATCTATGCACCTGTTCGCATCTTGATCTTGGACTTCCCAGCTTCCAGAAGTACAAGAAATACATTTCTGTTGTTTATAAGCCACCCAGTCTACGCTATTGTGTTACAGAAGCCTGAATGGAATAAGACAACTGCCATGGTTTGAATATGTGCCCCTAAAGTTAACGTGTTAGAAATTTGTCATTGTTACAGTACTAAAAAGAAGGACCCCTGAAAGGTAAGTGGATTAATGCTTTTATTGTGGGAGTGTGTGAGTTACTGAAAGAGTTCAGCCTCCTTTTTCTCTCTCTGTCTCAAGCACTCATGTGCCCTTCCACATTTTTACTCTACCACCCCTCTGCCATAGAATAGTGTAGCATGAAGGCCCTTGCAAGGGGTTGGAACCATGCTCTTGGACTTCCCATCCTTCAAAGCTATGAGCCAAATAAGCTTCTATTGTTTGTAAATTACCCAGTCTCAGTTATTCTCTTATAGCAGTAGAAAATGAACTAAGGCAACAATGTAGGATTCAAAATGATGGTGATGACAGTGATAATAAAAATGTAAATGGGGAGGCCGAGACAGGCGGATCACGAGGTCAGGAGATCAAGACCATCCTGGCTAACATGGTGAAACCCCGTCTCTACTAAAAAATACAAAAAACTAGCCAGGCGAGGTGGCGGGCGCCTGTAGTCCCAGCTACTGGGGAGGCTGAGGCAGGAGAATGGCGTAAACCCAGGAGGCGGAGCTTGCAGTGAGTTGAGATCCGGCCACTGCACTCCAGCCTGGGCGACAGAGTGAGACTCTGTCTCAAAAAAAAAATAAAAATAAAAATAAAATAAAAATGAAAATGATTATGATGGTAGCTTTGCATATTGAGTCCTTAATATGCTCTTAATACTTGCTTTACAAGTATTATTTAGTTAATCCTCATTACAATTATGATAACATGGATAAGACATGATAATGATGTCCATTTTACAGACGGGGAAAATGAGGCACAGCAATTTTTCATTGTTTAATGTAGAAAAAAACAGTAAATTAAAACATTAATTTTTTATTGATGTAATTAATGTTTTAATTGATTGAACAATTGAGTCCCAACTGTAATTGAGCCCCAACTCTGCCATAAAATCCTATCATCTCTAAAGATGATCTCTATGAGTTACTAAAATAATACATAATTTTTAAATTTATGAAGTAAGGTGATTGAACAAGATATTTTTTTTTCATTTTATCAGCCATTACATATTTGTCTTATCTACTGTTAGCACCTTGAAATCCAGGGCTATATTTAATATATCTACTTTCTCATCAACTGCAAAAGTAGAAGCAGCTCAAGAAATAATGCTGAATTTCTATGAACTCTAATTTAAAAGGGAACACAAATGCTAGTCTCCATAATAGAAGCTTTTATCAACTACATCATTAAGTCCCCTTTTCTGATGTTCTTGAACTTGTGAAATTCTCCTATGATACCTCTAACTCTGTGACCAATATTTCTTTCATCATGATAATATGTCTTCTTTACTAATTTATTACTATATGTAAGGTCTAAGAAATTTATGTAATTTTCCATTATTCTGTATGTTATTGAAATGAGGTATTCATTTCTAGATATTCGATAATTTTCATGATTATTACTCTAATTTTTGCAAAAATCTGTTTTTTCACCTGTGAAAGCCAAATTCTGGCTTCTGTAGCAATCATAATTTGACAATTTATTAGCTTAATGATGAAGTGCTTTCTTAAATGCCAAGTAAACAGTGTCGTAAAAGAAACTGCCCGTGTCAATCTGCAGTAGAATCTTACACTAAGAGTTACGGTTAATTAGGAAGAAGTCCGTCCTCCTAAATCCAAATAAGTTAAACAAAAAGAATGGATCACCTACTAGATATATATCAACAACATGAATCCATAGATTGAATATTTGGCAATGATGTCAAAAAGTCCAAATCACCAAACATAACAAAAGACTAATTAAAAGTTTCAAATGTAAATCACATATAAGTGAAAGAGTAAAAAATTATTTTTGTATAATTGTTCAACTGCGTATTAATCTAAGCTGTTTAAAACATATTTCCCTATCTACTGTTATGAGATATATTTCTAAGTAATAACCTGGAATAAAGAATGAACATGAAAATACCTGTCTTTATAGGATGTCCTCAATATATAATGATTAATCTTGAAAATATTATGAAAGATACTTAATAATTTTAGTAACACAATAACAATAGTTGTAAATATCTGTTTAAAAGTTAATGAGATTTTCACATTTAAAATTTTTAATTATACAAGTTTATCATCCCTTATTTTAAAAGCACTTCCAAGTATTTGCAATTAAAAATATTTTAGTATACCCTATGTGCCAAATATTTTGCTTAGAATTGTACATGCCCTATCTTATTTTACATTTGCAATAATTCCATTAAGTACTGTTATAATTATCCCCATATAACACATAAGGAAAATAACATTGAAAGATTACACAATTTGCCACACAGTTAGTTAGTAGCAGAGGTGAAATTTGCTACCAGAATTCGAACCCTAAATCATTTAACAATGCTCTTAACTTCAAGACAGAAGTCAGTCTTTGACAAGCTGATTTTACCTGTTCTCTTAAATTGTTTATATGCTTTAGTTTCTCTAAGCCACATAAGACTTCATTTACTTAGCCATTCATTCACTGTCAAGAAATATTAAGCCAAACTATATGTTGAGTATCATGTTAAGCAAGGGACAAAGTGTCGTGCTCATTATTTCCCAGAACATCCCATGTTCATTCTGCTTTTACACTTTATTTTTATCCCACGTCTTTTGCCTGAAATGTCTCCACCCACCTAGCACCATTTTAAGGTCCATCCACAAGACCTACTTAAAATGTCATTTCCCTTGGAGAATAAGTCTTCCTTTGAATGCCAATAGCCCTTATTTATACCTACAACATATTTGGAAATTAAATAAAACTAACCATCTTTATTATTTATACTTTACAAGAATACATTATAAGCCCTTGAGAGAAGGGTTATCCTAAAGTCCCAGCCCTGGCACTCTTCCCTGCCAACAGAAATCACTCCAAAAATATATATAGATGATAAGGTAATGATGCAGTAGTTTATTTAAACCAGTTTTTAAAAATTGATATAAACTATACAGGCAAGACAAAAATGAAAAACATCTTAAAAGTATCAAAAGGAATAACGAGATACTAAGCATTAAGCTAAAATGTGACCACACATAGTGGTCTACACCTATAATCCTAGTGCTTTGGGAGGCCAAGGTGAGAGAATCACTTGAGGCCAGAAGTTCAAGACCAGCCTGGTCAACATAGCAAGACCCCATCCCTACAAAAAAAAATTAAATTAAATTAGCCTGGCTTGGTGGCACACACTGTAAAAATAAAATTACAAAAATAAAACATGAACTTAAAATGAGCAACCATAGAAGTAACCAGGGTATAAACCCTCAGCTGGTGATAAACTCAGCTGGTTTTAATGGTCTCATAGGGTGAGAGGAAAAAAAGTTAAAGTCTGGGCTTACCCAAAATGCTGAAATTTAATAAGGCACTCTAATATTAAGCAAGTATACCAAAATAATATACTACCAAGATAAAGATGAAATAAAAGTAAACACCCCCACCCCCAAGGACCTGAAAATAAGTTTTTTTTTCTTTTAACAGAATAAGCAGAGAAAAGAAAAAGGAAGCAGTCCTCAGAGATTATAAATCTGAAGCCACGAGCCAACCTCTTGGGCACTTATGGCTCAAACTTACATCACGTGGGTGATGAAGAAAACAAAATAAATTTAAAAAATAATAATAATGAGAAAAACTTAAATTGAGAATTTGGTTTTTAGCTTTCCAGAGTGGTAGTGTCTTGATATACCTGTCAGAAACAGATACACATCTTCTCTAGAGGATACATTTTTACCTTGAGACTCGAACTCTTCATTCATAGAATTTCAAAACCAATGAACAACACAGAGTTAAACTAAGTACACCCACACATGCACACACCCCACCACTACCACTACCATGAGTGTAAACCTGCAGAAAAAACAGACACCCAAATAAATCTATACAAATACTGATATAAGCTTATCAGACACAGATGTTTACAATGTTTAAAGAAATTAAAACCAAGTTTAAAAATATCTGCAGAATACAGAAAATTAGAAGAAGTTTTGCAAAAAATCAAATACATATTTTTGAATTAAAAACTATATGACCAACAAAATTCATATTCAATGTTTAGTTTTAACCATAAGGCCTCACAAGAAAGGTTAATGGGAAACATGCAAAATGATAGATTAGAGGTGTGTGAAATTCATATGTACTCGAGGCTGAGCAATGCTGCCATAGAGCATAGGAAAACGCTTGCTATGGTTTTCTGCTATTTTTTATGGTATAATAATAAGGCTATTTATTTATTGTTTGTAAACACTTTTATTTTTCAAAAAAATTCAACAGTGATAGCTTCAGAATTCTCACTTTTAATGTATAACAAAGTATTTTTCAAGGAAGTTGATAATAAATAGGTTACTTGCACAGAATGTATGTTAATATTTTCCACATAACATGAAGCCATAGTGACATCAGTCACATGAAATTATTAGAATCAACTTCAAAAGTTAGTAGCCAGTCACATCAGGAAGATGGAAGAATTAGAAGGTCCAACCCTCATGCCCCACAAAGAAATGCCAATTTTGGCAACAACCCAGATAAGAATACTTCTGTGAGAACCCCAAAGTCCAGGTGAAAGGTTCCAGAACTCCGTGGAACACAAAACCCGAGTGAACCCCATCAGAAGGGTACAAGGAACAGTTTCACTTTACTCACATGACCTCTCTCCAAATGTAGCACACTTTGGTGATAAGAGAGGCACCCTCAGCCCACAATTTCTCCAACATGGAAAAGTTAGAGAGAAGTAAGTGTCCAGTTTCCCCAACCTTGGGAATGCTGTCCACCAAAACACTGAGGGAAGAGGAACAACTGAATTACCTGGGGGAAGTTACAAGGAGGGAGAAGGGGTAGGAAATCATAGCAAATGAAATGCTAATTTCAATAGCTAGCCACAGATAATGCTAACCCACATAAGGACACCACCAAGAGGTCTGTTCATGAACCCCACACGACAATTAGCCTATGAACTTATCCAATAAGCCAACATATACGTCCAGCACTCCATGTGTACCCCTCTGGAAGATGTCATGCAGTACATCACCATTCATGGTACCTGCATGTTCCCACATGTGTGATAGCACATGATCACAATAGCAGGTACAGATCTTAGTAGCTGGCTCAAGTGGTAGATTAGAAAATGGTGTACAATCTTGAACAATTCAGTGCATGGGCCTAGCAAAAATAAGTGAGAGACTCTCAGAACCAGGCCTGACTTTGCAAGATTGAGAGAAGGTACATGACACAAACATTTCCCCTCAAGAAGAACCAGGGAAGTGCAGCAGAAATGGATGCATCTGCACAGAAGGTCTGAGAGACCCCAGAATCTTTTATCCATCTCCCGGCAAAGGTCTTTCACTCCATAAACCATTCAGTAAAGACTGGAGGAGATTATTACTTCTTCCAATGTGAAGACAGTAATGTATGCCTTCAAGAAACTAGAGGAAGCAAGGAAATAAAGCACTACCCAAGGAAAAAAATGAAGTTTGAATGACTAGCTCCAAAGAAATAGAGATACACAAATTGCCTGAAAAAGAAATCAAAGTAACTGTCAGTGAAACTCAGTGAGCTACAAATGAACAAAGACAATAAACGATGTCAGGAAAACAATACATGAACAAAACGATAAGTTCAATAGAAATAGTAATCATAAAAAAGAATCAAATAGAAATTATGGAGCTGAAGAATCCAGTGTCCAAAGTGAAAAATACAATAGAGAGCTTCAACAGAAGACTTGATCAGGCTGAAAAAAGAGTAAGCAAACTCAGAGACAGATCATTTGAAATTATCCAATCAGAAGAACAATAACATCAGAAAGAGTGAAGAAAGAAAACAGGGCTTAAGAAACACCATCGAGAAAATGAATATATGCACTATGAAGGCTATAGAAGGATAAAAGCAGAGAAAACTTATTTTATGTTAAAAACAATGATGTAAAATTTCTCAAATCTGTATAGGGAAATGAGCTTTCAGATTCAAAAAGACTAAAGAGTCTTAAATATGTTTAATATAAGGAGGTCTCCACTGGGACACAGTATAATCACATTGTAAAAAGTCAAAGACAGATAATTTTGAATGCAATAAGAAAAAAGTGACTCTTCATATACAAGGCAACTACTATAAATCTATAAGCATATTTCTTAGCAGAAACTTTGCAGGCCAGGACAGAGTGAGATGATATATACTTAAAGTTCTGAAAGAAAAAAGATCACTGAGAATACAATATCTAGAAGAAAGTCTTTACCTATCAATTTTTACTTTAAATATGACTGGATTAAGTTCACTAATCAAATACATATAGTGGCTGAATGGATTTTAAAAACACATGACCTAACTACATACCACTTCTAAGAAACTCCCCTTCAGCTTAAAGGACACACACAAGCTGAAAATAAAGGACAAATGGGTCCTTTATTACAAAATCAAATGATAAAATTATAAATATCTTGGGAAAAAAAATGGAAATGCAACATAACAAAACTAATGAGATGCAACAAAAGCAGTTCTAAAAGGGATTTTAAAATTAATTTTTCTATTTTTTTATTTTTGTGGGTACTTGTTAGGTGTATATGTTTATGGGGCATGTTAGATATTTAGATACAAGTATGCAATGTGTAACAATAACATTAGGGTAAATAGAGTATCCATCACCTCAAGCACTTATCCTTTGTGTTTCAAACAATCATATTATACACTTAGTCATTTTTAAATAAACAATTAAATTATTTTTGCTATAGTCTTTCTGTTGTGCTAGGAAATACCGGTTCTTACTTACTCTTTCTAACTATTTTTGTACCCATTAACTATCCACATTCCTCCATAGCATCCCCGCTTCCAACCAGCCTTCAGAGCCTCTGGTAACCATCTTTCTAGTCTCTAACTCCATGAGTTCAATTGTTTTAAATTTTAGCTCCCAGAAATAAGTGAGAATATGCAATGTTTGTCTTTCTGCGCATGGTTAATTTCATTTAACATAATGACCTCCAGTTCATCCATAATAACATAATTACTAATAACTTAGTAATGCAAATGATTGAATGTCACTTTTAATGGCTGAATAATATTCTACTGTGTATGTGTACCACATTTTCTTTATCTGTTGATGGACACTTAGGCTACTTCCAAATCTTGGCTGTTGTAAATAGTGCTGCAATAAACCTGGAAAGGCTGGTATCCGTTCAATATACTGTTTTCCTTTATTTTGGGTATAGAACTGTGAGCAGAACTGCTAGTTCACACGGTAGTTCTATTTTTATTATTTTGAGGAACCTTCACACTGTTCTCCATAGTGGTTGCACTAATTTAAATTTCCACCAACAATGTATGATGGTTCTTTTTTCTTCACATTCCCGTCAACATTAGCTATTTCCTGTCTTCTGGATATAAGCCATTTTAAGTGGGGTGAGAAGATAACTGCATTTTAGTTTTGATTTGCATTTCTCTTATGATCAATTATTTTGGACACCTTTTCATATGCCCGTTTGCCATTTGTATGTCTTCTTTTGAGAAATGTCTATTCAAATTACTTGCCCATTTTTAAATCAGATTATTAATTTTTTTTTGCCCTATACAGTTGTTTGAGCTCCTTATAGATTCTGGTTATTAATTCCTTGTCAGATGGGTAGTTTATAAATATTTTCTCTAATTCTGTGGGTTTTCTCTTCACTTTGTTGATTATTTCCTTTGCTATGCAGAAGCTTTTTAACTTAATATAATCGCATTTGTCTATTTTTACTTTGTTTGCCTATGCCTGTGTGGTATTGCTCAAGACGTCTTTGTCCACTTCAATGTCTTGAAGAGTTTCCCCAGTGCTTTCTTGTAGTAATTTCATAGTTTGTGTTCTTAGATTTAAGTGTTTAACCAATTTTGATCTGGTTTTCTATATGGCAAGAGGTAGAGGTCTCGGTTTACTCTTCCGCTTATGGATATTCAGTTTTCTCAGTACCATTTGTTGAAGAGACTTCTTTTCCCAAAGTATACTCCTGGAACATTTGTCAAAAAAGAGTTCAGCATAGATGTATGTATTTATTTCTGGGTTCTCCGTTCTGTTCCATTGGTCAATGTGTCTCTTTTTATGCCAGTGGCATGCTGCTTTAGTTACTATAACTCTGTAGTATAACATGGAGTCAGGTAACGTGATTCTTCCAGTTTCATTCTTTTTGCTCAGCATAGCTTTGGCTATTCTGGTTCTCTTGTGGCTCCATATAAATTTTAGGATTGCTTTATCTATTTCTGTGAAGAAAATCCTTGGTATTTTGACAGAAATTGAATTAAGTCTATAGATTGCTTTGTCTAGTATGGATACTTTAACAATACTAATTCATCTAATCCATGAACACGGACTATCTGTCCATTCTTCTTGTATCCTATTTACTTTCTTGCATTAATATTTTAAACTTTTTATTGTAGAGGTCTTTCACTTCAGATAAATCCAACTAGGTTATGGTTATGATCTTTTTAATGGATTATTTATCATAAAACTGTTGGAACTAACAAACAAGTTCAATAAAGTTGCAGGATACAAAATCCACATACAAAATTCAGTTACATTTCTGTACACTAACAACACACACTATACTTTTAAAAATTAAGAAAAGAGTCCCATTTAAAAGGCATTGAAAAGAATAAATGCTTGCATATAAATTTAACCAAGAAGATGAATGATCTGCATACTAAAACTATAAAACAATAATACAAAATTACAGTGGACACAGTAAATGCAACGATGTCCCATGTTCACAGATTAGAAGAATTAATATTGTTAAAATGTACATACTACCCAAAGCAATCTACAGATTAAATGTAATCCTTATCAAAAATTCCAAGGGTATTTTTCATAGAAATAGAAAAAAATCCTGAAATTAATATATAACTACAAAAGACCCTTAACACCCAAATGAATCTTGAGCAAGTGTAGAAGAAGGCTGAAGACATCACACTTCTTCATTTCAAATTATGTTACAAACCCCTAGTAATCAAAATAGTATGTTACTGGCATAAAAGAGACATAGACCAATGGAACAGAAAACACAACCCAGATATAAACCCATGCATGTATGGTCAATTAATTTTCAACAAGGGATCCAAAGATATACAATGAGGAAAGGACAGTCTCTTCAATAAATGGTGTTGGAATAACTAGATATCCATATGCAAAATAATATAACTGAGTGTTTGTTTTATACCATACAGGAGAACCAACTCAAAATGGATTAATGACTTAAATGTAAGACCTGAAACAATAAAACTACTGGAAGAAAACAGAAAAAAAGCTCACTGACATTGATCTTGGCCATAACATTTTGGATATCACACCAAAATCTCAGGAAACAAAAGCAATAATATACAAGTGGGAGTTATGTAAAACTAAAAAGCTTCTACATAGCAAAGGAAATAAACAACAAAACAAAAAGGCAACTGCTATGGTTTTAATGTGTTTTCCAAGTTTTATAAGTAAGAAAATTAATCCTCAATATGGCAGTATTGAAAAATTGGGGCCTGTAAAAGTTAATAGGATTATGAGGGCTCTACCCTCATAAATGAATTAATCCATTCATGGATTAGTGGTGTAATAGATTAATGGGTTATGGGGATGGAACTGGTGATTTTATAAGAGGAAGAGAGAGCTAAGCAAATATGATCAGTCCCCTCACTACCATGTGATGCCTTTCACTACCTCAGGACTCTGCAGAGGGTCCCCACCAGCAAGATGTTCTCCCAAGATATACCCCTCTATTTGGACATCTCAGCCTCTATAACGCTAAGAAATAAATTTCTTTTCTTAATAGATTGCACAGTTTCAGGTATTCTGTTATAAGCAACAGAAAATAGCAACCTATGAAATGGGTTAATATCCAAAATATACAAGGATCTCATACAACTAAATAGCAAAACAAAACAGAAAAACAAAACCAAAAAAAAAAAACCTAATTACAAAATGGGTAAAGGAAATGAATAGACATTTCTCCAAAGAAGATATACAAACAGCTGACAAATTTGTGAAAAGTGCTCAACATTACTAGTCATCAGGGAAATTCAAATCAAAACCACAATAAATTAGCACCACACCTATTAGTACGGCTATCCTAAAATGTTTTTGTCATCCACAGACAATTGTTATCGTCTTTTGGTCCTCTTTAAAATACGTTTTTATAATCAGCTATAAAATTTAACGGGTGCTCTTAATTCAGGATTGTGATTATTAACTCTGGAGTTTGTGACATTAGAATAGAGGAAAAACTTCCAAATAGAAGGGTAAATGGTATTTGGTTTTCTTTGGACTACATTTTGTATAAATATGTTATTAGTACATGTTCCAAAAATTATGGGAAACTTCTATAATTCTGATATGATTTAGTGTACATTATTAATAATTAATATTGTCATGTAAAATTGTTGTATGCCACAAAAGTAACCAAAATTCCTAGTCAGTCATAGTTTTAATAGTGGCTATCCTAATTATTTTGTCATCCACAAACATTTTGTCTTGCTTTGGTCCTTTTCAAAAGGCAGTTTATAATCAGATATAAGACTCTGAGTACAGGTCCTGGATACTTTAAAAATTGTGCTATTCAAATACAGGAAAAAAAAAAAAAACTTCTAGGACTCTCACAGAAAACTAGTGTGTTAAACATGGCTAAATCTCTTGTTTTCAGAGTCAAGATAATTTATTTCTTTAGAGCTATTGGCAACTTTTAACAAGTGAAATAATATACTCCTGTAAACAAAATTTACAGCATATTTGTTTCTCTCTACCTGATTTATCCAGAATGTGGGAACTATTTCTGCATATTCTGAATTTATGGTAGTATAGTTAATTGTGCAAGTGCAACAAGAATCTGTTTTCTTTTATAATAGGACACACTTGGAGAAATTGGTCATTTTACCAAGGCTTTGACTGGAATGGCATGCTCCCTTTAAAGAATCAAAGATCAAAATTGACTTATAGAGCCAATTAAAGCCCGTTGGGGAATCTGGCCTAATACTTTGTGCACAGAGTCCCTGTACAAGGTTTCTGACCTGTGGTAAGTAAAGAATGTCACTTTCTAACAGGTGCAGGAACCCCAAGTTATCTTGGGACCTCAAGAGAAGAGGAATTTGCTCAACTCAAAGATATTTGAGGGTACAGACCCATGGCTGGACTTGGCCTTTAAAAAGTCTTATCTGAGATGCTTCATAGAATAGAGTTCCATCAAAGCCAATTAAAGCCTACATGAAACATATTCTTGCTGCACTTTATGCAAATAATCAGACCAAGTACAGTAAGACTAAAGTTTTATTTTATAAACTGTAAATCAATTCTATCATGATTTTTTTTTAAAAAAATGAAGACTGGAGAAAAAAATTACGCTTCAAAGGAAAAACTATAGTACACTGTTGTTAGCTGTTCTTGAAGTTTTTTTTCCTGTCATTTAGACTAAATTCTGAATTCTTTGTAGGTTAGAAGTCTCCAAGCTAATGCTTTCAAATCTTTGCTTTTAAAATTAGGAATTGTACTCCTTATCCTAGGACTCTTTATTTACCGTATAGTACGCAGTTCACTTAAATACTGTACTAAAACTGTAGATGGACGTAATAATGTTTTTATCATGCTAGCCTTGAAAGCCCAGCCATGCCTGCATGAGTATGCTCAGACAGTTGCAAAGCAATTCCATTCTTCTCACCTTGTGGCCAGAGTGATTGACGGCCTTTTCCCATATTCAAAGCATACACCTTAAGATTAAATTGTTATAAAACACAAACAGAGGGATTGAAACCCTAATTTTGCAAAATTATGACTGAAACAGTGAAACAGAGCTAACTTAACCAACTCCATCTTCCTTCTAATCTCCAAGCTGTCCTGTTCATTCGTGGGCATAGGCTGAACTAACTTTGGGAGGAACTTAGTTTATAGTTTAAACAAAGACAGTAACAACGCTTTCCCAAAGCAGACCTCCTTCTTGCCTGAGGACTAGATTGCCTTTGTAGGACTAACATTAGCGACAATATTAGAGATTATGGTTCAGGAATCATGCAGCTGGAATCTACAAGATTCTGACCCTCTCTATACTGCTCCGAAGATCAGTGCTTGAGATATTTTGCAGACCCTGCATGTGATGGATGAGCTGGCACCACCCAGATCAACAAACTAACTCATCTAATCTTGTGGCCCCCACCCAGGAACTGACTCAGTGCAAGAAGACTGCTTCTACTCCCTGTGATTTCATCTCTGACCAATCAGCACCCTGGCTCACCGGCTTACCCCCACCCACCAAATTATCCTTGAAAACTCTGCTCCTTGAATGCTTGGGGAGACTAATTTGAGTAATAATAAAACTCCTGTCTCCCACATTAAAAAAAAAAAATCCAATGTCTTTTTTCACAGTAATACAAAACACAATCCTTAAACTCTTATAGAACCACAAAAGACCCTAAAGAGTCACAATAATCTTGAGCAAAAAGAACAAAGCTGGAGGCATCACACTGTCTGATTTTAAAATATATTATAAAGCAATTGTAATAAAATAGCACGGTACTGACATAAAAACAGACACATCAACCAATGGAACAGGATAGAAGCCCAGAATAATTACACTTATTTACAATCAACAGATTTTTAATAAAGGTGACCAGAACACATAATGAGGAAAGAACAATCTCCTCAATAAGTGATGCTGGAAAACTGTATCTGTATATGCAGGAGAATAAAACTGGAACCTAATATAATACCATATGCAAAAAAAAAACTCAAAATAGATTAAAGACTTTTAAATATAAGAACTGAAACTGTAAAACTACTAGTAAACATAGGAAAAAGCTCTATGACACTGGTTTGGGCAATGGTTTTTTAGATATGACCCCAAAAGACAGGTAACAAAAGCAAAAAAGACAAGTGGGATGGCATCAAACTAAAAAGTTTCTGCACAACAAAAGAAACAACCCACAAAATGGGAGGAAATATAAATATTTGCAAACCATGCATCTAATAAGTTAATATCCAAAATATATAACGAACTCAAACAACTCAATAGAAAAGCAACAACAACAAATAGCCCAATTAAAAAATGGGCAAAGGACCTAAACAGATATTTCTCAAAAGGAGGCATACAAATGGCCAATAGGTACATTTTAAAAATGCTTAGCATTATTAGGGAAATACAAATTAAAACCACAGTGAGATATCACCTCACACCTGTTGACTTTTATAAAAATTATGAGAGATAAAAAGTGTTGGAGAGGATGTGAAGAAAAGGGAACTCAAATATTGTTGGTGGAAACGTAAAATCCTACAACCATTATGGAAAATGTTATGGAAATTCTTTAAAAAACTAACAGTAGAACCACTATACAATCCAGTAATCCTACCTCTGAGTATATATTCAAAAACACTGAAATCCATAGGTCAAAAGGATATCTGCACTCCCATGTTCATTGCAGCATTATTCACAATGGCCAAGACATAAAAACAACCTGAATATCCATCAGTGGATAAATGGATAAAAAAAATATGGTACACATACACAATAGAATACTACCCAGCCTTTAAAAAGAGAGAAGTCCTGTCATTTGTGACAACATGAATGAATCTGAAGGACATTATGCTAAGTAAATAAGCCAGACACAGAAAGACAAAATAGCACATGATCTCACTTATATGTGGAATCCAATAAATTAGAACTCATAAAAGTAGAGAATATAATGATGGCTACCAGAGGCTGGGTAATAAAGGAACAGTAGGAATGGGAAGTTGCTGTTGATCAAAGAATGTAAAGTTTCAGACAGAGAAGAGAAAGAGGATTTCAGATCTAGTGCACAGTAAGGTGACTATAGTCAATAACAATGTATTACATATTTCAAAATAACTAAGAGTTAATTTTGAATGTCTCACTATAAAAACTGATAGGTAAACAGGATGATGTATATATATATATATATATATATGTTTTTTGGAGACAGAGTCTTGCTCTGTTGCCCAGGTTGGAGTGCAGTGGTGCAATCTTGGCTCACTGCAAGCTCTGCCTCCCAGGTTCATGCCATTCTCCTGCCTCAGCCTCCTGAGTAGCTGGGACTACAGGCGCCCGCCACCACACCCGGCTAATTTTTTTAGTAGAGACGGAGTTTCATCGTGTTAACCAGGATGGTCTCAATCTCCTGACTTCGTGATCCGTCTGCCTTGGCCTCCCAAAGTGCTGGGATAACAGACGTGAGCCACCGCGCGCCCAGCTGTGATGAATATGTTAATTAGCTATTTTAATTATGCCAGAATGTATACATATATCAAAACACCAATTTGCATAAATGTATACAATTATAATTTGATGTAAATAAATAAATATTTAATAAAATAAATATTTAAATAAAGATTTATATTGTTATACCCTAAAAAAGCACTAAAAATAATTTAATTACAGTAGTCCCCCATTATCAGCAGGAGATAACATTCCAAGACCTCCTGTGGCTATCTGAAACCCCAGATATACCAAATCCTGTATGAACTGTGTTCTTCCATCTGGTAACTGATACAGCAACTAAATGACTAACAGGTGGGTAGATATATAGGGTGAATATGCTGGACAAAGGGATGATTTACATACTGGGCAGTAAGAGCTGGACAATGTGAGATTTCATCACGCCACCTAGAATGGTGCACAATTTAAAATTAATTATCTATGTGTGGAATTTTCCATTTAATATTTCCAGATCATGGTTGACCATAGGTAACTGAAACCACAGAAAGTGGAATCATGGATAAGATTGTACTACTGTAATAAGAGGTCTAAGTCATAACCAATAGTCAGGTTAAACAGAATCATAATAAAAATTCAAAAGCAGGCAGAAAAGAAGAAAAAACAGGTGAAACAAATAGAAAACAACTAGCAGGCTGGGCAGATTTTAACCAGATCTCATAAAAGTGGTTACATTAAAGGTAAATGGTCTAAAAATACTAAGTAAAATACAGAGATGGTCAAATTAAATAATAAAACAAGAGCCAAATATATGCTGTATACCACAAACTCTCTATATAAAAACATGGAAAGGTTAAAAGAAAACGGATGTAGAAAATCTACCATGCAAGCCCACCTCCAAAGAAAGCTAGAGTGGTTATATTAATATCAAAGTAGCCTTCAAAAACAGAAATATGAGTTGGAATAAAGAGAAAATTGATCATGGTAAAGGATAACCACGATGACATAAAAATCCTAGATGTGCACCTAGCAAAAGAGTTCCAAAAAACATGAAGCAAAAACTGATACAACTAAAAGGAAAAATACACAAGTCCACAACTATTGATTAAAATTTCAACACAACCTTTTCAGTAATTGAATAAACAAGTATACAGAAAATCATTACGAGTCAAGACTTCAATAACAATATCATCTGACTTAATCAACTAGCAGCCGATTAAACATTCTTTTCAAGTGGACATTCAGCAAGATAGACATAAAACAAACCTTAACCAATTAAAAAGGACTGATATCATACCAAGTGTTTTCTCAGACTATAATAGAATTAAATTATACATCAATAACAGATATCTGTAAAACCACAAATATTTGGAGATTAAAAATATACTTCTAAATATCTCATGCGAAGAGCAAGTTAAAAATAAAATTAGAACATGTTTTAAGTTGAATAAAAATTAAAACCTAATGTATTAAAATGTATAAGGTTCTAAAGAAATGCTTGAAGTGCAATGGATGGTGCAAAACACTTCCATTAAAAAAAAAAAAGAAACAGATTTCATTCAGTTGTCTAAGAACAATGACTCTAACACCGCTTCCTTTTTCCTTTCCATCAGAGTTAATTATCTGTAAGGAAGATACATACATCCGAAAGAGAGATTTACCAAACACATGCATGTGCATTTTGAAGCCAGACATTATAATCAATTAAGATCCATTCCTAGAACATCTGGTCACCAGCCAGGCATTCAATTTAGGAACTATCACTTTAAGCATTAAATGCAACTACTTGCAATAACATTTTGTCTCCTTCCTTTGAAAGTAAAAATATCTGCGTCAAAACTATAGTTTTGTAATTCAAAAGAAAGTTTACCATATTGTTTACTACTTGTTTTCTTATAGTTGAACTTGGAAACAGACAAAATACACAAGAGAAAAGCATCATTAATATGTGTTTCATAACATCTAAAGTTACGGTTATAAATAATGTGTCTTTAGTTTAAAGTGACCAACCATCACAGATTGCCCAAAACTATAGGGATTCCAGAGACATGGGATTTTCAGTGCTGAAACTGGGCAGTTTCTGAGCAAAATATGACAAGTTGGTGATCCTAGGCATACATGTCGAATGAATCATACAGATCTATTTTAATCGAACAATTATAAAAATAAATTATTAATAGCAAATCTCTGAAAACAAAATAATTCAATGTTTGCCTTAAAACATATTAACTTGATTTGTTACTTATTTTCATGGGATCTACATTAATGTCGTTAAATCCACAGGTTATGTCTTTATGGCCCCAGTCATAGGCCCACTGATGCTTCCTAGCATGGCTCTGTGCATGTTTTCAGCATGTTCTCTTTTTTTCGTAACTACCACAACTTCCTCTAGTTCTCAGTATTACTAAGACTGTTGGTGCAAATGTACTTGAGATCCCCAGTTCGACCTGCTCCTATTTGTCCAAATGTGTAGCAAAGTAACTAGGCTAGACCTGCCGCTGACTAGCCTTTCTTTTTCTCTCCTTTTACATTGGTGTAGTTAATGCAATGGTTCTCAATGGATGTCAGTGCCTATGTGTGCCAGCGTGTAAGAATGTGTGAAAGTATGTTTTGGGGGAGTACCACAACCACTAAAAGCACTTCTACAAATAACACAGATTCCCACCCCCAAAAGATTCTAGATTGTTTGCTAGAGAACTGGAGTGGGAAGTAGCAAAGAATAGTTTGAATATGTCTCACAAGTAATTCTGATATATATATCCCAACTCTCCAAGCTCTACCAACACACACACACACACACACACACACAAACTTATGCACTCCACTGGAATCTTGATGAACCAATTATCTATTTCATTCTTGCTAGTAGTGAGCTAGTAGAGATTATTCTATGTTAAGCCTATAATTTTATTATTTATTCTTTCCCTACTGGGAAACATTATTGTCAGGGATGTTCTGTAGTATACTTATGTAAAGTATTACCATATTTCATTTTTTTTCCTCTTGTAATTTCTTACACACAAAAGAAATCTGGAATGGATTATGTGTCAGTTATTACATCGGGCCCATGAGACCATGTTGCTTTCACATGGGATGTGGCAAACTTCCCAGGGCCACTAAATGGACTACTTAGGAAATCCCAAGCCCCAAAAAATGGTCCCTGGAAGATACCTGGTCTGTTGATTCACATCCTGGACTCATTTCATCATTGGTGTTTTGTTCATTGGCTTAGCCTAGATAAGGTAATGATATCTGAATTTATAAGATAATATTCCTTTCAATCTCACATAAATTTGTGGAGGATCCAAGTAAGACTCTATGTATTTATATGAGGATGCTCTCTTCACTGGGCATGAATGTGGCTACCATTATTACTATATTCTTAAATAAAATAAAGACATCCTTCTTAGGTGGTTTGAGGCAGTAATTTCCAACTTCATTGCTTTATTTGGTTCAAAATAAACATTCTTCTCTATTTGCCAGCACTCATCATTCCTGAAAACAAAAATGCAAAATAAAACAAAAGTGGTCTAGGACATATCGGGGGAGACAGCCAGAATCCCTGACATCTATCGTTTGCTTCTTGATTGGTAATCATGGTGTTTGCTTGTAATCAAAAAGGTAAGAGGATTGAAAGAATCTCAAAATAGGTTTGCAAGTGTTGCCAGACTCAATAGAATATTTCTGAAGGTCAAGACAAGTCATAGGAGAAGAATTTTCTTGTTATCAGATGCCCAAATGGTATCACCAACATCCAAGTCACCACCAGCAGTACTGTAGGAGGGTAACATTTTGGAATTTTAGTAAAGTCTCATTAATCAGACTTTACTAATAGGAAATTTGTGTCTATCCAGACAGAAATTGAATTAAATTTTACCTTTGTACTCTGAATGAGAATTGAAAATATAAGCATACTAACAAATTTGAAATGAATGTAAACTGTTTAATCGCTTTATAATAGTATTGACAAATTCATAAAGATAGAGAGCAGAATAGAAGAATGGTGTTACACAGAGGGTACAATGGAACTTAATGGGTCAATATGAGATGATGCAAAATTTCTGGAGATGGATAGTGGTGATGCTTGCCAAACAATGTGAATGTACTTAATGTTACTGAACTGTCTACTAAAAAATGTTTAAATGGTAAAAGAGAAAAAATAGTACTGAATGCAAACAATTATTTCAAATCTTAGTTCAACTATTATGTTCTTTCAGGTAGAACATATACATTCTTAAAAATATTCTCTCATTTTGAAACATTTGACTATTCAATTCTACCTACCACAAACATTTATTTCCAGTAACCTGGAAACGTTAGTATACATAGTGGTGCGCCAGCCTGACTCAGTCGTTAGCTACTGAAAATAAATAATCACTTCACTAGATTCTAGCTGAGAGTTAGACAAGTTTCTTAGTTTTCTCTTCTACAAAATGATGCGTTTAATGGTAATTACCTTATAGGATCTTTATAAGATTTAAATGAATTCATGTATGTGAAGCACTATGAATAGTTCCTGGCATATAGCAAACATTAAGTAAATGTCAGCTAATGTATTCTGTAATGATATTACAAAAATGTGAGGTTTTGTTACTATGTAAAATACGTATACATGGATAAAGTAGGGATAGCTATTTTTTAGATAATACACAAGTGCTGATGAGAGCAAATAAAATATGCTGAAGAATTTGCAAAAACATTTTAAGAAAACTATTCCAGTTGTTTAAGTTTAAAGGTTTATAGACAACTTATCTTTCTATTGTGCAATGATTCTTCAGCTGAAGAATAATGCTTATATATGTATGTCCTCTAAGCAGTAGACGATGCAGGAGAACAGCCTTTGCCACATTTCATTTGCAGACTATTAATGGGCAACAACTTTAATTGTTATTTATTTATGTTTAAAATTTAATGAAGGTATGAATAATTTTAAATTTTTATCATATTACAAAAATGGAATATTAAACTTGCAATGTATCTAGCCATCTCATTTTGTAGAAGTATATCAAATGGAATTTATCACAGGAAATAGTTATTTAGAATGTGAATAAGCATGAATAATGAATAATAGGAGTAGCCATTACCTATTAAAACTGCACTTACACAAAGAAGGAAATCCTATACCAGAGTCGCTGTTTTCCTGTTCATAAATCTGACTGAGAGGACCACTCTTCTATGAACTGACACTAACTGTTTACTGCCTATACCAAAATTTTCTCCAACTGTTGACAAACCAATCACAAGGGTGCACAGCAGGGGATGGGACCATGTCTTCTACTATTCTTTTAGACAATTTCTCCTACATAGCTTGGCAGAAAGCCTGTCACAGTTTGAACAGAATTGTGCACAATATGTGCAGCTCAGCCAAAACTCATTAAGTGCCTTTGTCTCATGCATCTTGTGACACACAATATTGCACCCCTGATGAGCAATGCCTCCAAATGTGATGTTAACATTAAGATCACCAGAAACCATTAATTTACTAGTCAAATTACATCTCTCAGCAGCATTTAGACAATGTTCTAGGGAATAATCTGCCTATCACCAAGTATAAATAAAATTTTAATGAGTGTTTTCCAGGTACTTCAAACACAGGTTAAGAAAGTGCTCTGGAATATACTTCATGACAAATGTGTTACCGGATAAGACTTTAATTTAAAGCTAACATATTCTATACATTTTTTTCCAGCTACAAACAGTATTTCCACAGCTCTCTGGCTTTATTCAAAGGCTGCTTTCTTTCAGAGAATTAAGGTAAGTCTTCAATTTTTAGCTCTATCTTCTTTTCATTGATGTCTATTTCCAGGTCCACATTTTACTTTGCCTCCTGTGCTGCATTGCATTCCACATCTGTATTTTCCCATGTTGTAGGCTACTCCTAGAATGCCTTTTCTTATCTCAAATAAAGCCAACTACCAGTTATTTCCCTCTCTTTCTAACAGATCTAGAAAATAGCCTCCATCAGTGAATTATCTCTGACTAGCTAGAAGGCAGCGTGACCTCTTCCAACTCCCTTTGTTAGATATTCTCAAACCGTCCTTGGTACCACAAAGTGCGGTTATCACTATACCTTTCCACATATAAATATACTCATTATTTAAACTTACATTTTAAAATTATGCTTGCTTTCTCTGTCACAGATTATAAACCCAAAGCTATAAGACTCTTTGCCTGACTAGGCACAGACTCTAGAGCATCGTCATATACCAAGAGACATTTAACAAGTCGCGTGCTGCACATTGTTATCGACAAAATGTGGTAAACATAATAGCCAAGATGGTTAAATACCAATAAGTTATATTCCTCAACATCAGCGATTTCTTCAACTACATTATCTAACACCCTTATTGTCTATCTTTACCTGGGACATATCCTTGATTGATAAGTGAGCAATCCTTTATCTTCCAATGACAAAATCAAATAAACTACATGACAACCTGAGCAATAAGGCAAAAATTGATCTTCAACACTAATAAAAAAACCCCAAAATCATCAAAAAATAGATCAATTTAGCCATTGACTGTGGACAAGGCCATCGCACATAGGTCAAAATTCAACTGCATTTGATCTAACAATCAAGAGGTCATTGTCTTCCCTTTGCTATTTGCTAAATTCTAGCTGCAGCGTGTCTCCTGTACTTCATTTTTTTAAAGCATCTTAAGACAGTGATAACATCACATTTATTGATTTGGAAAATAATTCCGATTTAGAAAACAGTTATAAATGGCAAAATTTTATCGGTTTTGTTTTTAATAGATAATGTGCTAAGATATAAAAACGTATTTTGCAAATGTAAAATCCTCTTATTTTGAGTAACACCACAAAATGAAATACTGCTTCCTAATTTGCTGATAAAAGTATTAAAGGAGAAGGCCAATAAAATGATTTGTACAAGCAGCTGAGCTCATCATTCAATAAAATCCATAGGAATGATAGGTCATGTCCTACAATAGCTATTTCTAGAGACCTGAACGTGGCAATAATATAAGATCAGTCTTATACAGATTTTGTGACTGATGATTCAGACCAGAAACAAATGAAAGCTTAGAACCTCTCAAAAGTTAGTGCTCAGTTTTGTAGCAAATTTATTTTACTATTTTTTAAAAATATTTTTAAGCCTCAATAAAGAAGATTAAAAATAAGAAAGTTCGTAAGAATGTTTGCTCAAAAAATAACAAGTTAGAAAAAAAAAAAACAATCAAATGAAGACTTTGGAGCAAAAACATTAATGGCATGAAGCCTGTAATTAAATATGAAGACTGAGGGATGATTCTGAAGCCTAATCACCTAGCACCAAATTGTACCTGTCTTGCCTTCTAGCTGGGCAATTAGGAAAACTTCCTTAAGCTCTCTTGCCTTCTTCCTCTCATTGGCAAATAGGGATAATAACAGTACCTACCTCAAACACTTATGTGTTAATATAGACACAGCTCTTACAACAGTGCCAGGTACGTAGGATGTGCTACATTTGACTTTTTATTGTTATTTCTGATAAGCTCTCATCATGTCTTTAGTGCATTTTCTAATGGCATCTGTTTCTTTCTTTCATTTGCGGTTCTTTTGGCCAAAAGATGCATAAATAGCTGCTTGTTTTTCTTTTTTCTTTTGTTTTCCTTTTCTTCTTCTTCTTTTTTTTTCTTTTTTCTTGAGACGGAGTCTGTCTCTGTCGCCCAGGCTGGAGTGCAGTGGCGCGATCTCGGCTCATTGCAACCTCCGCCTCCCGGGTTCAAGGGATTCTTCTGCCTCAGCCTCCCGAGTAGCTGCCATGATAGAACCGCGCCGCCGCGCCCGGCCTGCTGCTTGTTTTCCTATGTTCCTGATGGGATGAGACCTATTTCAGTGAAGCATCCTTTTTAAAGTAGCAACTGAAAGTCCCCAACATGATGAGTCCTCCAGGGTGAATAACAGTCTTCAACTGGAAGCCAAAGATTAAAAAAAAGAAATTTCTAAATATTAAAAATGCCATGATGATAACTTTGAAACTTAATGGCAAAAGATGGCGGTAGCAATATCTACAATGGCAGTTGTCTGAAATGAGTGCCAATTAGGTCATGGGAACCTACAAAAAGACTATGAGTGCTCCATTACACATCGCTGATTTGAGTAAACAGGGAAGCAGTATTTATATGCAAATTGTGTGAAGAGAACATATTGCAAATATATTTCTACAGCTATGTTACCCATTTTCCTACTGCGTGTCTAATGAACAAGGGAGTTCCAGTCTTTATTAATAGCCGGTAGGATTAGCATTTGCTTTACAAAGAAATTGTCAATAATAGAAAGGGGAGTTCCCAGAAGTTACCCACTCTACTAATCAGCACACTTACTACTGACACATGGATTTCAAAATTGACCAACACAGAATCAGAAACCTATACCATAGTGTTTTAAACAGTTCGGGCATGGAACGTAAATGAGTACCTGCAGTGTCCTAACCACAAATGTATTCTGAGCAAGAAAACATTTCAAAACCATCTTTGTTGTGTCCTAATGCTTCAAGCACTTTGGTCAAACAGTCCTACCATGTAAGAATTCCCTCCACTGGGATGGAATGGTTGGGGAAATTTCAAAATAGCTGTATCCTTTTAAGGAAACTATTCCTGTTGTTGGCTAACGAAAAAGCTTGTGTGTAGATTTGTCTTCAAAGATCTTTGTCAACAGGCGTTAATAAGTTTGTTAATATCACGATTGGCTACTCTTCATGTACATTAAACATTAAGTGTTAGAGAATAGAGTGATGATATGTAGAACATGCTATATAATTATTATTTTTCCACTTTTTTCTGAGAAGCCTGCTGCCATTAAGGAACATCAGTTGGCAAAAATAATTCACAATCCCCTACAGCACCACTTCTGCTGTAGCTTTCTAGAAAAACCAAACGCTACAAGCTTCTTAGGGATGAGAACAGTTTTGCAAACATAGATGAAGGCTTCATTTGTGCCTTTTCACTTAACAGTTCTCAACAAAACCATTTTTGTACTGATTATTTCTGACTCTATTCTATTTTGAGAAGATTTTTCTGATATGTTGAAAAAACTCACAAAGATAAACAAAATGTTATCTGTTTCCATAACACAATTTTTAATAGCATTTTCCTCTAAGATCAGGCCATTTTTTTTTCTTATACAACATTTTTCTCATGAAAAACTATTTTAGACATGAGAAGGTATTCTTTTCCAAATGAATCATGACAGAATTTTTGTGAAGATGCTAAATTACCTATATGAGGAACTCTCTTTCACATTTCGCAGGGATTTTGGAATCCTACCTTGAGCAGAAATTCAACAGAAGACACCGTGGTCAGGACCTCTCCAGCTAAATGAAAAATTGATGTAATTTTCTTCTACAGACAGCCTTAAAAAATCTTTACTCAATTCTCCAGATAATTTAGATAAAAATGGTAGCTGGAGTTTGATTTAACTAAAAAAATCTCACCTTTCCTTCAGCTATTTGACTATATGGGCATGACCTTTGATGAACACAGCAGAAATGTAGAATTTAGGTCAATGAAAACAAATTAATATATAAAATCTAGTGTTTCCAATTCTAGTGATGGCTTACGAAACTTCACTTTCTCTGTTGATAAGAAAAATAATTATTAGTGATAGATTAATAAAATAGCTTTAAAACCGTGTATTTGACAGTTTAAGTAAAGTTTATGCTGTGTAAGTTCAAATTTTACTGCCTTTTTAATAATTTGTAAATCATGTTGACACTTGTAAGAAAAATGTCCATATTATTTTAAGTCCAAATTTTACTGCTTTATTATTTCTATTATGTATTTTGGAAATGGAAATCTTTTGACCTTAAAATAATCAAGTAATAAAATAAAGTAGTAAAAGAAATTGAAAAGCCATGCATCTGACTCTTTATTTCAAACCATTAAGATGAAAGTCAGAAAAAATTGATGACTTCTATTCATAACCAATTGAAAAAGGAAGGAAATCTCTCTTTAGCTTGAAAGTGTATATCTAGATGAGAATGACCAAAAATGGATAAGCTCTGGTTGGTCAATATACTGAGTAGTTACTGATGTACTGATATTTTTAATAGTTTAGCCTAGATGGCATGACTTTTGTAAGTTTTATGTAAGAAATTGATTGGCTATTCACTAAACTTATTTTCCAAAAAGTGCTTTCTGTTTTAGGAGCACTATGTTACGAACACTGTATCATAAAGGAAAATAAGAAACAATAATGTCCTCTACCTTCGAAATCTCAGTAACATTTTAATGTTAACAATGGTCTGCTTCCTTTTATATCAATGCTAACATAATACTGAACAGTCTTGCTTGAAAAAAATTCAAAAGAATATAACAAAATATGCCAGATATTTGTCAACCACATTGTAGAAAAAAACCACGATAAAAAATGTGAGATCACTTTACACAACATATTTCTTAGCATTTGATCAGAAAGCTTTGTTATTGGCACTCATGTAATATTTCAATATAATTACCATGTTGTCTGCTAATCATTACTTACTAACTAAAATTACTAAAGACAAAAACTATGCTTATTCCTATGAAAATATTCAGTTAAGGAGTTTTGAAGTATAAAGTCTTTATTTTTAATATTACCTATTACATATTAAATCAAATGAATTAGAATACTAATCCTGAGAAGTAGCTGCTTATAATATAAAAATACTACATCTAAATCTATTTCTGCTCTATGATTATTCTTCAGTCTAGTTGCCTGTACAAATCCAATCTGTGTCCAAGCTTATTTAAAGATGTTAATCTTATCAGAATTTAAATATGACATAGCATTATAAAACATATCTGGTTACTCAAGATTTCTACTAGCAAACATGGCTTTAAGCAGACCCCAAAGGCAAACCCTGTCAGAGGGGGATTCTCTATGCCTATCCTTTTCCAATTTCATCTCACTAGAGTGACCAAGCCACTGAAGAGAGGCCACATCCCTGAAATATTGTTTAGCCCTTGTGTTGAACTATCAGGTATTTTGATACCTTTTCAGAGTTGCAGTCCACATTTCCCCTGTATTGGTTTCCATTATCACATTTATTACAGGCAATTCTTTGAAAATTATGCTTATAAGGGAAAATATAAAATTCTCATCCATTGAGCAGACCAAACTCCTAAGCTCAATATATTTTTATCTTCTATGTATTTATGGTCCAAGTCTGCCCTTCAGTTAAAGAATAAAAACCTCAAGTGAGATAAAGCATCAAAATATATATTATAGTTCCAGCTAGGTTTTAGCTTAGAAGGCCAAGGACATTGTCACTTAGGGAGAATCTCTGCCTCTCAGCAAATCAAAGTGTATTTGCTTTGACTAGTTTCTTAACTGAAACGAAAAGGTAATTTGGATCATTTGTTGAACGTACCAAACCCACTGGTAAATTCAGCCAATCAGCTATAAGGAGTAAAACAGGCAATTAATATAATTTTTATTAATTATAACCACTGCAATGATGTAAATGTTGCTTGAAATGTTATGTGTTAATTTAGTATGCTACTGTTGCTTCTAGAGAACCTATGAATTTCTGAACTCAAAGGCACCTCCAGAATTCCTGAAAGGTGTTGGCACTGTCATCAGTTATGTTCCCAGATGACTTGGGTATTACAGGCTAAAAGCCACATCTTGTCACCTCTCACAAATAAATCTGTGGTTTGACTCCAACCTAGTACTCTGGTTAAGCACAATTAAATAAACAAGCATAATTTATCCCTTATATTACATTAAGAGTTGGTGAACAGAGGCTATTCATTTACATCTAAGGGCGGGAGAAGAAAGGAAGCACTCAATTGTCTTTTAGAATGTTTAACCCTGAAATCTAGTTTTGCACATGGGTCCTTCTAGATGCCTTCTGGATAAGGGCTCAGATTATTACACCATCATGCATTAGTCTATGGCAAAAAAAAAAAAAAGAGTTTGATTATGTGAATGAAACTAAAAAAAATTCTGGGGACCAAAGGAATGCCTTCAAACTAGGACAAGAAAATTGTGTGTCTCACGTACTGTAAAAATACAACTTCAGGGACATCTATCTCTGGTTTCGGTTTTGCAATTTTAAATTTTAGTCAAAAATTATTGCTCAGGCATGTCTTTTTTCTCTTCCTATTCCAGAGATATATCTCATGTGTGGAACAAGACGAAGGCTGTTAAGGCAGCTGCTCAAAAATAAAAGGTCTCTAAAAAGCAATAGCTTCAGCTGTATCAAGTCTTCCCTGTGGAGCCATATTCAGGCACATGAGCCAAACACATATCATGTGTCTTCTTCGTCTTGTACAAACTGAAAAACAAAAACACTAGGGGAAAGAGAAGACAGTAAAATCAACATTGGGCTTGTCAAGGCAACTTAATTATTTCACCGCAAATTATTGAATTTTATGTCATGGACTCGCCCAAAATTATGTATTCTTATAAAGTAAGCATCTTTGATAACAGATACTGTATTTAACTTATGCCTTATCTTCAATTTAGAAACTGCAGTTTTTTAATGTCCCACGTTTTAGACAATAAATGGAGTCCCCCATGTAAATAAAAAGCATCAGAAATAGAACCTGCCTGCTCTTCCAATCAGAGGCAACTCAACTGTGAAGCCATCTAGGAAACCACCAGGGACTTCACAGATGAAGTTTCAAATGATATAGTCAATTTCAGTTTCACCTAACAGAAGCAAGAATAAAATTTAACTTTCCCAGGGTTTGATTAAATGAGTATTTTGCTTCCTTCTATTAGAATTCTACATAACAAGTAATGTACATGTGCACCCAAGCAATAGCATTATGAAATCAAGAAATGACTTTTGCTGGGAGTCCAACTCTAGAATCATCTTTGTTTCAAATGGATGACATTAGAGAAAAATGATTAGCCTCAGACCAAATAAAATGTGTATCTAGTCATATTCACCATGGCTACGAATTTAAGTTCAGAATTCTGTCATTTTATTTCACTCACCATATTCCATAAGACTGAATATGTTCCATAATATCATATGCATAAATGATGGTAAATGGTTTGGAAAAAAACAAAAAGTGGAAACACTCATATTCTCTCACCCAGTGATGTGCAGTTCCTGAGAAAATATCTGAAGAAACTAATAAACAACAGCATCAAAATAAACATATGTATAAACATGCTCAATACATTACTAATAATTTTAAGAGAAAAATAATTCTACATGTTTGCTAAATTATGTTATATTCATTATGTGGCATATTATATAGCTGTTAAAATTATGGAAAGGTGTATATTGTTATATGAAATAAGCAAAAGACAATATTTGAAGTTGCTGTTTCTGTTTGCTCACCTCTCAGTGCTATCTGTTCTCTCTCATCCTTCTTGTGAATTGCTAATCCTCTGATCACCAATAATCCCTTAATTGTTCAATTCTGTGCCACTGTCAAATGGTTATTTTGGGTGACTTCAACAAAAGTCACCATTTCTGCCACCACACTCCCTTCCCTCACTTCCTACCACTCCTTTCCCTCTCCCCCACCCACCCCAAAATCACATATACTTTGCTCCTTTACTCGTATTCTTGAGTCAGAAATTTGGGGATCTTCTCCTTCCCCCTAAAATTATCTCCTAAATATCTGTTTAAATCTTGAGTTCCTCTCTATCTCCTGCACCAGATTGTCTTAGTTCAGGCCCTCATAATCTCTTCCTTAAACTACTGCAATTGCCACCCTCCTCATCTGCTTCCAGTTCATCCTCTACCTTCCTAATATGTGCTTTTCAAAAATCTATTTCTGATCATGTCACTTTCTCTTTAAAATCATTGACTTCTTCAAAGTAAGAGATGCTCAAATAGTTTGTATAGCATGCAAGAACTTTCTCACACCCCTCCTTTTCTCCATAGCCTCATTTCTCTTCGTTATGCAGCATACCCCGTGCTCTTTCTCACATGGAACTACTTGCATCTCCCCTAGATTCCACAACCTATCAGAAGCCCTGTCTGGTCTATTTTTCACCTCATTTGCCCCATTGACTCTCCTGTGTTCCTTTTCATAAATTTGAAAGCACTCTTTACATTATTCTAAGTTAATGGTTTATGTGTGCATCTTTTTCACTGCCTATAACCTGTGGTCAGGCATATTCATTCTGTAATACCAACTATTTTATAGCACCTGGTACTGAATAGAAACTTAAGAAAATATTTCTTGAATGAATGAATAAGCAAATAAATAAAGAACTTGCAACTATGTGAAATATGCATAGATTAAAAGTAAATGTGGGAAAGTAAAAACAGTTAAGTTCTAATAAGTATTTTCTGTTTTAAGTTAATTTTTGAGCAAACTACAATTCAAAATAAAAGATCTTTAAAATCTATAGTAAATGCTTGCTTTACTTTCATTGATCAGTAAATGCTGATTAGCAATATTCTCATTGCTTATATTACCAGTAACTTTCATATAGACTAGAGAAAAATTAGTAGACTTTTTAAAACAATTTTTAGGCCAAATAAATTTCCTGTGTAGAGAATGATTCGCCCAAAGTCACGATATATTCAAACCATTTAAGATATTATAATTTGGTGATTTTCTTCTTATTTAAAATGAACAGGCAATTTCCAAAAGGTTAGTTTGAGGTTTCTATCCTAAGTAGCAACCTTTGCGAGCTCATATATGCAGCTCTGTCTATATGCAGAATGTGAAATTGCAAATGGGAATGAAACGCTCATCAATCAAACATCAAATACTAACAGAATCCAGGAAACACTTTGCATTTCCAATTATTCTATATCACTTTACATATCCCAAGATCACTGGCCGATAAAACACCCTTTGAGAGAGAATAAAATATTATGCTTTCTTAGATTTTATGTATATTATATATATATATATCTGTGTATATATCTCTATATATAGTTAAAAATATATAAAGAGAAGAGTAGAAGGAATGTGTTATCAGAGAAACTCCCTTTTCATTTTTTTATTTTTGAAATGGAGTCTCACTCTGTTGCCCAGGCTGGAGTGCAATGGTACGATCTCGCCTCACTGCAACCTCAGCCTCCCAGATTCAAGCAATTCTCCTGCCTCAACCTCCTTAGTAGCTGGGATTACAGGTGCCTGCCACCACATCCAGCTAGTTTTTGTATTTTTAGTAGAGACAGGGTTTCACCATGTGGCCAGGCTGGACTCAAACTCCTGACCTCAAGTGATCCACCCGCCTCGGCCTCCCAAAGTGCTGGGATTACAGGAGTGAGCCACTGCACTCAGCCAGAGATATTATCTTTTTAATCTGCCATGATTTGTCATGTATCTCAACTGATACTACTTTCCACAGAAATATACTTTGTCTTTGATTTTATCATTAGCTAAAGTTACAGTGGAAAAAATAAAAACAATAAATCTTGTATTTTTATCAATCTATAAAATCATACAAGAGCAGGAGCCTAAATATTTGTTAGTCCTTACTTAAACCGTATGGTAGCAGTATTTTCCCACTATGCTGGCTGACATTCTCCCCTCATGGCCTAAGAAGCTTAGAACTAAATTAAAAACTGTAGAGATTATCTAGTCCAGTATTTCCCACCTTTTGCATGTCCTGTTACGTCAAAAATAGTAATATTTATAGTAATATTTAAGCAGAATACTATGGGAAAGGAGTGACTACATGGGAACTACTATAGGTCATTGCTCTTAAAATGTTAGGCCAGGCATGATGGCTCAGGCCTGTAATACCAGCACTCTGGGAGGCCAAGGCAGATGGATCACCTGAGGTCAGGAGTTTGAGTCCAGTCTGGCCAACATGGTGGAACCCCATCTCCACTAAAAATACAAAAATTTAGCTGGGCGTGGTGGCAGATGCCTGTAATCCCAGCTACTCTGGGAGACTGAGGCACAAGAATCGCTTGAACCCAGGGGGCGGAAGTTGTACCACTGAACTACAGCCTAGGCGACAGAGTGAGACTCCATCTCAAAAAGAAAGAAAGAAAGAAAGAAAGAAAGAAAGAAAGAAAGAAAGAAAGAAAGAGAGAGAGAAAGAAAGAAAGAAAGAAAGAAAGAAAGAAAGAAAGAAAGAAGGAAAGAAAGAAAGAAAGAAAGAAAGAAAGAAATCTTACCCATCAAAATTTCAGAGACTTTACAAAAGATGCCATATAAACTCTTCAATGGAATTTCAACTATTGTAAATTTTAAATAGTCATTAAAAAAAAAAACAGATTTCAATTTAAGGAAATTCTGCCCCAGATACTTTATTTACAGAAATTATAAAATCACAAGGTCCATCCCATTGCATTTTAAATATCACACTTCGTTTCAAAATCTGAGGATGTGAGCAGGCTGCAGCCTGGTCTGGCCTATGGTTCCTGGGATTGGAGAATTTGTGTGGCTATGCTTTCAAATCAACTGAAATGTGTCCCTATCTTTGCTCTTCTCTTTTCTCATCCTGCCACTGCCAAAGCACTGGGCTCAGAACCCTGACTATCCTTCCTCTCACCCCTTCTCTAGGTCCTCCTGTGCTCGCAGGAAGCTGTGGTCTGCAGCTGCTGTCCTGGACACAGGACAACTTAGTTAGGGCTTCGGCCCCTATCTGGACTCTAATTCCACCTTGGTGTGCTTATTGCAACTTTGTGTGTCCTTATCTTTTTTCATCTGGTCTCTGGCAGGCAGAGTGGATGATGACTTCTCTGTCCCTCCTTGTCTTTAACTCAAATGATGATCTTCTCTTTGATGGTTTTTTTGTTTTGTTTTGTTGTTTTTGTTTGTTTGTTTGTTTTCCTGTTTTTCTCAGCTGTGCTGTTGTGAGAGTGTTTCATCACTGGAGCCTTCAGATGAACTAGGTGAGGGACTCTGGGCTCCACAACCCTTCTCCCAGAACTCTCTCATGGCATCATCTGAGTCCTTTGGGTCACGCGAGGGAGGGAGGCATGAAGTTGTAATTTCGTTCTTGATCAACTCGAATAGTTAGTTCTTCCCTTGATCTTGATTCCATTAAAATTATCAATGACCAAAATGGTACAAAACGGTACTCCTCTGGTCTTCATAGCAGGTAAAACAGAATCCTCTAAACACGTTCCTGCCTTCCTGTCCTGTACAAGATTAATGTTCATATATTGCCCCTTATTGAGAGGCTACACAGATGACATCACCTTCAGTCAGTCCATAACAAAGCCCTCCCAGGAAGATCCAGGAGCTGTCCTTGTACACAGAGGACAGGATGCTTTAGGGGCCACTGCAATATCAGCCTACCTTTTATTCAGCTTCCGGGCCAGCTTCACATTGATTAACAGGTTCATCTTTGTGGGGTGGAGTGCCACACAATGGCGCATAGGTGGCTGCACCATGCCCACTTCTAGAGAACAGACAAGGGAAGATACCACTTCTTGTGGAGGCCCTCAGGGCACATCCACAGTCTCTTCCCCACCCTCCCCACATGCTTTCCTCTGCCATTTAATGTTCAACTTTTTAGGTAGTCCAGTCACCACACAGAAGTACGCTACTGCTCACTAGTTTGGAAGATCTAAACTAGTCCAGTTTCAAAATGGGATGGCCAAGCTGCAACAAAGACTTCTATTCTGAAGTGCTTCCTGATCATGGAAGTGTTAACTCTACTATTTCACCTTTTTCCCAGGTAATAAATCCTTTCGAGAGCCTACAACGTGTTATGTTCACTTGGGTCAAATTATGAAAGGTAAATATTTGAAGTGTTACAAAGAAAAAACTTCGACTAAGCTTGGCTTAGAGTGTACCTATTATATTAGGGATCTAGAGAAAAACAGAACCAACAAGATGTCTGTATAGATAGATATATTTACTATAAGGAATTGGCCCAGGGATTATGGAAGCTGGCAAGTCCCAATATCTGCAGTCGATAAGTAAAGAACCAGAAGATCCAAGGTTAAGTTCCACTCTGAGTTCACAGGCCTGAGAACCAGGAAAGCCAATATTATATGTTACAGGCTCTAAACCCAAGAGGAGCCAATGTTTCAATTCAAGTCTGAAGAATGGAAAGACCAATATCCCAGCTTGAAACAATCAGACATAAGGAGTTCCCTTTTACTCCTGGGAAGGTCAGGCCTTGTTCTATAATTTAGGCCTTCAATTGATTGGGTTGGGGCCACCAAAATTGTGGAAAGCAATCTGCTTTATTCAGTCCACCAATTCAAACATCAGTCTCATCAAAAAACACCCCACAGACACACCCAGAATAATGTTTGACCCAGCATCTACACACTCTGTGGCCTAGCCAAGTTGACACATAAAATGAATCATCATACCTACCATGTTTCCAGATCGAATGAGCCCCAAGCAGTAATAATTCTGCTCCATATTTTACCCATTTGAATGACACAGAAGGTGATTCTTTGCTCTTAAAATGGCAGTTCTCAGGCTGAATATAGTGCACATTTGTGTGCACAGCTTCAAATGGTGCTAGGAAACCAATAGCCACTATCAGTGGCAAAGGCTCCAGTGTGTAGCTGCAGTGGCATTTTGGAGAGCCTTAGTTTGATTTGATATCTCCAAATAAGACACCCAATTTCTTATAAAACTACTTCTGTAACCCACAACTCTGTAAACACTGTGATTGTTCCCCCAAAGGTATGCTTCACTTGGTATTTCAAGTCATATGATGGCAATCCCATTGAAAGTTCCAGAAAACAGTCTCTGAGGTGTATTGCTCATACTCAATCTATTCACCCGTCCAACCTTTTCAACTTGAAACTCGGCAAATAATTGCAGACTTGTCATCCTGCCTTTATTTCCTTGGCATCGTTATTGTTAGCACAGATAAAAGGACTCAACAATGGCACATAATAGGGAAGCTGAATATGTCTTAGAAGTCCCTTACATGTCTGCAGGACAGAAAATATACCTTACCATTGTTCAGTTTGACCCACAATTAAATATCATCTTAAAAGCAAGATATATGTATTTCCCAGTGAAGCTGCAGGCTTCTTGATTTATTTTACTTATGAAAATAGAGTAATGTAACATGTGCTTCAGTGACAAGTTATCATGGACATAGGTGGTAAAACATAACCCTGTATTGGAGAAAGATTTGAAAAAATACTCCAGTATAAGTAAAAATACTCAGTCCAGGAGCTTACTTAGGTTACCCCAAGCCTTTTCCCTAATAAATATTTAAGTAATACCCTTGACACCATATGGTAATCAGGAAGTGGAAGTCAACAACTTTAAGTTATAAATATGAAAGGCACTGAGATGGAGGAACAGAAAAGGAAAAATATCCTCTCTGGCATTGATATTACTTGTATCATCGTCAACAAGACAAGTTACAAATGTTTCATAGAAAGAGAATGGGAGCAAAAGGCTTTACAAATGTATAAGTAAATAGGAACACGTCGCTATCCATATAAATCCCCTTGTTCTTTAAAAAGTCCACTTCACCAAAAAAGCCACATTAGGAACAGATGGCCCAGTGCCTAGGGTCCACAATACTTCAGGGGCTCATTAAAATGTCTTAATTTCTTTTACATGAAAAAAAAAATCTTTCATGTTAAAGAGAATATTTTACTATATAGTAACATTGTTATATTAATGTAATGATAAAACATAATTTTTAGGTTTTTTTTGTGTGTGTGGGTATGAGGTTGGGGCCCATGAAGACAAAAGTGCCTCGGGCCCGTAAAAGTCATAATATGGTCCTGTTCCTAGATCATGTTTGTCTTCTGTGGCCCTATTTCTCTGGCCATAGCTGGCTGGAATAGGGATAGACCTTGACCTAAGTCAAGCCTATCAGATCCTGTCTCCTATGAGTTTAGAATTGAGATTTAAACTTGCTTGTAAGTGCTAGATAGTGTGTGAGGACCTATCTCCTTTGAAGTGGTCATGAGTAAAAAAGTGAAGAAAGATTGTGTATTAGTCTGTTCTCACATTGCTATAAATAACTACCTGAGACTGGATAGTTTATAAAGAAAAGAGGTTTAGTTGACTCACGGTTCCACATGCTGTATAGGCAGCATGGATGGGGTGGCGTCAGGAAATTTACAATCATGGCAGAAGGTGAAGGGGAAGCAAGCACATCTTCACATGGCAACAAGAGAGAGAGCTAAGGGGGAGGTGCTGCACACCGCTAAACAACAAGATCTCATGAGCACTCACTGTCGCAAGAAAAGCAAGGGGAAAATCTGTCCCTATGATCCAATCACCTCTCACCCGGTCCCTCCCCCAACACTGGAGATTACAATTCAACGTGAGGTTTGGGTGGGGACAGAGAGCCAAACCATGTCAGACCATCTGCAAGAGAAAGAGAAAAATGAGAGAGTCTGTGAGACAGAAAGAGAATGAGAGAGACTTGAGTCTGTGGCCTGAGATCCTGATGTTCTCCAGTCTCTGTACACTACAGGTTGGTTATTCAAACTTTTAAAAATCTATGAGGTGTCCCAGTACGCTTCCATTCAATCAGAATTTTTGGCTGAGCTGTTTGAAATTATTTTCTGCTAATTTTCATCCAAGAATACTGTATTCATTTGCTAGGGTTGCCACAATAAAGTATCATAAACCAGGTGGCTTAAAGAACAGAAATGTGTTGTCTTCCAGTTCTGGAGGCTAGAAGTCTGAAATAACGTCAGTAAGGTTCATTGCTTCTGAGGACTGTGAGGGAAAGATCTGCTCCAGGCCACTGTCTTTGGCTTATAGACGGCCTTCTTCTACCTATGTCTCTTCACATTGCCTTCCTTCTGTACCTGCCCGTGACCAAATTTCCTGGTTTTGTAAGAACACCAGTCAGTGGATTAGGGTCCCCTAACATGACCTCACTTTAGCATAATTACCTTTGTAAAGCCCCTTTCTCCAAATGAGGTCATAATCTAAAGCAACAGAGGACAGGACTTCAACATATAAATTAGTGGAGAAGTGTGGGCACGATCTAACCCATAGCAAGTACTAACTAAACAGGAGCGCAAACATAGACTCAATTACAGCATGCCCATTAATTACTGTCATTAATACTTTTTTGATATATTTTTCTCATTTATTGAATTTTAATTTTAAAAGTCATTTTCTATATTTCCTCTTCTTTCTTCCAAACCTTAATATATTACTTAAGATCTTCAGTTCCCCAAATACGATACAATATCCCATAATGGCAAAGAACATGGAGTCTAGCATGAGACTGCCTGAGTTCAAAGCCTGCCTTTGTCATTATAGCATTCGTAGTCAAGCTACTCAATCTCTTTATATGTCAATTTCCATAACGGTAAAATGAAATAGAAAGATTATTTATCTCTTAGGGGTGTTATGAAGATTAAATAAATTGCTATATGTAAAGTGCCTGACAGACAGCAAGTTCCATCTGAGGGCTTGCTATTATTATTATAGAGCCCAAGCCTTGGTTTTGTACTGGTCTTTCTTTATGAAGCTTGCCCTTTAAGACAATCACAAGGCAAATCTCAACTGCTGACTGCCTTTTCTAGGAAGGGCCTAGTAGCACAGACTCATCTTAAGGCATTATCTTGCCTGCGTTTGGATATGCCACTTAGTTCCTCAGGTCCACTGAGTATCTTTCTTCAATTTCCTCACCTGTGAAATGGAGATCATAATGCTACTACCATAAGGAGTTTGTTGTCATAATTAAATGAGTTAATTTATGTAAAGTACTCAGTACATACTGTGTATACACTTAATGTTGTTATCATTATTGCCAATAGATGAATTGACCAGGTGGCAATCTCTGACACTGACCAGAGAGCCCAATGACATAGCACTGACTCTGATGAAGCTCGTGGCCAGATCACTGCCCTATCCTACAGAGTCTTCTGAATTTGTAGATACTCTCTACTTTATTGGAATTCATAGTCAGGATAAAAGCCCTGATTTTGACTTGCTTTGGTCTAATATAAACACCATTTAGTTTCTTTTTTTATTATTTCCAGTGTAATATTTTTAATATTATAAGAATAATACTTAAGACATATGAATCTTAAATTTATCATTTTAATTGTAAGTTAAGAGATAGATATAGCCTCTATATAAAATATCCATAACCACATGCCATGCAATTAAATATTTCTGCACAACTGTTCCAAAAGGGCATTTTAGCCTTGCTCTACAGGGAGCGAAATGATGTACAAAGATTCATTTATATTTATACAGTATATAAAAATACTTGAAATTTGTTGGCCTCTCTTTGGGGAAGGGAATCTAATTCTCTTATAATTAAAAAGAAAAAATTTCTCTCAGCTAGAGAAATTAATGTAATGTATAGATATTTAATAACAATTTGATAACTACTTTCTTCAAAGTCTCTATATATGTGGTATATAGAAAACAACAATTATCTAGAAAATAGACAAAACAAGTTTCTATTTTATTTGCATTCCAGAACAAGCAAATTGATAACACAATATGTGTTGCCTATATTTTAGAACAACAAAGAAATTTAGTTACACCTCTGGTGAAGGACCAATTTGGAATTATATCATTGTAAAACTGGGGAAATCCAATACATAGAAGTAAGAACATTCCCCATAATGGTACTAATGACTGCACAGTATCCATAACCTTTAGAGCACTGAGCTTAATTCAAACAAAATAACAGATGGTGTTTCAGGAAAACAAGCATTATATTGCTTTGGTTTTTCTTTTCATGTGCAACTGTTAGAGAAAATTATGTTGGGAGTTCACTGGGACCTAATTATATTTGGTCTTCTATTCTGAATTCTGAATTCTGTCTATCTCATTCCAAATAAATAGTATAATTATATTAATTTAACCCAAAATAAGATAGTACACTGATTAAATATCATATTAGAAAACTTATTCTACATATCTGCGCAAACATTTTACCATCTGATAGGGTAAAAGGATAAGATTTTCAAATGTGTATTTTATTTCAGATTACTGTTTTATTTTTTCATGCTTTAAGTTTGCATTTTGAAGTTAACCACTTTGGGAGAATTCAGACAACAGCAGATGAAAATACTGGCTAGAACATTATACAAGTGGCATTTTCCTATGTCAATTTGTATATGTATCACTTCCTGTAAATAAACAAACAAACAAAGCCTGGTTAAATCTAAAACAATAATTGAGAGACTTGTAGGCAGACACACATGTAGATGATCTCTCAAGAGTGATATTATGATTCATATCCATCTTGTTAAACTTAAAAAATACATTCCTCTTGAGTATAACAACTTCACCTCCTGAGTTTTGAAAAGCCTGCTGACTCAACTTTGCAGCTTTTAGTCTCTTCCTCCAGATGATCAAGTAGAGAGTTTTTCAACAGAAGACCAGCTAGGTGGCTGTTGTCTTCTGGAATGGTACCAAGCAGTCTCACTGCTGATCCAAATATCAGCTCAACAAGAACCGCCACAATGCAGATCTGTGTATCTACTTTACACCTACTCTGTGGCCTCCATTTTTTTCACCTCTGCTTCTGTGAATAATCACTTACTCAGAAGAACTGGACATCAACTCATTAGTTACTGCATTAAACAGCCCAACCCCTGGATTTTGGAAAAAGACTGAAGTAAAATTTTACTGCATAACACATAGAACCCAACATATAGCAGACCTACAAATGTAGAATGACCCATACTGTGTATTTGTTGCATTAGCTACTACTGCTTAACTTACTATCTAGACAGATTCCCCCATCCTCCAATAAAATAGCTAAATTCATTTTAAGCATCAATACCCTTGAGTAGAAACGGTGTAAACTACTTGCTCTGATTGTTACTGTATAGCCAGTATTAGAAGAAAAGTTTTAATTTAATTTACTGAATCATGATCTTTCTTTTTTTTTTTTTTTTTTTTGAGACAAGGTCTTGCTCTGTCTCTCAGGCTGGCATGCAGTGGAATGATCTCAGCTTACTGTACGCTCCACCACCCGAGCTCAAGTGATTCTCCTACCTCATCCTCCCAATTAGCTGGAACTATAGGCATCTGCCACCACGCTCAGCTAATTTTAAAACATTTTGTAGAGATGAGGTTTCACTATATTGCCCAGGCTGGTCTCTCCTGGAGAGACAAGCAATCCTCTCACCTTGGCCTCCCAAAGTGCTGGGATTATAGGTGTGAGTCACTGTGCCCAGCCCATGATCATTTTTTAAAAATTGATCAAAGATACTTGTTCTTTAAAGTCCAATCCCTGTTCAGATTCTTCCCTGTTTTGTTGTTCGATGAGTCTCTGCTGAAAATAACTGACAATCACATACCTTTTGGTCTGACCATCAAGACTGTGTTATACGTGAGTTAATGTCTTTCTTGGTCATTTGGGCAGAGCCAAAGCAGTCTTTTATTAAACAGTTCTTATGCCTTTTCAAGTAATGTTACAAAGAAATTTTGGTGCCTACAATAAGGTCTAACACAAATCTAACAAAATCTTACCTTAGCTGTGATGTGACTAACCCTCCTGAATATTATGCTTGGAATCTCACAAATAAACTAAAAACACTCATTCCTCACATCAGAATATATAGGGCCAGAATTTGGCTCATGTGATTAGACTGAAGATGAAATTTTCACTAAACCATGAACTCTACTTGGCAATGGAAATGACATTTTTTTCAAAATGAATCACATCATGAAAGCCATTGGTCCACGTGCCCCACATCAGTATAAATCCTTGCAGAGCCTGGAGATTTATGTTTTCAGTTTGGCCTTTCTTTCAATTATTGGAGAGCTTTAATTTCTTTTCATTATTTGGGATTCCCTCATTTTTTTCCCTACTTCTAATTCTCTGTATACATTACACACCTGTATTTGTCTTTGATAATGGAAAAAAAGACTCATCACTTTTAATGCTCACTCAACATATCTTCATTATCTTGGGAATATCTTCACCAAAATATATTAAAATGTCACTAGAGAAAAATGAATGCATATAGAATGTATGAATATTGCTGGGCTAAATGGGTATCGCTATCTCATTAGTCAGCATACAGCCTCCTGGCTGAATGCCTACATTTCAAGCCCAGCCAGAAAAACAACAACAACAACAAATAGATTTGAAACATCCAAATGAAAAGAAATGGCCCTTTTTCTGATTGTGCTAACATTCTACTAGTTATTTATTCATTTATGTCTTTTCCTTAGTCTTCTGCAGCAAATCCCATTTGTTCCCTCACTCTCCCAATATTTATTATATACCTTCTATATACCAGGAACTATTGTAGGCACTGGAAAAAAGAATGAACAAAATCAGTAAATTTTCTGCTTTCATAACATTTGCATCTAGTGGAAGACCGGAGACAAACAAATAAATACACAATATGTCATATAAGCAGTAAGATCTAAGGAGAAAATAATAAAAAGCGAGGGTGAGAATGAAAGTGTGCTCTTGGAATGTGAGGATTCTATTATATCTAGGTGTTATTTGAGTGGGAACTTAAAAGGAAAATAAAGAAGAAAGTCACATAAGTATCTGGAAAAGTAGTATCTTTGACAGAAAACTGAATTTACAATAAAAACCTTCATTAATATGATCTAATTGGGACTGGCTTGAGGAGAGTCAAGTTCATTCCACTTTCAAGTAAAGAATTAGTCAGAATTATATATCCTTTAAACCACTGTATACTTTTAGAAACTCGGCAAAAGTCTTTTGAAAATATTGTTCACTTAACCCTTACTCATGCTTTTCTAAGCTCTTCCAAGTTTGCATTACACAATTGATCATTTTAAACTAAACTATAGTACTCAAAGGATACTTTACATTTTTTAAAATCAATGGTGGGTACATTAGTGAGTATCCACCATTAGTGAGTACATTTTATTATACTTCATAGTTGTTTGGTTACTTGCTAAGGAAATTTTCTGCAAGTCTTCAGACTGTGGGAGTATAAGGAGAACAAGGAGTAAGGCCAGATGTCTTCCCTCTTATTTAAGAGCTTAGATTTCAAGTGACACTTGTATACTTTAAGTATAGACTGCTGCTTTTCCTAACAGTGTGGATGTTTGCTATACCAAGATGCTGGGATCATTGAAAGTGAATGCAAATGCCTGTCCTCACAGGCAGTCTCTAAAGGCAATCTGATAAATGCATGTAGATGTTTGAACATAAACTGAAAGCCAGAGGAAAAGAGCACTTACCAAATGGAGTAGAATACCAAATAAACAGAGTACAAGCTATTTTGTTCTTGGAGAGAAACAAGATGACTCCTTTCTTTTGGGAAGTCTATTTCTTTTCTTTAGGTCTGAGCCCATGAAATGATTCAATTTATGTGTAGCACTTAGACAATAAACATTACATCCCTTTCCTCTCTGACTGAAAGACCAGAAGGAAGGTGAGAGAAAAAAAAAGCAAAGATTTCCCAAGGTTCACAGATACTGGAACTGAAATAGACAGAGAATATAAATGAGAAACAATACTCTGGTGACTGAATTTAACCTGCCTTTAAACCTGATAAAGTTGCAAATTCAACATTGATTTTTCTCTGAAAATAAATAACTTATTTTGAGGAACAGCAGATGAATTTACACCCTACAGAAATAATTTAGGATGCTGGTTCCCTAAGGTTTTGCCCAAGACTAAGAAATATTGATCAAGAGCAACAGAAAAATTCCCAACCAAAATAATGTGAGCAGTATGAAATTTTGTTTTCATATTTTGCCTTTATTCTCAGTATCTCCTATAAGGAGCTTAGTAGTCACTTTGACATTTACTGTCTTAATATTCACATGTATAAAATAGTGAAGGGAAAAACTGTCATTTTTAAATGACTGACAGTAACAGGGTTTAGATAAAACTTCTTAGACCTAAGTGGATTATTGAAGGAATTAAACAGATAATTCATGCAAAAAGTTCACAGATGTGGTTGAGGTAAAAAATTGTTTATTAGATTTTATGCCTATATCTTTTAGATAATCACCTTGATTTCTTCTTTGCTCTTCATGGAGAGACGCAGGCTGAATAATTTGTGTACCATATATTACCTATATGCTGCTTTTGGTACCATCATCTGTTTAATCAACATTTATGCTTGGTTGACTTTTCTTAATTAAAAAAGGAAGATTAACTTAGCTATTAATTTATGACCTAAATGTATAAGCTTCCACCTTGCCAAACTACTATCTAGCGCTTGTAAATGATGGTGTGTTTCCACTTGACTGATTTTTAGTGACAGCATGGCACAGTGACCTTAAAACGGATAACATGGTTCTAGTGTACAATAATGATATATCAAATGTTTGGTGAAAAAAAAGGTAGCATACATTAGTGCATCCCTTCTATGATTAAAAGTATGTTACAAGTAAGACAAGGATCAAATGGAAACCAGAGAAAATATAGGCAGGTTAGTTTGTTGCCATCGTGGGAAGTTGGATTCCACCAGATTTAGGTTCAACTGAAATGTACTGGGTGCCTACTATGCACGAAGCAGTCTGCCAAGCTCTTTCATCTTTTTTATCTCATTATATCTCGTCAACCCTGCAAGAAGATTATCATTATTCTCATTTCACCAACAAATACAAAACCAACTTTCAAAGAGCAGACTCGAGATTACACAGCTTCAGGAGAAACTGAAATGTAAGCCATGGTTTCTGATTTCTTTCACACATTCCCTACGGCATGTAATGCGTTAAAAAAGATAAACATAACTAAAACATCTAATTAGTTCAACTACCCCGTGGTTTAAAATATAAATAATATATACTATATTTAATACATAAAGCATCACTGTCATTAGTTATGAGACTTTCAGGAATTATGTCTTACATTATGTATACAAATGTATTACGTGTATAGCAAACCCGGAAGTGAAAATGGGTAATAGCTGTCATAGGATTGTGGTGGAGAGATCCAGGATATACAACTGCGAAGCCTTTTTCTGAATTCTCCTTATCTACCTAGAAGTAAAAACTTTCAAAAGAATTCAACTATCATGAATACCCCTCTGAAGGAGTTTGATGCTATGAAAAGGTTAAAAAAAAAGACCACTTGCACCTACAGAAACAATACAATTCCTCCCACTTGTTCCCCTAAGAATCTATGTGTCTTTCCTAAACATGTATGTTCTTCTCATCAAAGCCTTTTCTCTCCCCTTCACTTTTTCTTTCAAATTAGGCATATAAGCCCCTAACTTTAGCTTTTTAATGAGGCCACTGCTTTTGTGTGTTCCCGTACGCAGAAATAAATAAACTTTAGTTTTTATTTCTCCTGCTAATGTCTTTTGTCAGTTTAATCTGCAGACCTCCAAGCCAGGAACCCAAGCGAGTACAAGGATAGTTTTCCCTCCCCAACACTTTGGCAATGAAGATGGGATGGTTGGGACTCCGCAGCCACTCTGAAGACTGCAGCTGAGATCTCAGGATCTCTTGACCAACACACCAAAGGTAAATTTCCTTGCTGATCTCTGCTCAGCGTCCAGTTGAGTGCGTGCAGTAAGAACTTATCTTTGTTGAAACAGGAAAAATTCCCTTGTCCCCTCCCAGGGCATGTGATGGGGGTGTGGCTTGCTTCTTCAGTGCCCCACTGCTCAAACCTCTAGGGGAACTTATAGATGGGCAGGCTGTGGGGCTCTGACTCCACGGCAGTGTTAGGGGTGGATGTTTACAGCTCCTGAAGCCCCACTGGGCGGGTGTTACAGGGCGCTTAAACGTTTGCCATCCGTCTATGGAGGGCTTCTGTTAAGCAGCTCAGTCAGATCCTCTACCTTGTCACCAGGACAGAGAGCTTTCTGTTTCCTGAGTTCTTGCCTTGGTGTAGTGGAAGAATTGGACCACACGTGGGCTTGGAGAATGAGTGTAAAGTTTTATTGAGTGGAAGTAGCTGTCTGCTGATGGGGCAGCCAGAAAGCAGATGGTATTCCGCTGGAGTTGGGCCACTCATCAGCCCTGGCTCTCCGCCGTCTAAGTGGCCAAACTCTGCCACACCTGCTTGGTCGATGGCCTGCTGACTCCTGTTGGTGTGCTTCTCCTCCAGCCTGCTCTCCTCCTCCAGCCTGCTCTCCTCCTCCAGCCAGCTCCCCATCCGTCGGCGTGCTCCCCTCCGGCCTCCTCCCCTCCGCCGGCCTGCTCAACTCCTCCAGCGTGCTCCCCTCCGCTGGCCTGGTCCCCTCCTCCGGCGTGCTCCCCTCCGCGAGCGTGCTCCCCTCTACCGGCTTGCTCTCTTGTGCCAGCGTGCTCCCCTCCGCCGGCCTGCCCCCCCTCCGCCGGCCTGCCCCCCTCCGCCAACCGGCTCCCCTCCGCCAGCGTGCTCTCCTCCGCCAGCGTGCTCCCCTGGACATCTTGTCTCCATCCAGGTGCTTGTGTCCTCTTCCGCTGATGTGCTGCTCTCCACATCTGGCCGCCTGTGTGTCTGCCCGCTAGGGTCTCAGGTTTTTACAGACCCGGGATGGGGGCGTGGCAGGCCAGGGTGGTCTTGGAAAATGGAACATTTGGGCACAAAAGCAGGAGTGCCTGTCATCGCCCACGTCCGTGGGGGTAGAACCCTCAGCAGGGCCCACACCGCACTTCCCTCTCCCCTGCCATATCGTTTAAAGGGACCATGGTCTTCCCTTCCTAGTCCTACCATATTATTGTCTTTTCTTTACTATATTTAGATTAGATGGAGCAAACACTTATGGGAAATAGTTATTTGGGTATTATGACTTTTAGTTTGGGTGCTCTTTTTATAGATCCTTTTGCTCACAGGGATAGTCATTGTGCCCTGTTTGTCTTGTTTTGTGTCTTGAAAGTTTGGCTTGGATTTAGTAAGAGAGTTCTCTCTCTCTGGTTTTCTGCCTGCCAGGAGTACAGGTTGCCAAGTCTGTGCTAAGAGATGGCCAAACATCAGATTGGGATCCCAAGAATTTGTAGTTAGCTGGATAAAAATCTGGGTAGCCCAGGCATTCCATTTGTTGCTGGCATTATACCCACCATTGCTACTTTTCAACAACTTCATCAGAGAAAGAGACTTAGAAGAAGTGTTTATAGAAGTGACTTGAGAAATGACCTTAGATTATAGGGGCTGTATCTTCTGCACCATTTCTGGGAATACCTCTTATGTCCATTGTTAAGCCACAAAAAGTCTTACTACTTTTTAGTCACATTTGGAACAGGTATACCTTTGGAGATCCTAAATCATGAATGGGCAGATGACAGATCCTGTGATCTGCAAAAGCTTTTGTATTTAAAAGGATTTTTAGAGAGCTCCCACTATAAACAAATGTCTTGTTTGTACCTATGGAGAAGTCAAAAGAAGAAGAGAAGTATCATAGTGAGCCTAAAAGGATCCTTTGGCAAAACTAAATGGCAGAAATCACATTTACAACAAAAATTGAAATCCACACAGACCATAAACCCTACCACTGACAGTTATTCTGTAGTTGTGCCACAAGCCAGATGGCCCCCTGAAAAAAATTCTCCTCACCAACATAACAAATGGCCAGACCCTTTTCTAGGCCTTCCTGTAAATAATCAGAAGTTGGCTGATTTGGAGGCTGATATTCAGGGCCTGATACGATTTGGTCCCCACTCAAATCTGAACTTGAATTGTATACCCCAGAATTCCCATGTGCTTTGGGAGGGACCCAGAGGGAGGTAATTGAATCATGGGGGCTAGTCTTTTCCATGCCATTCTCATGATAGTGAATAAGTCTCACAAGATCTGATGGGTTTATCAGGGGTTTCTGCTTTTGCTTCTTCCTCATTTTCTCTTGCCACCACCATATAAGAAGTACCTTTCACCTCCCGCCATGATTCCGAGGCCTCCCCAACCTCGTGGAACTGTAAGTCCATTTAATTCTCTTTTTCTTCCCAGTCTTGGGTATGTCTTTATCAGCAGCATAAAAAAGGACTAACACAGGACCTGATGGGAGTTATTTTAGAAGCCTTCCCTCTGAAGGCTTATGGGACTAACAAGGAACTGTGTATTCATAAGGAGGGACTCATCCCAAAGCCTGTGTAAAACAATTGGCACATAACTCTAAATCGAGAAGCCCTAGAACATATAAATCTTTTTATTTGTACCTTAGTTAGAAATCTTCTTCCTTAGATGTAAAGAAACAATTTTTTAAAAATCAGGTATAAGCCATAAAGTGTTGTGTCTTTAACAAAAGAGACTGCCTCAGAGAACCTTAGAAAGGACTGTGACAGATACTGTGGGGTACAGGCTTCTGATGACATCACTTAAATAACTTTAAGATTATACCACTGACCTAAGTAAAGAAAAATTCAGAACTTATGGAGATGCTGATAGGTTCATAAAATCACTAACCCAAGATCAAGCAAAACAAGAATTACATGAAATTGAATGAACTAATGAAAAATGATTTTGATTTTGCTTGTGACTCTTGCTCAAAATATTGCTAGTTGTTTAGTATTCTATTTTCTGGACATAAGGAATCTTTCTCTTTTATCTCCATCTATCTAGAAATCAAAACAATTTAATAGATTATGTTCACAATAGCAAAATCACAGAATCAACCTAAGTATCTACCCTAAATGGATGATTGAATAAAGAAAATATGCTATATATACACTATGAAATAGTATGCAGCCATATAAAAAAAAGAAATAATGTCTATTGCAGAAACATGGATGGAGATGTAGGCCATTATCCTAAGTGAAATAACTCAGAAACAGAAAATCAAATATTGTACATTCTCACTTATCAGTGGGGAATAAACAGTGGGTACACGTGAATGTACAGATGGAAATAATAGAAACTGGGAACTCTGAAAGTGAGGATGTTGGGAGAAGGGGTGAGATATGGAAAATGACCTATTGGGTACAATATTCATTGTTCAGGTTCTGGGTATACTAGAAGCCCAAACTCCACCACTACACAATATATCTATGTAACAAATCTTCATATGTACCTCCTGACTTTAAATTTAAGTTTTTTTAAGTAGATTAAACCTTTGTCAACAAAAATAAAGCATTTATCTTTTTCTCTCTACCTAACCCTGTCAGAAATTGGAGGATACCTTTGAGTATTTTTATTTTTCTGTAAATATATTTATTTGCATAAATTTAATAATAATCTGTTCTCCTTGTAATAGAATGTCTTTGTTTTGTGCTGCTGCAATAGACTATCTGAGACTGAGTAATTTATAAAGAGCAAACATTTATTTCCTCACATTTCAGGATGCTGTGAAGTCCAAGACCAAGGGTCTATGTATTAGTTTGGTCTCACATTACTATAAGGAAATACCCAAGATTGGGTAATTTGTAAAGGAAAGAGGTTTAATTGAATCACAGTTTAGCATGGCTGGTGAGGCCTCAGGAAACTAACAATCATGGTGGAAGGCAAAGGGGAAGGAAGACACCTTCTTCATAAGGCAGCAGGAAGAAATGCTGAGCAAAGGAGGAAAAGCCCCTTATAAAACCATCAGATAAGGAGAGAACTCACTATCACAAGAACAGCATGAAAGACACCATACTCATGATTCAATTACCTACACCTGATCTCTCCCTTGACACTTAGGGATTATGGGAATTATAATTCAAGATGAGATTTGAGTGGGGACACAAAGTCTAACCATATCATTCCACTCCTGACCCTTCCCAAATCTCATGTTTCTTCCACATTTCAAAACCAATTATGCCTTTCCAATGGTCCCCCAAAGTCTTAATTTATTCCAGCATTAACCCAAAACTCCAAGTTTAAAGTCTCATCTGAGAAAAGGCAAGTCTCTTCCACCTATGAGACTGTAAAACCAAAGCAAATTAGTTGCTTCCTAGTTAGTTACAATGGGAGTAAAGACATTGGGTAAATAACCCATTCCAAATGGACAAAATTGGCCAAAATGAAAGGGCTATGGGCCCCATGCAAATCCAACATCAGCAACACAGTAATTAAATCTTAAAGCTCCAAAATGATCTCCTTGGACTCCATGTCTCACATCCAAGTCATACTGATGCAAGAGGTGGGCTCCCATGATCTTGGGCAGCTCTGTCCCTGTGGCTTTACAGGTTACAGCCCCCTTCCTAGCTGCTAGTACAGGCTGACATTGAGTGTCTGCAGCTTCTCCAGGTACATGATGCAAGCTGTCTGTGAATCTACTATTCTGAGGTCTGGAGGATGGTGGCTCTCTTCTCACTGTTCCACTAGGCAGAGCCCCAGCAGGGACTCTGTGTAAGAGCTCCCATCCCACATTTCCCTTCTGCACTATCCTAGCAGAGGTTCTCCATGAGGGCTCCACCCCTGCAGCACACCTCTGCCTGGACGTCCAGATGTTTCCATACATCCTCTGAAAAATATAGGTGGAGGTTCCCAAACCTCCAAATGGTGGCTTCCATGTGGAGTTGACTTCTGTGCTCCCCCAGGCCCAACTCCACATGGAAGTCACCAAGGCTTGGGGCTTGCACCCTCTGAAGCAATGACCTGAGCTCTACTTTGGCCCCTTTTAGCCAGGACTAGGACACAGGGCACCAAGTTCTAAGACTGCACAAAGAAGCAAGGCCCTGGGCCTAGCCCAGGAAACCATTTGTTCTTCCTAGGTCTCTGGGCCTATGATGGGAGGGGCTGCCATGAAGTCTTCTGACATGCCCCAGAAACATTTTCCTCATTGTCTTGGCAATTCACATTTGACTCCTTGTTATTTATGCAAATTTCTGCAGCTGGCTTGACTTTCTCCCCAGAAAATGAGTTTTTCTTTTTTGTCACATCATCAGGCTGCAAATATTTCTATCTTTTATGCTCTGCTTCTCTTTTACACATAAATACCAATTTCAAATAATCTCTAGGGCAGGAGCAAAATGCTGACAGTCTATTTCCTAAAGCATAGCAAGAATCACCTTTATTCCAGTTCCAAAAATGTTCTTCATCTCCATTTGAGACCACCTCAGGCTAGATTTCATTGTGCATATCACTATCAGTGTTTTGATCAAAACCATTCAAAAGTCTCTAGGACTTCCATACTTTCCGAAATCTTCCTGTCTCCTTCTGAGCTCTCCAAACTGTTTCAACCTCTGCCCATTACTGAGTTCTAAAGTTGGTTTCACGTTCTCAGGTATCTTATAGCAATGGCCCACTACTTCAGTACCAATTTATTGTGTTAGTTCATTCTCACATTGCTATAAGAAAATACCTGAGGTTGGGTGATGTATAAAGGAAGTATAAAGGAAAGAGGTTTAATTGACTCACAGTTAAACATGGTTGGGGAGGCCTCAGGAAACTTACAATCATGGCAGGAGGCAAAGGGAAAGCAAAGTACTTTCTTCACAAGACATTAGGAAGGGGAATACCTAGCAAAGGGGAAAGAGCCCCTTAGAAATCCGTCAGATCTCATGAAAATTTACTATCATGAGAACAGCATGGGGGAAACCATCCACATGATTCAATTACTTCCACCTAATCTCTCCTTTGACACATGGGGATTATGGGTATTACAATTCAAGGTAAAATTTGGGTGGGGACACAAAGCCTAATCATTTTAATCATTTCAGTCTGGCATCTGGCAAGGGCCTTCTTGCCATGCTATCTCATGGTGGAAAGCAGAAGGACAAAGATAGGACAAGAGAAAGTAAGCAATAGGGGCAAACTCACTCCTATGATAATGGCATTAATCTATTCATGAGGGCAGTGCCCATAATCTAAACACTTCCCAGTGGGTACCACCTCCCAACACTGCTATATTGTGCATCAGGTTTACAACATATGAATTTGGGGACACATTTAAACCATAGTACAAGATATAATTAGAAATATTGGTTATATTACCAAGCCTTTGATTTGCAATGTCATATTTGAGAATGATGGGCCTACATTCAGATATGACCAGAGAGTTCTAATGAAATAAGGCTGAATTTACAAAGCCAATGTTTACAAAGCCCTGTTGGAAAAACTTCTTTGGTACCTAAGGTATAGGTTCCAAGCTTTACTGAAAATTAAGGAATATCACTTTCTGGCAGATCCAGGAAACTTAGGACATTTGTGGAACTTCAAGAAGAAAAGAATTCACCCATATCTATAGTACTACAAGTGAAGTCTGATAATGAGTTCTTGACTTGGCTTTTGAGCCTTGAAAGACTTTTAGAAGTCTAATCTGAGATTCCTCATAAAAGTTCCAGCAAAGCAAACTTAAACAACTTATGTGGTCAATTACCATTCTTACTGTATTTGTGTAAATAATCAGGCCAGAGACTAGACTTTTTTTAATAAACAAGAAGAATATTAATCTTTTTTATCAAAATTGGGATGATTGTAGAAAGAAATTTTGTGTTTCAATAAAAAAATATAATCCACTCTTGTAGGTTATCAGAGTCTACCGCTATTCACTGTTTTTGAGATATGTTCACATCTTTGTGTTGGGTGACAATGTAATATTAAAGGACTGATCACCATCACAGTGTGGGCCACTCAGAAAGTTTACATGAACATCTGCGTGTTTTATATTCAGCTCCAGGAAACAACCATATTTATGACACTGCCCACTACCATGTTCACCTCACGACCTAAAGACATGATGAACACAATATCAAGAAATCTTCTCAACTGTCTGCACTCTTGACTTAAAACACAAAACAAACAAAATTGAGCTTATAGTCTGCTTCAACCATTAATCTTTGTTTTTCTTTTGTTTCCATAGAAATGACTGTCATTAAATGACCAATTGCTTGCAACATATAGAAACCTAACTCCAGTGGGTGCCCTGCCTCAACCTTCACCATCACTTACTGATAATATAACAGTTTAACTGGACTGATACATTCCCAGAAATGGAAGACATGCTCAACAAGATATGTGGCAATTAAGTAACCCAGCTCCTTATTTGTGAAATTTCTAGGAAAGTTTGAGATGCAATAAATGATAAAATTCAGGAGTTTGGAATGACAGAATCCACTGTGAAGAGTCTTTTTCTATATTCTCCTTATCTGCATAAAAGCAGAAACTCTCCAAATAATTCAGTTATTGTGAATCTATAATCTGGAGGAGCTTTTGCCCATTAAAATGATGGGATAGGACCACTTGCACCCTGATGAAGTTTGGTTCTATGTTCCCACCCAAATCTTATCTGGAATTGTAAACCCCACATGTCAAGGGAGGGACCTGTAATCCCCACGCCAAGGGAGGGAGGTGATTGGACATGGAGGCAGTTTCCCCCATGCTGTTCTCATGATAATGAGTGACTTCTAGGGAGATTTGATGATTTTATAAGTGTTTGAAAGTTTCTCCTTTGCTCTTCTCTCTCCTGCTGCCATGTGAAGAAGGTCATTGCTTCCCCTTTGCCTTCCACCATGATTGTAAGTTTTTTGAGGCCTCCCCAGCCATGCTGAACAGTGAGCCAATTAAACCTCTTTCCTTTATAAATTACCAAGTCTCAGGTATTTCTTCATAGCAGTGTGAAAATGAACTAATACAGTAAATTGGTGCCAGAGTGGGGCACTGTTATAACAATAACCTGAAATTGTGGAAGTGACTTTGGAACTGGGTAATGGGTAATGGGCAGAAGTTGGAACAATTTGGAGGAATCAGAAGACAGAAAGATGTGGGAAACTTTGGAACTTCCTAGGGACTTGTTGAATGGTTTTGACCAAAATGCTGAGAGTGATATGGACAAGGAAGTCCAGGCTGAGGTGACCTCAGATGGAGATGAGAAACTTGTTGGAAAATGGAGCAAAGGTGATTCTTGCTATGCTTTAACAAAGATATTGGCAGCATTTTTCACCTGCCCTAGAGATCTGTGGAACTTTGAACTTGAGAAGAATGATTTAGGGTATCTGGTGGAAGAAATTTCTAAGCAGCAAAGCATTTAAGAGGTGACAGAGTGCAAGAGTTTGGAAAATTTGCAGCCTGGCCATGTGGTAGAAAAGAAAAACCTATTTTCTGGGGAGAAATTCAAGCTGGTTGTAGAAATTTGCATAAGTTATGAGGAGCCAAATGTCAATCACCAAGACAATGGGGAAAATGTTTTCAACGTGTGTCAGAGGGCTTCATGGCAGCCACTCACATCACAGGCCTGCAGGTCTCAGAGGTATAAATGGTTTCATGGGCTGGGCCCAGGGCCTTTCTTCTTTGTGCAGCCTCAGGACTTGGTGCTTAGCATCCCAGCCACTCCAGCTCCAGCTGTGGCTAAAAGTGTCCAAGGTACAGCTTTGGCCATTGCTTCAGAGGGTGCAAGCCCCAAGCCTTGGCAGCTTCCATGTGAAGTTGGACCTGGGAGTGCACAGAAGTCAATAACTGAGATTGGGAACCTCCTTCTAGATTTCAGAGGATGTATGGAAACGCCCAGATGTCCAGGTAGAAGTCTGCCATAGTGGGTGGAGCCCTTGTGGAGAACCTCTGCTAGGGCAGTGTGGAAGGGAAATGTGGCACTGGAACCCCCACACAATGTCCCCACTGGGGCACTGCATGATGGAGCTATGAGAAACAGACCACCATCCTCCAGACACCCGAATGTTAGGTCCACCAACAGTTTGTACTATGCACATGGAAGAGCTGCAGGCACTCAACACCAGCCTGTGAAGGAGATTCCCAAACTCATGGAAGCCCACTCCTTGCAGCAGCATGCCCCAAATGTGACACATGGAGTCAAAGAAAATCATTTGGAGCTTTAGGACTTAATGACCACACCACTTGTTTTCAAACTTGCATTGGACCCAAAGTTCCTTTGTTTGGGCCAATTTCTCCTATTTGGAACCGGTGTATTTACCCAATGCCTGTATTCCCATTGTATCTTGGAAGGAACTAACTTGTTTTTTATTTTACTGGCTCATAGGCAAAAGGGACTTGACTTGTTTCAGGTGAGACTTTGGACTGTGGACTTTTGAGTTAATCATGAAATGAGTTAAGATTTTGTGGGACTTTTAGAAAGGCATGACTGTGTTTTGAAATGTGAAAAGACATGAGATTTGGGTGGAGCCAGTGGTGAACTGATATGGTTTGTCTATGTCCCCACCGAAACCTCATCTCGAATTTTAATCCCCACATGTCAAGGGAGGGACCTGTAATCCCCACATGTCAAGGAAGGGAGGTGATTGGATCATGGGGGCAGTTTCCCCCATGCTATTCTCATAATAATGAGAATATGGGAATCACAAGATCTGATGATTTTATAAGTGTTTAAAGTTCCTCCTTCGTTCTCTCTCCTGCCACCCTGTGAAGAATTGAAGAAGGTTCTTGCTTCCCCTTTGCCTCCCACCATGAGTGTAAGTTCTCTAAGGCCTCCCCAGACACATGGAACTGTGAGTCAATTAAAACTGTTTCCTTATAAATTACCTAGTCTAGGACATTTCTTTATAGCAGTGTGAAAATGAACTGCTGTTACACACCTGCATACATGTTATCATAAGTTGTATTTCCCATGTGTTCCTCCAAAATCCATTTGTCTTTTCTAAAGAAATTCATGTTTTTTTCTCATGGAAGCCTTTTCTCTACTCTTTTTAAACGAGGTACATAAACTTCTACCTTTAGCTATTTAGTGAGTCATTTCTTTTGTGTGCTCCCACATGCATATGAATCAACTTTCTGATTTTGTTTTCTCTTGCTAGTCTGTTTTTTGTCAGGTTAATATGGTGGTCCCAGCCACTGAATTTAAATAGGGAGAGGAAAATTTTTCTTCCCAGACAATAGTTGAGCATTTAGTTCTCAAAAAAGGCAGGGGACCAGCAGAATTAAAGAAGGCAAATAGATAATGATGCCTGCTGAAGACAACAAAGAAGTGGAACAAAGGAAAAATGTAGAAAGAGCAGAAGGTCAAGAGAAACATGGCATTCTTTAGTTGGTATTAAAACAAACCTGTAGACTAGATATTACATAAATAAATATGGCACAATAAAGCTCAGTAAACTAAAGTCCATTCTTTATCTGCATAGACCACTGAAAAAGTAAGAGTTGGAATCAGAAGAACTTGTGTAACCCAAAACTATTTAGGAAATAGAATACTTATCCAATGGCTGTATTTAATTCCTTTCAAAAGGATAGAATGATAAAATTTATTAATGTTTCTTACTGTTCCAACATGATCATTACAAATTTTTCTATATAAACTGGAACTTTCAAATTTCATGCTCAAACTAAATCTAACAAGAAGACGACTGTGACCCCTTGGGAAGAATTATGGCCTTTATCTTTATGGTACATACATCATTCATTATAGTGTCTATGTTTTATAATAGACCTTGCCAGTTTGAATTGGGTTTCTAGTACTAGGCTGATAAAACTGACACCTCAGCCTTCCAAAGCTGATAGATCTAAATATGGAATACAGAGGCAATTATTGTGACCTATGGCTACAAACATAAACATTCCACATAACCCTCCACCACCATGACACCTACAAATGCACAAATTACCCTGGATGTATCATTTCCTAAGGTTGAATTATGAGCCAGCCTACCCACAGGACAAGAAGCACCCTGAGATTGTTTAATTTGAATACATTCTGAGGTGTTTTCCTCCCAAAGTTTATGCCCACATTGGCCTTCCTGACTCAGTTAAACCTCTCTTTGGGATAAAATAAGGCATGGGCAAAGAGCTCATAACTAAAACACCAAAAGCAATGGCAACAGAAGCCAAAATTGACAAATGGGATCTAATTAAACTAAAGAGCTTCTGCACAGCAAAAGAAACTATCATCAGAGTGAACAGGCAACCTACAGAATGAGAGAATTTTTTTACAGAATGAGAGAAATTCACTTCATGGTAGTGAATGAGTTCTATACATCTGAAAAAGAGCTAATATCCATAATCTACAAAGAACTTAAACAAATTTACAAGAAAAAAAAATATCAAAAAGTGGGTGAAGGATATGAACAGACGCTTCTCAAAAGAAGACATTTATGTAGCCAATAGACATATGAAAAAAAGCTCATCTTCACTGGTCATTAGAGAAATGCAAATCAAAACCACGATGAGATACCATCTCACACCAGTTATAATGGCAATCATTAAAAAGTCAGGAAACAACAGATGCTGGAGAGGATATAGAGAAATAGGAATGTTTTTACACTGTTGGTGGAAGTGTAAATTAGTTCAACCATTGTGGAAGACAGTGTGGTGATTCCTCAAGGATCTAGAACCAGAAATACCATTTGACCCAGCAATCCCATCACTGGGTATATACCCGAAGGATTATAAAACATTCTACTATAAAGACACATGAACACGTATGTTTATTGTGGCACTATTCACAATAACAAAGACTTGGAACCAACCAAAATGACAATCAATGATATACTGGATAAATAAAATGTGGCACATATATACTATGGAATATGATGCAGCCATAAAAAAGGATGAGTTCACATCCTTTGCAGAGATGTGGATGAAGCTGGAAATCATCATTCTCAGCAAACTAACACAGGAACAGAAAACCAAACACTGCATGTTCTCACTCATAAGTGGGAGTTGAACAAGGAGAACACATGGACACAGGGAGGGGAACATCACACACCAGGGCCTGTCAGGGGGTGGGGGCCTAGGGGAGGGATAGCATTAGGAGAAATACCTAATGTAGATGATGGGTTGATGGGTGCAGCAAACCACCATGACACATGTATACCTATGTAACAAACCTGCATCTTCTGCACATGTACCTCAGAACTTAAAGTATAATAAAAAAAACCTATCCTCAGATTGAATGATGCTGCAAATGTGAACACACCTATCTCAGTGCTAGCTACATAGAACAACTCCAATAAATATTTGCTGAAAAAGTGAGTCATGTCTCCAAATAAATGCCCTAAACAATTACAGACAAAGCTACCATATTACAACCACTTGATAACCACTGTTGACTGTACAATTATCTTTTCTACTCCTTCAAGCACATGGAGAAGTACAGAGCTTTGTCATCATTCACTCCACTTATCCTGCCCAATTGCCTCATAAACCTTGCTCCATTAATAATCCTGTATTAGTCTGGTATTTTCAATCACTTATTCTCCAATGCCTTTCTCTCTTAGGTCATAATTATGGTTGGGGCTCTCACATACTTAAATGATCCCCATTTACCCTGCCTGACCTTTTGATGACTGTCCTATTTTCATCTTTCAGGTCAGAGTATTCTAGAAAGAAGAGTCTGTATTCAGTCCCTTTCTGAACAACTGTCTATGAACTTTTTTTTTTTTTTTTGAGACGGAGTTTCACTCTTGTTGCCCAGGTTGCAGTGCAGTGGTGCAATCTTGGTTCACTGCAACCTCCACCTCCCCAGTTCAAGTGATTCTCCTGCCTTGGCCTCCAGAGTAGCTGGAATTACAAGCATGCACCACTACGCCTGTCTAATTTTGTATTTTTAGTAGAGACGGGGTTTCTCCATGTTGGTTGGGCTGGTCTCGAACTCCCAACTTCAGGTGATCCACCCACCTTGGCCTCCTAAAGTGCTGACATTACAGGCATGGAGCCACTGCACCTGGCCGCTGAACTCATTCTAAACTGGTTTCTCCTTTACAACTACAAAAAATGTGGCAACTAAGGTTACCACAAGCTTCTTAGCTGCTCCTTTCAATAAATGTGGTTCAAAATTCATATAACTTTATTTTTATTTTTGTTTAGCGATACTTGTCTTTCTGAAATTCACGTAGCTTCAATTACACAAAATCCTCCGAGTTTTCCTCTTTCTGATTTTTCTTTCTTAATTTGTTCTTCTAGTTCATTTTTCTCCTGTCACCATTTGAACGTTGATGTTCTTCATAAATTTTTACTTGATACCTTCCTTTTCTCAGTCTGCATAAACTTTCCCTGAGTGATCTCAACCATCCTCACAGTTTCAATCCCACTTATGTCCCTAAACTTCACTCTAACAATGGCTACTCTCCAGTCTTCATATAAAACATTTGCAGCTGTACTTTGATGGGTCCTCCACAGGAACTTTGAGCTCCACATGTTCAAAATGGAACGTTTCTCTAAATACTGGCATCCAGCAGTAATTTAAATTATGCTCATTACCAAACAATTCCCAAGATTTGTTCATTCTAAGTCATAAATATGTCTGGAATCTGTCTCTTACCCTCAATCCTCACCACTCTCCCTGAGCTCATGTCTTGGACAATTATGATACTGTAAATTTTATTCTCTTGGTTCCTCAATTAATCTTCTCCTTGAATATGTCTCTCTGTTAACAATATAAGAACAAAATAAAATCTTTTGCTTAGCTAACTCAGACTTCTTCTAGTCTTCTACCATGGCCACATGATTTATGCATTCATTCGAGAAATCTTTATTATAATTACCTAATATCTCTTCTTGTAAATGGCAGAGATATAATGATGAATAAGTGATGGTCACTAAACTTGTGAACCTTACAACCTAGTAAAGAGGAAAAGCAAACAAAAAGGGTTACAAAAATGGTAGATGTTATATATTTAGGATATATATATTCAGTACAGTCGAAGCATTAGAGAATGAGTGGGTGACTTTTCTGATTCTTAGGCCCTCTAATGCCACACTGCACTCTTGAAAGAACAGAATGATGAGGAAGGGAAGGGTTTCTTTTTTCTCAACTTTTATTTTAGGCTCAGGGGGTACATGTGCAGGCTTGTTACATGGGTATAATGTGTGTCATTGGAGTTTGGTATACAAATGATTTCATCACTCAGGTAGTGAGCATAGTACCTGATAGGTAGTTTTTTTTACCCTCACCATCCTCCCACCCTCAAGTATGCCCTAGGGTCTATTGTTCCCATCTTTGTATCCATGTGTACTTAATGTTTAGTTTCCACTTATAAGTGAGAACATGGGGTATTTGGTCTGCTGTTTCTGCATTAATTTGCTTAGGATAATGGCCTCCAGCTTCATCCATGTTGCAACAGAGGACATTATTTCATTTTCTTTTATGGCTGCATAGTATTCCATTGTGTATATGTACCACATTTTCTTCATAATCCACCATTGATGGGCAACTAGGTTAATCCCATGTCTTTGCTATTGTGAATAGTGCTGGCATGAACATATGGGTGCATGTGTCTTTCTGTTAGAACGAGTTATATTCCTTTGGGTACATACTGGAAATCGGATTGCCTGGTTGATGGTAGATCTGCGTTAAATTCTTCGTGAAACCTGAAAAGTGAGTTTTGAAAAGCTTTCTGCTCTAGATAAACCAAATTACTTCAGGTTTCTTTTATTCTCTCTCTCCTTTCACATGTCCTATAACTACACATATTGCTCCTAGTTAAAATGTCTCCTCTTTCAGAAACCCAATTTACTCCTTCTAAGCCATCTCAAAAGTCATCTATCATGCAGACCTTTTACGACTCTCCCAAAAACTGAATCGTTCTCTTCTCTCTGATCCGTAGCTTATTGGTAACTCTATTCTACACTGTAGTCATTTGCTTCCACTTTTGTTATTTAGACGGAGGAGTTATGTGTTTTACATCTTCACATCCTGATTTCTGGCAAATAACAACCAGAGTTTCTATTATCATCTGTTGAATGGTTACAGCATACCGAGTGTTTGATATACATTATCTCTAATGTTCACAATAATCCTTAACTGTAAACATTATTATCAAACTTATATCTGACTAAGGGGCAGAGAGACTGTGTTTACTTAGCTCAACACAGTTAGTAAGTGGTGAGGCTGAGTTTGAAATTTATGTGTCAATCTCTCTCCAAAACCTATATATTCTTACTGATGAGCTACAATATCTTCCTAGTTGATAGTGAAGGAATGTTGAAAGGATAGATGGATTCATGAATAAATCAGTGTTTGAGTACATGATCTTCTGGAGTTGAAATGATAAAATATTAGCATAAGCTCCATACCCATTAGCTTCTTCTCATACGTGAGGTAATACTCAAACCCATAAAATTTTATTGTAGTCTTGCTGCATATATCCTAATCATCTGTCTTGATCTGCTTATGTCTTATATAGACGTATACACAGAAATAATTGCTTTTTTAAATGAAAACTTCCATATCATAAGATTCCACCTAGTAGAACATAAAATAATAATACAGTTGAACATACATAATTACATTATGTAATTATATTATGTAATGCCACATAAGGTATTATCAATAGATTAAAAAAATTTTGTCCAGATAGAAAACAATCTGATAAACAAAATGTGATTATTGCTGTCATTAGATATACTTTAGAAAGATATTTTCACTTGTTTCAGATCTTATACCTAATATCCTAAGTCATGTTGTGACTTCATGTAATGTGTGATATATAAATACTCAAATAGGAATAGTTCATATTTTGGTGTCATTTGGTGTTTCTCTTGCCTGGAAATCCTAGAAACCAGAAACCAGAGGGTGATAGACAATTCTCAGTTTTCTGCATTTTGCATATAACTTTCATAAGCAAGTTCTATAATTTGCAACCTCATGATGACACAGAAAAGTTGAGGCTGATTATGTCTACTAAATAGCTACTTTGGGCATACTTCTATAGTTAATGTCCAGTGAGATTTTAGTATTAACTTACTATGGCTTCCATATTCCTCAGCATACATTAAACTATGCTGCAGTAACACATAAACCCCTAATTCCAAGGATATGGTAGGTTAAATAATGATCTCTGATATGACGTGGATGTTTGTCCTCTCCAAATTTCATGTGGAAGTGTGACCTCCAATGTTGGAGGTAGGCCTAGTGGGAGATGTTCAGGTCATGGGAGCTGATACCTCAAGAATGGCTTGGTGCTGTCTTCATGGTAGTGAATGAGTTCTCACTCTGCGAGTTCACTTGATGTACTGGCTCCCTCTCTGCCTTCCACCATGACTGTAAGCTTCGGCCTCACCAGAAGCCAAACAGATGCAGGTGCCATGCTCACACAACCTACAGAACCATGAACCAAATAAACCCTTTTCTTTATAAATTACCTAGTCTCAAGTATTCCCTTATAGCAATGCAGAATGGCCTAATATAGTCTCCAATGATGTCCATATCTTAATCTCAAGAACCTGTAACTATGTTACCTTATTTAGCAAGAGGGATTGGCAGATTAAGTTAAGGATGTTGGGATGGGGAACTATGCTGGATTATTTGGGTGGGTCCAAGTAATCACACAGGTCCTTATAAGATGGAGGCAAGAAGGTCAGAGTGAGAGAAGAAAATGTGAAATTAGAAGCAGCAAACAGGGAGACAAAGAGAGGAAAACACAGGTTTGAAGATGTTATGCTGTTAGCTTTGAAGATGAAGGAAGGGGCCACAAGCCAAGGAATGCTGGTATCCTGTAGAAGTTGCAAAAAGCAAGGAAATAGATTCTCCCCAAGAGCATCTAGTAGCACTATACAGCTTTGACAACATCTTGATTTTAGAACTTCTTGATCCCACAACTATAAGATAATAAATTTGCTTTGTTTTAAGCCACTTAGTTCATGGTAATTTGTTATAGTAACAATAGGAAACTAAGATAAAGGTCCTTAACATAAAAAAGAGTTACCACTTTTGACATGCCACATGTCCATCACTGGTCAGTGGCAGGGGATTTTCCTTATACAGTCACTTAAGAACTCAGGTGGACATGGACTCTACTATTTGAAAAATCACTGGTCACCATAGCAGGAAGAAGAAAGTATATGGAGAGCTCAGACCCATTCTTCTGTACTTTGGTCTAGATGGTAACACATGTCACTTCTGTTCATTATCCATTGGCTAGGAAGTCATATAATTTTGCAAACTGCAGAGAGTTGACAAGTGTAACCTCCTATGAGACTGAAGGGGAAGAAGAACTGGATTTTAATCAGCACTGAATTTAGCATTTTAATGTCTACCTTAGCCTCATACTAGGAAGTCCATGAAAATCTTGTCAGAAAGGGTGGAAAGAAATGTTTCTTACCTGATGGGTCTAGATTCCTCTCTTTCATAGTTCCAGATCTGCTCTTCTGTGCCAGTGTGTGTTGAAACTACCTGCTAGTTGTCTTACCAGAGCCTATATTGTTAACTACAGAGAATTCTCGATATATGAAATTCTTCACATTTAGATGTCATGCAAAGAATATTAACTCTTTCTACAGCTCTAGTTATTGCAATGCTACACACAATGAATTTAAAAATTTTGTTTCTCCAAAGTTGCAAGTACAAATAATGCTGAGCCTTGCATCTCTTTATTTCTCAGTTTTATTGCTTTCCATATCATATTTGATCCATACTTGAGAACAGCAGAAAGTTATAACCCATTTTTTCTTTTCATAGATAAGAACAAAGCACAGGTAGGGCAAAACCTGAAAACAGCTCCCCAACACAGTTGGACTCCAACCCTGCAAGAGTACTCTAGAGAGGATGCTTAACCATGTCGTGCAATTTTTTTGTAATTTTTTGCATACGTACCTTACAATATTCACATTTGGCTGTAATGGTATAGTATATGTAATTAAATGTGATAGGAAAGCAAAATATTTTTAAATATTTCTATGAAAGGGAGACAATATTAAAACAATAACAACTGAACCACTCTAACTGTAATACATGGACTCCTAAGACAGGCCCCATTGATCCCTGCCTCCTATATAATCTCATACCCTTGTGTGATATCTTTCCCTTGAGTATGCCCTGGACTTAATGACTTGTTTCTAATGAATTGAATATAACAAAAGTGATGGGATGTCATTTCAGTCCTTAAGTTGCAAAAGACTGACTTTCCTCTTGCTTGCAGATTCTCTCTCTCTTGCTGTTTTTGATGAAGCAGGCTGCTATGTAGAAGTGACCAGGTGGCAAGAAACTGAGGTTAGCCTCTGGTCTACAGTCGGCAGGAAACTGAGGCCCTCTGACCAAGAGCCTGCAAGGAATTGAATTATGCCAGCAACCAAGTGAGTGAGCTTGGAAGTGGATCTTTCCACAGTTGATCCTTGCAATTAGACCTCAGCCCCAGATATCACCGTGATTCTAGCCTGTGGAAGAGCCTAAGCAGAAAATCCAAGTAAGTTTTACCTGCATTTCCAGTCCATAGAAACTGTGAGATAAGTATGTTGTTTAAGTCATTTAGTTTGGGGAAATTTATTACATAGCAGTATATGATTAAGACACTAGACATTTTGTTTCTTAGGGATTTTTGTTTTTCTTTATTTTTTCTGTTGTTCTAACATGTTTGATTTTTCCTCTTTTAATAGGTTCAAGAATAGTGAGAAAAAAGGAAAATTAAAATGTTGAAGTAAATGGTTTTAGCAATAATAAATTGTAGATTCAATTTTTTTAATTTTTAAGAATAAAATTTTGTAAGAGATATTTATTTTTAAAAGGAGTTGTTCTGGAATCTAGACATTAATATGTCCCCAAAATGTGTTTACAGATTTCTCCATTCACACATAAAAAATCTAATTTCTACCTTAGTTTACAGAAATCCACCCTTTGTGTAAGGTAAGTTATACCTAAGGGAAGTTTATCACGTTCTTATTAAAGAACTCTGTCTTTGTTCTCTTCTTCCTAATGAATATCAACATTTGAGGAGAAAGATATCCAAGCAGGAGGGAAAAGTGATCTGAAATAAAGACTTGAAGATTGTTATTAGATTTAGACTATGTTAAGATGAATTGCTGTCTCATGGAAAGACTCAATAACTTATGCCTAAGAATAACAAAATAATTACAATGATAGCCATATTGGTTCTTTTGAATTTGGGTAACAGAAGAACATAGGTCTTCAAACTATTAGGCATATCTTTTCTGCTCAAAACAATTTCTTTACATTTTATCCCTTTAAGTCCTTTAAAGCTTATCACACAGAAAAAATAACAGTCTGGGAGAGGAAGACTAAAGAAATCAACTTTCTTCAGAGCACATATAGATTTATTGTAGCCAATTGATGACAATGCAAAACTGGCACAAAGGCAAACACTTAATAAATAAATGAAAATCAGAGTGATTCAATTTCAGTGCTGTATGTTTTGAACCTGGTCCTCAAAGGCAAGTCATCATCAGAAGAAAGAAAAATGCATTTAAGGAGTGTTAATTATTGTCTGTCTCCAAGACCAAAATTAAAAAGCTTAAAACTTTTAGACTGTTAAAAATCTACTATACTAGGATATTAAAGTATTTTAAAGAAAATGAGATTTATGCTTAATAAAAAAAATTCCCATTAAACAGCAAGCGATTAGAAGAGAAAATCATTCTGAATCTCTATACTTCTCAATCCAAATACAATGCCATAAGCTATAATTCAGTAAACAGTTCTATATTTTGGATCCTGAACCTTGACTCAAAATTGAAAGGAAACTCTACTAATTCATGATTGCTGGTCTCACATATATTACAGAGTAACCTTTACTGTAGTTTCAAAGTTTAAGATTTTATTTACAGTAGTTTTTGCGAGGTCATCAATTGACACAATGTAGTTGCTATTTGTGAAAGACAAGGATTTGAATTGCAACTTGAAATCAGTTGGAAACTAGTCCAGTCTCTAGAGGACACTTGCAATATGCTTCACAGGGCTAACCCCATTAAGCGTCAAACGCAACTACAAACTCAGCACACTAAATGAAGCTTTTCCATTGCACAAGAGAATAACTTCACATGAATGACAATTTCTATAATGCTTAGGCTTGACAAAATCTTTAACCTTAAGTGTAATACTAATCAAAATAAATCCAGGAAATATTGTTTACACATTATCATCCGGAATTAGCTGGTAAGGATTGAGAAGTTTGTCAATAATTAGGTGCTCTGACTTTTATATATAATTTATAAGTCAAGTTGTCAACTCTAAAATTTGGGGACTTTGGTAGCTCTATTAAGTTGGGAAAAATGTAGATTCCCAGCCTCAGTATTCTTGTCTCTAATATGGGAATTCTGGAACAAATGATCCTGTATCAATACACTATTGCTGTACAACAAATTACTCTAAACTGAATGGCTGAAGACCATCACTTATTATTTTGTTTCAACTAAGGGACTGGCTCAGCAGTTCTGCTGCTCTGGGCCATGCTCACCTGCTCTCAGCTGGGCTCACTCATGCATCTGCTATCAGCTGGCTGGTTAACTGTAGTTAGTTCATCTTGATGGCATCATTGGGGAAACTCAGCTCTCTTTCGTTGGACTTCTCTTATATTTCTCCTGCAAACTGGAAAGGGCATGTTCTCATGGCAGGGGCAGGAGTCTACAAAAGAAAGCAGAAATGCAGAAACACATTTCATGCTTTTGCTTGCATCGGTTCCACTAAAATCCCATTGTTCTAGTCACATAGCCAACTTAGAATAAGAATAGGGAGGTCACTACCAAAGGGCATGAAATAGAAAGGCATGTAAAATTAGATCCATCAGTATAATCACCTTATAATAATCTTAAAGTTGCTTTTCAGCATATAATTGAGTGTAGGGTTTTTTAAAAGAGGCATCCAACACAAAATATTGGAAAATATACTGTGAGTGAGGAGGGAATATAAGAGAAAGAAAATCAACTACCTCTTCTCTGCCAATAAGTGTAATTAGATATGAAAAGCCCCCACTTGAAAAAAAGATCAGAAACATTTTAATTAAAAGTGAGTACCTTACAATTGACTGATCTACCTTTCAGGCATTTTTCTCTTAACATTTTTCTGTCAAAGTTTTTCAAAATATAATAACCAAGCGAGGAAAATTCAAAAGATAACTACGTTTGATGAGTGTACGATTACATACATTAATTTTCACTTCTCATTCCTATTCAAGTAAGAGCAAAGGAAACATGAATGGGGAGAAAAGGGGAGTAATGTAGTATTTTTTAAAAGAAAGAATACTGAGGGTTTTATTTTTGTACATTTCCTTTAATGCCCATCAGAGACTCATTATAATATCAAAGGGCATCTTTTGTTTGGTGTAGCTGTACTGATAGATAGTGAGGAGTAATCTGAACCAAGTACATTGCACTGTGATGTCATGCCCAGGAACTGTTTTATAAACCACTACTAGATAAAAGAACTCTTCCCTTATTGACTTCTTCTTTTAGGACTCTAGAGGAACCCTATTAAATTTCATCTTCAAATTATGCCCATAGACAATCTTAAAATCCAAGGTTATAAGTCATAATCTTGGCCACTGGTTAAATCACCCAGTAATAAAAATGCATTTCTTCCCTGTTTTGAAGGATAACCCTGAGAACTAAGGTATGGTAAAGGACAAAGCTACGTAAGCTCATATAAATCACAGTTATGTTTTTGCAGTAGGTCATGATATTTCTGCTTCCAGCCCCACTCTTCTTTTCCTCTGCAGTAGATCCTAAAACTTTGAATGAACACACTTACAGCGATGTTTATACCTTTATACTTTACAAATCATTTAAAGTAATACAGTATTCAACTCTATAATTCTAATTTTCTAATAATTCCTTAACTAAGTTAAAAGTTATGACCAATTTGACTAAAGCATGAAAAACTAACTGACTTATCAGAGGTCACCTCAATCAACCAACTCTGCCAAGATGAGAAATCTCATAATTGGGCTGTTGAAGCATTTATTTAACTAATATACCTAAGGGAGTCAAGCTATAGCAGACCTTTACGTATTCAAAATGTCTTGAAGACTCATCTTTTAAAAGTTGTCTTAGTCTGTATGGGCTGATATAACAAAATATCATAAATACGGTAGCTTATAAACAATAGAAATTTATTTCTCATAGTTCTGAAGGCTGCGAAATCCAAGATCACGGCACTGACACATTTGTTGCCTAGTGTAGGCCCACTTTCTGGCTCATCAATGACATCTTCTTGCTATCTACTCACATGGTGGATGGGGTAAGGAGTCTCTCTCTGGTGTCTACCATAAGAACTCTAATCCCATTTGTGAGGGTCCCCCCACTCCACCCAAGACCTAATCATTTCCGAAAGGCCCCACCTTCTAATACCATCACCTTGGGGTTGAGGATTTAAACACATTTGGACATAAATGTCAGACCACAACTAAAACCATTTTATATTCTACGTCGTAATGTGACTCTATTAAGATAGCATAAAGGCATCTGGAATTTCTAATCTTCTTTTATTCCCAGTCCACATGTAAACTGGCACAAGAGGAATAAGCTGCAGGCTCATCCTGTGGTTTCAATAACCCATATCCCACTGCCATTTGTTCCATTTTGGGAAACATGATCCTAAGCCAGTCTGTGCTGCACTGCTTGTATTATACCAACAATCAAAGTTTCGTTTTCTCTATGTTTGTATTAATCCGTTTTCACACTGCTGGTAAAGACATACCAGAGACTGGGAAGAAAAAGAGGTTTAATTGGACTTACAGTTCCACACGGCTGGGGAGGCCTCAGAATCCTGGTGGAAGGTGAAAGGCACTTCTTATATGGCAGCAGCAAGAGAAAATGTGGAGGAAGCAAAAGTGGAAACCCCTGATAAACCCATCAGATCTTGTGAGACTTTCTCATTATCACGAGAATAGCACAGGTAAGACCAGCCCCATGATTCAATTACCTCCCCCTGGGTCCCTCCAACAATACGTGGGAATTCTGGGAAATATAATTCAAGTTGAGATTCGGGGGGGGGGGGACACTGTCACACCATATCATTCTTCCCCTGGCCCCTCCAAATTTCATGTCCTCACATCTCAAAACTAATCATGTTTTCCCAAAAGTCCCCCAAAGTCTTAACTCATTTCAGCATTAACCAAAAAGTCCACAGTCCAAAGTCTCATTTGAGACAAGCAAGTCCCTTCCACCTATGAGCCTGTAAAATCAAAAGCAAGCTAGTTACTTCCTAGATACAATGGGGGTACATGTATTGGGTAAATACAGCAATTCCAAGTAGGAGAAATTGGCCAGAACAAAGGGGTTACAGGGCCCATGCTAGTCCAAAATCCAGCAGGGTAGACAAATTTTAAAGTTCCAAAATGACTTCCTTTGACTCCTGATCTCACATCCGGGTCATGCTGATGCAAGAGGTGGATTCCCATGGTGTTAGGCAGCTCTACTCCTGTGTCTTTGCAGGGTACAGTCCCCCTCCCAGCAGCTTTCATGCACTGGTGTTCAGAGTTTGTTGCTTTTCCAGGCACATGGTGCAAGCTGTCAGTAGATCTACCATTCTGGGATCTGAAGGATGGTGGTCCTTTTCCCACAGCTCCACTGAGCTATGCCTTAGTAGGAACTCTGTGTGGGGGATTTGACCCCACATTTTCCACACTGCTCTAGCAGAGGTTCTCCATGAGGGCCCCATGCCTGCAGCAAACTTTTGCCTGGGCATCCAGGCATTTCCATACATCTTCTGAAATCTAGGTAGGGGTTCCCAAACCTCAATTCTTGACTTCTGTGCACCTGCAGGCTTAACACCACGTGGAAGCTGCCAAGGTTTGGGGCTTCCACCCTCTAAAGCCACAGCCCGAGCTCTACATTGGCCCCTTTTCAACCATGGCTGGAGCAGCAGGAAAACAGAGCACCAAGTCCCTAGGCTACACACTTCATGGGCACCCCAGGCCTGGCCCACAAAACCACTTTTTCCTCCTGGACCTCTGGGACTGTGATGAGAGGGGCTACCATGAAGGTCTCTGACACGGCCCAGAGACATTTTCCTCATTATCTTGAGGATTAACATTAGGCTCCTTGCTACTTATGCAAATTTCTGCAGCTGGCTTGAATTTCTCCCCAGAAAATGGGTTTTTCTTTTCTAACACATTGTCAAGCTACAAATTTTCTGAAGATTTATGTTCTGCTTCCCTTACAAAACTGAGTCCTTTTAACAGTACCCAAGTCAACTCTTGAATGCTTTGCTGCTTAGAAATGTCTTCCATCAGATACCCTAAATCATTGCTCTCAAGTTCAAAGTTCCACAAACCTCTAGAGGAGGGGCAAAATGCCACCAGTCTCTTTGCTAAAACATAACAAGAGTCACCTTTGCTTCAGTTCCCAACAAGTTCCTCATCTCCATCTGAGACAGCCTCAGCCTGGACCTTATTGTCCATATCTCTTTCAAGCTTTTAGTCAATGCCACTCAACAAGTCTCTAGGAAGTTCCAAACTTTCCCACATTTTCCTGTCTTCTTCTGAGTCCTCCAAACTGTTCCAACCTCTGCCTGTTACCCAGTTCCAAAGTTGCTTCCATAGTTTTGGGTATCTTTTCAGCAGTATCCCACTCTTGGTACCAATTTATTGTATTAGTCCATTTTCACACTGCTGATAAGGACATACCCAAGACTAGGAAGAAAATGGGGTTTAATTGGACTTAAAACTCCACGTGGCCGGGGAGGCCTCAGAATCATGGTAGGAGGTGAAATGCGCTTCTTACATGGCAGCAGCAAGAGAAAATGAGGAAGAAGCAAAAGCAGAAACCACTGATAAACCCATCAGATCTTGTGAGACTTATTCACTATCATGAGAATAGCACAGGAAAGACCGGCCCCCATGATTCAATTACTTTCCCCTGGGTGCCTCCCACAACATGTGGGAATTCTGGGAGATACAATTCAAGTTGAGATTTGAATGGGGACACAGCCAAACCATATCAGTATTAAAACAAAATCCTAACATAATTTTTTGTCTTACATATTGAACTTGGAATTTCTGACTTTTTATTTACTTGGAACTTCAAAAATTGTTATATCACTTTTATTCTGTCAGGACCTAATTCTTATTTTTAAAAGTTACATGATGTCAGTTTCAATTTCTCTTGAGATTTCACTTGGGTAACACAGACTATCACAATTTGCCTTTAATTCACTCTCTGGTTAATTGCTCTGCTCCCTCATCAAGGTTTTGAGCCTACCTTTATAAAATGGGCACAAAAAGGAAGTAAAAATTATGGTTCTTACATTCATTTCTTATGCATGTAAGAAAGGATGGAAAGATGATTTGGAGCTATATTACAAAATGAGTCAGCATCTGCTAACTAATTCTGGAGGTCTTTCACAAACTCTCAAATTCTTGGGAAAACACAGCACTCTTTTAAAATGTCATGTTACATGGCCATTCACCACCTATTATACTACTATACTCAAGCCCATGATTTCAGAAAGTCCCTCTCAGAAGGAGGTTCAGAGTGCAACTAGATTTTATGACTACCATTTAAATCATCAAAACAGAATATCCTTCTTTGCTCTTAATTTACTTTTCATTTCTATTTGGTGGGGAGTTCATCATTAAAATCCTCCCTGGAAGGTTTGCAAAGAGAGAACTTTGGTTGAGGATGGGGGCAGAGGCAGCAATCAGAGGCCAATCCAGACTGCAGGGATCACTTTATAGGTCTTGAGAAAAAATAGTGTTAGGAAGTAAGTAGGAGAGAAGAATTAACTAAAGAGAAGTAAAATGTGTCCTGCTTAAACTAGTGGAAGCAATGCAAATCTAGTAGCCCTGGTTTTTCTCTTTATTCCTTATTTATAAAACTAAAGAGTAAACTATATTTTTAGGTTAGCTTTTAATCTATGGGAAAGGGAAAGAAACCTAAAAGAAGCCCCCTGCTGGCCACTCTAATTTCTGCCCTATTGGTTCCTTAAAACAAAATAAAAATAAAAATATCCTTACCTTTCCTATATTTTCCTACATTTAAGACATAATTTAACCTTCTATTGTTAATTGAGATTTATCACTGTTATAAATGCAATATACAAATATAAATCCCTAAAGGCATTTCAGTAATTTGTCATTTATGACAAGAAGAAAATCAGTCTTTGAAAGATATATATCTTATTTTTAATTTGCATTTAAAAGCCCATCACTAGTAGATTAATTTTGTTATTTTGCTCTTAATCTGAGAACAAAATAAGTTTGTTTTGATTATCTCAAACTCTGGGAGGTCTTTAAAATTAAATAACAAATCAGAGTTTTATCAAATTATTTACAACAACAGTCTTGTCTTATTCCAGAAAATTAAGGGGACTACGCATAGCAAAAATCCTGAAGCTGTGTTTGTTTCATGCTGTTACTTGAATCTACGATAAAGTCATTTCATAGACTTATTCTTTAGAAAATAAAACTCCTTAGGGCAGACTGACCCGAGTTGCACAGGAATGTAAATAAAAATGATTGAGTATTTCTCTCTTTACATAAGACAAATATTTTACTACATTGCATACTATAATAATCTTTCTCATGGCCAACACAGAAATATTAACATCTACCAAATAGGGTTAAATCCTCAAAGTCTACTTATAAAGCAAAAGCAGCACTGGAAATTGACATCACTTACATTTAGTCACATTTTCAAAAGAGCATGATTAATGAAACAGAAGTGTTCTCATGGAGCGTGTGCACCATGTGCTAGTGACCGTTATATCAGAACGAACTACATGTAACATTTATCTTCCTTTTGCTCTGGTATCTCCCGAGTGAAACGCTTGTGTGTGTATGAAAAGCGTAGTGAGAATGACAACTCATTTGGTGTTGACTTGGCCTTTGTCTCAGCTCTCTCTTACATCATCGATCCCTTCCTCATCCCTGCTGTCACTGACTTTTTTTTTTTTTTTTTTTTGAGACGGAGTCTCGCTCTGTTGCCCAGGCTGGAGTGCAGTGGCCGGATCTCTCAGCTCACTGCAAGCTCCGCCCCCCAGGTTTACGCCATTCTCCTGCCTCAGCCTCCCGAGTAGTTGGGACTACAGGCCCGGCTAGTTTTTTGTATTTTTTAGTAGAGATGGGGTTTCACCGTGTTAGCCAGGCTGGTCTCGATCTCCTGACCTCGTGATCCGCCCGTCTCGGCCTCCCAAAGTGCTGGGATTACAGGCTTGAGCCACCGCGCCCGGCCTGTCACTGACTTTGAGAAAGCACATGGTTCAGCCATTTGACATCCTTTCTGTAAGACCAAGGATGAGTCTGCTATGCTCTGTTTATTAAAACCTCAGTTTTAAGAAGGTTACTATTCTACATAAAACCCTTGACCTCTCAGAGTTAGTGGTGTGAGCCTAAAAGTTTCCAGGACATGCTAAACTTTTCCTGAGAAAGAGTCCAGTCAACAATTTTATGACAATCCTTTTGACCTGAGCTTTGCTTAATACTATCAAGTAAGTCACAGGACAGTCAGGAGATTGGAAATGTATCACTTGATGAGGTTTTTCAGATTGATAACACGAGGGTAAGCAACTGTGTCATCCGGGAGGCTCCAAAGTCCAGGGTCCATTCAGGGCCAACTACAGCAGTGCCCCTTCCTATGTCCAGGCCATTCCCACCAACCAAAGTCCAGCAGGGGGCAGCTTCCCAAAGCTAAATCTAAAAAGACCATAGTCAGCCCAGCTAAAAGTCCCAGGAAAAGGCAATGTTGCCTAAGAGTCATGAGACAGCTGGAAAAGTCCCTGCATCTGACACACACTGTTAACAGACAGTGCTGCCTCACAGACGTGTAGAAGGCACATCAGGGAGAGTGTTGGGGTCACGCCAGAAACTTCATATTAAATCAGGGAGGATTTGTTTGGGGCTCACATTTAGACAGACAACAATGACTTCTCTGTCATTTTTGTAGTTTTGTTCATTTGTGTTTGAAAATAGCAGTTCTCTCTCTGGCCTGACTGCATCCTTTGATGGTAACTGAAGCTTTTCCATTGCAGCGGTGCTCCTGAGGGGGGCGACATTGAATCTGCTCAAGGCTCAGAGCTCTTCCCGGTTCTGTGGCCTCCCGGAGCATGAGTAACACTGTGGCCTGCACAGATAGGACTTCATTGTCCTTAAAAGGAAAAATGCCTGCATGACCAGAGTTGGACGAAGCCAGAACAGTAGCCCCTGAGAAGTGCTAGGTACATTTTTAACAGTTCTTGTTTACTTTCCGTAGGAAATTATGAGAAAAACACAAGAGCACATTTATAAGTAGTTTTCATGATTCATTTTATCACTGAAACCAGATGCTATTCTGAATCAAACAACCCCGAAGTGATGTGCAATTCTAATATCTGCTTAGTTAATCAAAATATTCATTAATATGTAAGAAAACACATTCTATTTGTGTTTTAGAGTACACATTTATCACATGCTCATAAATACTTAAATACAGGAGGTATGCTTGGCAGAGAAATTATTAACTTTTTAGAGACCTGCAGATTTTAGAAATTTTTGGGGGGGAATTAAATTTTAATAAAACAGCATTTTAATTAATCACAGAAAAATCAAATAAAATTATTTTCTAGATTCTGAAAGAAAAACAAATAGATTATAAACTGTAAATGCCTTTTGTCTTATGACAACCTTGCCAGCCTTAGTAATTTTATAATATTATGAACCTTGGGAAACAGTGCAAAGGATCGAAAATTTTTATATTTATATATATATTGACTCTAATAAACCTGTATCTGTATTAGTGTTTAATGTTGATTAAAATTGCTTACAAATTTATATTAATAGGAAATACATCCTGATTTAGTAGGATTTTAATAACTGCAATCATGTATTGCCTAACGATGGGAATATGTTCTGATAAATGCATCAGTAGGCAATTTTGTCATGGATACTTACACAAACCTAGATGATATAGCCTACTGCTTCTAAGCTACATACCTGTACAGCATGTTACTTATGTAGAAGACTGTAACACAATGGAAAGTATTTATGCATCTTAACATAGAAAAGATACAGTAAAAAAATAGTATTATAATCTTATGGAACCAACATCACATATGCAGTCTATTGACTAAAATGCCATTTTGCGTGATAAGGGCATTTACTCTAATATTACTTTATTAGATTGGCATCCTTGCTGACTCAAGACCCTTTCCTTATGTACTGATGACTACCTATTGATTCTCAGAAAGTCATATATTCTCACTCTTGTGTCACCCTCAGTTATTTCACTCTGCCTTTCACAGTTAACTGTCCACTTCTTCACTTCACACTCACTAATCAACTGCTGTGAACTTGGCTTTTACCTTGATCTCAGCTCTTCCAAAAATCACCAATCATTTCCTAAATGCAGAATATAATGACCTTTCCTCTGTGTCCATCATACTTTGTATAACATTTGATATTGTAATGACCTGAATTGAGTCCCTCTCAAAAAAGACAAGTTGAAATCCTAAACTTCAGTATCTCAGAATGTGACCTTATTTGGACACAGAGTTGTGGCAGATGTAATTAGTGATGAAATGAGGTCATACTGGAGCAGAGTTAGCCCCTGATCCAATATTACTGACGTCCTTCTAAGAAGATGGCCATCTAAAAACATACACACAGAGAGGACACACTGTGACGATGAAGGCAGAGATTGGAATTAGGAAGTTGCAAGACAAGGAACACCAAAGATTACCAGCAAACCATCAGAGGTTAAGAAGGGGGCAAAGAAAAGTCTCTCACAAGTTTAAGAGAGAGTGTGGCCCTGCCGATGCCTTGATTTCAGACTTCTAGCCTCTAGAATTGTGAGGCAATCACTTTCTTTGATTTTAGGCAGTTTATGGTGCTTCATTATGGCAGCCCTAGGAAAATGATAGTTACTACTGACCAAAGCTTTAGTCTGCACTTGCCACAATTTTTTAAATGCTTTTGTCCACAGGGTTCCATACACCATATTTTTCCAGAAACCTGGCTACAGATTTCATAGGATCACAAGATTCTTTACTGCCTCTCATCTCCTATTTCCTTTTTCTTTTTTTTCCCCCTCTTTCAACAAGATTTAACTCTGTGTTGCCCAGGCTGGAGTGCAGTCGCACAGTTATAGTTTACTGCAGCCTCTCCATCTCCTGGGCTAACGTGATCATTCTCCCTCAGGTGCCCGAGAAGCTAGAACTACAGGCGTGCATCACCACACCCAGCTAATTTTTATTTGTTCTTACAGATAAGGTCTCGCTTTGTTGCCCAGGCTGGTCTCCAACTCCTGGCCCTAAGGGATCCTCCTGCCTCAGCCTACCAAAGCATTGGAGTTGCAGGCATGCTCCAGCATGCCCAGCCTGATATTCCTTGAAAGACCTCAAACAATCCTACAGTGTCAACTACCACAGATATGTTAGGGCTGCTCCAGTTCATATGTACATCTTGAACCTCCCTAAGGCTCCATGGGTCAACCTCCTATGTTTTCCTGCAGCACACCAAAGTGAATAATATTCAGAAGGCTCATTCACTCTTTCAAAGTTAGCAACTGTGTTAGCCCATTTTCACACTGATATAAGGAAAAACCTGAGACAGGGTAATTTATAAAGGAAAGACGTTTAACTGACTCACAGTTTTGCATTGCTGGGGAGGGCTCAGGAAACTTAACAATCATGGCAGAAAGGGAAGCAGGCAGCAAGGACCTTCTTCACATGGTGGCAGGAGAGAGAATAGTAAATGAGTGAAGAGGGAAAAGTCCCTTATAAAACCATCAGATCGCCTGAGAATTTACTCACTATCATGAGAACAGCACGGGGAAAATCACCCTCATGATCCAGTCACCTCCCACCATGTCCCACCCTCAACATGTTGGAATTATGGTGATTACAATTCAAGGTAAGATTTGGTGGGGACGCAGAGCCAAACCATATCGGTAAACATTCTTTTTTCTATATCCCTAAGGCTAATGTTCCTGTAGGAGATCTGCAGTGAGACTGGTCACCTCCTGTAGCTTTATAATATTCTTAAATGCAAGAAATACATCTTTGTGAATTCCTGTCTTAAAGGTGAGTTGGAAGAGTCTTGACAACTCTGACAAAATTGGCATGCTTTCCCTTTCCTTTCTCATTGGCTGGCAGTGAAATCTGATATCTTCTACATCCAGGACTGCTTCCAAGTGGAAACAATATGGGAACAAAACTTTGCTTCTCCCTCTTTCACCCCAGGTGAAGAGAAGGAAACCAGCTGGACGGAGATGCCTATGGGAAGTTACAGATCAGAGTAAGATGAGGAGACCGTAGCGAAGTAGGGAGTGTCTTCCTTTGGGGCCACTAGGAAGGGATCCACCTCTGCTCACCATTCAAAGGTCTTTCTTTTGCAGGTTTAAACTAAATTTTATCCTGCTTTGGAACAATTTAACAGTATAATAAAGTTCTGAATTATCAGGAAAAAAATATTCATTTATTTATTTATAATTTTTTATGTGAAACTTGTTTCACGAATGTATAGAGAAAAAGCAATGATAAATTTTGATTTGAAAGTGACAATTTTGACAGTGTTTAAAAACTACAACATTGGGATGGAATTCAGCCTTCTATTATAAAGGCTTCCAAAAACCAACTATAGCTTTAAAAAGAAAAAAATTTTCTCTGCATTTTGGCATCCAGAAAAATGGCATTTTATATAAAAACAGAAAAGCTGTATTTGAGCCATGCAATTCAGGGGAATTGGTAAGTTGAGGGTCTAATATAAAATACAGTTTTAAAAAAGACTAAATACAAACTTTACAAACTAAAAAAGCAGATTCCCAGACTACTATTGAAACTCTTTTTACTTACTGATATTTCTCACTGCTAAAGTATCAAAATAGTATTACATTAAAGTAGTCAGGACCATCTTTATCCATCTGATAAGTATCTGCATATCATCTATATATACTATGCTGAAAGCTGTAATTTAACATATATTTCAGAACTATATATATATATATAAAACCATGATCCTAAAACCTGATATTATTTTTTTGAGACAGAGTGTTGCTCTTGTTGCCCAGGCTGGAGTGCAATGGCATGATCTTGGCTCACTGCAATCTCTGCTTCCCAGGTTCAAGTGATTCTCCTGCCTCAGTCTCCCGAGTAGCTGGGATTACAGGCATGCGCCATCACGCCTGGTGAACTTTTTGTATTTTTAGTAGAGATGGGGTTTCACCATGTTGGCCAGGCTGGTCTCAAACTCTTAACCTCAGGTGATCTGCCCACCTCAGCCTCTCAAAGTGCTGGGATTACAGGCATGAGCCACTGCACCCAGCCCCTAGACTTATTTAATTTATGATATAATACTAGAAAATTATAACCCAGAGAATATCTCAACTGTTTTTCTACATGTGACTGAGAACTTTCACTTGATTTACATAAGATTATCCGGACTCCTAGATTCTAGCTGTAGCACCATTCCTTTCTCTTCCACTCAAAAAGCAAATCAGAACAGCAAATGGTGACTTTGAGTCTGAGCTATGTTTTTTAAATAGTAAATAATTGGAAAAGATAAATACTTTAAATAGCATTTAAAACTTATTCACAGTATATCCTGACAAGCTGGTGGACTACTATATCAATAAATAACAAATCAGAGCAAGACTTTTGGTTTCATTTTTTAAAAGTAATTTTGAAATTGGTCACTAGAATTTTTTATCACATCAATGGATTAGAGAAGGAAAACCATATGACTACTTTGATAAATTCCAAAATGATAACTGAAGAAAATGTCATGACAAAGTGAGGCTTATTGTTAAAAATGATTCAACATTTTCATCTGGTAAAACTTGTAAAAAACCAAGAAGTAGGATTCTTCCTTAACGTGAAGACTATTTATCTTAAATCAATAGCTAGAATCATAATTAACTATGACTGTTAAATGCTAAAATGTTGTAGGCAGTAAAATAAAGCAAGAAACAAGATAAATATGCCTGCTAACATCATATATTTTGGTACTGTGGAAATTTTTGCCAATAAGGCAAGAAAAGAAAAATACAACTTTGGAAAGAAGGAGATAATTTAACATTATGTACAGATGATATGTGACTATCTTTCAGAAGATGCTGAGAACCAACTTAGAAACTCTGAGACTACAAGAGTTGAATAGTTGTCTGAGTTCTACCTGAGTAAGTTAGACATAGCTAGCCTTCACATACGCTAGTGATTGTCATTTACAAAGAGTATAGGGAAATATTCCATTTATGGTTTATAATAGAAATTTAAAAAACATATAGTACCAAAATAAGCTTGGGAAATATGTACGTCCTATATAAAGACAACCGAGAAAGTCTAAAGAAAACCAATATAAGACTCTATAAATAAATAGAAGTCTAAATATATAATGTTTTAGTATAGGAAGCCACAAAATTGCACACATGTGAAGTCTCCTCAAATTGTTTTATAGATTAAATACAACTCCAGTAAAAAATTTTTACAAATTATTTTAATTTAACAAACTGAATTTTTAACATTACATAGGGGAGAATTTAATACATGAAAATATAGTTAGCTATCTATGTGATATTACTATGAGAAGCTCTTTTTAAATATTAATCCAAAACAGTATTTCACAGTGTGGTTTACTAACTATTTCATCTAGAACTAGCTAGGTACTTGCTAGTAAACAGTTGTCAAGGCCAAACCAAAGGATTATGACTCTGATTATTAAAGGATATTGACTCAGGATTATTATACCCTGAAGGTAGGTCCTGAGAATCTGTCTTAATGAGCACACCAAAAAATTCTGATGCACATTACATTTGAGAACCACTACCAAGCAGAATAAGGCTGATAGATTTACTACACAGTTTGTGAAAATTTCTATAAAATAAATACACATAATCAGGCTGGGCATGGTAGCTCAAGCCTGTAATCTCAGCACTTTGGGAGGTCAAGGCAGGCGGATGACACCAGGAGTTTGAGACCAGCCTGGCCAACATGCTGAAACCCTACTAAAAAAAAAAATACAAAAATTAGCCAGGCGTGGTGGCAGGTGCCTGTAGTCCCAGCTTTTTGGGAGGTTGAGACACGAGAATCACTTGAACCCATGAGGTGGAGGTTGCAGTGCGCCAGGATGGCGCCACTGCACTCCAGCATGGGTGATGGAGCAAGACCTTGTCTCAAAAAATAAAATAAAATAAAATAAATAAGTAAATAAATACACAAAATCAAAAGTCTAAGAAAACCTGGTTAGAAGCATTACTGTATAATAAAATAAAATATTCAATAATAATAAATCAATAAAAAAAATCAGTAGGAAAAAATATGACTTTCCTCAAAGAAAAGTGGGCAAAGAATGTGGAAAGCCAATTCACGTATAGAAGAATGCAAACACAAAAAAGCAAATGAAAAAGAAAACAAAACAGTTGATACTCACTTGCAAAATAAAACCAGATGCAAATTTCTTTACAAATTGAGAAAGATGTTTTTAAGTATAATAACTAGTGCTGGCAAATGAACTTGTCCCTCTCAACTATCATGTGAGAGTTTGTTTTGATACAATTTTACTGGAGAGTTATGTAGCAATGTGAATCAAGTATTTAAGAATTATTAATTCCTTTTGACCTATTAGTTTTATTCCTTAGGAATTATCCCAAGAAAATAATCAGACCAGCACCAAAGATTTATGTACAAGGAATAAATAAAAGCAAAAATTAAATTTTACTTTGATTAGAAGAATGAAAACAACAAAAATTCCTCAAATAGGGAAGTTTTTCATGAAGTTTTAAATAATCTGGAAAATTCTTATATAATTTCAACATTCCTCAGATATATAGTTCCAAGTTTATAAAACTGAAATATATGTAGAACATTGCTCAGATACATGATTCCAAATTTATAAAAGACATATATATGTATGTATATATACACATATACACATGTATATATATGTGTGTGTGTATATATGCACACGTACATTCTATGTGTATATATATGGTACTGAGAAGATGATCCTCAGAAAATTTTAATAATATATGATAGTTTCAATGTTCTTTATTTCTTCATTTTTCAAATTTTCTACAAAGTAAATGTGTCACTTCATTAGTTAATAAGAAAAGTATGGTTAACATATTTCCTCAAAACTGGCATGCCATAAAATTTTTTTGAAGCTCTCATTTGGAAATATATCCAGAGCTTGTTTAAGTCATAATCACACACACACACACACACACACACACACACAAAAAAAAAAACTAGCCTTGTTCTTTATACTCAATGTCCTTTCTGGGATCAAAAATTCAGGTTAGATTACACTACAGACTGAATTATGTCCCTCCAAAATTCATGTATGTTGAAGCTCTAACCCACATGTATCAAGTTGGAGATAGGACCTTCACAGAAATCACTAAGATTAAATGAGGTCCTAAGGATGAGGCCCTGATCTGATAGGTTTAGTGTTCTTAGAAGAAACACAAAGAAGAGATCATGTGAGCACACGTCAAGAAGGCAGCCACCAACAAGCCAAGAGAAGAGGCCTCACAATGGAAACTACCTTTCCAGCACCTTGACCTTGGACTTCCCAGACTTCAGAACTGTGAGAAGTAAATTTCTGCTGTTTAAGCCACACAGTCCACAGTAATTTTTTTATGGCATTCTGAGCTAAATAATACAGCTAGCTGTATTAATCTTATCATTCTACATTGCTTTAAAAAAAGTTAGCTAGGTTGAGCATGGTGACTCACGCCTGTAATCCTAGCACTTTGGGAGGCTGAAGTGGGTGGATCAGTTGAGGTCAGGAGTTCAAGACCAGCCTGGTCAATATGGGGAAACTCCGTCTCTACTAAAAATACAAAAATTAGCTGGAAATCGCTTGAACCCAGGAGGCGGAAGTTGCAGTGGGCCAAGATTGTGCCACTGCACTCCAGCCTGGGTGACAGAGCAAGACTCCATCTCAAAAAAAAAAAAAAGTTTGCTGGTTTCAAAAATTCATATCCACTTACTGAGGAGAATGACATAGCACTGCTATGGACAATAACAGAAATATGCTAAAACAAACAAATGAAAACCTTTCATGAGAGACTACTTAAAGGGGATCTCATCCATTTGAATATGTTCTATTTACTTACTAAACAATCTGGTCACAGTGTATATGGAGGGGACTGAAAGAGGCTCAAAGTCACAAAGTATTGACTTTTAAACTTTTAAAAAATAACTTCACTGTTTTACTAGTGGTGAACGTTTGAATATTGATCACTAGATTAAAATTAACCCCAAATTAGTGTAGATGATTCTGTTTATATTATAGTTTGCATTGGAGTAGGTATACAAAGGATCTGTCAAATAGATGAGTTTTGGATCTAAGCTGGCTTATAAAATCCCGATCACCAAGAAGAAACATCCTAGTGCTTAAGATTTCCATTTCTAACTTATGCTGTTATTGTACTTTACAAAAACAGACACTCTGTTATCTCTAACTTATTACATATTTCATGTGAGAATAAATAAACTCACTAGACTTGGGTGAGAAACAGCAAAAACATTTAAAGAGCTGGATGCTTACACCCTCATCCAACCCCACCAAATGATCACGTTTTACTGAATGATGTATTGAAAGTGAAGACTAGACCCACAGATACGTATCTGTATTTTATATATGTAAAATATACATACGTAAAACATACACATTCGCATATAAAGACTAGACCCACAGATCCATATCTATATATATGTGTGTATATATATACAAAACACATATTTGCATATAAGGACTAGACCCATAGATACATAACCATAAAGGTTCAAAGTCACTGACTGTTGGCTTTTAAACTTTTAAACACAGATACATATCTGTAGGTCTAGTCTTTATATGCAAATATATATGTTTTATATATGTATATTTTATAGATACTGTTGTATGTGGTTTATATTTATCAATTTTATATGCTTGGTTTAGGGTTGATGTATCTACCCACTTTTCAGAAAACATTAGGAATTAGTTATATTTTAAAAAGACATGTAGAATAACACATTTCAATTTGGACTAGCCTCTTTTCAAGTGGCCGGTAACCACACAAGGATAGTGGCTATCCTATCAGCATAGAGTTACACAAAGGGCGTATGACTGCTTATTTTACTATACTTGCAATTTCTGTAGGTTTGAATTTTTTTTAAATAAAATGTCGGCCAGGCATGGTGGCTTATGCCTGTAATCCCAGTACTTTTGGAGGCCGAGGCGGGTGGATTACCTGAGGTCAGTAGTTCGAGACCAGCCTGGCCAACATGGTGAACCCCATCTCTACTAAAAATACAAAAAAATTAGCCAGGCGTGGTGGCGGGCCCCTGTAATCCCAGCTACTCGGGGGGCTGAGGCAGGAGAATCACTTGAATCCGGGAGGCAGAGGTTGCGGTAAGCTGAGATCGCACCATTGTACTCCAGCTTGGGCAACAAAACCGAGATGCCTTCTAAAAAATAAAAATAAAAAAAATAAAAAAAATAAAAAAAATAAAAAAAGAAAAAAGTTGGGGGAGGAAAGGACTTTGAAAACACTTGCAATCACATTCATTCTGCTCCAGACTGATTATTCTTCCTAATCCCTGCTACACGTGGTTAATTCACAAGCATTTTTGCTTTTCAAGCACTGACGTCCCCATAGGACCATATTGTGGTCTTTCTATTCTTTGCATAGTTTCATGGTTCTTAGAGGAAAAAAAAAAAGATGTCACACATAACAAACAAACTAACCAGTAGTGACACTAAAATGAGAAAAGGGTTTTGGCATGGTTCAAAAAAGCCATGTGTATAATTTTTAAATCAGGGCTGCAATTTGTGGCCCAGCAAGTGAGACGGCATTTTGCTTCCTCCTCAAGAACCCTTTGTTCTCGTCATGAACCAGAATCTAAGCTTCTGCACTCTGTTTCTGGGAGGCAGAGTCCTCTTTGACCTGGTCTGTCTCCTTTGACAAGGAGACAGATTTTAGCTTGTCCAAAAAAAAGATAACCCCTGCTGCTCCTTGTTTGGAAAAACACCTTCTTGTTCCTGGAAGAGGCTGAAAGAAGAATTGACTGCAAAAGAGAATGTAGCAAGTCTTCCTTTTCAACTCATTTCCCTTTAATTTTTATGCCAAGTACAGCCGTGACTTGAGTGATGTGGCAACAGGCTGAATTTCCCCTTCTTTCTCAGATTGTCTCTTATTTTGACAACGGCCTCTTTTTGTTAATAAGAAGTCAATTACATGTTCCTTTGTTTTCTTAACAAAAATCTGCACTGCTTGTGGATAGGATGGTCACATATTTTTGCAGTCCAGAATGCTGGGGACTAGGGGATAGGAAAAAAAGTAGAGAAGCAGGTTTTACTGGGGAAAAAAAATAGTAGCAATGCAGCTACCCTAACTTGAATGGAACGAAGCTAATACTCGTACTTCTTGTTCCTTTCAAATGCCGTTCTTGAACACCTAAGTTCTCACAGTCCTGGAGAATCTTGAGAAACAATAAAACTTTGTGATTGTTTTAGAACTTCAAAACTTCTGCAGAAGATTGACTTGAAATATCAGAGAGGTTCTTGTGGAAGAGGACGTGAGGATATCTTTTTAAGCCAGCTGTCCCTACATAGCCAGACTTTTAAGATAAACTGTTAAGAAAAAAAAAAAAAAAAAAAAAAACCTTATTTTAGCTCCTCAAAAGGAGGAAGGAAAAGAAAGGAAGAAATGAAGGAAGGGAGGGAGGGAGGGATGAGAGGAAGGGAGGGTAGGGGTGAAAAAAAAGCACTTTGCTGCAGTTTATAAAAATTTGATTAAGTGTAATGAAAACTTTAATTTGTTTTAAAGTTATTAAGTCCTCTGAACTTTATTCATATTTCCAACCATGCATATGTCACATGTATGTATATGTATATGTATTTATTTCCAAACTTGAAGTTTAAAGGCAATCTCTATACCCTCTCCATACGCATTCTTTAAAATCGAATCTAACATAAAATATTTATTCAGATTTTTTTCTCTTTTTCAATCTTCAGTGAAGGAAAATATAATTTTCTTTCTTCAGCAAAGATTGCACAGTGGCTTTAATCAGTCCATTTCACCACTAGATATAGAATATTTCCCTAAGGGCCACGAAAAGTCAAAGTTGATTTGTCTTTGTCAAAGCAGATAAGTTGTTAAATGAAAGAAACAGTACCAGAATCCTTCCAACTAACTGAACTAGGAGAGAGGAATAAAGGAGATGAACTCAACATGCAAACACACATATAATTTCATTTTTCCTCATCTGTCTCTTGCTCTGTTTCCCCCAGTTCTGTCTGCAATAGCAGCCATACAGCACCTAGACTGTTGAGAGATACTGAAACTTGAAAGAAAAGGGAATGTACAATGTGCAAATGCAATATCACTCACTATTCAATAACTGCAAATAATTTTATTACCTGAGAACCATGGTTTCTTTGTCTCCTTTTTCTGTGTCCCATTCTCTGCCTCTAGCTGTGGGTCTGTCTTTCCCTCACACATACTCACTTAAAGAGGCATACATATTAATAATGTGTGGGCATTTCTTACTTAAAGCTATTTCCTCTTCAAACCAAGGATAGCACAATACCTGGATCCAAAAAACAAATGATCTTGTCTCGACATCTAAAATAAACAATCTGGCAGAACACTGTAAATGAACACTTAATACCAAAACTTAATAATAAGGAAACACACAAAGCAGTGTAAAAGTAGGAAGTTTTCTTGTATCACTTCCTCACACCAAAAACAGAACTGGAAATTGTCACTCAAAAAAAAAAAACCTCTTAAAATACAGTAGTTCAAGTTTCAAACGTGGTCCCAACAAATCAGATGTACAACTGTAATCTCGGTTCTTTATTCTATACACCAAATTTAAACATTTTACCATAAGTCTTAAAGTAATTTTTGAATACAAATATTTTTCTCCCTTCAGGCTAAGCCCTCTGGGCGAGTACAGAACTCGTACAACTGGTTCTACTACCAAACTATAAAATGTGCATGCCCTATTTTTCACATAAGAAGAAAGCAACTTTCTCCTTTTTTCTCATTCTCATTTTAGCCTGAACACATGGCTTTTTCTGAAGCTATGCCAGGTTCAGATCAGATACTATTAGGGCAGCAATGACTATGGGTTGCTGCACACACTATCTCCATGGTTTCTACTGTGAAATCCCTTTAAACTTTCTATCTGGACTATTTTCATGTGCTGTGTATGTGTGAGCACCTCTGGAGGTTATTAAGTAGTCGTTTCATCAATAAATGTTGGTGATGCTTATCTCTGTATTTCTCTGGCTTCTAGCATGCAAGACTTTTGAGATGACCTACTGAGATAAAGATCTAAGTGACAAGCATTAAAGAGAAAAGACACAATTTGATTGGAAAAGGCTTAAGAAAATAAGGAGGTTACTTTCTGCAATACGTGTACAGGGTAACTGTTCTCCAGTGCTTATCTTTGAACTCTTACTAATTTAGTGTTTGATTCACTATAGTGAACAAAACGTTCTTTACATTGAATCAAACACAAAGAATGTAGAATTCATTACCTGGCGATATCCTATCAGTTCAGAATACTCCATAAAGTCTCTACATTTGAAAAACAGGTGGGTGCAAATGTCTGGTTCTATTTTTTAATGCTTTCATTTCACTTTTATTTATGAGAAGTGTGAACGTCTCTGTAGTACAACTCCTGTCTTCATACTGTTTTCTCCACCCTTGACCTACTTCTCTTTCATCGTTTTCCCGTTCTAACAATTCCTCTCCCCTTCAGATATCTGATGAACAAGGCTAATTTTCAGTCTTATCACCAACCCTGGCTTGAATGCTCTTGCAGATTTTCTAGTAAAATCAAGTAGCCATTTACATTAATTAGGTAGGCTAAACTACTAAAGTAAATATTCCCCAAAATGTAATGGCTCAGATAAAACAGACTGTCTCTAAAGTAACAGTCTAAGCTGGAGGTTCGGGTCAGTGTGTGTGTGCGCGTGTGTGTGTGTGTGTGTGTGTGTTTTGGGATGTTGGGGAGTGGGGATTTGGGGGAGGCTCTGCTCCACTCAGTAATTCAGGAACCCAACCTAGAATGAGGCTAGCGCTGCCGTCTTCAATACGTGGCTTCTAAGGTCTCTCTTGTCATCACTATTTCAGTCCATGGGAAGGAAAAAAGAGCTATAGGAGTGAGCATGATAACTTTCAAAGCAAGGTGTGAATGACGGTCATCACTTTGGCTCACATTTCACTGAGCTTGTTTAGTCTCTGGCCACACCTAACTGCAGAGGGAGCAGGAAACAGTCTGTGGCCAGGCAGCTGTGTCCCAGTTGTGATTCTACCTTACTGTGGAAGAAGTAGGGCACAGATCACTGCCACACCCTCTAAGCATTGTTATAGTCTTAATAAGAACATAAAGATAAAATACAGGTCCAATGATCAGTTGTCCTGGGTTCTTTGCAGAACAAACTATTCCAAGTGCTTACATTAGTCTTTTCCAATGGTAATGCATTATAAAAGCCTAATGAAGTATTAGGGGACTCCTATGACCTATTATATATTTCTATTTCACAGAGGTAGAATACGAAATATACACTATATATATTATGGAAATATATATTTCACAGAGCTAGGATAAGAAATATATACTATATATATTGTGGAAATATATATTAAATATATAATTTTCTTGATGTAATATATCTATAATGTATCTAGAAATGCATATTAAATATATAAAATTACATATTTAGATATATATTTCTATATATTTAAATTATGTTTCTATATATAATATTTTAAAATATATATATTTCTTATATATAAACATATTATATAATTTCTATATATAATATATCTATAATATATCAGAATATATTTAATATATCTATAATTTAATATGTTTTATGTTGATGATATAGAAATTTCATACATTATATGTCTGTGATGTAGATATATATAATAGATATAGAACTATATTATAGAAACATATATTAAATAGGCCGGGTGTGGTGGCTCACACCTGTAATCCCAGCACTTTGGGATGCTGAGATGGGAGGATCACGAGGTCAGGAGATGGAGACCATCTTGGCCAAATTGGTGAAACCCCGTCTCTACTAAAAATACAAAAATTAGCTGGATGTGATAATGGGCACCTGTAATCCCAGCTACTTGGGAGGCTGAGACAGGAGAATAGCTTGAACCCGGGAGGCAGAGGTTGCAGTGAGCCGAGATTGCACCACTGCACTCCAGCCTGGTGACAGAGCTAGACTGTGTCTCAAAAAAAAAAAAAAGAAAAGAAATATGTATTAAATATAATTTTTGTTTTTATATAGAAATATATTAAATTTATATTATACACACACCATTTGGAAAGGCTAAAATCATTATATAGTTGTATAGTGTTAGAAACCAAATTGAAGGATTCCTTCATTGCTAAATCTAAGAATGATTTAGTTTAGGCCTATGAAGCCAGTGCCCAACATTTCCATAACCAAATAAAAGATAATGACTAACAGGGAAACTGAGAAGGCAATCAGCCCTCAGATAGGGTGCAAACAGACAATATTCATAACTAAGAATAGAGCATGTGTCCTAGTTAAGCTGGCACCCCTTTGTTAATAATGGGTCTCTAAAATAAAGGCAGATTTAGCAATATAGACAGAAAATTTCATTTGACCATTCAGAGCCATGGCTCAAAAACATCAAAACTGACTACCATTCAGGTAGCATCACTAGAGTTTGAAGATCAATGAAGTTTGAAGGCAAAACCTAGGAGGAAAGCCTGGAGTATGTTTAGACCTTCAATGACTGAACTCTTGATACAGAATGCTAAGAAGAGGACTTTTGTCTAAGGAGTACAGCCAAATAAAAGTAGGAAGACAAGAGACAGAGCAAGACCCTTTCACCGAGATCAGACAGATATACAGATCATAGCAGACTATAATAAGCTGTCTAGACCCACTTTTTTAAGAACAGTAAAAGAGGGATATAGAACTCTCTGCCCAATCCTGCCTCACAAGCCTGATCGATATTCTGATATGTCATGTAAAGAGGTCAGCTAAGGTTAGGTAATGGAGGTCTCCTGACCCATTGACCTTGTTTTGGCATTAGACATTCAACTTTTTGCCATTAAATGTCAGATCAATTCCCAATGATTTGAACATTACCCAGAAGTCTTTGGCTTCCTGGAATCTTTACTGAAAAAAAAAAATACAAACATTACCATTTCCAAGAGCCTAAGGAATTATTATTCACCATATTAGCTTAATCCATCTCCCTTGCTCAATTTTTAATATTCTTGTTTCAGTCGGATTTCAGCATTCATAATGCACATATGTGTTTTTTTTTAATCTATGTAATTTTCAGTGTAGGTTTATATCTATCTTTTTTGTACTTGAATAATCTTTCTTTCTGAGAGTCTTATAATTTACCATAAACTGTTTTCTCCTATAGTCCTTACCAGAATTACCCTAATATTACAATTATAGATGAAAAGGTTTTTCTCTCCTTAGGTCAAGGAAGGCTATGTTTATGTTTTATTCTATATGATATCTTGCATGTGGTAGACATTCAGTACACAAGTTAGTGAAAGCTGGGCCCAGCTGTACTTCCCTCAACTTGATGTGGTCAAGGGGAAATAAAAGGGAGGCCCATACATACGGCTACTATAAATTTATGGGGTATACAAATTTTCCCCTTAGGAATAAGGTGGGCCAGTCTCTTTGGACCTCCCAAAGGAGAATCGAGTCTGGTTTTTAAATGAAAGCTTCAGAGTATGAAGCAATATTTCACAAATTATTAGAGCTTCTTAAGGGCATGCCCTCTGCCTAGCAGTACTGGATAAACAGGTATTTAGCAGCAATAATTCCTAACTCATCTTTTTATCTTAGGGATCACCAAGAGTTTCCTGTGTCCAGAGACTGGCACATCTTTTTGATGGGCATGGTACATGTTATTTGAATGACTAGTTGAATGAATACATGAGCCAACAATTGCCATCCCTAGATACCAACAAATTTCCAGCTGGCATCTGCCCGCTTGATAGTGTCATTTCCATCAGGTGTGACAAGTTGTAATCTAAAATATCAGCTAATTGAGACACTAGTTCACTTTCGGGACTGCTGGGAAAAAGGAAGGCAGAAGACTACAGCTCCTTGCACAACCAGCCTCCCACTCCCATTGTACCTGCTGTACAATTATTGCTGTTTTGGCTGCCAACGTTCCATTAAGAGCTCTAGAGCTCCTGGCATTTGCAGGGATACTCTACTAAATGTAAGCCTCAAAGATGACTTATTCTTGCCAGCTGGGTGCATCAAACTAAAGGAACGATACCAGACAAATATATAGAGATCTACTTTATAAATATATAGAAGATGGAAACAGAGAAAAGGGGCTTTTTTGCTGGTGTAATTTTGGCTATTTTTTTTTTTTCAGTTTTACCATCAATTCAAATGTTCATGCCAAAAGAGGTGATATTGCCAGGGAAAACAGCAACCGCAGAGAATTCATCAGCCGTTGGCTGCTTCTGGAGGCGAGGTCTTGGCTTCACAGCGGAATTGGGGTTATGGCCTTATCCCAGTTTGGGGGTATAGTTAGAGTCAGCGAAGGCTACTTACTGCACACTGCTCCTCCGCTTATCTTGGGTGGGGCTGGGCCGGTTCAGAAACAGGGCGAGGTACTAGGCCGTCCCTTCCCAGTACTCCGATCCTCCCACCTTCATGGGGGTTTATTGACTCTGACTTAATGAAAGTCTTCATTGCAGACAATTTACATACTGAATTATTTGGCACTGGCTCTCTGGGTTGTGCTTAACTTTCTGTTCTTTCATTGCCCTGGTACATATTATTTTTAAAAAGAAAAATAAGTAAATAAAAAAAAAATAGATTCATCATCATTGCCCTGAATTGAGCCACCTGGAATTTGTTTTAGTTAATCACTGAGAAGAGCAACATAAGCCTTATTTTTTTTTTTTAATTTTGTAAGTGCAACATATTTGCATTGTGATGTTTTTCATTGCGGGGCTCACTGGCAGACAAAACTCAGTGCTTGATTTCCTTTCTAGATGTTGATGCAGGTAAGTGGCATTGGGACAGTATGACTTGTTTCATGACGACAGTCATGCTCTGCTCAGTGACCTCTGACCTCCCTCTTCAGGGGCTCTGGAGGTTAACATTTCTGTACATCCACATCGGAAAGAATGTACTCAAGAGGAGAAAATGTGGGAGGAATTTAGTGAATGAATAGAACTTAGCAGGCAGAGAAAATAACTGGGTAATTTTGTCCACCAGAAACCCCAATTACCAGTTATTTACAGCCCACTGGTCTGCAACTTCGGTTGCCTAATCAGACATTCATATCAGTGCAGTCCCTTGCTCAAATAGTAATCCCTTGCCTTGACTGACTCTCAGACAAGGAAGAGTGGGCAGAGGAGATTGTAAAGCAGAAGCAAAGTAGTAGAAAGCCACTGAGAGTGGTCAAGGACTTAGGTGGGTTCCCATCTGTGTGGTGGATGTGATGGAAGCTGAATACAGCTGTTTGGCACTTTCAACAGGCAGTGACCATGAATGGGATGCCCTGCCTCCAGGGCAGTGCAAACAGGCCTCCAGCCAGACAGTCATCTCGCTCCTTCTCCTCCAGCTGTGTCTGCAGAGGGGTCCTGAGTAGCATCCTGTAGTTCCAACCTGCTTAGTCCTTAGGACTAGGAAACAAGAAAATCATTGCTAACCCCACTCCAAACTTGCCTGATTTCAGAGCTCAGTATCATTTTGCACTTTGCAGTCACACTGGGAGGGTCTTTTTCTCGTATATGGGAAGGAGGACAGAATGTTGGAAGGGAACGCTCCTCGACAGATGGGAATGAGATTGGTGTGAGTAACTAACTGGAGGCAATAAAGGTGTTAGCAAATAGCAGGAGGGAAGAGTGGGCCCCACCGATCCCTGGCTGTCCCGCGTGCTGTGTGTTGTACCAGTGCCAGGGGGAGCTGCCTATCCAAGCCTCAGTATTAACAGCATGTGACTCTGGCAGATTCACAATATCCTCATTGGCTTTGTCAGCATCACAAGCTTTGACTGAGTCCCTATCCAACTGAGGGGGCCACCATCTCTGTCACCCTCCTTTCTGATGCCTTTTCTTCTGAGCATCCCTTCTTCTTCCTTCTTCTTTGTCTGGCTTCTTTTGTTCTTCCTTTTTCTGTCCCTCACTCCTCCTTACATTATATTCCCAGCTTCCTTTGGGATTTTTGTTTTAACATAAAGAGAACCTTACCATCGATGTCAAGCTCCGCATGATATAACCAATTACCCTAAAACCACAGCCATCTAGCCTTATCTGGTATTAAAGAAAAGAAAAGAAAAGAAAAAAAACAACCAGATGTTACCTATAATTGTATATGTGCTCTGGTTTAAACATAAATTGCAGTGAGAATTCTTAAGGCAAGAATACCACTGAACCGAAACACGTTATAACAGAAAGGGGTCTTAGATGCTTATTACCTCCTCCCAACTGTATTTCATTTTACAACAAAGCAAATCAAAACCTGGAAAAGTTAAATGAGTTCCTAAGGTTCTACAATAAATAAGGGTGAAGGGGCCTCTTAGGACCCAGATCTCCTGATCCCTATCTAGTGATTTTTTTTTTTACTTCATGAATTTTAATGTAAAAAAAAAGAAGCCACAGATCCTCTAGATCTTTATGCAATACAGGGAAATATTCCTTAACCCCAATCATGCTTTACTCCCTCTTCTATTGAAACAAATACAGCTAATGAATTAGAGATGCTGTTTTGTTCTCCTGTTAACTATCTGACCTTAAGGAAGTCACTCAACCTATTGGTTCTCTGTATTGTCTTTCCACACTGAGGGAACTGGACAGATAATCTATGGTTGCTTCTAGCTCCAAAATTCAATGACCCTTTAAGCTTAACTTCTTTCACCAGAATATCTGTCATTTCTAGGTAAATAGTGTTCTCAGTCCTTTCTGTTAAAAGAGGTTAAATAAATAAAAAGGAAAGATCAGGCTATGCTTTTGGCCTAGATTATAACTTTGTGACCAAGGATGAAGGAAGTTAATAGCAATAAGAAAGCTTCCAGGGTCTACCATTTACAATTTAAATACTTTACTTGGGAGGTTAAAAGTTCAAAGTTGAGTCACAGTCTGAGGTGGCTCTGCTCTTCCTTTTTAATTATCTGAGGTCAGGAAGTTAATAATACCAGAAATCCCCAGTGGAGACCTCTTGTGCACTGTGTGAACTTTAAACTTGCTCATTTTTTTCTTAAGGGTAAAAAGTTCAGCAGAAACACAGTGGACTTTTCCTCTTAGCCTCCACCCATTCATCCCCCAAGGTCAAAAGTTGAACTGTAAAACAGAAACCCTTGTTCTCTGATCCACATTTAAACAGATCACTTATTAAAAGGTAAACATTCCACATGCAAGCCAAAGTTCCAAGTGAATCTGCTCAATAAAAATAAAAATATTGTAATAAAATAAGTCTTTGATCTTTTCCACTTGTCTTAGAATTGAACAACAGAATTTATTTTCCGTTTTTTGAATCTCAGAGAAGAGACAGCCATATAAGCTCTTTCCTCACCTACCTCTGCCCTGAGATTGGCCCATCTAAAAGAGATAAACCTAAGATATTTGAAAATAGTCAGATTTGGAGTCTTACCTTGAGGCAATTTCTTCAACTAATTCTACGCCATTTATGTTTGTTTATTTGTTTTGCTCAAACAGGAATTCAAGAACAGCAAATGTGATTTAAATCAGAGATATAAAGTACTACAGAATTAAGAGGAGTTTGCTGAAAATGGTAGAAGATGCTGTGTTAGTCTGTTTTGCTGCTGATAAAGACATATCTGAGGCTGGGCAATTTATGAAAGAAAGAGATTTAATGGACTTACAGTTCCACTTGGCTGGGGAAGCCTCACAATCGTGGTGGAAGGTGATAGGCACGTCTTATATGGACGGCACGGGCAAAAAAAAAAAAAAAAAATGCTTGTGCAGGGAAACTCCCTCTTATAAAACCATCAGATCTCATGAGACTTATTTACTACCATGAGAACAGCACGGGAAAGACCTGCCCCCATGATTCAGTTACCTCCAACCAGGTCCCCCCCGACGCACTGCAACATGTGGGAATTTAAGATGAGATTTGGGTAGGGACACAACCAAATCATATCAGATGCAAAGAAAATAAAGAAATGGATGAATGTACCCAATGAACCTCATATGAATAATGAATGGAAAATATTTAAGATCTTCATAGTGTGAAAGCTCAAACAAGTGAAATAAACAGCTACAGAGCTCCAAATAAGTATTTAATAATAGTGACCAGACCGACTTTCTTGAAGTAATGATGGCAAACTTTAAAAGTATGGAAGAGCCATTGACTGAATACTAACCCAATCCAATCAGCTTGCTTAGGAAAACTCCCTGAGATGATCATATGAAGCTGTTATTTCATGCAACCCCAAAATGTCCTCTTCTAAAAAAAAAACAAATGATGTATGTGTCCATTTTTTTCAAAGTGTACTTATTGGAAATGCTTTCACTTGTTTAAACAAGTCCTACCTGTGAATCAATATTTGTTTAAAAACTTTTTAAGAAAGCATCTTTTTCACCATTTATCTATCCATATGAGAATAATACCACCTGCTTCCCACCTTAAAAATTTTTGTAAAGATTCTCATTAGAGAATACTTAATCACAGAAAATGGTAAGAGCCTTGAAATTAAGATATACAATGAACACGTTTATAATAAATACTTTTCACTCGTGTCAGTTTTGACAGTGTCATTTAAGTTTAAATGACTTTGTGATTACTTCTAACACAAATCAAAACTAGAAGATACAGCTCTAAATAAGTTGTGTTCTAGATCCATTTACACTGTGAGTAACATTCACGATACCCTCTGGGACTCCTGGATGCAGCTGGTGACCCAGACCCAGGAATGACACAGCCAGGAAGGAAGCGAGGAAGGTGCACAGAGCTACTTCCTCTTGTTAGAACTCCCCTCTCAACAGCTGTAAGGAAGAATGGAAATTCCCTATGAATCAAAGTGCGACTTCAAAGTATGGGATACAATTTCAGAGACCTGATTGTATTGATTAGGATGCTGACCAAAAGGAAGTCACTGCATTTAATTTGGACACTACTCAGACCTAAGCTGGTATGACATTCACGAGAAACTTTTGGTTTCAATTCATCTTTTTCCCATGAATATTTATGCTCCTTTTTAAAATTTTTTTTAAGTCACTTCATGATATTCAAGCTAGTTATTTCCAACCTTCTGTCTGACTGAATTCTCTATTAAATCTTTCCTTTTTTCCCCCTGCAAAACACTTTCTTTCATGAAATTCATGAGAGGCTATTATATAGCAATGACCATGCTGTGTTCTGGGCATATGTACCCTCAAAGTCCTCATAGGATAGAAATACTACTTAATCTGTATACAATGAACTGTACATAACAATGTGGGGACTATACTACAAATACTATGAACAAAGCACCAGGAGAACCCTCAGTCTTGGCCGTGTTCTTTGATGCCTTTGTGCCTTACACATTCCGATCCCACCACCTAAAATAATCCTCTTGTCCTTCATCCCTGGGACCCTGTACTCTGCCTCAGTGCTTCTCTTCCTACACACTTCACCTCCCCTTGTCTCTCTGAATATGTCTCTTCCACAGCAATCTGTGCAAAGACTAACACCAGAGTAACTCTCTTATAGTATTGTAATGCTTAGCTAATTTTTCTGCCTCCAACAATAAATTCTGATCTATTTAAGGAAGTGAACTCCCATACCATTCTCAAGGAAGTCCTTCTTTAGAAATATAGACTGAAACCTGACAGAAAAGAGATTCAGTGTATATCCTAAAGGATGGCATAGGAGAGCTGAGACTTAGCAGGGTATATACCAGAGCGGTCTCATGCTCTTCTTGCCAGCACACCACTAGGTTAGCAGTTCTCAACTTTGGCTGTACTTGGTATAACCTGGAAGCTTTAAGATATTTTTGATGTCTTGGTCTCAGTTCTAGAAATTTTGAATTCACTGGAATGGGGTAGAGTTGGGTCATTAAGGTTTTAAGTGTTCCCAGGTGATACTGGGGATGATGAGAACTTAAGGATGAGAACCAGTGCACAGCAAGACACTGAAATGGGAACAGATGTTAGAAGTCACCATTGGCACTAGGGGTTACAAATGGATTGCCAATTTAAGAACACCTTATTTTTCATCATTCTCTTGAAATAAGTTGTTCTTCCACCTGAACTGTTTCAGCAATTCTATTATCCTCATGATAATATCAGGTTTCTTAGCATATTACACCAACGTGTCTGTAAAATCAACCCATCTTTTCCTTTATCCTCATTAATATCTTGTGTGCTGAGTCATGTAAAACTGCTTGCTATTGCCTAAGTGTGTCATGCAAACCTTTCCCCATACCATCCTCTATGTCTGCTTCCAGGAATGCCTTTCCTCTTAATCCCCCAGGAATTCATACTCATACTTTAAGACCTGGAGCCAGACATAGTAGCTCATGCCTATAATGGCACTGACTCAGGAAGATCACTTGAGGCTTGGAGTTTGAGACCAGCCTGATAAACATAGCAAGGTCCTGTCTCTAAAAAAATTTTAAAAACACCCCGTCTCTACTAAAAATAAAAACATTAGCCAGGCGTGATGGCGGGCACCTGTAGTCCCAGCTACTCGGGAGGCTGAAGCAGGAGAATGGCGTGAACCCAGGAGGCGGAGCTTGCAGTGAGCTCAGATCGCGCCACTGCACTCCAGCCTGGGTAGCAGAGTGAGATTTCATCTCAAAAAAATAAAAATAAAAATAAAAAAATTAAAAACCACTGGGCATAGTGGCTTGCAGTTGTAGTTCCAACCATTTGGGAAGCTGAGGCAGGAGGATCACTTGAGCTCAGACGTTTGAGGTGCAAATCAGCCATGATTGTATTACTGCACTCCAACCTGGGCCACAGAGCAAGACTCTGACTCTAAAAAGAAAGAAAGAAAACAAAGACTCAACTTAGGCTTGTCTTTCTACTCCTGTTCTGTGATGCATAAAACTTGGTTTACCATTCAATTTCAATCAAAGCAGTTAACACTTGCTATCTTTTTGCCACTTACTGTCTTGTTCTGTTTAGGCTGCTATAACAAAATACCATAAACTGTGTAGCTTACAAACAACAGAAATTTATTTCTCACAGTTCTGGAGTCTGGGAAGTTCAAAATCAAAGTGCCAGCAGATTCCACGTCTAGTGAAGGCTGGTTTCCTGATCCATGGATGGTACCTTCTCTCTGTATACTCACATGGTGGAAGGGCCAAGGGGTCTCTCTCAGGGCTCTTTTATAAGGGCACTAGTTCCATTCATGAAGACTCCACCCTCATGACTTAACCACCTCCCAAAGGCCCTACCTCCTAATACCATCACCTTGGGTATTAGGATTTCAACATATGAGTGAATTTTGAGAAAACACAAATATTCAAGCCATAGCACTTACCTTGAATTTTTTTGAAATTCCCAAGGGCAGAAAATGTCTTCTTCTGGACATGCTATTTCCAGTATGCATACTGTATTTGATACATTGGAGGTGCTAAATGAATGGCTATTGAATAAATGGATGGAAGGATGGATAGAGGGACAGATAGAAAGAGGATTATGTAAATTAATTCCTTCATCTATTTATCCCTTACGGGGATTCTCACTATACTCATCGTTGAGGAAAAAGAACAATGACTTCCTCTTAAATGTCTTTCAAATGCATCTTTAAGAAGTTATGAGGCCCAGGAGCCTGAACCAATTATACAGAATTAGGCACTCCAGGCCAGGGGAGGGAGGGTGCCCAGGAAAAACAGTGACAATCATGATTTCCTTGGTCATGTTAAGATTTTCTAGATAAATAAACAGAAGCAAAACATTCTGGTCAAGTTGTGTCTCAAAAATGCTGACTTTCTAGATGATTGCTTAGCCCTGAGCCACATCTCCTTTTGTTCTTCCTTCCCCTCCGTCATACTGGCCTTGAGTTCTTCTTCAGAGAATCATAATCAGCATAAAAGAATTTGCTCCAGCTGGGCGCGGTGGCTCACGCTTGTAATCCCAGCACTTTAGGAGTCCGAGGTGGGCAGATTGCCTGAGGTCAGGAGTTCAAGACCAGCCTAACCGACATGGTGAAACCTCGTCTCTACTAAAAAAAAAAATACAAAAATTAGCTGGGCGTGGTGGTGGGCGCCTGTAATCCCAGCTACTAGGGAGACTGAGGCAGGAGAATTACTTGAACCTGGGAGGCAGAGGTTGCAGTGAGCCAAGACCAGACCATTGCACTCCAGTCTGGCAACAAGAGCAAAACTCCATCTCAAAAAAAAAAAAAAAGAAAAGAAAAGAAGAAGAAGAATTTGCAATTTGCTCCTCCTCTCTCAATTTGAGTTCCAGCTGGAATTTGAAAAAAAATTATGGGTTCACAGGTTTGCTCACACTAAAAGGAATTTTAGGCACCATCTCATCCCATCCCTACATCTTACAGATCTAGAAGCACTTGGGAAAAGTTTGGCAAATGCATAGTCTGTGGCAGTTACCAGCGTAACTAGATGGTTCTCGGCCACATCAGCATGGGAGGACCAATGAAATCACATCAACCTTAGCACCCAAATCTTCCAGGAATTGGGCCCTTCTTAAGGTCTTCTGTACTTTCAGGAAGTCTCAAGAGGAAAGTTCATGTGTGCTCAGAAATAAGCCCTGGCCTCTTTGTCCCTGGCCTCTTCCTCAAAGACCCCCTCACCAAGTCCCTGGTCTGGGTCCCTCTCTGAGAATAGTCCACGCTGAGTACCACTATCCTCTGTGGTCAGCTCTAGAGCTCCAAGGCTGAGACACTAGTCCTCCTCCAGGGGGTGGGAGAGATAAGGGAGTGGGAGGAAGGGAACGGAGGTGGAGAAGGAAAGGTATTGAAAAGCATAGGAAGAAAACAATCCAACTTTCAAGCAGCACTTTGTTATTGGTGGGCCAGACATAACTTGGTGTTTTCGAATTTGGCTCTAAAATTAGGTCCAGATTTCAAATTTGTCCCTGCTACTTAGCATCTTTTTGATTTTTAGCAATATAGAAAACTTTTCTGAACTTGAATTTTTACTTTTTCCCTTCTTTAATATAATGGAAATGATAACTGTGTTCTCATAAAATTATTGTTAGAATTAAATGGAATACTGTACGGTTATACCAGTGGCTGGGCAGAGCCAGAAGTTAGCAAGCACTCAATAATGATAAGGATATTATTATTTTCATCTCCAGTGTTCTCATCACTGCCAGTTTAATTGCTCATTGACATAGCTCCTTCAGCTTCTGCCCCTAAACCTGCTCTCAATTTTTCTCAATGGGAGTAACTCAGGCCAGCGGGAATAAATCAGTGCCTCCCCAATCTCTTTGTTTCCTACCCCCATTTCCAGGTACCTGTACATAAAACTTCTTTTTTCTCCATTTCTTCACAAGACAGTTTGGGTACCAACTGGTACAAACAGTTCCTTACAAAGCCATTTTTAATTCCATTAGAGGGTCAGCTAGGACATCCCAGCTGCTTTACTAGCAAAGTCCATCTGTCCTTCTGAAATAATGGCACATGTAATTGCCACTTTTCATTACAGGAAAAAAATAAATACACGTTTTGCTAGCTTGATTTCCCCCAAAGGAGCTCTTGCCTTTCCAGTAATAGAGTTCTAGCTAGACACATGGTTGGCCGAAGACAATCCTTCCCACCTTCAACCATGCAGATGAGAACAAGACCCCAGAACTGAGCAGAGCAAGATGACGAAAAGAGCCCCAAGCCAAAATAACTTTGTAATTATCCACCCGGTAACTCTGATAGGTCTGGACTGTTTCAGCAACTATATTTAGACATCTGTGTTCACCCTATAGCCTAAATACCAGGTGGTGTCGTTTCTAAACACTGCAAAGAGAAAGTTTTGTTTAGACATCAATGCAACCCCCAAAGACAATATTTAATTAAAATATTAATACTGGTCATATGCCCACAAAGCAGTTGGGAAAGCAAACACCCTTTCATTCCCAATATAGAAGCCTCAAAGTTGGTATTGGAAAAGATTTCAAAGTCTCTGACACAGCCAAATATTAAACATTCATGGTCACTGTTATGAACTGAATGTTTGTGTCCCCCTGAAATTCATATGTTGAAACCCTAACTCCCAATTTGATGGTATTAGGTGTGAGCAGAGCTACTATGATGGGATTAATGCCCTTATAAGAAGAGAAGGAGACATCAGAGTTTCCTCTCTCTGCCATGTAAAAATGCAACAAGAAGACAGCCTTCTGCAAAAGAACCAAATCTGTTGGTACCTTGACTTAGCACTTCATAGATTCCAGAACTATGAGAAATTAATATCTGTTGTTTAAGTCAAACAGTCTATGTATTTTGATATAGCAGCGCGAGTTGACTAATACAGTCATCCTTAGCATCCAAACCTTCTATTAACTGAAGAAAGAAAAACCAACTCAAGGCAGGGAAACTTTGTGCTTTACATAGATGGCAACTTTAAAAAACAATTGTTTAAGTTACATTTTAATTGTAAATGGATATATTCTAATTCACTTTCTGAGCAAATTATGGGTCTTCATATCAGATAAAGAAGCTCGATATGGAAAGAGGTAGAGAAAGTGCCGCAAAACTTATTGGCATCGTAGTCCCAACCACAGGGAAGATAATTTATTAGCTCAGTCTAGGGGCAAGATTAGACAGCCCCAGCTCAGTTCAGGTCACCTCCAATCTGGTTTCCTAAGAAAGCTCACAGTATGCTAAGAACCTAGTCACACATCCAAGCCAATTTTGGGATTAGCCTAGACCTGTAGTCCAGACTGATAGTCTCGATTTTATATTTTTGACGATATAGACAGTCAAATACACATAATTAAGTATATAATATATATATTATTAAGTATATAATATATATTAAGTATATAATATATAAATAATAATTAAGTATATAATATATTAAGTATATAATATATATATTAAGTATATTATATATATTAATATATAATATACTTTATATATATTATTATATAATATACTATAAATATATATTACTATATATTACTATAAATACACTATAAATATATATTAATATATAATATAGTTAATTATGTGTATTTGACTATATATATTTTATTAAATCAGAATCCATGGATTGTCCCCACAATGATTGTTCCTCCAGGGAATAAGTTTTAAAATTCAGATTATCCTGGCTAACCCGGTGAAACCCCGTCTCTACTAAAAAATACAAAAAACTAGTCAGGCGAGGTGGTGGGTGTCTGTAGTCCCAGCTACTCAGGAGGCTGAGGCAGGAGAATGGCGTAAACCCGGGAGGCGGAGCTTGCAGTGAGCTGAGATCCGGCCACTGCACTCCAGGCTGGGCGACAGAGCGAGACTCTGTCTCCAAAAAAAAAAAAAGAAAAAAGATTCAGGTTAATCCATTTGGGGCAGCTAAAAACTCCCAACACCCTATTCTTTCACTCTACCCATGCTGGAATAAGACCAACTTCAAGATTCAGGACACATGGCTCCATGTAACCAGAGATCCCATGCCAAAGGAGAGTAGGCAAAAATAGACACAGGTGGATATGTATGACTTCTTTCCATGAGCTTCCAGGCCTCCAAGGGACAAAATTCTTGATTTGGTGCCAAAATGTTCTATTTGTCTTATTAGAAAAAATTACTCAGTAAAGTGACATACCCCAGGAGGAGAGAACTGTTGTCACATTATCCAGATAATCATTTAAGTCTATACATTTTCACTGAGGGTTTTAATGATGAAATGATTAAGAAGTTGTATGAAAGATGAACTGTCTTAGAAAAATTTGCTGCCTATTAATGACTTTCCCATGCATTATTTTTGTTTTCATGTCTTCTAAGTCTAAAAGCTTCTCCCACATTTCCTTAGATCATGGCCTATGTTTGGTAATATTGTGAGATACATATAATCTCCTATTAACATTTGTATAAAGTGTCTTTACTATCTCTCTAAGACATTGTTCTACCCTCTTTGAAGATATCAGCTTTGTGATGGTGGCATTTGATATTGCGACTAACCTAGCATCTATTGTATGAAGGGTAATAATACAATATAAACCGTTGTTATACACTTAGAATGTGCCCGGCACCTTATAAGCCTATTTTGTTTTATAACTCAGTGTATAATATATGTTAATTTTCATAACATCAAGGAATAGATAATTTCTTTATTTCTATTCTACAAAGAAGGAAACTGAAATTAAACAACTCAGCCAAGGGCATACCACTAATAAGTAGCAGGTCCAACATCCAAAGCCAGGGATGATCTAGCATTATGAGGCAAAATATACCAGTGGTGCTATTCTCACTTAATGGAGACTATTTGGAAAGAAGTAATAAAAGGATATGAACTGAACATAGTTATAGAATCACAGACTCCTAAGGCCAAAGGATCTTCAATATCCTTTAGTTTTTCTTGCCCAAAATATCGATCCAAGAAATTAACTGGTTACTTATTAAAAGTAGACAGCCAGGAAAAAGGAGAACTGAATATTTCAAAGCAAATAGTCCAAATGGACAAACAAACTCTGAACAGAGTCACTTTTAGAAGGAGGAGAGAGAAGGTTAAGGCATTTATGAACAAAAGGCAGACTTCTTTAGAAGGAGTCACCATATTGGCTCACTGCAACTCCGCCTCCCGGGTTCAAGCAATTCTCCTGCTGGGATTACAGGTGCCCGCCACCACGCCCGGCTAGTTTTTGTATGCTTAGTAGAGATGGGGTTTCACCATGTTGGTCAGGTTGGTCTCAAACTCCTGACCTCGTGATCAGCCCGCCTCGGCCTCCCAAAGTGCTGGGATTACAGACGTGAGCACGCATCTGGCCCCAAAAGGCAGACTTCTAAAGTAGAGGTCCAACTTGGCCAGATAATAGACTCACTAGCATATCAACTGCTGGAAGCTACTGTAGGAGGTCAGGAGGTCTCTAGCATATCAACTGCTGGAAGCTTGTGTAGTGTAGTGTAAGCTAAGGTTAGAGGAAGGAAAGCCCAGAAAGGGTTTTTGTTTGGTTCTTTGGCAGCACTTAACTCTAGGAAGTGATGGGGAAATTCTAATTTCTGAGAATGTTTTTCACAAGGATGACAGAGATTAGAGCTTCCAATGAAGAAAATATTGCTGCAATCAAAGAAAGCAAAGTGCAACAAAGCTCTCAGACCAGATGGCATTTATCTAAGTATTCTGGAGAAAATAAGGTGTGAAAACAGCAGAGGTTGATGAGGACATATACTATGACCATTAAAATAACAGCTGTTCCTGAAGATTGTCCAATTTTTAAGACAGTATCTGTGTTTTGTTTTTTAAGGAAACCAAGAGAAATCCCAAGAATTCAGACAAATGAACTTTGTCTTGGTGCTAGGATACTGGTTGGGGGAAAAAGTCCAATGATGGTGCCAAGTAGACTCGAAATGGAAACTTGACAGGTCCCCATCAACTCTGCAGGAATAGAGATTTTTGTCTCTCCAAGTTTAAAATTGATAATAAGTAATATAGAGATACACCATGCACTTGCCCTTTTAAAAAGTTTGAAAATGAAGAAACAAATGCTTTCTTGGATCTGAAACTAGCTAGAGAAATTAGAATCATGTATAGTGTATGCTTAGGCCAAAGAGAAGAGATTAGCTATAGCATGCCTGGAATCTGGTGTTGGAATGAAATGTAATTTCACCTGCATTTTTTAAATAATTAGGGAGTATGTGTGAGTCACAAGCAATTGACTCTCACATGATTGACACTCTGTGGGGGCAAGCAGTGAAAGAGAAATGGTGAGCACATGATCCTATGATAATCATCACTAGCATTTATTGAATGCTTACTACGTGGCGGGCACACTGCTTAGTGTTTGACATCCATTATCTCAATTATTCTCAGTCTGTGAGTGATGGTATAAACTACTTCAGAAACATCTGCTATTTCAGAAAGAAAATGCTCTAAGGCATAAGGGCAGATTATCAGCCAGGGTCACAGTTCAGATGAGTTCCAAAGAAAGCTTATCTAAAATATTCTGATGAAAATGGGGTTTCCATTTAAAACCAAATGGGGGCCAAGAGAGTTGTAAAGGAAACTTGAGGATGCAATCTAGTCTCTGCCCCTCAATCCCTCAGCCAGCCAGGGACACTTATTTTCTCCTAAACCTTAAAATAGTCATGCTAACATTGGTTTCAGACTCTGTCAGAATCACCAGCTCTGAGACTACGGAGTTTTTCCCACTCTTTCCTATTTCCTTGTCCTTAAACCTGCTTCCTTACCTTGCTTCTGTGCCTTGCTAATTATAACTGCCTTTTGTTTGTTTGTTTCCTGATTCCTGTGGCTCAATCTGTGTTCCTAGGGCCTTTGTCTGTGGTACCCACCTGGGGATTTTAGACTCATATGGGTCTAAAGCTTTGGCCTAAGTTTAGTCTGAAACTCTCCTAGGCTTTGGTCCACAACCTCCTGCCACCCAACATGGTGCTGACAGGGAGGACAATCTGTAGCCCATAAAGATTAGAGCTATGCTATGCATCGATGATCTTTCCCAACTGAAATACTTAGTTCGGGGCTCTTCGCACAATGCTCAAAGTACTTTCTGTTCAATAAAGCCTTGTTGACTGGATTTACAACACATGCTGTACTATGAACTGCATACCAAAGTCCAAATTACAACATATAACCCCTGTGACAAGAAAGAGTAAAAAAATAAAACCACAGCCTTGGAGGGATGCCAGATGATGCTGAACCCATGAAAAACTCCAGAGAGGAAACAAAAGGTACTGAACAGAAATGGAGTGCACACACCATCACCTTGTTCTCTCATCTTTTGTGAACTATGACGGGTCACCTTTGCAAAATTATAAACCTTTTGAGAGTAGGGTACAATACAGCTTCAACGGCAGGGTGCCTACAGTCCCCATCACTCCTCCCGCCACCAGGGAACTTGCAGGGTGGGAGTTTTCCTGTTAGCTGTCCTTCCTGGTAAAGCACTGACAACAGCTTTGAATGTCACAAAGCCACATTGGGAAAAGTGTGAAGTTTTGTCCTGTCCACATTATATCTGGACAGATAGTTATTTAGAAAAGAATCATTCTGCATTTTATGTATGATGACATTGGCTATACAGGATCTCTCTTTCTCATCACCCAAGTCTGGTTCCTTCCCAGTCTACAGCTGCCTCTTGCTCTTCAAAGAGCTTAATTTTCCTCTCGGGTTCTTTAAGCAATAGCTCTCCTTACTACCTGGTGTGATGGTTAATTTTATGTGTCAAGCTGGCTAGCCTGTAGTAACCAGTTATTCAAACACTCATCTAGGTTTGGCCCATAGAGATATTTTGTAGGTGAGTTTAATATCTATAATCATGGACTGACCTTTCAAAAAATCTATAATCAGTTGACTTTAGGTAAAGGACATTATCCTCAACAATGTAGATGAGCCTCATTCAATCAGTTGAGAGTCTTAAGGGCAAAAATAAGTTACCCTGAGGAAGAAATTCTGCCTCAAGATTGCAACATCAGCTCCTGCCTAAGAATTTTCAGCCCGCTGGCCTGCCCCGATCCTATAGATTTTGGACTTACCAGTCTCCACAATCACATACTGAAAGCATGCCTTGCTTAACAGAGATACATTCTGAGAAATGCATCCTAAGGCAATTTCATCATTGTGTGAACATCATACAGTATACTTACACAAACATAAATGGGATAGCCTGCTACACCCCTGGGCTATATGGTATAGCTTATTGCTTCCAAGCTACAGCCCCATACAGCATGTTACTGTATGGAATACTGTAGGCAATTATAATACAATGGTAAGAATCTGTATATCTAAGCTTAGAAAAGCTACAATAAAAATGTGGTATTAAAAGACAAAAAAAAAAAAAAAATTGCACACCTGTCAAGGGCATTTACCATGAAAGGAGCTTACAGAATGAGAAGTGACTTTGGGTGATTCGGTGAGTGAGTAGTGACTGAATGTGAAGGCTGAGGATGTTACTGTATATTACTGTAGACTATCAACACTGTACACCAAGCTACATTAAATTTTTTAAATTCTTTCTTCAACAATAAATTAATCTTCACTTACTGTAACCTTTGTATTTATAAGCTTTGTTTTTAACTTTTTGGCTATTTTGCAGGAACACTTAGCTTAAAACATAAACACATTGTGCAACTGTACAAAAATTCTTTCTTTATATCCTACGAGTCATTTTCTATTTTTAATTTTTTACTTTTTTGTTAAAAACTAAGACACAAGCATACACATTAGCCTAGGTCTACACAGGGTCAGAATTATCCAGATGTCACTAACAATAGGAACTTTTCAGCTTCATTTTAACTTATGTGACTATTGTCATATAAGCGGGCCCTAACTGACCAAAAACATGTTTATACAACACATTAAAGTCTATTCATTTGCTATCTTGGGGGTAAATTAGTGTTGCTGCTGGAACCCTGATAATTTTCAAGTGAGGAAACTTGGAGAAATACAAATATATTTTCATATATTTTACACATAAAATAATTATACTTTTATTATTATATTATATATAAATATATATTTATATTTTTATAAATAAAATAAATATGTATTATATATATTTACATATATTTCAATTTTCTCACTTGTAAATTATCAGGGTTCCAATAGCAAAAATAATTTACCCTCCAGATTTCAAATGAATATACTTTAATGAAGGAACCATGGATAGACGTGTTGGCTGCATTAAGGAAACAAAAAAGGACAGGTTAGGCACCAGAGTCTAGCAACAGAGGGAAGCCATTACCCCTCTAGAGCTGAAGGGGTAAGGGGAAGAAAGAACTTTGCTGAAAGCTGGACCTGGGGTGGAGTCTCCTCACAGGACCTGTGGTCAGAGAGGGACATAGCTATCTCCAGACAGGCAGCACTGAAGCAGTAAGGGGGCAAGAAAAGCTTTGATCTCTCTCTCCTCCTGCTCTCCAATTTCTTGTCCAGTGAGTCAGTCTTCCATTGGTAGAACCCAAACAGAAGCTAGCTAGGAAGAGAGCCCGGCAAGGCAGGGAAGAGCAGAGAATGGGTCTTCTGGGGAGCGGGGTGTGGGGAGGGGAGCCACTTTGGGAAGCTGAGATAGGAGGATTGCTTAAGCTAAGAAGTTGGCGACCAGCCTGGGCAACATGGCAAAACCCTATCTCTACAAAAATATTTTATGAAATTAGCTGGGTATGGTGGCATGCACCTGTAGTCCCAGCTACTTCGGAGGCTGAGGTGGGAGGATCACTTGAGCCTGTGGGAGACTGAGGTGCAGTGAGCCATGACCGCATCACTCCAGCCTGAGTGACAGAGAGACCCTGTCTCAGAAAAAAAAAAAAAAAAATATATATATATATATATATATATATATATATATACTGTAGTGTGGTTCTCCTAAGACTCAAGCTACATATTCATACTAGTTTTCAACTTTCATAAAAGACTCTGTTTGATTTAACTTCTTATCTACTAATACACCATATCTAATTAATACCAAATTATGTCTTATCTAATATTATTATTTTCCCTGGCCCCCAGTCTTTCTTACGTATTACGTATTATTTAGTTACACTGGCAATCACCCAGAATTTAGTTGTGCTCCCTTTATTCTCTATCATTTTTATCAATCATGTACCCCCAAACTCAATTTTAATCCATTAATAACGACACATACATCCATTTACATACAAAATATGGACAAATATGTTTTATAAAAGAATCTATATATGTTCAATAGGTTTGGGGCTAAATATTATTTTCTTTTATACCTATCAGATTATATTAGCTGTAATTCTGTGTACACAAAATGTGTTCAATAACTTCCTTTTCCTTGTAAACTTTCATCTTTTTAAGACACAACACAGTAGACTTATCACTGTCCTATTTATTATGGTCAAAGAGAGAAAAGGACATATTATTCTGCTTAGAAAGTAGTTAACTATAGCATTTTAATCCGTTATTTAATCCATATAGCAGACATATATGGAGCTATCTGTCCAGGACCCTCATCTGGGAAGTGCCTGTGTTCCTCACTCCATTTGTGTGGTTATCACAGAAGGTGTCTTATGGCCACAGTTAATGGCTCAGCAGTAGACATTAGACCGAAGATGACCTCATCGCAATCCCTTCCCCAGACTTCATTTCCTAGCTAAAGCATATAAGTCCAGGCTGGGCACCCGATTCAAATGAAAAAAACAACTGAAGTTCATCTTTGGGAATATTGCATCTGGAAGTGACAAGCATACTTTGGGTGTTTGAACTGTGATATATAAAACTAAAAGGTCAACTATCAGTAACTGAATTTCCAGTCACGTAGAACAGAGAAGGGGAAAAAATAAGAGAAAGAAAGAAAAATGTGTGTGTGTGTGTGTGTGTGTGTGTGTGTATGTATGTGTGTGTGTGTGCAAGTAACAGAAGAAGTGGGAGCCACGTAGATTCCTGATGGTGTTGCAGTCTCTGTTTCTAATGGTATAACAAGTCCAGCCACGTTTCTACCTTTGAGTCTTCTAAACCTTCCGTTTTGCTTAAATTAATTTGAATTGGATTCTGTTACATATAAGCCAATGGGTTCTTATGAATAAAATTCCTACCATCTAAACTTATCAAATGCAACATTAAGCCTCAAAGAGGTCGGTGCACTTGTCAGAAACATGTAGAAAGTAACTTATGAAAGAAAAATGAACTTATGAAAAGAAAAAAATCACACATTAATTTCTTGTCAATGAATCTGACTGGCTAATTTTCCATTTCTAGGATGTTGTCTTCAGTGGTAGGAAGGTTTAAACCCATCATTCCCATTCGAGTTTACACTAGGAGCAATAATGAACCTTAAATGATTTTAAAACATGGAATCTGAGTGGAGTCAAGAACAGAATTATATTTAATTTTCATTTTAAAAGCTACGTGAGCCATATTTATTCTTTTAAAATGGAGCAAAATGTTCTGAAACCCAAAAAGAGGTGAGTTACTTAAGCAAGCCCAACATGACTAGGCCAGTACTATCAGTTCAGATGCTCATAGCCATCACAGGGACATAGAACACATTCCAAAGTGGTTTCTATCAATCCTAGTTTCCATTTCTCACCTGAACTTTCTACACTCTCTTTGTAGACCTTGACTTTGGGTTGTGGAGCCAGACTGCTGGGTTTCCAGTCTCCCGTCTGCCACTTACTATCCATGTGACCTTTTCATGAATTACTTAGCATCTCTGTGCCTCAGTTTCGTGGTCTGTAAAATCATATGAAAACAGGGCCCCCACAAGTGGTAGCTGAGAATAGCAAATGAGTTAATAGATTCAAAGGAATTGGAACAAAACCTGGCAGATAATGAGCACTCGATAATGTTAGCTCTTATTATTAAGAGGCCATGAATCACTTAATTTTGTGGCTTCAAATGAAGCACTCACACAGACACAAACTGGCTGGTTACTTAAAAAAGAAAGGAAACATAAATCAACAGAGTACATTTTAGTTAAATCAGTTAATGGCACATGGATCAGTTGGGAAAATGAGTTTACTTCAGAAATTATTTCTAAGAGTGTTCCTCATAAAACAATATGACCACATTAGATATATAGTTAAGAGAAACATTAAAAATATATAATGTGTAACCTCTCAATTTTCACTTAACAGCTGCCTTTATATTATTATTATTCAAAGTGATTTTTAGATTAAGGGGACTTATGAATGATTTTCTCAAAAAACATCGATAACAGTTTGATCAGTTTTGGGGATCACTGGGTCATAGCAACTACCAGTACTCAAACATTGGGGAATTGTTCAGGGAAAAGGCAGTGGCTTTGAAGTATCCTCAAGAATAAGAAGGGCATGTCGAAACAATTAATCATAAACAAGTCATTAAAATTAAAAGTGTATTCTTAAATAGTTTCTTGATTAAGAACAAATGCCTCATTAATCTGGAACATATTGACTTGAGAACACAAGTAAAGTCAAAGAGAGTAATGACTGACATGACATGGAACACAGCATGCTGTGTGTTCCCATTACAAAAGCTTTGCAGGAACAGATTCCACAGAAGGTCACTGGAGACAGTGAACTGAACAGAAAACCCAGCATCACCCAACGATGCAAAGGTAAATTTTTAAAAATCTAGAGTGCAGAGAACATTGGGTACCATTAGCACTGACACTATTTCCATCTATAGATTCTGAATACATTTCATTTATTTCAGGCATGCAAATAAGTCTAAACCCAAGATCTAAAAAATAAAAAATAAAGATATAGCTAAAAGAAATAGGCATCTAATTTTAAAGAAACTTACTGTCCTTCCCCCCACTCCCACTTCCCAAGTTTTAGTTAAGTATGTGACTAGAAGTTAAAAACCAACACAAATAACTTTGAAGAAAATTCTAGTATAATAATTAGATGATATTAGATTGGATATTCTTTGGATCACACTAAAGCTACATTTCTTGAAGGAGTATATATAGTACCTGGTAAATAAAATAACAGATGTGAGATGTGCATAAAAATCACACACATAATTTTAAAAAACAGATCAGACATTAAATGTTCATAGGAGGATGACTATGCAGTTTTTAAAGATTAAATCTAGTTTTGGAATAGTCGTCAAAATATGTCTCATATTCTGAAAGGCTTTATGATTTCATCTTCTAGAAGGTAAGCTTCATGAGGAAAGGGACTTTTTCCCATCTTGAACAATACTATATCCTCAGAACAGTGCTTAGGATGTAATAGATACTCCATATATATTTAATGAAAAAGTAGCTTCAACAGTGACTGAAATCATAACTTGGATATATCTGTTGTGATTACAGTTTTAACAATTGGCCCCAGGACTTTTTCTTGCAGTTGGCCTCTTATCCATGGCCCCTCACACCTTCCCTGTACTCAGCATGACTTCCACCTACATGTCTGCTTATAATGAAGAGGAAGAAAATCTCCATGAAAGATTATGGATGGTTGGGATGAATATTATGTGCAAAGAATTTCCCAAATTCCATTCTCTAAAATTACTGTCATATTTCCAAAACCAGAATAAATTCTTCTGAAGACAAAATTTAACATAATTTATAGAGTCAGATTCTAGATGTGACTATATCATTTTTACTTAAATAACATACTTCATTTCAAACTTCAAGACAAGGAAAAGAGAATTTTTTTCTAGAAAGAAGAAAGCAGCATAATGAGAAAGCAGGGAAAGTAGAGGTCCACCACTCTAAGTAGCTATAATCAGACTTTATTTTCAGAAATGTTTAAACCTTATCACTCCCAAAGTTTTAATCTTGACAGCAGGATGGCAAAGGAAAATATTGGAAAATAACCAGGACTAGAACATTTCTTATTTATTTGATCTACACCCAGCTTGTGCTGGAATATAAATTATCATATCCCCTGCTCATGAAAACAAATAATCCAGTTAGAGGTACAAGGCTAGCAAACAAGAAACATAACTATATACTGCCTTATATTCACTCATGTACTACATTGTATGGAACAAATCTTAATGTTATACAGCCTAGAGATGAGAGGTAATTCCAGCACCTAGTATAGTGTCCCACACATATTAGACATGCGATAAATACTTGATAAGGAAATGAAAGCTTGAATGAGAGAATGAATAAATGAGTGCTTTTAGAAGAGGTGAATCTTGTTTAGAATCCTGGGAATGACGCTAAGCACTTGACTGGTATCTTCCACAAATGACATTTCAATGTTTCCGAACTCTCCGTCTTCTCGCACATGATAGAAACTGTATCAACCTTGCGCAGAAAATGGAAGAGAAGCAAGAAATTCAATTGTTTTCTTTTTTTTCTTTTTCTCTTTTTTTTTTTGGGAGGGGGAATGGAGTCTCGCTCTGTCGCCCAGGCTGGAGTGCAGTGGCACGATCTCGGCTCACCGCAAGCTCCAAGAAAACCCAATTGTTTTCTTAATAATATTAGTAGTCTTGGAGACTTGACCCGCAAAAACTATTTATTCAATAGGGTTGATTGTCCATAGGTCTACAGTTTATAATTAAATCTATTTACAATGGGAATACTATATCATAATGCAACCAGTAACAAGCCCATCAGAGTTAAATATTTGCTAGAATCCTCATTATAAACCCCTGGTTTCAATTATTCACAATTAGGTTGCAGAGGTTTTATTTTTTTCTTTATATACAATCATAAAGTTTTCATTTGGCAGATATATTTCGTAGAAATTTTCTAACTATAATGTGTGCTGCTCTTAGGAATTTTCAAAGAAAGCAATGAGAACAATTTTCAAGAAAAATGACTAAAACCAATTTTAAAAATTCTTAAAATCAATCCAAAGAAACTTTGCAAATCTCAATCTCTATATCAACGTTTTCCCCCCAGAACTCATGTCTCTACAGTTCTTTTGAATTATTTCAGAATCTGTAAAACCCCGTGAAACAAACTCATATAAGAGCAGTTCACTGTGTCTAGGAAACTGTATCCAATAAGGGTCCTTGGCATACCAGGGAATATACTGGACTTGGAATTAAGAAACTTGGGTTTACTTCTACTCCTAATTAATTAGTTAAACTTTAACAGGGCCCTTTCACTTTTCTGGTCCCCTTCCTTATTTATTAAATTAGGGTGTTGGAATGGATAATACATAGGTCCTTCCTAGCCTTAATTAAGGATGGGAGACAGTTGTCAATACAGCATAGTTAGATATTAGAAGCAATTGTGATTAGAACTAGAATCCCTCTGCTCATATCTGAGTTCTCTTGCCCAGCACATACTTTATCTCTCTACATAACATTTTCCTCATCTATAAAAAGGGGGTGATAACAATACATATCCCATGAGAGCTCATCATGATTAAATGAAATATATAGCACATGAAGCCCTCATCGTAGAATATGGTACCTATCAGTACTCAATGCTAGTTGGCAGTTTTATGTATCTATAACTTCCTTCGGTTTTCAGAAAGGACTGAGAGAATGAAGTCTTATCATTGGATGTCAAGAAATCTTTCAGCCAGTTGTTAAATTTGTTTACAGCTGGCAGACCTGCAACACCAATAATCAAGGTATCCTTGTATAGGTCCTCCATGATGCAAACTCTTTTTTGCCTTTAATTCTTTTGAAGGGATCCCAGGTTTCAAAGTTCATATCCCTTTGATGGTTATAAATCCCTAATATTTTAGTTCCAAAACCCGTAATGGGCTAAAAATTAAAACCTGTCTGGGCTGGGTGCAGTGGCTCATGCCTGTAATCCCAGCACTTTGGGATGCTAAGGTGGGCAGATCACCTGAGGTCAGGAGTTCGAGACCAGGCTGGCCAACATGGTGAAATCCCATCTCTACTAAAAATACAAACAAACAAAAAATTATCTAGGCATGGTGGTGCACACCTGTAATCCTAACTACTTGGGAGGCTGAGGCACAAGATTTGCTTGAACCTGGGAGGTGGAGGTTGCAGAGAGCCGAAATCATGCCACTGCCCTCCATCCTGGGCGAGAAAGCGAGACTCTGTCTAAAAAAAAAAACCTGTCTGAAGTGTTGGCAGAAAATTCAAATTGTTCTTCATACTTCTGAAAGTAGGGGAGGAAAAAAAAGAATTAGGTCTCAGCAACATCTATATCTTGAAAATAGCCTCAATATGTAACATCAAGAGCAAGCAAATGAAGAATTTGATCTGCAAAACCTGGTTTTGGTAATCCATTCAAGTCAGCATTTTAATGGGGCTATTTACATTTTCCAAAATGTTTGCCCACTTCTGGCCATGTTTTACTAATACCCAAGTCACCAAGCAGATAGCACTATGTAACCAACAACTGGGGTCCTCTGGTAACTGGTGTCCCTGTACCAGTAACACATGCTGCCAACATTCTAGGGCTTCAATGATGATGACAGAAATTAAGAAAAAATGGAGCATCCTTTTTTGGATGAAGAAACACAGATAGTTTTATGAGGGAGACACACTACTGAGGTAACCACAGAGGGCTAATTTAATAAGATGGAACTTATTAAATTCCAGGATGTAAGAACCCTGGCTCCTATATTTCAAATTGTTTCTTAGTATTGACTGTTATCCAGCATGCATCAAGCATTTAAAGGGTGAAATGTGATTACCTTCTTTCTCAAAATGCAGAAAAGCCTTTGTTAAGAAAAACATTTCTACAACATTCTTGGTAATAGTAAGAAATTTAAGGTCTCTGTGTTTGTAACCACTTCTGTCTAAACAACCATGTTCTGTGAAAGGTGATCCATCCCATTTCCTGGCCAGAGCTGACTGGATGTGGGGAAAACAATGACCCACCAAACGACTCATCCATAGATAGGACACCAATCTGTGACTCCTGTGGCCTAGCCAATCAGATTCTCCCTCTTAGGAATCAGTTCTAAGAGATTCGAAGGGCTATGTCCAATGAACTGTTTTCCTTTCATGAAAGGAAAGTTTGAGGCTGAGGCCATGAAAAACTCAGGATAGGTGCAGCCATCTGGGGTCTGTGAATAATAAATGAATAAGCAGAAGCAGCCAGTTGGGATACACAGAGTACTAGAAAAAAAGTAGATTACGAGGAAACATCCAAGGCCAGACACAGTGGCTGACACCTGTAATCCCAAACCTTTGGGAGGCCAAAGTAGGCAGACTGTTTGAGCCCAGGAATTGGAGACCAGACTGGGCAACATGGCGAAACCTAATCTCTACTAAAAATACCAAAAAATTAGCTGGGCATGATAGCCAGTGCCTGTGATCCCAGCTACTCAGGAGGCCATCACCTGAGCCTGCAGGGTCGAGGCTGCGATGAGCTATGATCCCACCCCTGTATTCCAGTCTGAGCAAAAGATCAAGAGTGTGTCTTAAAACAAAACAAAGCAAAGCAAAATTTAGAAAAACATAGCCCTTGAAAGAGAGACATCTTGAGAGATGAGTCAGTTTTGAGAGAAGGACTGATTCAGTTCTGTAGGTTTGGGGTTCGGTTTGATCTGGATTCCCGTGAGATCTCTTTCTCTCACTTAAACTACTTTGAGCTGGTTTATCTTCCTTATAACTTAAAAAGCCCAATTCAAACACTTCTCTTTCAGTAATATATTCTTTCTTCCCATTGGAATTTGTTAGTATTGTCTTTCCTGAGCTTTGGATAACATAATCATTGGCTTAAAAGTTATTTTTAAAAATCATTTCAGCTATTTGGTTACCCTAAGAGAGTCCACGTACTTCTGTAGGGTTTCACAGAAATTCCAAGAGAAATTGGAATCCAATTTTAAATTGTTATCAACCAAACTAAGAATTATTAGAATACTATCTATAATTTTCAAGAGAATGTTTTGGACTAACAACTGAAACATTTATTGAAAAGAAATGTTTTATCAGTCTTATAGGGCTTTTTATGTGAATTTAGCAAATTTAGCATGTATATAAGGCAGAAGTACCATTGGAAAAGTTCTAAAAAGAATTAGTTATGTAGTTATTTCATATCCACAATGCAAGGGCAAGGTTGAACAGAACTGCCCAGTGATTTTCCTTTTTTTTTTTTAAGTGCTTTGTTGAAATGGCTTAAGGGCTCCACTGACTGATGTTAACCCCCAGTATGCATTGACTGTTGAGTGTTTTTTGTTTTACTCACCAGCCCATGAGGACCGTGTTTAATCTGCACACCACAGTAATGCGAATGATCTAGGTTATCTCATATAATGGTTTGCTATAGGACACCCAAACCTTCATCCCAGGAATACTTGGAACAAGACCAAACAAGATGAGTCACTTGTGGTGAAGCCACACTAACCGTGCTGCCAGGGCCTTACTGTACTTCGCTCCTGGAAGACCTCATGAAGCAAAGGTGCCAAGTTACATGCTTGATGAGGAGATAGATTCTTGAGTCCTTCCTTACAAGCAGAGTGTCTGGGTAAGAACCAAAGACCTCTGAGTGGAACCTATCAAAAGTCATGCATAAGGGAGTCACAGGGTAAGAGGAAGTGAAATTTGAAGTGGCCTTTCGGTGACCTCTTCACCTATAAGAAAGAAAAGTCTAGTAGTTCTGTTCTTGGAATATTTGTTCTGTTAAGATTTAGCAAAACAGTTTGACCAATAGATTTTTAAGGTTTCTTGCTGGTTCTCAAGCCATAAGACTGCAAACAAACTCTCCTAAGGTCAGATATGCTGAGGTATTTATGCTACAGTCAAAAGGGTTGCTTATGCCTTGCTTAATATATGCATAGACAGATGCCAAATTACATCTATAATTTTCCATACAACAAATCAAATTTGACCCATAAATAAAGAAGTCAACTTAGGAAAGTTACAAAATAAATTTGTAAAGTTTTAGAACTACTAAAAATATTGGATCTGGAAAACCAAGTCTAATCTCACACTGAGAATACTAGATGTACCACGTGTTTCTGGCTTCAAATCATGTGTCACTGAAAACAAAGGAAGGAGGTTTTTAACATTATGTTCCTGGTCGTAAATATTTGCAGATCGACATGATTTCTCTTTTTAGTTATTTTTTTCCATGTGATGGATGAAACACTGTACTTTTCCTTCTTTATTCATGAAACCCCAATGTCATCAAGCCTCAGTTTGTGACTGGAATGAAGGCACATTAATATATGCCCACAAAGTTACAGGCTTCTTTCTGCTCCCTGCTTCTAGAAAAAACTTAGGATTGGAAGAGTTTCTCCCATCACCCAAGACATTCTGGCACTTTCCAGAGAATGACTTTACTGGTGAAGAGACAGCTGGTTGTGCTGGTTTGAATAAGTCTCGTTTTTTGCCATGGTTCGTGGGAGATAAGCGGTCTAAGTCCACTGATCATTAAGAATATTACCACTCGGGCGCGGTGGCTCACGACTGTAATCCCAGCACTTTGGGAGGCCAAGGTGGGTGGATCATGAGGTCAGGAGATCAAGACCATCCTGACCAACATGGTGAAACCCTGTCTCTACTAAAAATTCAAAGGTTAGCTGGGTGTGGTGGCGCATACTTGTAATCCCAGCTACTCAGGAGGCTGAGGCTAGAGAATCACTTGAGTTCGGGAGGCGGAGCTTGCAGTGAGCTGAGATGGCGCCACTGCACGCCAGTCTGGGGACAGAGCAAGACTCTGTCCCCCCCAAAAAAAAAAAAAAAAGAATATTACCTTATCCAGGACAGCTCCTGGTGTCCCCAGTGCTACACAGCAATGTGGCACCATCATGGCACTGTCTTTCCTTCAATCTTCCTTGCTATGCACACGCTGGATTCCATCCAGAAATCAGAAAAAATATGTCTAGTTCCTGAATTCACAGGACTGGGAACTATTCATTCTCCCCTTCCAGGAAGTCAATGCCGTATTATCCTCTGCATTTCCTACATTCTCATCTCTCAGAGCCCTATCGGGCCTTCAGATGTAAAATGTTCCCTTTCTCCTCTCTTCTTCCTTCTCCAAATGTAAATCAGGCATGCAAACATATGCCTGGGAGAATTGCCGAATCCATAAAGCTGTTCTCAGTTTAGGCTAAGCGGAGATCACAGTCTATATCTACATTTGCTCTGTTGGAACATCAGCTTACAATAGTTAATAAAGATAAGATACAGAGTAGCCTTTACACCTTAGGCTTTTGTATTTTTCAGTAAGAAGAATGTCACAGTTCTTCCTAGCTTGCCAAAGAAATTGAATAAAAATGTACTGAATTAGGAGCAAAACTCTGTGCTGGCTAGGTAAAATGACATGTGATATTGTTCACAGGAAATAATGGAAAACAGAAAGATTTTCCATCTTGTCAAGCAGATGGAATGGGCTTGGATGGAAAGAAGAGAGGAAAACGTAGAATAAACACCAGTTGTGAACTCCACTAAGAGAACTGGTAGGTTTTATATATTAAAGAGATGGGTTAAAGTGGTTTATAAGAAAACGTAATCTATGTTTCTAGTGTAATTTTACATCATCTGGTATTATACATGGCATATAGAGTGCAAGAAATGTGAAAGTGGAAAAAGTGAGGTTTTCAATAGAAATGTTGAGCTGGCTCATGATCCTGGATGTACTACAAAATAGTGAGATGACTCGGGAGCAGCTCAGGCCAAGGAGTGACCCACTTGAAGACTGTCAAAGTGGAAGCTGAGACAGAAGAAAGAAAGTAGATGCTTGAATGAAGGTCACAACAGCCATAAAGGAAAAGAGAAAAGGAAGAATACATATTGAAAAATGATGACTCCATTGACAGAAAGAGAACATTAATTTAGAAGACAATTTGTGTGCTCCGTAAATCTTCAATTGTCTCCACAAAGAGGAAAGTTTTCTCTGTTCTTTTTTTTCTTTTTCTTTTTTGTGGGTACATAGTAAGTGTATATATTTATGGGGTATGTGAGATATTTTGATACAGGCATACAATACATAATAATCACATCAGGATAAATAGAGTATCCATCACCTCAAGCATTTATCCTTTCTTTGTCTTACAGACAATCCAATTATACTCTTTTAGTTATTTTCAAGTGTACAATAAATTATTGGTGACTACAGACACCTGGTTGTGCTATCAAACACTAGATCTTATTCATTCTATAAAACTATAATTTTGTGCCCATTAACCATCCCCATTTCCTTCCCTCACCCCCACCACGACCCTACCACCCTTCCCAGCCTCTGACAGCCATCATTATACTCTCTATTTCCATGATTTCAATTGTTTTCACTTTTCTCTCCCACACATAAGTGAGAACATGCAAATTTTATCTTTGTGTGCCTGACTTATTTCGCTTTACATAGTGTCTCCCAGTTCTATCTATGGCATTGCAAATCACAGGATCTCACATTTCATGACTGAATATTACTCCACTGTGTATACGCACCACATTTTCTTTATCCATTTGTCTGTTGATGGACACTTAGATTATTTCCAAATCTTGGCTACTGTGAATAGCGCTGCAAAAACACAGGAGTGCAGATAGCTCTTTGAGTCACTGATTTCCTTTCTGTGGGTATATACAGAGCAGAGGAATTGCTGGATCCTATGATAGCTCCATTATTAGTTTTTCTGAGGCAACTCGAAACTGTTCTCCATAGTGGTTGTTCCAATTTACATTCCAACCAAAGGAGTACAAGGGTCCCCTTTCTAACCATTCTCATCAGCATTCATTATTGCCTGTCTTCTGGATAAAAGTCATCTGAACTGGAGTGAGATGGTATCTCATTGTAGTTTTGACTTTTATTTCTCTCATGATCAATGATGTTAATTAAGCACCTTTTCATATTGCTGTTTGCCATTTGTGTGTCGTCTCTAGAAAATGTCTATTCAGATCCTTTGCACATTTTAAAATCAGATTATTACATTTATTCCTATTGAGTTGTTTGAACTCTTCATATGTTCTGGTCATTAAGCCCTTGTCAGATGGGTAGCTTGCTAATATTTTCTTCCCTTCTGTGGGTTGTCTTTCACTTTGTTGGTTGTTTCTTTTGTTGTGCAGAAGCTTTTTAACTTGATGTGATCCCATTTGTCCCTTTTTGCTTTTGTTGCCTGTGGTTGTGGGGTATTACTCAAGAAATCTTTGCCCAGACCAACGTACCAGATAGTTTACCACGTTTTTTTAAGTAGTTTGAGAGTTTGAGACCTTAGATTTAAGCCTTTGATCCATTTTGATTTGATTTTTCTATAGTGATAGACAGAGATCTAGTTTAATTCTTCTGTATATGAATTTTTCGTTTTCCCAATGCCATTTATTGAAGAGGCTGTCCTTTCCCCAATGTATGTTCTTGGCTTCTTTGTCAAAAGACGGTGCGTCCTCTTCAATGTTTTGCATCAATGTTTCAGAGTTTACACTGTGGAGATGTTTCACTTCTTTGCTCAAATTTATTCCTAGGGTTTTGTTGTTGTTGTTTTGTTTTGTTTTTGTGATGGAGTCTCGCTCTGTCGCCCAGGCTGGAGTGCAGTGGCGCCATCTCGGCTCACTGCAAGCTCTGCCTCTCGGGTTCACACCATTCTCCTGCCTCAGCTTCCCAAGTAGCTGAGACTACAGGCGCCCGCCACCACATCTGGCTAATTTTTTGTAGTTTTAGTAGAGATGGGGTTTCACCATGTTAGCCAGGATGGTCTCCATCTCCTGACCTCGTGATCCACCCACCTCAGCCTCCCAAAGTGCTGGGATTACAGGTGTGAGCCACTGCACCTAGCCATTCCTAGTTTTCTTTTTATCTTATTTGTAGCTATTGTTAAAGGGATTACTTTCTTCATTTCTTTTTCAGATTATTCACTGCTGTCAAATAGAAATGCTACTGATTTTTGTATGTCCATTTTGTATCCTGCAACTTTACTAAATTTGTTTATCAATGCTAATAGTTTTTATGGAGTCTTTAGGTTTTTCCAAAAATAAGATCATGTTATCTGCAAACAAGGATAACTTTACTTCTTCCTTTTAAATCTAGATGCCCTTTGAAATATTTGTCAAATTTTTCTAGCTAGTGCTTCCAGTACCATGCTGAATAACGGTGAAAGTGGGCATCCTTGTTTTGTTCCAGATCTTAGAGGAAAATATTTTGGTTGTTCCTCATTCAGGAGAAGACTAGCTGTGTGTGGGTCTGTTGTAGATGACTTTTATTGTGTTGAGATATGTTCCAGCTATATCCAGCTTTTTGGGAATTTATAACATGAAGAGACATTGAATTCGATCAAATGACTTTTCAGCAACAATTAAAATGATCAGATAGTTTTTGTTCTTTATTTTGCTGATATGATGTATCACACAGGATGATTTGTGTATCAACATCCTTGTATCCCTGGGAGAAATCCCACTTGGTCATGATAAATGATTTTTATTAATATGTTGTTGAATTCAATTTGCTAGTATTTTGTTGAGGATTTCTGCATCAATGTTCATCAGGGATATTGGCCTATATTTTTGTTGTTGTTGTGGTTGTATCTTTGTCTTGTTTTGATTTTAGCATAACACTGTCCTTGTAGATTTCATTTGGAAGTATTCCCTCCTCCTCTACTTTTTGAAATAGCTTGAATCACATTGGTATTAGTTTTCTTTTAAATGATTGCTAAAATTCAGCAGTGAAGCCATTGGGTCTTGGGCATTTCTTTGCTGGGAGACTTTTTATTACAGCTTTGATCTCATTACTTGCTGTTGATCTGTTCAGATTTTGGATTTCCTCGTGATTCAATCTTGGTAGGCTTTATGTGTCTAGGAATTTATCCATTTTTTCTAGATTTTCCAACTTATTGGCATATAGTTGCTCACAGTAGCCTCTAATGATCCTTTTAATTTTTGCAGTATTAGTTTTAATGTCCCCTTTTTCATCTTTGATTTTATTTATATGACTCTTTTTTACTTAGTCTGGCTAAAGGTTTGTTGATTTTGTTTATCTTTTCAAAAAGCAACTTTTAATTTCATTGAATTTTTGTATTTTTTGTTTCAATTTTATTTATATCTGATCTTTATTATTTCTTTTTTCTAGTAATTTTGGGTTTGATTTTCTCTCTCCTTTCTAGTTATTAAAGATGTATCACTAGGCTGTTTGAAGTTTTTCTACTTCTTTGATGAAGACACATATTTATAACTATATACTTCCTTCTTAGTACTTCTTCTGGTATGCTTTTTGGTATGTTGTGTTTCCATTATGATTTGTTTCGAAAAAGTTTTTTAATTTTCTTCTTTATTTCTTCATCGACCCTTTGGTCATTCAGGAGCATATTTTTGATTTTCCATGTGTTTGTATAGTTTCCTAAATTCCTCTTGTTATTGATATCTAGTTTTATTCTATTATGGTTAGACAAGGTGCTTGATATGATTTCCAATTTTTAAAACATCTTTTAAGACTTGTTTTGTGCCCTAACACACGGTCCATTGTTAAGAATGATCCATGTGCTAAGAAAAGAAATGTGTATTCTGCAGCTGGAAAAATTGTTCTGTAAGTATCTATTAATATTAGGTCCATTTGGTCTATACTGCTGACTAAGTCAAATGTTTCTTACTTTATTTTCTGTCCACATGCTCTATCTAATGCTGAAAGTGGGCTGTTGAATTCTCCAGCTATTATTGTATTGCCGTCTAGCTCTCTCTTTAGCGCTAATAATATTTGCTTTAAATATCTAATCACTCTGGTATTGGGTGCTTATACATTTACAATTGTTAAATTTTCTTGCTGAATTGACCTCTTTATCCTTACATAATGAGCTTTCTTGTCTCTTTTCATAGATTTTTGTCTTGAAATCTATTTTATTATATATAAGTGTAGTTAGTCCTGCTCTTGTTTGGTTTTCATTGGCATGGAATATCTTTTTCCATCCCTTATTTTCAGTCTATATGTATCTATATGTATCTTTATAGTTAAAATATCTTTTTTGTAGGCAACAGATTATTAGGTCTTGCTTTTTAATCCAGTTAGTCACTCTATGTCTTTTGAATGGAGAGTTTAGTACATTTGCATTCAATGTTATTCTTGATAAGTAAGGATTTACTCTTGCTGTTTTATTGTTTTCTGATTGTTTTATGGTCTTCTATTCCTTTGTTCCTTCCTTCCTATCTTTTTTTAGTGAAGGTGCATTTCTCTGGTGGTATGTTTTAATGTCTTGCTTTTTATTTTTTGTGTAACTGTTGTAGGTTTTTTTATTTGACATTATTATGAGGCTTGCAAGTAATATCTTATAACCTGTTATTTTAAACTGATGGTAACTTATCACTGATTATATAAAGAAACTAACAAACAAGCAAAAAAACATAAAAACCACATTTTAACTTTATTCCTCCTCTTTAACTTTTTGTTGTTTCTATTTAGATCTTATCATACTGTCTATGTCTTGAAAAGTTGTACATCTTATTTTTCATAGGTTCATCTTTTGGCCTTTCTAGTCAATGTATGTGTAGTTTGCACACCACAATTACAGTGTGATGATATTGATGATATTTTGTCTTTTACTGTGTCCTTGTCCTTCTTTTTTTTTTTTTGAGACAGGGTCTCACTCTCCCAGGCTGGAGTGCAGTGGCTCAATTTTGGCTCACTACAATCTCTGCCTCCCAGGCACAAGCAATCCTCCCACCTCAGCATCCCAAGTAGCATGGACCACCACACGTGGCTAATTTTTTGATTTTTTAGAGATAGGTTTCGTATTTTTAGGGGAGATGGGTTTTGTGTTTTATGTAGGGATGTTTTTTGTAGAAATGGGTTTCCTCATGTCTCCCAGGCTTGTCTCAAACTCCTGAGCTCAAGTGATCTTCCTTTCTTGGCCTCCCACAATGCAGAGATTACACCATGCCTGGCCTGTACTTACTATTAACAGTGAGTTTTGTACCTTCAGATGATTTCTCATTGCTCATTAACATCCTTTTATTTGAGATTGAAGAACTCCTTTTAGCATTCCTTTTAAGACAGGTCTGGTGTTGAAATCCCTCAGCTTTTGTTGGGCTAGGAAAGTATTTCTCCTTCATGTTTGAGGGATATTTTCACTGGATGTACTATTCTAGGATAAAAGTTTTTTCTTCATCACTGTGAAAATGTCATGCCACTCTCTCCTAGCTTGTGAGGTTTCCAATGAGAATCTTCTCTGCCAGGCATATTGGAGCTCCTTTGTATGTTATTTCTTTTCCTTTGCTGTTTTTAAGACCCTTTCTTTATCCTGGACCTTTAGGAGTTTGATTATTAAATGTTTGAGGTAGTCCTATTTTGATTAAGGTGTTCTATAGCCTTCTTGTACTTTATAATTGGTATCTTTCTCTAGATTTCAGAAGTTCTCTGTTATTATCCCTTTAAATAAACTTTCTACCCCTATCTTTCTTGCTATCTTCTCTTTAAGGCCAATAACTCTTAAATTTGCCCTTCTGAGGCAATTTTCTAGATCTTGTAGGCATACTTTTTTCTTTTTTATTCTTTTTTCTTTTGTCTCTTCTGACTATGTATTTTAAATAACCTGTCTTCAAGCTCACTAATTCTTTCCTCCATTTGATTAATTCTGCTGTTAAAAGTCTGATAAACTCTTCAGTATGTCGATTGCATTTTCAGTTTTAGAATTTCTGCTTGATTCTTTTTAATTATTTTAATTAATTTGTTTAATTTATCCGATAGGATTCCAAATTCCTTCTCTGTGTCATCCTGAATTTTGTTGTGCTTCCTCAAAACAGCTATTTTGCTTTTTTCTATTTTATTTTTTTGAGACAGGGGCTCACTCAGTACTCCAGGCTGAAGTGCAATGGTGTGATCATTGCTTAATGCAGCCTCTACCTCCCAGGCTCAAGCAATCCTCTTGCCTGATCCTCTGAAGTAACTGGGATCACAAACACATAATATCACCATACCTAGCTAATTAAAAAAAATTTTTGCTAGAGATGCGTTCCCACCATGTTGCCCAGACTGGTTTCAAACTGCTGGGCTCAAGTAGTCCTCTCGCCTCAGCCTCGCAAAGTGCTGGAATTACAGACATGAGCCACTGTACCCAAACAAACAGCTATTTTGGATCATCTGTCTGAGAATTCACATACCTCAGTCCCTCTGGGACTGGGCACTGGTGTCTCATTTAGTTTGGTGAGGTCATGTTTTTCTGGGTGGTCTTGATGCTTGTGGTTGCTCATTGGTATCTGGGCATTGAAGATTTAGATATTTATTGAAGTCTTTACAGTCTGTGCTTGTTTGTACCCATCGTTCTTGGAAAAGCTTTCCGAGAATTCAAAGGGACTTGAATGTTATGATCTAAGCCTTTGATCACTGTAGCCATGTCTCCATTTAGAGGACATCCCAAAGCCAGTAACACTGTGGCTCTTGCAGACTCACAGATGTACCATGTTGGTGCTCTTGGGTAAGATCTGGAGGAATTCCTCGAATTACCAGGGAGAGACTCTTGTGCTCTTCTTACGTTACCCCAAACAAATGGAGTCTCTGTCTCTCTCTCGCCTTACTTTCCCCTAGACAAACTGGGTCTCTCTCTGTCTCTCTGCTAAGCTGCCTAGAGCTGGAGGAGTGGTGACACAAGCACTCCTGTGGCCACCACCACTGATAACTGTACCGGGTCAGACTTGAAGCCAACACAGCACTTGGTCTCATGCAAGGCCCCTAGTGATCACTGCCTGGCTACCGCCTATGTTCACTCAAGACCCAAGGACTCTAAATAATCAGCAGGTGGCAAATTCAGCCAGGTTTGTGTCCTTCCCTTCAGGGCAATGAGTTCCCTGGGGCCCTGGGCAGGTCCAGAGATGTTGTTTGGGACCAGGGCCTGGAGTCAGGAATCTTAGGAATCTACCTGGTACTGTATTCTACTGCAGCTGAGCTGGCACCCAAGCCACAAAACAAAGTCCTTATCACTCTTCTCTCCCCTTTTCTCAAGCAGAGGAGTGTCTCCCAGTGGCCACCACTGCCCCAGGCTGGTGGTAAGTAATTCCTGGTGACCTCCTATGTTGACTCAAGGCCCAAGGGCTCTGAAGTCGCTTGTGGTAAATGCTGCCAGGCCTGGGTCTTTCCCTTCAGGGCAGTTGACTCCCCTCTGGCCCAAGGCTTGTCCAGAAATGCCATCCAGAAGTCAAGGCCTGGAATCAAGGACCCCAGGTGCATGCTTGGTGCTCTACCCCACTGTGGCTGAGCTGGTAACCAAGCTGCAAGATACAGTCCCCTTTACTCATTCCTCTCCTTTTCTTAAACAGAAAAAAAAGTCTCTCCCTGTGGTCACTACAGCTGTAAATGTGCTAGGTCACACCTGAAGCCAGCGTAGCTGTGAGCCTCACCCAAGGCCTGCAGGAGTACTGCCTGGCTTCCACTATTGATTATTTAGGACCCAAGGGCTCTTTAGTCAGCAGGTGATAAATCCTGCCCATTCTGAGTCCTTCCTGTCAAGGCAATGGGTTCCCTTCTGGCAAAAGGTGTGTCTACAAATGTCAACGGGGATAGGGTCTGGAATGAGGGGCCTCAGGACTCTGCCTGGTCCCCTGTTCTACTGTGGTTCAGCCAGTATCCAAGTTGCAAGACACAGTGCTATTTACTCTCCCCTCTCCTCTCTTCAAGTGGAGTCTCTCCTGGAGCTGTGAGCTGCATTACCTGGGTCTGGGGGAGGGGTGACTCAAGCACTCCCTTGGCCTCCCCAGTTGGTGTCTCACTAGATTGTGTACATCCCAAGTCCACTGCTCTGAACCAAGCACAACACCAGGACTTACCCAGGAATTGCAGTCCTTGTGGCCTGGGCTACCTTTCAAGTTTATTTAGGACCCCATAGCACACAAAGTGGTGGGGATTGCAGGAACTCAGGTTCTGACCACTAGAATGGATGATTTGCCTCTGGCCAGGGCTGATCTAAATGCTCCCTTTCATGGGTACTGGCTGATTTCTGCCCCCTTTTGCTTTCTGCTATAAAGTCCCACAATCAATACATTCTCCCTCTCCAACATGCACAGATTCTCTCTCCAAGCCACATGGCTGCTGCCAGGCAATGTGGTAGGAGTGGCATTGGCAATTCAAGACTGCCTTTTCAAGACACAACAAAAAAAGAAAATTTCAGGCCAATATCCCTGATGAACATTGATGTGAAAATTCTCAATAAAATGCTGGCAAACCAAATGCAGCAGTACATCAGAAAGCTTATCCACCACGATCAAGTTGGCTTCATACCTGGGATGCAAGGCTGGTTCAACACATGCAAATAATAAACATAATCCATCACATAAACAGAATCAATGACAAAACCACATGATTATCTCAATAGATGCAGAAAAGGCCTTCGACAAAATTCAACACCCCTTCATGCTAAAAACTCAAAACAAACCAGGTATTGATGGAACGTATCTCAAACTAATAAGAACTGTTTATGACAAACCCATAGCCAATATCATACTGAATGGGCAAAAACTGGAAGCATCCCTTCGAAAACTGGCAAAAGATAAGGATGCCCTCTCTCACCACTCTTATTCAGCATAGTATTAGAAGTTCTGGCCAGGACAATCAGGGAAGAGAAAGAAATAAAGGGTATTCAAATAGGAAAAGAGGAAGTCAAATTGTCTCTGTTTGCAGATAACATGAATGTATATTTAGAAAACCCCATCGCCGCAGCCCGAAATCTCTTTAAGCTGATAAGCAACTTGAACAAAGTCTCAGGATACAAAATCAATATGCAAAAATCACAAGCATTTCTATACACCAATAACAGACAAATCATGAGTGAACTTGCATTCACAATTGCTACAAAGAGAATAAAATACCTAGGAATACAATTTACAGGAGATGTGAAGGACCTCTTCAAGGAAAACTACAAACCACTGCTCAAGGAAATAAGGGAGGACACAAACAAATGGAAAAACATTCCATGCTCATGGATAGGAAGAATCAATATCATGAAAATGACCATACTGCATAAAGTACTTTATAGATTCAGTGCTATCCCCATCAAGCTACCACTGACTTTCTTCAAAGAATTAGAAAAAAAACTATTTAAAAAAAGAGCCCATATAGCCAAGACAATCCTAAGCAAAAATAACAAAGCTGGAGGCATCACGCTATCTGACTTCAAACTGTACTACAAGGCTAGAATAACCAAAACAGCATGGTACTGTTACCAAAACAGATACATAGACCAATGGAAGAGAACAGAGGCTTCAGAAATAACACCACACATCTATCAATCATCTGATCTTTGACAAACCTGACAAAAACAAGCATGGGGAAAGGATTCCCTATTTAATAAATGGTATAGGAAAAACTGACTAGCCATATGCAGAAAACTGAAACTGGACCCCTTCCTTACACCTTATACAAAAATTGACTCAAGGTGGATTAAAGACAAACCTAAAACCTAAAACCATAAAAACCCAAGAAGAAAATCTAGATAATACAATTCAGGACATAGGCATGGGCAAAGACTTCATGACTAAAACACCAAAAGCAATGGCAACAAAAGCCAAAACTGACAAACAGGATCAAATTAAAGTAAAGAGTTTCTGCACAGCAAAAGAAACTATCATCAGAGTGAATAGGTAACCTATAGAATGGGAGAAAAATTTTGCAATCTATCAGTCTGACAAAGGGCTAATATCCAGAATCTACAAATAACTTAAACAAATTTACAAGAAAAAAACAAACAACCCCATCAAAACGTGGGTGAAGGATATGAACAGACACTTCTTAAAAGAAGACATTTATGCATTTGACAAACATATGGAAAAAAAAAACTTATCACTGATCATTAGAGAAATGCAAATCAAAACCACAACGAGGTACCATCTCATGCCAGTTAGAATGGCGATCATTAAGAAGTCAAGAAACAACAGATGCTGGAGAGGATGTGGAGAAATAGGAACGCTTTTACACTTAGTGGGAGTGTAAATTAGTTCAATCATTGTGGAAGACAGTGGTGGCAATTCCTCAAGGATCTAGAACCAGAAATACCACTTGACCCAGCAAAACATTACTGAGTATATAACAAAAGGATTATAAATCATTCTACTATAAAGACACATGCACACGTATGTTTATTGCAGCACTGTTCACAATAGCAAAGATTTGGAACCAACCAGAATGCCCATCAATGATAGACTGGATAAAGAAAATGTGACACATATACACCATGGAATACCATGCAGCCAAAAAACAGGATGAGTTCACATCCATTGCAGGGACATGAATGAAGCTGGAAACTATCATTCTCAGCAAACTAACACAAGAACAGAAAACCCAACAGTGCATGTTCTCACTCATAAGTGGGAATTGCATAATGAGAACACATGGACACAGGGAGGGGACATCACATACTGGGGCCTGTCGGGGGTTGGGGTGCTAAGGGAGGGATAGCGTTAGGAGAAACACCCAATGTAGATGACGGGTTGATGGGTGCAGCAAACCACCATGGCACATATATACTTATGTAACAAGCCTGCACGTTCTACACGTGTACCCCAGAATTTAAAGTAAAATAATAATAATAATAATAATGCTGCCTTTTCTACCCTTTTCAGTGCCTCTTCCTTAGCAGGATGTGAAAACCAGGTACTATAATTGCTCACCTGATTTTTGGTTCTTATGAAAGTGGATTTCTGTGTGGGTAGTTGTTCAATTTGGAGCTCCTGCAGGGGGAACAAACAGTGGAGGTTTCTATTTGGCCATCTTGCTCCACCTCCCACTGGAAAGTATTTTTATGCTAAGCAATTAGAAAATATTTAGATGAATAATTTTTAAATAGAGGAAAATCTCTACTCTCAAATCCAAAGTCTTCTGAGTCCATTCTGTTTTTTGTCATGCTAAAAATATGAGGCTTACATATTTTTTACACATGCCAAATTCTGCTCAGTTAAATACAGCAGATTGTTTAGATTGGTATCTTAAACACAAACTAGATAATCTGGTTCCGTTGCTTCCATGGCATCTGAATTGGTGTCATCCTCTTTTCCAGAACAAATATCTGAGGATGTTTCCAAGGCATCACAATATTACATTGGCCTAGTTAAAACAGAAGTGTCATCTCTAAATCTCACATGTGTGTGTGAATGCAAGCACGCTTACTGGTAGAGAACCAGGAAGTCCTTGGTCTGTAAATATCCCAAGAAAGAAAACGACTGGTAGCAATATTATAATGCATAAACTAAGCATGATCTTTTTAAATGTAATTCACACATCCAAGTGTGTCTTGCTGCTTTTACGGTATACATTTGGGAAGTTGTGCATTTATTCTAATAAGATTGGCATTGTTCAAAACATGTTTTGGAGTTTCTTTTCAACAATGATCTTCATTGTCTGTGGCACATATTTTTGACTGCCCCTATGGTAAAGTATCTTTATCTTTTGTATGTAAACTTGATTTCAAAATAACCAAAAGTAAGTCAGAAGTAAATTTTAAGAACAAGAAAGACAATTAAATTGGGAAATCCCATAAACAGGTGAGGCAGGCATTGCAGAAGCTTTATTTGGATGTATTATTTTGTATATATTTACCTTTTGTGAGTTATTAATTTTGCTATACCTCATACAGTCAAGTCTTTTTTGAGACAGTTTTGTTGTCTTTACCTTCAGAAGTTATATTAGGTTGGTACAAATGTAATTGTGTTTTTTGCCATTAAAGGTAATGTTATTAATAATATCCTGAATTTTACTCTTGACATAAAGCATAGGTTTTATATTATCTGTGTATCTGAGAATGGATGAATGTATTTTCATAACAGAATGGAAGCAAAAATTCTATAGAATTCAACCTTTTATATTTAGCAAAAACAAATATTCCATATATTGTTTAATTCAGCATTGAATAATTAAGCAAAATACTTGCAACTAACTTGCACATAAACTTCTTAGAAGATATCACATCAAAATATAAGATTTCTTTAGGCTAGGTCTTCAATATTTTATGCAAAGGTCTGCTCTGAAAGATGCTTTGGCAAGAATTTTAATAATCTATAAATATTTTTCTTTAATCTTTATAATAATCTTTATATAATCATATTACTTTTGTTAAATGTTTTTCTCCCTTTCAAAATATTGTTTTATAACTTCTCATGCTATTCAATTACAATTAATACTTATAAATTTTTTCTGTGATTACCTGTATGAGAAATCTTTGATACCAAACACAGTAAAATAATGTTTTCCCTTATGTTTTAGAAACTGAAGTTGTTATAAAACCGTTCTATTAGGATTTAAATTATATCACATCAGCCAAACTTATTTCTGCAAATGTTTTCTCCCTACCACTGTGCTCATTGAGAAGGACTGTTGACCCAGGTGTTTCATAACTTTAAAAATAATTGTTCAATATGATATTAGGTTGTAGAATGTGGTCACAAATTTCTCAAGTCTAGAGAAGCCCATTCCAGAAGTCTAGGAGGTCTGTTCCACTGTGTCTCAACTTTATTATGCTCATGCTTGACTCTTATGTCTTTCCTAACTATGTAACTTATGTTATATAATGTAGAACATATGTTTTGAAAGTCAAACCATACCAAAGTCAAACCTGGTGGGAGTGCTACAACTGTCAAAAGGTGGAAATATTCAGTAAGCAGTCAAAGTCTGGCATGGAAATAGACACGGCTGCAATAAGGTAGTGGACTTAAGGGCTAAGTTTCCTTGCTTTCATACTTGTATTTAGTGTAGCTAGTTTTCCAAAACACATAAAAGGAAGTCATTTCTCTGCGAAGCAGTCTTTAGAGGAGGGTTTTTCTAGTTCAGCATTATTATTTGAGACTGGACAATTCTTTGCTGTGTGTGTGGATGGGGCTGAGAGGGCTGCTGTGCTGGGCATTATGAGATGTTTAGCGGCATTGCATCCCTGGTCTTTGCCCACTAGATGCTATTGACATCCCTCTTCCCCATTGTGACCACCGAAAGTGTTTCCAGACATACCTAAATGTCCACTGGGGGAACAAAACCCTCCTTCCTCACCATTTTCCCTCCTCTGTAGTTGAGAATCACTTCTCTAGAGTACCATTTCAAGATTTAGCATAAGTTTCTGACAGTGCTGTGATAGACGGCCATTTTCATCATTGTTATTTATTATTTCATGTTAGTTTAGTGGTTTACTACAATTAGCCTAGGGTCAAGGAAATACATCCAATTCATTTAATATGATTCTTAATCAACTATATTCCTAAGTTCTTAGGTTTCTTTTAATCTATGAACCTATGTTCCTACTGTTACCTGAAATAGTCACAAGAGGAAAAATGTACGGAGTATAGACAATAAAAGTTTTAATGTGGCCAAATATAGCATATATTTAACATTGTAAAGCATATCTCAAATATTTGCAGCATTTCATGGCAACAAAAGCGGCTACAGAATAAGTGGGTCAGAATTACCATCAGGGAAGTAGTACCCAAAATACCTTCGGATTATTATAGGCCAGGCCAAGGCAAAAAAAAAGCTCAATTAGATTTGTGAGGCATTCCTTCCAGGCTGCTAAAGTATCGCCAGTCAAACAGCATTTACAAGAAACCCAGGTCTGAGATAACCAAGTGAGTGCCCTAAATAAGACTTCAAATGTTCTGAGAACAAGCTTCACTGTATTTATGCTCGCAGAAATTTCAGATCTGTTCTTGCTCAGGCCTAGAATTTTAGTCAACTAGCAGCAAAAGAAGATGAACTTGAAATTTCACTTCGAGAAGTATTAGGCTTTATGGAATATAAAAGTAATTTAGGAGCATAGAAAACTATGAATAATAAACAAACTCTGATAGAAAATAAATAAAGGAACTCAAGGAATTGCCTTCCAATATCCTTGGCAACCAGATAAGCAATCAATGAGTTTTAAAACTCCCGTATACACATTTGGTGCTCACAGATACCTGAATAATAAAGAAGACAATCATGCAGAGTGACAAAGTACAGATAAACACACTTCAGCTTTGCAAATACAAAACAAGTTAAAACCAGTTAAAACCAGTTATTCTACTCCGGAGGTTTCATGAGTAGAACTTTACACATGTACTAGAAGCCACAGTGAACTGCGTGAAATTTTGTTGGGCCCGGGGAGTGGGAAACTGGCTTAATAACACCAGAGTCATCTCAGCTTGTGACCCCTGGCAAACCATGCTCCTGAGAAGACAGCAGACGGAAAAGGTTGGAAAAGGTTGCTTTACCAAAGGTTAGAAATACAGGCATATAGAGCGTGTGCATGCAAGCTATGTGACTTATGTTGGCTTTTACATACCAAAGCTGCTTCCAAAGTCGGTGGGAGAGGCTGGTCCCATCAGCTGGATGAGCATAGCAAAAATTAAGATGGTTTGATATCCACGTCTCCAGTTGCTTAAGTTGTTTACTCTGTTCCATCTGAATCACATCGCATCTTATTTTCAACTGAAACATGGAAACCTTTCTGACCTAATGCTTCTTTTCCAAATGATATTTATTTTCGTGTGGCATTCATCTTTTTGTACTAATTATTCTTGGGTGCAGCATATTTTGTAACCACCTAAGCACACACTTACCAAAGCTGAACATTATAAATAGTTATAATCACATACATCAAAAAGTTCAAAGTGAGAGTGGGCTAAAAAATAAGTAGGAGTTAGAAAGAGAGAGTAGGAGATCGGGTAAAATGATAAAATAATGAGGAAAAGAAAGAATTTCTATGTATCGGGTAGGAGAGGGAAGCTATTTCCTAGGGCTGTGGGGGAAGTAAATTTCCCACACTGAAGATGGAGTAGATTGAAAAACCGATACAGATCGCTCTTCACTCCTTCACTGAGCTTCTGAAACTGTAGGCATTGAATGCTGTGTTAAAGATACATGTGCATCTTATTCCTCATAAGTAAATTACATTGTTTTACTACTACAGTGTGTGCCCAAAAGGCAAGCAATAATTTTTAGTGGCTGAGAAGAAATTAGTTTCACAAGCAAGGGGCACTTTGAAAAAACAAATGTAATCAAAAAGAGAGTGTTGCTGTGGGCTTTACTTAGATTTAAATTCCAGAACACGCTCAAAACTGCAGAACCAGTACTCAAATTTGGTACCCCTTCTGCTCATCCTTACTAAAGTCACCCTTCACACACAAATCTTTCCACCCTCCTTCTCCAGGCATTTTAAATAGCTGCAGGATTAGAAATTGCAAAACAGATGCCTCTGGCCAAAAGCACCAAGTTTTGCTGATAAATTTTCCTGAAATCACACAAATGGAAAAAACGGAAGACAGAAGTGTACATTTTATATTCAGCCGCTAAAGTCTCAAATCTCAGGTTACAAGTAAATTATTTTGTGACTAAATCCTAATCTCGTCAATTGAAAGAACCAAAAACCTGGCTCAATAATCCACCACAATCTTACCTTGAAAATGTAATTCTCTTATTTGAATGTCTTCTTCCAGTACTAATTCGATTTCTTTTCCTGAAAATTCTGCCACATGGTGCTACTTTCAGACATTTAATAGATTTCATTTCTAATTACTGTCACGTGTAAATGGTATCTTTAAATAATATGTGCAGGAGTTAATACGTTTTCACAACTCTCCTTATGAAGCGAAGCTATTCATTTTTAGACAGTTTGAATGTTTTGGTGTTAATTTGATAAATAACAGCTATTGGACAACGGAAGAGAATAACCACTCACAGGCAATCTTTTCTTTGTACTTGATTTAAAAATATTAATATTTCATTCATGGTGTCTTCTCATATTAAATTTCTCGGGGTCACTGGACCTCAGATACTAAAAGGACAAAGAAAAGGGACAGATGAGAACAGCTCCGAAGCGATAGTGAAAACATATGGTGTCCATCTTGCAAGCATAAGGCTCCCTGGTATTGCTGCCACTCTCCCTGTGTTCGGGAAAGCTGGAAGAAGCCAGTAGGCAATCTGGTGTCTCGTCAGAAGAGTGCCAGAAACAGGTGTTGCTGACCTAACCCCTTTCCTTCTACCACAGATTCTCTCGGTAAATCCTACACTTGTTACCATAGCATTGCTTTCAAACACGCTTATCAGATCAAAACCAAGTGTTCCAAAATAACAGTTTATATGGAGTCAAAAAATGCAGGAAATTGCTGTGATTTTTTTTCTTTTTTTTTTTTTTTTCAGTTTTTACAATCGGGTAATTTTAACATTACAATAAAATGCACACATTTTAAGTGTTCCCTGCGTGAGTGTTGATGGTTGTATACGCCGATGTAGCACCACCCAAAATCAAGATATAAAACGTTTTGGTCACTCCAGAAGTTTTCCTCCTTCTCCTTTCCAGTCAAACCACACTGTACTGATTTCCTTTGCCATAGACAATTTTGTCTGTCTTTGAACATAACATACTGTATATATTCTTTACATCTGGCTTTGTTGGCCAATATATATTTTTAAGACTCATTCTTATTGTTGCATGTATCACTAGCTCATTCCTTTTCATTACCGAGTAATATTTAATTGTATAAATATACCACAATTTGTTTACTCATTTTCCAGGAAATGGATATTTAGGTGTTTCCAGATGTTCTTGGAACAGTCTTATATAAGACTTTGTGTAGACATATGTTATCATATCACCTGGATAAATACCTAGGAGTGGAATTCCTGAGACATAATATGTTCAACGTTTAAGAACATGGCAAACCATTCCCCACAACCGTTGTAACATTTTACTCTACTGACTTGTTAGTATTTACCTTTCTCCATATCCTCGTCAATATTTGGTGCTGTCAGTCTTAGCCATTCCGGTGAGTGTGAAATGCTATCTCATTTTGATTCTAAATTGCATCTCTCTGATGACTTACGATGTTGAATATCTTTTCACGTGTTCATTAGCCTCATCCTATATAGGATGTCTTATTCCCAAATTTTCTTTTGCTAAGTATCTGTTCCAGACTTTGGCCCATTTTTTACTGAGCTGCTTATCTTTTTATTGTTGGCTCGTACAAGTTATTTATATATTCTGGATATGAGTTATTCATGAAAAATAAGTGATGAGAATTTTCACAGTCTGTCAATTGCCTTAATGAGCAGAAATATTAAATTTTGATGAAAACCAAATATTCTTTGACAGGTGAAATGTTTTTAATTCTAATACATTTTTGCATATCCCAGGATTACAAAGATATTATTTGTTTTCTTCAAAAAGCTTTTTGATTATAATGTTTATATTTAAGTTTATAAACTATCTCTACATAATTCTTGTGTTTTGGGTGAGGTAGGATCAGAGATCATTTTTTGTTTTCTACTGGATATCCAATCTTTCTTGCATCATTTTGTTTGTTTGTTTGTTTGCTTGTTTGTTTTGTTTTTCTGAGACGGAATCTCACTCTATCGCCCAGGCTGGAGTGCAGTGGCGAGATCACTTCTCACTGCAAAATCCCTGCCTCTCAGGTTTAAGCGATTCTCCAGCCTCAGCCTCCCAAGTAGCTGGGACTACAGGCCTATGCCACTGCATCCGGCTAACTTTTGTATTTTTAGTAGAGATGAGGTTTCACCATGTTAGCCAGGCTGGCCTTGAACTCCTGACCTCAGGTGATCTGCCCGCCTCAGCCTCCCAAAGTGCTGGAATTATAGGCGTGAGCCACCGTGCCCGGCCACATAATTTGTTTTAAAAAAATATTTTCTTTAGTAATCTAATTTGCCACTCTGGTCAGATATCAATGTATGTTTGTATGTATGTATCATATACGTGTGTTATTACACATATATCTGTATATATATGTGTATATATCTGTATATATGCCAATTTCTGGATTTTGTATTCGACTCCATCAATCTGTTATTATGCCAACATCACATTCACTTGATTACTGTGACATCGTATTAAGTCCTGAAATCAAATACTGTAAATCCATCAACTTTGTTCTTCTTTATCAATATTCTTTTGGTTAGTCTAGGTTATTTGCATTTTCTAACTCACTTCAAAAGAACCTGTTTCTAGGTATTTAGGGGTTTTGATGCTATTGTAGACAATGTTTGAAATAGCATTTTATAGTAGTTTATTGTTAGTAATTAGAAATACAATTGATATTTGAATATTTGCCCTGTGTCCAGAGACTTTGCTAAATTCACTTATTAGTTCTAGTAGGTATTTGTTTGTATGTGGATTACATGGAGTTTTCTTTTTCTTTTTCTTTTTTCTTTTCTTTTTTTTTTTTTTTGAGACGGAGTCTCTCTCTGTCGCCCAGGTTGGGGTGCAGTGGCGCGATCTCGGCTCACTGCAAGTTCCGCCTCCCGGGTTCCCGCCATTCTCCTGCCTCAGCCTCCCGAGTAGCTGGGACTACAGGCGCCGCCACCACGCCTGGCTAATCTTTTGTATTTTGTTTAGTAGAGACGGGGTTTCACTGTGTTAGCCCAGATGGTCTCGATCTCCTGACCTCGTGATCCACCCGCCTCGGCCTCCCAAAGTGCTGGGATTACAGGTGTCATCTACCGCGCTTGGCCCGCATGGAATTTTTACACACAAGTATGTCATCTGTGAATAATGATGGTTTCACTTCTTTTTAATTTTAGTGTTTCATTTCTTTTTCTGGCCTCATTGCACTAACTAGAAGTCACAGTACAATGTTGAATACAAGCAACGACAGCTATTCAAATATTTATCCTTATCCATATATTTCCCTTTCTGGTGCTTTAATCACTTTCCTGTAGATCCTGGCTTCCACATGGTATAGCTCCTTCTTAGTCCAAAGAACTTCTTTTAGTATTTGCTGTAGTATAAATCTGCCACAGACAAATTTAATCATTTTTCTTTTAGAAACAATTTTATCTTCATATTTGTAGGATGTCTTTATAGGATATAGAATTGTAGACTGACAATATTTTCTTTTAGCACTTTAAAGATATTGTTCTATTATTTTCTAGCCTTCACTGTTTCTGATACTAAGACAGCCATTATTCTTATCATTGTTCACTTACATGTAGTTATCGCTCTTATTTGTCTATTTATAAGATACTATTTTTTATTTTGGGTTTACAGTAGTTTGACTACGATGTACGTAGGTGAAGATTTTTTTATATACTACACCACTTGGGGTTGATTGCACTTCTTTGGTGTCTTTCACTTATTTTGAAAATTTTCATCTATTATCTCTTCAAATATTTCTTCTACCTCATTCTTTCTCTCCTTTCATGGGACTCCAACAACGCATATGGTAGATCATTTGATTTGGGCCCATAGGTCTTGGATACGCTCTTCCATTGTTTTCATTGTTTTAAAACATCTCTCTCTGTGTTTCCTTTTGGACAATTTCTACCGATCAGTCTTTAAGTTTACCAGTTTCTTTCTCGCTCAGTTCGGTTGTCAATAAGCCCATTGAATGAATTCTTCATTTCCCATGTTATGTATTTCATTTCTAGCATTTCCATCTAACTTTTAAAACACGTCCATTTCATTGATAAAATTGCCAATCTACTTACATATATTATCTACCCTTTCCACATGCTGATCACAATTATTTTAAAATTCCTGTCTGATAATTCCAACACCTGGAACATCTCTGCATTTGTTTCTATTGACGGTGTGCTCTCTTTAACACGGATTATATTTTCTTCTTTCATCACTTGTCATAACTTTTTATTTTATGGTGCATAAAGGAATAGTAATGACAAAAGAAAAACCATATTTTCTCATAGAAAAGTTATGCCCTTTCTTCTGTCTGGTTGTAAGTTTGTTGAACTGAATCAATCTAACCTATAGTAAAGCTGCGTTTGGACATTTTCACAGGTTTAGTTAGATTTAATTTATTACTGGCTTTACATTATGTGACAATAAGATCAGGAATTTCTCTTCAGTGGTGCTTTGGAATTCTAGCACCAGTGATACTCTGGAGATTTCTTTGTTCTTTTCATCCAGCCTCCAGATTTCTGAACCATGGGGCATCTCTTTATTTTTTATTTATAGCCTTGCTACTAGATTTTTGGTCACTGGAGAGTTTTCTTTGCCTTCATGCCAGATTTTCTGAATTTTAACCTTGGACCTATTAATGACTGATTGTCTAACTTGAGTGAACTCACTGAACTTTTTCATCTCATTACTAAAGTAGAATAAGAATCACTACTTCCATGTGTATTAAGGAGTGACCTGACATTCAACAGCCAACATGCATATAGGAGAAGCATGTGTGTTCTAGTTGAACTGAATGTGAAAGTCAAATTTGTTAAGAAAATAAAATATTCTTTTTAGCCCAATCTCTCTCTATCATTAATATTTTGAATTCAGTACTGTTGAACCAAATGCCCAGTCAGCAACTAATTATATTTTTCTTCTATAGGTCTAACATTTTAAAAATAAGACAGTATTAAATCAGCCTGAGTTATTAGAAAGGATAGTGGGAACATGTGATCAGATTAAAAATTATATAGATTCCTGAAATAATTTTATTATTTGCAATTTTCTAGTGACCTCCAGAACTTCATAACCTGTGATATTTTAATGCAGAAACATACTGAAAGACAGACAGCATGTAAATTCACAACCTCTGTGTTATAGGCTGCACAAAAGGTAGATGAGAAAAGAAAGAAAAAGAAGAGAGAATACCATGAAGTTAATATTCAGCATTACTTTATCAGTCATCTGCAATGGATTAACATTCATTAATCCAGTATTGTAGCTAAGCAGAGTAGCACAGAGTTTCTGTACTCTCTCTGTAACAGTGTTTTAAAAAAAGAAGTTTGCATTGTTGAAATTAACCCATATCCACTGCCAAAAGTACATGATCCAGTGGCTAACATGTAATGATGCTATTTCTAAAAAATGTGTTGCAATTAAATGTCACAGTCTTGCATATATTTCAGACAACTCAGTGCTGAAGTCAAGTCAGGTCACTGATAGAAAGTTATTGGTCAATGATCCCATTAAGCATGTGAAGGGATGCTCTATATTCAAAATGACTTCATCTTCTCTAAGGATAAAACCACCACCTGATCCCAAAGGGTGTATCCTTGTCCTCATGAGAACTCCATTAAAAATTAATATCTCCACCAATTACAGTAAGCTGGAAGGAGATTCTACTTTTATTGTGGTGAAACTTTTTATAATGAGAACATTGCTAGGAAAAAATATCTCAACAAAGAAGAGTATAAGGTCAAAGAAAGAATTGAAAGCACTTTCCCTTCACCTTATCGTCTCACAATAAGACCTAAGAAAATATTTGTGGGCCAAGATTGCTTGTGATATACACTTTACTCTGACCATATTTGTAAAGCCTCATACTGAAGGCTAAATAAATTCATGAATTGAAATGTTTCTCCTTAACTTGGAGCAAATATTTTTCAGTTTTGTAAGTTCTTCTCATAAGGATGATTTTTGAAAATTAATAGACTACACATACATTTATATCTTCCCTCTCACTCCAAATCACACAAAGTAAAATATTCTATGCCTATTAAAAGTAGAATCAATGAACCATAAATTTTGTGAATTTCAGAGAGACAGACAGCGTATACAATCATGCCTTTGGCAAAATAAAACTGAATGAAACTATAGGCTAGAATACACCTAGAAGAAGCCTGTTGTTGAAGTGGGAGGTTTGAAAGTAACCAAGTCCAGTATTAGCAGTTTTAAAAATTAAGAGAAAAACCCTCAAACGTTTAAAGAGTAATTACTTGGAAGGCTCCTTTTGGAATAGCAGACTAGTTGATTTCTTTCTTTTCTGTCTTTTGTGCTATGTGGGCTTTAACAACTGGCTAGAGAAGAATATTGAGGTTGGAAAAGACTTACAGTGCTAGGTAGCTACTCACTTCCAGGAGTGATGAGAACTTCCACATTTGAAAGATAAGGCTTCCATTCCAAATGTTTCCCCCATTTGTTGGGGATAGATTCTGGTAATGCAAAGAACAAGTAAGTGGTGACTCTCAAATGCAAAGCTATAGGCAGCCAAGATGTGCTAAACATTTCAAGAAAGTCAGTAATACAGAAGCTAGGCATTAACAAAAAGAGGAATGACCACCCCATCCTTAGAAAGAGTTAATAAAGTTAACAAAACGACTTAGAATAAATATGAACAATTGAAAGACTTGAAAGAACATTTCCTTTATGTAGAAGTATCTCCTACAAAATTTAATTTTAAGATTCTATCTTCTTAGAATTAAAAAAAAGAACATGTCAATAGGTAGGCAATAATAGCAGCAATACATACTTTATGGTGAATTAGTGAGTTGAAAGATTGAGCTGAAACATTTTCACATGGAAGAGAACACATGGACAAAAGAAAGGCAATTATAGGTATAGAGTTAAATGACATGAAGTGTATTATCATGATATTCCCAACGCTAGATTATAGGAATTCCAGACTGAAAGAAATGAGAAAATGCAAGGATGTATATAATCAAATAAATATCAACCCCCCAAAAATCCTCAGGTCTGAAGAAAGCATAGATCTTCAAATTAAAAGTGCTAAGCCAGATTTTAAAAGAGCCAAAGCTACATGCATCATTGTGAAATTTCAGAATTTCAAGGATAAATAAACTCAGAGAAAAACAACTTGAAAAAAAAATCGAACTCTGAAAAGTCAGCCTACCATCAGCATAACTTCTCATAGAGACAACTCAATACTAGAAGAGACAATATCTTCCAAATTAAAGGGGGTGATGATTTTAAACCTACAATCCCATACCCAGCCAAACTAGCATTTGAGTGAAAGAGAATCTAAATACATATTCAGACAAGAAAAGCCTCCAGCTAAGCAATCTCTGAAAGAATTACTTGAGGATACGCACCAAAAAATAAGTAATGAATCCAGAAAAGGACATCACGTAGTCCTAAATATACAAAAGTGTAATAAGCAAATTCAAACCAAAACGTAAATAATTGTTGATGTGCATCACAAAACCAAAACATAATAAACACTTGGAACAAAAATTCCAGATAAACTCAGTATGAAATATGGTAGAATTAATGAAGAGGAAAAAAATCAAAGGTGAGATAAGATTTTTACTTTTTGGGAAATAGAAGCAGATAATTATTAATCCTAAATATCAACAGAAAAATACAAGTTTTTAAAAATGTGTTAACAATGTAGGAGTAAGTATTAGAAGTGTAAGATCTATAGCTTCTAAACTACAGTATTAAAAAATGGATCTTAGAAAAACATCCAAATTTTAAAGGATCATGCTTCCAGACTTTTGTGCCTTCGTGGTGGTTGCCAAATGCATTTATTTTCTGCCAAGAATGCACTACCTTTGCTGAAGTGTTTTCTAGCTATTTGCCTATTAGTATATTATTTTACAATATGTGCTATATCTTGCCACAATGCCAAGAATTCTCCGACAATCTACAATTCTCTGAAGTTAAAGAAGATTATTAGATTTATCCATTACAGGCTGTCACATGTCTTCAACTTTCTTCAAGCTAAATTCAATCACTGGCTCCACTGCAGTGCACAAAAAGCTCTAAAAAGCTCAAATTCAAATTCAAGCCATAACTGGAAGTTTGGGCCCTAGCACAGTTGTCCAGATTTTCCGAATGTCCAGCTTGTGCATTCTGGTATAAATTCCAGACTAAAAACATTCCACTGGATGAGGACTGTGTCATAATATGCAGAAACTAGTTTTCTCTTAAGTCCATTTAGACACAAAAACAACAAGTTCAGAAGAGGAAAATCACAAGTGGTTTCATTAGCATCAAATCATAAAACACAGCCATTTACAAAACTAGCTTCTGTCTCTTCCATTGGTCTTAAGAAGTATCCTGGGACAAGAGTGGTCTTGAAAAAAAAAACTAACCCTCTGGGGTACCCAGAGATATTGTTCATTTAAGTACATTGTGTCTGCAGTTGTTTTTTTTAACTCATTGACATAATTTAAATTAATTTTTTAAAGTTCTATGCTACTTCCCAGATATATGCTGTTGAAGTTATCATCACACCATTATTGATATTTTAATCAATTTAACTGTTAGCTAACTGAATATTCACAGGCACTATGAATACATACAACATGAGTGGCAAAACTTGTTTTTCCAGTGTTGCCTCATTTGTCACCAAATCCATGTGGAGTGTAAAACAAAAGCTCCCCTGTTGATTTAATGTAATAAAGTTAAGAAATAGGTGGTGTCTTCCTGGGACTTGTTGACGAAATTGACCCAACACTCAGTTCTAGCATTTCCTCTCCGAGAAGAACTTTACTTCATAAAACAGAGAAACAGAGCTTGCATGAACGAACAAATACTCAGTTAGATCCAACAGTATGGAGAAACCTCCTGGAATAGAAGGTTCTTTATATATGGAATCCAGGCCTTGAGAAAAAGGAGGTAAGGTTGGAAACTGAGTTGTTGATACTTCTAGCAAGACCCTTTTAATGTGCCCGAATATTTACTAACAACAGTAAACGAGAACAAGAGCATATAGGTAGTGGTGCTGCCTAATATAATGGGGTGACATGAGGACTTGGGTGTGGGCCTTCTCTCAGAGAACCCCAGGGACTAGGAGGTTCAGCATTGTATCTCAGACAATAGCAATCTTTGAGACTCCTTGCTGTACAGAGAAGGAAAGCAGAAACTCTAGAGTAAGGCCTACTAATTTGTGGTGTAAGCCAACAGTACGCAATAAATGTATCCTTTATCAGAGCTCTCTGATGGAAAGATGAGAGTGTTTGAGGGAAAAAAAAAATGAATACATTTGGGAATTTATATTTGGTAGGGTCTTATTCTGTCTCAAACACTGGATCTATCATGTGCACAGGGACACACGTGCTTACTCACACACATACAGACACAAGAATGCCTCATTAATGACTACCTGCATGCAAATCTATATTGCACAAATCCTGGTAATTACTTAAAAATAGCAATTACTTAGATTTCACTATGTGCCAGATACCATTCTAAGTGATGTAGGTATATTAACTCAATCTTTACAACCATCTTATCATGATCCTCATTTGTTTTTTGTTTTTTTTTTTTTGTTTTTGGTTTTTTTTTTGAGACAGAGTCTCGCTCTGTTGCCCAGGCTGCAGGGCAGTGGCGGGATCTCCACTCCCTGCAACCTCTGCCTCCCAGGTTGAAGCAATTTTCCTGACTCAGCCTCCCAAATAGCTGGGACTACAGGTGCACGCTGCCACACCTGGCTAATTTTGTTTGTATTTTAGGAGAGACAGGGTTTCACCGTGTTGCCCAGTCTGATCTTGAACTCCTGAGCTCAGGCAATCCGCTCGCCTTGGCCTCCCAGAGTGCTAGAATTACAGGCCTGAGCCACCACTCCTGGCCCATGATTCCCATTTTTCAGGCCACAAAACTAAGATTTAAAGTGGTTAAGTCACTTATTCAAGTTCATACAACCAGTAAGTAGAAAATCAAGCTTTATACTCAGAAGGCAGCCTCCAGGGTCTATACTCATGCCCACTATACTCTAAAAATCTCTCAGTATGAGAAACTTCTTCTAACCGAGATTGTGAAGTGACAGAAACATACTTCATAGTTTTTTCCTCTTGGTCGTGGACCAGAATTAAGACAGGGCTTTTCCCATAATGGGCACCATTTCAGTGCCACAGTAACAGCCAGAGTGTGGATTTCTACCTTCCTTCTTAGAATGAGGACACTTCTGCAATAATGGGACATGTCTGCATGAGATGCATATTAGTTTTGCTAGGTTGCACCATTGAAACAGGTTCTGAAAACAAGGAGAGTCAGAGCCAAGATCTGTTTAAATTTCTATATATCCATCTGATTTAATCTTTAAAACTGTATCTGTCCTGATGGAAAATTAGCTAATTAACTTAAGAGACTCCTCCCATCCCCTCTTCTCTTCTCAACCAACTGTAACACTGTGGTTAAGTATGAAGCACAGAAGGTTAAAAAATCCTGGATTCCTTCCCCAGCTCTGCTACTGCATGACCCAGGTCAAATCATTTAACCATTCGTGCCTTGACTTCATCATCTGTACATTACAGACTTCTTCCAGATCAAAAACTCTGATACTCTAGCTCACTGCATTCTGTGTGGACATTTCTATAAATTCCATGAATATTCTAACAGAATAAGAAAAACTTCACGAGGATAGGGACCATAATCATCTTAAACACCATTACACATAGAAAACTTAGCATTTAATACGTGATCTTTAAATATTTGTTGAAATTCAGAAATGTAAAAATATTCCACAAATGTAAACACACAAAAACAAAAACTAAATGTCTTAGAAAGAAGCCCTACATTTGGATCAGTAAATGGGGGAATAGCCAGACATATTTAATGTATAATTTAGACATTTTTTATAATGAGCCCCTTCTTTCAGAGATTTAACTTTTAAAAGCTTGCAAAAACCATTTCTCCTCCTGCAGTTTTAAATGTAATTCATTATAAGCTGAAGGTTGCCAAAAAATGTATCTAATGCACATAAGAAAAGGGCTATTACAGCATCATTGTCCTTACTCGTACTGCCCAACCTGCCATAATATAATGGAAAACCAAAATGCTATCTAGACTTATGCTTTATCCTGTCAGTAAGCACCTTTGTCTCACTGGTACCTGTACTTCGTAGCACCTCACCCAATTGGATAGGCCGGCATTAAACTTGGGCACACACATACATATCCACATTTAATAGTATCTTTATCTTGGGAACTCAAAATAACCAATTATGGAATGCTGTGGAATCTTGAAAGTTGTTCTGCAAAATGTCTAGGTCAAATCTAAACGACTACAACCTACTTTTCGGCAAATTTTTAATTTTCTATTTCATTTTATTTTTTAATTTGGAAAGGAGAGCTTTATTTCCTATAAAGGGTTGCAGCCTACAGGGTGGCCATCCTTGGCAGATATTTTGAAACTGAAATTATTAACTTGAGTTTATTATTAGCTTGGCCATAATGGCCAGGGTCTCCATTAAGTTGTACCTAAGGGGAAAAGATAGTGAAGAGGCAAAATTAAGAGGTTGCTATCGTCATGGTCTCATGAAACTTGCAATCTACTCTTTGAGCCAAAAATAATACAGAGAGAGGTAGAACAAGAGAAAAGTGGTTATGCAGTGCTTGTTTCATTGAAGCTCAAGGAAAAGAAATAATTTAAATGAGCTGGATAGGTTAAAAAAAAAGGTATCATAAAGAGGTGGTTCTTGAGTTTTTCCTTGGATAGGACAAGCCAAATAAGAAAGACATAAGGTTGAGAGTGGGAGTGGTATTGGGGTAGGTGAAAGGCAGAACCTCAACTCCACCATAAATGGATAAATGGTGATAAAATGTAAATCCATCAGTTACACAGTAAAGAAAAATTATGGTAAAGTTTTATACCAGCCCTTAAGGAAACTAAGCTACAGAAAAGATACGGAGAAGACAAATCATATGTCACCTAATATGTCCTAAAACACTCTACAGCTTTTAGGGGCACAGTTGAAGACCATCAATCTAATCCAATGTTTTCATTTTAATCATGAGAAAACTGAGTCCCAAAGATGTTAGCTGATTCCTCTAAGGTCACATGGTAGCTTTAATGGCCAAGACAGGACTGGAATCTAGATCATTCTATTATATCACTGCATTTCCTGAGTTTCATTTTAGCATGAATATCTCCATTGCCACATACTTATCACAAAATAACAAGATCCCATTATTCTCATCCTGACCGTACTGTGTCCATGTCTGGCTGAGTTGCTAATAAATAACAAAAATTGTTTCAAGATTTGAATAGGCCCTAGTAGAGAATAGTGCTTAGAGATGTAACAGCAAACTCACAGGGGGTAGGGGTAGGGGACTGGACAAGAAAAAGTCAGTGTTTACACAATTGAGTATAGCTTTCACTGTTGACTGGACAGCTGTTCAGTCTAGAGCTTCTTAACCCAGAAAATTACTCAATTATCAAAAGGGCACATTGATTCACCAGCAGTACATTGCTAAGACTTTCTAATATTTAAAAGTCATAAAGGTTACCATACTTCAAAAGATATTATTGAATGGTACTGTTGCTTCACAGAAATTGATCTTTCACTATTTATTCAACTATTCATTCAGTTGAACTCAGTGAAGAGAACTTCACTGCACTGTAAATATTTAAATGGCTCTTGTCGGAGACAAAGTGAATCAGCCTAAGTAGGCTGGGAGCAACATTGGCTCAATTTGAGAACAAATATTCTGAATAAAGAGCCCAACTTTGCTTTCAGGATGCCAGTCTCAAGCAACTCTATTCTCAAGAACACCTTCCAAGTTCACATTGTCTGTGCTTGAGACACGTGGATGTCCCATTTTAGACTTAAATAAAAGTGCTAAGAAAGTGGTGAGAGGAGTGTAGAGGAAAATAATAAACTCCTAATTCTTCCTAAATCTGAAGCATTAGGAAATAAAGTGAGGAACCAGTTTCCCTTTCTGACCTCAAGCAAATGATTGACTTTGGAGCCCACAATGACCTGCTTAGAGCTATTTAGAGTGTCAAGGGCCACCTAGTTTCATGTCATTGAACAGGTAACAAAGCGCAGGAAAGGAGAGGCTTGGGTACTGGGGGATAAAGTTTATATCAAATTACATCCTGAAATCTCAGCCTTTTCCAAACAAATGTAAATACTTAGCTGCATCTGAATCATTCATTTTGAAAACCCAACAGACCTTTTCCTGGGCAAGCAGGACAGATTAAAGCAACAATACCAGATGCTTTGCTCAACTGATTTTCTAGATTGAGCTGACAAAACTGTTCTTGTAGAAATCTAGTGTTGCCTCCTTTCCTTACAGGACTGAAATGCCTCTGTAGGTTACGGAGCAAAACAAACCCAGCGGAAGGGCCAGAGAAATCCTACTAGAGGTGACATACCTAGAGCTGAAAGGTCTGAGTTAGGACCACATATGGATTGGTTTTATTGATGGTACGATAATTTCAGGTTTAGTTTAGCTCATCATCTGCCCATGACCAACTTTACCTGTGACTGGCTCATCACCACGCTGCCACCAACCCACCTGGCCTTCGTGTGTTACACAAATGGAGCGGAAGGTCCTAGGTTTTCTTTAGCTGTATTCACTTACTCATTTATCAAATCATTGAATCTCTTACTCTTGCATCCCCTATTATTCACCCAACAAGCCTTAATGAGTAGAACAGGCAGGCATGACGCTATAATGGAGATGAGAAAGACAAAACACTTTGCACAGCTAGGTGGTACCTGCCTCGCCAGAGATGGAGAAGGAGACTGGGGGCAGACTGGACTAACTGTAACTTTGCTTAGGAGAGCTGGAAGCCTCCACTGGATCACTGCCCTTGAGAAGTGGTAGAGGAACAAGACAGGAATTAATCCGGAGGAAGGGGCATTCCATACAGAAGGAATGGTAGCTATAAAAGCAAGTGAGCACTGAAGGTCTTGCTATGCTTGGGGAAGGGTAGAAAGTTCTGTATGCCTGGAGAGTAGGCCGAGATGAAAGGAAAGGCACAAGGAGTGGCCAGGGGGTTGAAAGAATTAAGACTAGTGAGATAAGTCACCGTCTAAGGGTGATATGTTTTCACCCCCATCACTCCTCTGAAACTGCTTTCGCCAAGATTACCAATAAACCTTATTACAACAGAATACATGGGTAATATTCAGCCCTCATTTTACTTATCATCTAGGCTAGTATTGTACCAAAGGATGGGAGATGAGAGTAGATCATGTCAGGGGCAGGCAATAGGGAGTACATTGTCCCCAAACGATTTAAAGACAATAATAAAAACTGACAAAAATTGATCGGCTTTCTATTATCACAGTGCACCTGCAATTCCAAAAAATGTTAGTATAAAAAACTCCTCCTGAAACTCTCGGGTTGATCTTAGTTCTAACCAATTGCTATGCTTACTGTTACATTTTAGTAATATTGTTATATGCACATATTATGTCACATTGTATAGGTATGTATGCCAACTTCAAATAAGCACACTTGTATTACTTATCCTTTAATAAATATCACATATACCTGAAAGCTATTCTCAGGAGTTTGCAGTTACATAGTCTACTCCGGACACACATGGACTTAGCACGCGTCATTTCAAAAGCACACTTCATTTCAAAAGTAAATAAGCTTGCTTTGAGCACAGTTAGTGTTTCCATCTCTGTACTACACGCCCTGCTGTAAACATGCTATGTTTAATCAGAGGATTCAGAATAAACAATGACAGCACAGAGATTGTAAAGACAAAGAAACAACAAGTGAGTTATTTTAATTCTGTCACTGTGTTACCACTAGGAGTTTTTATTTGTGTTTAAAATTGAAAACAGTGAAAGAGTGCAAACTGTGAGATGTTCATTACTGAGTTGGTTGCTAGGCACAAATTTTAATTCATATGTGAAATAATGTACTGAATCTGAATAATATCCTTAAAATTGAAATTCATTCTTCTTAAGTTGTACTCATTTTAAAATTAAAGAACAAATTAAGAAAACAAAGATGGTTGCATGATGACAGTTGAAAACAGTTTCACCATACGGTGGAGGGAGTCCCTCTGAGTGTCAGCCACACCAGGTGCACCACAGATCAAGGCTGCGTACCAGTCTTGTGCTCACTCCATCCTTCTCCGAACACTCTTTTCCTTTGGTTTTCATGAAACATGCTCTCTCAGCTTTTTTCCTAGCTAGTAGTCTCTCCAGCAGTGTCCGCATCTCCTCATCCCTGAAAACATCATATTTCTCAGTGTTCTGTGCTAGCTGGGTCGTCATCTCTTCTTAACCTATAAGGCTTCTGAACGATCTCTTTGGCTCCATGGTTTCAATAACCAACTGTGTGCTGACAACTCTCAAATCTATTCCTCAGCTCAAGTCTCTCTCCTGAAATAAGCTGTTTATCTAACTCTCCACTGAGCATCTTCTTTTGAACATAACTTAGACATCTCCAATCCAATTGTCTGAAGCTGAGTTCATTAACTTCACCTCCTCCTTGATCAGTCTGGAAAACCAGGAGCCATCCTTTCCTTTCTCACCCCTTGCCCTCTCAATCACCCAGGCTAACAAATATCTCTCCTAAATATCCCTTATCATCCACTTGTCAGCTTCTTTGTTGTCACAGCCATTACGCTAGCTGCACCACTGCTGTTCTGCATAGCTCCAACAGCCAAGTTCTACGTTGTAGACAGAGCTCTTTCTGAAGAGTGAATTGGATCACATCACCAACCTGCTTAGCACCATTTAATAACTTCCATAGTCTTTATTTATAAGACAGAGGTAAAGAGGTCTCCTTTTACCTTTACAGCCTTATCTCTGAGCCGCTGTAATCTCACTTCAGTTACTTTAATGTGTTTCAGGTGGCTGGGCGCAGTGGCTCATGCTTGTAATCCCAGCACTTTGGAAGACCAAGGCGGGCAGATTATCTGAGGTCAGGAGTTCAAGACCAGCCTGGCCAACATGGCAAAATCCTGTCTCTCCTAAAAATGCAAAAATTAGCTGGGCGTGGTGGTGCTCACCTATAGTCCAAGTCACTCAGGAGGCTGAGGCCAAAGAATCGCTTGAATCCAGGAGGTGGAAGTTGCAGTGAGCCAAGATCGCACCACTGCACTCCAGCCTGGGCGACAGAGCGAGACTCTGTCTCAAAAATAAATAAATAAATAGTATGTTTCAGATTCTCTCTTGTCTCCAAACCATTGCTTATGCTATTTCCATGTCTGATGTTCCAGGGAAAATATTATTTCCTCTAGAAAGCCCGACTGCCTCTCAGGTTTGAGTTGGGTGCTTTCCTACTGCACCCTGTCGGAGCACAAATTGGTAATCACAGTTTTCTGTCCCCCTTATGAGTCTTGAAACGAATTAGACTTTAAATTCTAAAAGCAGCTATCAGATCTGTCTTGGTCCTCATTGTATTCCTAGGACCTTGCTGTAGAGTGGGTGCTAATAAATATTTTCGTTAAGTGAATGAATGTATGTATGAATTGCTTTGGCTCTAACTAGAATTTGTCTACATCATAGATCATGGATGCTTTGTCTATGGTTTATAATATCAATTGTTCCATTTTGACTTATTTCATTTCTAGAAAACTTGTCCCATGCTTTATTATTTACAATCACATCAATGATTTATTTCAGAATATATTGTAATACAAAAAATGATACATGCTAAATAAACTCTGGCAGATATGTTTTTTTCCCCACCATTAGGAAGGAAATGGAGGTGTAAATACATTTAAAATTCACCATGTGGTGATGGAATGCAGGACTTTTGGCCAACCTTAAAACTGTCCTTTCAATTTTTAATCCACACACCAACAGAGGGGATAATTTTAAGTCTCTCTTTGTTCAGAGCTTCAGGGGAGAGTGTAGAGTGGATTTTTTCTGATTCAAAATGAAGAGATACATGAAAACCACCAAAGTCAGGGCACTTCATAAAGAAAAATATGATGCTTTCATTGCTGAAGAGACCCAACTGAAGTCTAATGAGGAGGATGAGAAAGAAAGGGGGCTTGTCGTATTCTTCAGCCAGCACAACCTTCCCTTCATGTTTACATCAACAGCAGTGGCGCCTCCTGGTCTGATATTTACATAAAGCTGAGAGTCAACTGGATACTCTGGCTCCATGCTGGCCCAAGGCAGAGCTGACCACAGCAGGTAACAGGCACCTGGACGGGGCTCCCCATGGGCCATCAGGGGTTCTCATCAGCTTCTCTTAGCCGGCAGATTTTGAACAGTGGGTATGTTCCAAATGTGTCAGGGCATATTTTTCAAACATCACTGCAGATTCATTCGTTATGTCTTGCCTGTTTTTAGACCTTGACAATAAAGGGACAGTTTTAACCAAGGAAGGGAAAGAGAAGCTCGTGCACACTGATATTTTATGACATGCTAGGATCCACAGTGAGATTAACCTATTTCTTTGAGATCTTTGGGGTCCTGTTATCTGTGACTCCTCGTTATTTTCCTTTCCACGATGGCAATTACATCTTCAAAGGGGGAAGATTCACACCACACCTTCGTGTTTATGTGCTCCGAATTCCTATGTATTTCAAAGTGTATACCTCAAGGTAAACTTTGAAAAAACACAGGCCTCTGTACTCTGCTCCAGTTGTTTGTGTGTGCGTGTATGTGTGTGTGCATGTTTGTGTGTGTGTGTCTCAACTTAGAATATGAACACCTCAAGCACAAGAGTCTTCTCTTTGCTTTATTATTCTCCACAGGAAACACTCGATACTAAAATTTTCACACGCACATAAAAAAGACAAAGATCTGTAACATATTTTGTGCACATTTAGTGAAGTCTGTACTTGCCCTAGGAAGATATTTAGATATGTGAGGAACAGAACTTAGAGAATTAAAATGGACTTTTTCGTATTTCATTATTTTCTATATAGTAGAAAGTGATGTATTACATTCCTAGGGCTTCTATAACAAATCACCACAAACTTGGTGGCTTAAAACAACAGAAATTTATTCTCTCACTGTTCTGGAGACCAGAAGTACAAAATCAGTTACATGGGACCAAAATCAAGATGTCTGCAGGGACACATTCCTTCCAGATGCTCTCAGAGAGAATCTGTTCCCTGCTTCTTCCAGCTTCTGGTGGCTGACAACATGTCTTGGCTTGTGGCCCCATCACTCCAATGTCTGCCTTTGTGGTCACATTGCTTTTTTCTCTGCTGTCTGTGTCAAGTCTCCCTGCTGCCTCTCTGTCATAAAGACTTGTAATTGCATTTGGTACCTGTCTGAATAATCCATGGTAATCTTCCCATTTGAAAATCTTAACCTTAATCATATCTACAAACTATATTTTACTATCTAAGGTAACAGTCACAAGTTCCAGGTATTAAGAGAGGGACATCCATTTAAGGACTATATTCAGCCTACCACAGGTGGTGAAGGCATTGTCTTAATAAAAACAAATTTCCTCTGGGGAGCAAGCAAGCCAAGAGAAATGGAAGATAAGAGGAAAAAACTGTGATGGAAAGAATGGCCCTCAGTAAATATTTCATGCCGACCCTATAATTCAGAAATCAATGCAAAAGTAAGTTCCTGACTCTGGAAGAGGATTGTGTTTCAAAATTTTGTGAGTCGGTTGTTTAAAGTTGGGATCTTATATCACTTTTCTACAGAAATAATAATACTTAAGACAATTTTGATTCTAGTGAGCCACTAAAGCTAATTAAACGTAACTGAGGTATAGAAATCGTTTACTTTTGTCTTCTAAGAATCTATTCTATGGAAATAATCAGAATGCAAAAACTCAAAATGTGTTGCGAAGATGTTTTTAGCCACATTATGTACCATAGCATAAAAAAAGATAGAAGGGAGAACTTAAATATGCAACAACATGGAAAGGTTTATGCAAATTATAGAATATCCACATGATGGAATGTTATGCAACCATATTAAGTTGATGTAACATTGTTAAAGACATGAGAAAGTGTGCATACAACATTGGAGTGAAATATTGACAATATTTTTTGCTCGTGAATCTGTAATTTGGACAGAGCTCAGTAGGGACAGCTTTTCTCTTCTCCACTTGGCATCAACTGCAGCAGCTCAGGGGCTGGAATCATGGGAAGGCTCACTCACTCACACGTCCAGCAGTGGATGCTGCTGGTCAAAACACCCACACACAGGCTCTCAGTGTGACCTTGCCTTCCTCACAACATAGTGGCTGGGTTCCAAGAATGAAAGCCGGACAAAAACGGTATCACCTTTCATGACCTGACCATTAAAGTCAGGCGATGCCACTTTTGTCACCTTCCATTCACCAAGGCAGTCCCAAGGCCTGGCCAGTTCTAGATGGAGGTAAAATATGACTCCACCCCTTATACAGAGGCAAGGTTCTGACACTAGAAATATTGTCTGGTCATTTTTTGGAAAACAGAGGCTGTCACACAAGGACACAAGCTGCATACAAAGCAAAATCCTGATAATGTTAAACACCAATTCATAATTACCAGCACATTAGAAGGAAGTAGTAATATTACTTTATGTAAATAGAAATAACTAATTTTCTTTCTATCTTGGTGGTAGAACTATAGGTCATTTTTATTCTCCATGTGCTTTTTTGAATTCATCATAAATTTTAGGATCAAATATATTTGCTGTGAGTGAAAATACAAACAGACTTATTAGAACAGAGAGCATGTGAACAGCACTTAATACAACACCCCTCTAGGTCATATATCATGTAATCCTAGCAATAATCTGGTGGGCAAAGGGGACAAATCTCATTTTTAGGCCAAGAATCTGAGACTCACAAGCTTACAGCTAGTTTGTGGTGGATCTGGACCTCGAATACCAGGCTTTTGACTCCAAAGTCTTACTTCCTAGTGTATTCTCATTCCATGGTTTCTCCTTTAAATGGGCTGGAAATTGCAGCTAATGTGTGTCATCCTTCAGGGGAGAATCTCTGCCACCTCCATGCTCTTCATTGCCATAGTTGTAAATGATCCCTCTTCCCTCTCCATAGCATCTGTTTGCCCTAGAGGTAGGTCTTGGGAAAAGGGAGAATGAAAACCTTGGAGAAGCTTCTGAAAAGGTTCAGGAAACAGAGAATGGGGAAAGGCAGAAGTTTGAGATGAGGGCTTAGGAGAATTCTCTTGCAGTGAGAAACGTAAGCAGGAGTATAGGGACAATTTTGGCTCCTGTGCAGTGTGGGCTCAAATAGCCCAGGGAGGGATTGAAGCACGCCTTGATCCTTGACCACACTGATGCTGAGATAAGATAGATGAGAAAAAAGAAAGCAGGGACAACTTTCCGAAGGACGGCCGTTTCTACAAGGAAGAGGAGAAGTTTCATAGGATAGAGTAGTAAAGGAGTGACTATCCAGTGCTAGGAGCTGTTCATAAATAAATGAAAGATTTTCATAATGTGAGTGCTGGTAAATCAGAAATTGCCACTAAATCTGGGGGGAAAAAAGGCTATTTAGCTGAAGAATTCGATGGAAATTAAATGAATTGAAACAACCTCAAATTTTCTTTTGAGTTGAAATTTGCTTTAGAATGTATTTAGGTTTAAATGGAATATCTCATTTTTTTAAAAGAAAAAACTTAGTCATATAAACAAGCTGAAATAAGAAAAATCAGTAAATGTATATGGGTATAGAGTTATCTGATACTCTAAGCAAGCATCCTTCTGTTGTTATACTGAGCCTAGATGAAAGAACTCATCCTCATTCATTTTGAGTGCTACAGAGTCAGCAGTACCAAACTCCATCAATCCCTTATTAGACCTCGTCTTCAGACTGCTGCTATCTACCTTCCAGTACGCAGATAGAGCTTATTTTACAAACTAAGCCTTTTTCTTTAGATTGGTAAATATTGTTAGAGCCCTTAAGCCCTTAATTTTCACTTCTAGCCTATTGTCCATAGTCTGAAGAGGGAAAGCAAACATTAAGACATAATCAAATTTAATTTAGTGATCGAAAGATCAGCATTCTATGCCCCAGAAAATCAAGGATTAAAAGAAGACATTTACTGAATGCTCATCAACGTTTCTGATTCTTGAAACGTTGATGGGTGGGGATAGGAAATGAGGTTTTTGAGGGGGGCAAATACAATGTAATAGTTAAAAAATAAAATGTTGATTACATTAATTTCTGGCATCAGAATAAAAGCAAATCATAACTATCCGCACAACTTCCCAGCTACTGGGGAGGCTGACGCAGGAGAAGTGCTTGAACCCAGGAGGCAGAGGTTGCAGTGAGCTGAGATCGCACCACCGCACTCCAGCCTGGGGGACAGAGCAAGACTCTGTCTCAAAAAAAAAAAAAGGCATGTACTAGGCACTCACTGAATGTAAGATTAAGAGGATACACTTTCTTGCCTTCAGAAGGAATACAAAATTACAAAGTATGGTGTTAACCATTGTAATAAGTACAATAAGCATTTGGTATTGCAAAGGGCTGAGAAACACACTCTATCCTACAATAGTGAATTAGGAGGGCAGGGCTTCTTTGAGGAAGTAAATGTGTTAAGTTTGAAAGATGAATAGGAGTTTACCAGGTTCAAAATGAGCAAAGGAAGGAGGTATTTTAGGCAGAGAATGTTACGTGACTGAAGGCACTGATGCCAAGAAAGCAGGAGCACTCAGGAAATAGTGATACAAAGTAGATACACAAGAGATAAGCTTTTGCTTTCACATCAATTTAATAGACCTTTATTAAGCACCTACTGAATCACCGAAAACCTGGTGGTTTGGTCTTCATAGATAAGTTGCCACCCTCAAAGCCCTCTAATAAAGGAACACTCATGCTACGTGCCAAGTTCACAAGTGACACCGGTTTCTTGCATTTCCATACCCCCACAGACCCAGATTTCCTTGGGGATCTGAAATAGCTTAATGCTAATTCCAGCTTCTATGCTGGTGAGGGTCTTATCATCAAGGAATTAGTTGAACCATACTCGGCAGGAGAGTATATGGTCTGCTATGATTGATTCTAGATAGTTCAGGAGAATGCAATCCTATGAAACATGATATATTCATTGGCTGATTTTCAGGACAGAGCATGAATTCTGATCCCGGGCTTACCACAGTACTATCTTCAGCTTCCCTGCTAAAAGCAAAGCTTCTGAGATACTCTTGCTATTGTTTGAGGAAGGTATGGTTCAGCAGATAATTAGGGTTTTACTGGCAAAATCTGCAAAGTTCCCATTCTCGTTTCAAGAACCAGTTTCTCTTATCACGACTTTCCCAGTAGAGATCATATTTCTGCAGGAGATTTGAGAAGGCAGAAGGGAGAATGTCTGACCTGGCCCAGATAGATCATGAGCCCTAGGCTAGAGGTGACTAGGGAGGCTGGGACTTGCCTCAGGGACGTGGTTGCACCCCTACGTTATACATTACTTAGTTTCCTTCCAGACAGGGAGGGGAGCCTTTCATTTTTTTGTTTGAGATCACCTTTCATTCACTCCCTCATTCGGCATACATTTGTTGAGTAACTGCTATGTATCAAGATATGAACCAGGTGGCTCATGCCTGTAATTCTAGCACTTTGGGAGGCCAAGATGGGCAGACCACTTGAGGTCAGAGCCCGGCACGGTGGCGCAGGCCTGTAATCCCAGCTACTGGAGGGGCTGAGGCAGGAGAAGTGCTTGAAGCCAGGAGGCAGAGGTTGCAGTGAGCTGAGATCGCACCACTGCACTCCAGCCTGGGGACAGAGCAAGACTCTATCTCAAAACAAAACAAAACAAAACAAAAAACAAAAAAAGATATGCACTAGGTACTCGCTGAATGTCAGATTAAGAAGATACACTTTATTGTCTTCAGAAGGAATACACAGTTACAAAGTATGATGTTAACCATTGTAACAAGTGCAATAAGCATTTGGTATTGCAAAGGGCTGAGAAACACACTCTGTCATACAATAGTGAATTAGGGAGGGAGGGCTTCTTTGAGGAAGTAAATGTGTTAAGTTTGAAAGATGAATAGGAGTTTACCAGGTTCAGAATGAGCAAAGGAAGGAAGTATTTTAGGCAGAGAATGTTACGTGACTGAAGGCACTGATGCCAAGAAAGCAGGAGCACTCAGGAAATAGTGAGTTCTTATTTGGGAATGTTTGAATATGGAATGATTGGTGATGATGCACAGAATGGTGTTAGAGGGTAGGAGAACGAGTTGAAAAGGTGAAAATGCAGGCAGAGCCAGAAGTCAAAGGAACCTGGAGGATACAGAATTAACCCCATGGACCCACACTGGACATCAGTAGTCATATCACTTTTGTTTGGCTAACACATGGATTTTGCTCATTTTAAAAATATTTGAATTAGAATAGCTTTACCTCCTCCATTTAAAGTAGATGCACCCCTTCCTACAGTATTCCACCAGAAGCCTTACATTCTTTACTACTCCCCCAGGCCCCTAAAGTCGCATGAGTGTGCAATTTCATGAGCAATATAAAGAATTCAGAGGATTTTAGGCAGATTTAACAGATTTGTATTTTAGAATGATTGCTCTAGCAATAGTGGCTATTACAGTTGGGAAGGGGAGGCAGGCAGGCCAAGTAGATGCTAGAGCAATAACCGAGGTGAGGTACGATAACACTCTGGGTTAAGGTAAAAGATATGGGTTGTAAGCTACAGATTAGGAAAGTCTTCAAAAAGTGGCTACCATAAGAAGAGTCTGCTGAGGACCAACATTTTTAGAAATAGGCAACTTTCCAACAAAGTTATAGAAGAACAAATTGGGGAGAATGGCTGTATACTGAATTCAAGATCGGGGCATGTTGAAGTTGAGCTAATAGGTTGACAAGCTGGATATCCATGAGTGGTAAGAAACAGAAGACAACTAGATAATTAGAAGGAACTTGGAATAACGTGTGAGGTGTTTGAAGACATAGGGATGGCTGTTTCTGCTGAAGATGCAATGAAGGAAGAGACAGCTGTAAGGCAGAATATGGGCAGTTATGGGAAAACGAATCTGTTATGAGACCAGATGAAATTAGCATTAAGAAGAGAACTAGGAGACACTGGGTTGTGAAAACCAAAGAGAAAAAATGGGTCAATGGCTTGCCCAGGCCAGAAATGCAAGTAGCAGGAGTTGCTGCTTCTGACCCAGGCCTGCCTGTTTTCTGAGTAATCTTTGATTGCTACCCTCCTGGTATGTATCATTCATAATAGTCAAAGTGGGCCAGACCTTCACCCTTAAGCATCTCAGTCTCCCCAGAACAGGCCTTTCCAGAGTGAACTACAAGCAGGAAATCTCCCCTTCAGAGAGCTGTCTATTCTTTGGCAGGTAGGCCTGGCTTTAGTATTAAGGCCACAAAATTCTCTGGGATGCAAGCAATTCCAAAGGGATCTAAAATGCCATCCCTGCTGCTCACTTTGGAAAGATTATCATGATTATCTTTATTAGCACAGAACTATGTAAAGTGAGATAGATTTTATTCTGGAGGTGAAAGTGTAAGAGCGGGTAGTCATGCTTTACCCCACCAAGCTCTAAATTCATCTACCCTCTGGTCATGTGTAAGTCCCCAGAGTTTAGCCATGTGTAAGTCTCCATTTTTGACTTCACTTAGGAGATAAAAATCTCTGTCGATGTTGTTGGGGGTGCGGAACGGAAGAAGTTGTTTCCGCCCCCCCCCCCCCATATTGCCAACTGCCCTTAGAAAAGCAGGAAAAGAGCAAAGAGCTCTATGGATAAAAGCCCAGATTTTTATGCACACAGGGAAAGGCCACCGCAGCTTTAAAGAAACACTTTCTATGTTGAAGTGGGGTCGGAAATGTAATGGAAGTAGGCAGCAAACCCAAAGGCATGGTCTTATGAGAAAAAGTATTTATTTGTCATAGGAAAGCAATCAGGGAAAAGGGAGAGAAAGGCCTTCACCAGAGATCTAAAGCTTATTGATCAGTGTGTGTTACGGCATTGAACCCAATGGTATTATTCCAGTACTTCAGTCTCTCCCACAGACTGGATTGAGCCCTTACTTTTATCCACATTAGGGTATCAGCACTCTAAGTGCCTTTTTAATGGATATTTTTCCCCCAAAAGTAAGGTAATTGAAAGGAGAAAGCCATGATTTAGAAGTTGGGGAAGTGGTTAAGGTTTGTATTACAAGTTTGGTTTTTGCAAGTGACTACAAACTCATGAAGGGGAGAGACACGGGATCTCTCCCAGTATTCTCTCAAGTTTTACCTAAGCATTTCTATATATTCAAAGACGCCACTGTGAATCAAACAAGAACATAACAAAACTCAGAAGACATGGGCAGAGAGGCAAAAGGGCTAGGTACGATGTAAAATGTAACGAGGCTAGCTGGTACATCCAACCCGGTGCTAAAAGTCTTTTAAGGACTTGAAGCTTGCTTGTGGAAAGATTAGCTATTAATTGTTTGCCAGAGGCAACCCTTCGGCCTTTAGAGAAAATTGCACTTTTCCAATTATAAGAAAATTACCCCATGGTTCTATCCTTGAATTATTTTATCAATTAGCTAAGGGAAAATACAATCTCAGACAACGCACTGTACTGCACTGCGGCTCTGTTGTGTGGCATAGTTCACGTAGCTTTCCAAAAATGCGGGCTATGACAACTATAAAATGTTGGGTCATTTTCTTCTCCAGATGTGATCTCAGAGGTGAATGTTTATCAGCTAAAGCAAGGAAAATGAGTATTTTAAAAGGATTGCAGTTTTTCTTAAGGTTTGGAACACATACCAATGAAGTTTGGTAAAGACAACAGAGGGAAAGCAGAAGGTTGTCTAGGACTTTGTGTCAACATGAAGGCTGTACGAAGACTTTTGAATGTCTCAAAAATTTTCTTCTGACTGCAAAGGTATACTGTTTCAAAATTTGGTTTACTGATTAAAAGCTTTATATGCTTACTTTTAGACACTTGTAAGAGGGCATCAAAAGTGCAACAGCACCTCCAAAGGACTGGAATTTATGGGACTTTATTTCCTACTATTCTGCCTCCAACTCAAGTACATAAATTTTGGTTTTTAGAGTGAGAGTATTTATGAAGATGGAATCTGAAAAATGTTGTAAATATTGTTGTACCAACCACTTATAGAGAATTGGAGTATTAAATGATGCTAAATGACGCCATAGCTTCCTCTACCAACCCTTATAAGGTGAGGTGGTACTAGATACAAGTTTTATGGAATAAACAAAACAATTACCAGTATGCTTAATAATGAACATTTAAAACCTATTTCCTACAGCCAAACAGGTCATAGTTTAGTGAGACCAGTGGCAGGAAAATAAATTTCAAAATTACTTTTGTTGATGATTTTCCACACTAACAAGCTTGAAATAGAACCTTGCATAGTATGAGTGATTTTAATCTGAATTGAGTTTTAAAGACCCTCCATACTGAAGTCATGGGCACTATTTTATAATCAAGAATAGCTAACTGGTGCTTCTCTTCATAAAAATCCCTCCTGGGTCACTGAGGCACTTGTCAGGGTTTTTTGCCATATAAATAAAAGACATGGTTGTGCATCTCTCATTCTGGTATCAGCATCTATACAAATAGCAAGATGCAATTTTTTCAACATGTTAATGATGTACAACAGCAGGAAGTATTTTTACTTGAACATTTTTAGACATTTATAAACTTATTAAGAGAGAAGCTGCATGGATTATAATAGACCTATCTGGGTCCCAGGAAACAGAACTCCTCTTTGGGAAAATGTCTTTCTCATAAATTATCATTATTTGTAAAAATAAAAATTCCTAAGCTGTAAGTTTACCGAAGTTTTTTTTTTTTTTTTTTCCTTTGGACTCCACTGGTCTCTAATACTTATTACGTATGTATGTTGCTTATCAATTACTTATTACCTATACACATATAGCATTTATTTAAACATGTATATACGTGTACATACATAAATTTCTGGAAAATTATTAAACTTTTGCTTTTATTTAAAATAAACCACACCCATTGAAAACTGTATAAAAGCCTTCTGATAAAGTCTTATCCTAAAATGAAGTGTGTATGTATATACACAGTCAACATTAATTTTGAATACTGCGCAAACTATTTTCTAGTTTAAAAATTTACAGTGATCAACTAGTTACACACTGAATCATGGCAGGGAGCGTATAGGCTGATTGTCACTTTGAGTTCTGCCTTAATTACCCTGTTTCTAGTGCACTAACTTGCTAGCCACCTTCTTTTTTGTCCCCTTTATTTTTCTGAGAAGGGCAAAACATCCTTGAAGATCACTGTTATATTCATAGCAATCTGTTCTACGTTTATGGAAAACCTAAAAACCAGAGAAAGTCCACAAAATAACAGTCATTTCAAACCGGAGACAATGCATTTTTTTTCTCATTTATTCAAATTCACTGCAGGAAGTAAACACTAAAAGATTAAAAAACAAAACAAAAAAATTCACACTGCAGTATGTACAGTTTCATGACATCATATGAAGAAATTAAATTTCTAATAAAAATGACAAATTATATTACTGAGCAGATCGCATCAAACTTGGTTGTGTAAACACCAGAATTCTTACTATGAATGGATTAATGTGCCTGTATTCCGGTACTGCTAATACCGGGATACTCTTGGAATAATGTTTGCAATGGGATTAAAAAATTCATGAAAGTAGTTGTGTGAATTCTTTATGTTTAAAAGTGGTTGACGATTAAAAAAACTGTTTAAGACCCTTGGATTCAAAGCACATTCTTTCACAAAGCTTAAACCACAGACGTCATGTCCAGAAATGGAATACTGTCATGTTGGGATGAACATCTGATCTGATTTGTTAAGACATTTTGCCAAATGCACAGATGCACAGGGTCCCCCATGCACTTTTCATGCAGCAGGTAATCACAACTTAAATAAAAGGTTTATTCTATACATTTGTCCAGACTTGCAACTGTATACATACATGCACAACTTTTAAACCTGTCTGATTATATTTACACTTATACATGGAATATACAGGAACCAAAGAGATTAAAAGGCTTTTCTGTTGCATTAGAACAATACAAAATATGTATTTTTCATTAAGGAAATCACTATTTACATCACCTTTAAAAACCGATTTTAACATCTTCATGTAACAAGTCAATATATATATATACATATTTTATATATATATATATAAAATATATACTCTCACCAGTTTACTCTTCTGTAAGATGCAGCAGAGAATAAACAGGTAATGAATGCTACCTTACTGATGTCAATGAGAGCTGTAGTACCCTTTCACAAATGACTTTATTAGAAGAAATTGTCTAGATATCTAAAATAGTCCTTGAAAATGTGTGTATGTGCATCCTTGTATCTACATATGCATAAACAAAGTGAATCTGTGGATGTATACCCTTTCTCACTGTTCTTTAAAATCACCCTAAATTCAAATTGGGGACATTCTCTAGTAAATCAGAACAGCATTCTTTGTGGTCATGTTTAAGTATTACATATTCTCATTCCTTTGTTAACAACAACGAAAACAACCAACCAACCAAAAAGCAAAACAAAACCCATAAGAAAAAAAAAAAAAAGCAATGCTGGCCCTTGACAGTCTTTTCCCTGACCTAAATTTCACTCTCTTGTAAAAAGGCCATTTCCCCCTACCCAAGGGAGAATACCAACATATTTTTTCTGACATACCTCTAAGGCTCCAAATCTTTCACAACAATCAAGCAAAACGACTTGTTTAAAAGCTTATTTATATAGTGTTGACAATAAGATTGTCATAGTATGGACATGGAGTAGAATATATTCAACTGGCCAGTGGAATTTTATGTCAGAATAAGCCTATGCCTTCACTTCTCCATATGTTGCATAATACCCACTCCTATTACTGTATAATATTTCCAGTAGCTATTTACAAATCATTCTGAGGAAAAATAACCATTTAGGGTTTTAGATCATATTAGGAAATCACACCTATTTTTAAGATAAAAATCTTAGAAACCACTTCAAGAAGAACAACTTTAAATCAATATCCTTCTAACTAGTAGTGATCATAGAATAATTTTTGATAGGTCATTTGCTAACCAGGTTCACAATTAAAAACAAAATGTCTGGTGAATGAATTGTGGATTGTACAAACTGAACATAAAAACAGACCTGTTTCACAATTGGAACCCCATGTGGCTTCAAGAATATATTAAGTTCTTCTAAGACTGTATCAACATTTACTTTTCATCACTATTTTAAAATAAAAGATCCAATGGAGTGATTGTGTACAATTCTGTCATGTATATGTGCCCGTTGTACTTTTTATTTAGCCAATCTGAATTTAGTGCCTTTCTTGGGTTTAAACTAAATGTTGTAGCCTTTGTTGGCATTGTTCTTAGGACAATGGTTTTAATAAAGGTTAAGGATGTATTCGGGAGAAGTTTCCAAACCATCCTGGAATCACCTGAGTTTGGTAAGTGGCCCTGTTTTTCCATCCCTAAGGCTAACTAAGTAGATGTTACTCATTAGAACACATAAATAATCACAGATTTTCCTGAGATGTTGAGCCAGATATGAAAGTTATCCCCTCTACCCAATTTTTTTTGTCATAAAAAGTGTTCTGAACCCGATTTCCAAAGACATAACGGTAATATATGAACTACAATATTGCAAATTTTGAGCTGATGTGTGACTGTATTGGGGAAAATAGAGGCATCAAATAGTTTTTTTGTTTTGTTTTGTTTTGTTTTGTTTTACAGTCTCATGTTCTGAGGAAAGTCATAAGCCATGGTTCTCAAACACAAGAAACACCTAGGGAACGTGTTAAGATGCAGATGGAAGATTCCAGGTCCACTTAGCAGAGATTCTTGTTCTGTAGATCTGAGATGCTGCCTATGAATCTGCATTTTAAAACAAGTGCTCCAGATGGAGATGGTTCTAACGCAAGTGGTCAGAGTTCAGCTTTAAGGAATCCTGGTCATAAGACTCGCAGGTACCACAGGAATGGTGAGAATTAGCTTTTATAAGAGATGGTGAAAACGGTCCAAAGAAAAGCCATTTTGCTTCTGTTAAAAACAATTTCTTAAATATTCAACTTTTCAGGAAACCACCTAAAGATAAATGTTAACTTTTCTAATTCTGTAAAAGGAGGAGTATTAATTTAGTAAAGTAGTTAAAATACAAAAAATGGAAATCTGCCTTTTTTTTAAAGGATCTATCAAACTTCCCTCAATTGTAATCAATTTTTACTAAGTAGTACAAGGTTTAAAGAAATCTATATTGAAAAGGATCAGCGTGGGACAGACACACTGGGAACCACAAAACCTCTTCCAAGAGTTAAAAATAAACACTTTTTTTTTCTTTTTTAGCAAAAGTGAAAAAATGTAAGCATATATTTTTCTAATTTATTTTTGAATTGGATAATAAGCTGTGAATCAGCACTAGGTTTTTTCTTAATTGGATAATTATCCTTTAAAGAGTTGTTTAACAGTTTGGACTTTAAAAAATGTGTTATGTAGGCTGACTTCTGAAGAGCAAAATAAAAGTACCCTAATAAAGGCAGCAAAATGCATTAATCCACTATGAATGGAGTTTTACATTTTAATTTATGCCTATTATTTATGTTTATAAAAGAATTTCATTCATAGGCTACTCACGGTTGTTATCTGATGCATACAGAAGTGTTAAACAACCAATTGCTAGTTCAGTAGTTTCCTCATGACATCTAATGTTAAGCAAAAATTAGTATGCATATTTAAACATCACCAGTAACCAATACTTTTCAAAATGAAAAAAGTTTCAATTATACCATGCTTTTCTCAAATCATGCTCTTATTTATACAGATCTCAAGTTCATACTCATTATGTTTTAAAAAGATCCCAAACTGGATGGCAGGTACATTTTATTCTGATTCTTTTTTTATTGTTAGCACGTTTCCCAGAAGTCCATAAACTTCTCCGTTTGCACTGTGTGGGCGAGAAGCATTATTTCCCATATGGCTATTGTAAGGGCTTCTTAAATTAAAGAAAGCAGCTCTCGTTTCTGCAGTAGGAAGTAACTCTTCTTTGATTGTGACCTGTGAGACACTTTCAGCAGATGAAGGCTCCCTCCAAATGTCCTTGTCTTGTGTTTCTCGACTGGTAACAGAATTGCCTCCTTTCTGCAGCATATAATATAGTATTGGGTTGGTTTTGGTCAGTCTTGGAGAGTCTTTTTCGTACTCATTCTTCTCCACATCAGTGATGACCCACTTAATGGGTCCTTTCTCACTGGGCATGGAACACCCATTCAAAAGCCCAGATTCTGGTCTAGACCCTGCACAGCCCAAGTGCTCAGGGAAAGTAGGACTCACAGGAGTTTTTACTACTCCTGGGTATGAAAATGTCCTGTTATCCATGCAACTGCTGGGCTGAGTGGGACTGTACATCAGTCCATTTAAAGAAGAAATGCTAAATTCAGGTTTGCTGTTGGTCACATTATTTTTGTGTCCTTTCTTTTTACTGTCAGCAACAGAGTTACTTCTGTGCGGGGACAAATCTCGCACACAGTTTTCTGAGAGAAGCAGCTGTTTCAGAACATTGAAGCTTTTGCTCTCTCTGGCCCAACTCCTGTGTTCACTTTCGCTGGCTGAGCCATGACCAGCAGGATATTTAAACTCAAGATCATTTCTGCTAAATTTCAGCTCTTCCTGGTTAAGCAAGGACCCATACAGTACTTCTGGGGCACTGTGATTGTTTGCAGCATCGACAACGTTGTTTTTCATCTTTTTAAATGGATTTTCTAATGGCTCAGTATAAAGCTTCCTTTTCTTAGGGACCATGCACAGATTCTTTGATTCTAGAAGTGCCATTTCATTACTTCTGTGACTCTTGTCTGAATCATCTGCCAGGTAACTATCTGGATTTTGTCTTAGCAATCGACTTAAGAGACCATTCTTTGAGAAAGAAAAATCCTGAGGTGAAACAGGCTCCGATTTAAAGTCTTCGGACACTGGTAAGGCAGGTGTGCTTCTCTGCACAGCAGGAGCCATACCCAAGAATGGAGCACTCTTGGCATCATGGCTCAAGTGCACATTTGTATTAGGAATTTGTAAGTCATCACAAGGCTCAGATTTTATTTTCACCATCAATATTTGTTCACTTAAAGCTCTCTCTGAGTGTTCCTGAGTACTTTCATCTCTTAAGGGAGTTTTCTCTTTCTTTTCATTTTTGCCTTTGTTGGGGTTTCCCAGGAGCAACTGGAGGACGGTACGTCTTTCAAGCAGATTTTCTATTTCAGAACCGGAAAGCCCCGGTTCAGGACCTGTTGGTTGACTACTAAATGCTTGACTTTCTTCAGCTGCATTTGTTTTATTTGAGAGCAAAGGGCTATTTAATCTATCAATCACACCTATCGGTTTCTCTGTGTTTACAGTTAACAGCTGTTTGCTGGGTCTCTGCTCTTCCACTGACATGGAAGACTGCAGTCCACATTGTGCTAAATTTTGTAACAGCTTACTGGCACTGAAAGTTGCAGAGTTTTGTGCACCTTCGTTTTGGGCTGGTTTCTCTCCTGGCGTGTCTTTGCTTTTTGTAAGGTCCATTGAGTGGTTAGATGCAGTCTTTTCAGACTGAGTACTGCAGGCATACGGTGGGGAATTCCATTTGATGACCAGAGAGTGTTGAGAGAGATTGATGGGAGACTCTGCTTTGGCTGACGTAAGTAATGGTGGAGTGCTCACTGGCGTAGTCCGATTTGTACTGGGGCTTTCTATCACAGAAGTCCTTGCATAATTTTGTGTACTGAACTTGGTCACATCATTGTGTACTCCCTGAGGGCTGGTGTTTTTTTCTACATTTTCTTCATTCTTATGGCCAAGTAGCAATTGAAGAAGTGTTACTTTCTGGTGTGAGTTTAGCTTAGAATTCTTTGAGGTATCTTGATCTTCTTTGATATCTACGTCTGGGACTTTTGGATCCCAAGTGTTTAGCAAGGATTGAGTAAAGTTATCCAGGGAAACAGGTTGGTCAGATTCTGATTTTTCAGTTCGGTGTTTGCAAGACAAGTCTATGGGAACACAGTTGGAGTAAGAACTTTCATCACCACTGCTGTCATCTGTAAAACTAGGATTGTTATCTGAATATTCATCAATAGTTGTAGGTGTACTACTTTCCTCAAAAATGCTTCCTCTCTCACTGTGACTGTGTCCATTCATTGGCTTAGGTATAGTCTGGCTTTTAAGAAGATGTAAAAGCAAACTATTGTTAGCAGCTTGTTTGATATTGTTTCTTTCCAGTGAGTTCTTATAACCTGCATTTTTAGGGGAAGAAGGAATGATACCCATTGGATTTTGAAATGTTGTAGCACTACTTTTGCTAGCCATCAGTTTGCTTGATGATGTTCTAGCCTGACCATTAAGATGGCTTGACATGGCTTTTGAGAGCTGGAAACTGCTAACATCCTTCTGGCCATTTTCTTGCAATCTGGCCATAGCAGCAAGTCTTTCACTTGCTGCTTGATTTGCATTTTGTGTTTTTAAAGCATGTTCTCGAGAATACTGCTGCAAATGGGCTTCGCTTGACAGAAGTAATGCTAACTGGCTACAAGCAACACTAGGTTTCGGTGAGGTGGCAGGACTAGCCCTTTTTTCTACCATGCTTGCAACAGCCTGTAATCTCGCAGCACATGACAACGGTTCACTCATGACCTTTGTTCCACTTTGTCCAACGTGATGAGGAGATTCTGCAAACCTATCTCTGATGAGGTTTTTAGTCACATCAGGAAGATTTGTGTCAGGCTTTTGATCTTTAACTTTACTTTTCTTCAACAAAGTTTTTAAGTGACTTGATGCAACACCATAGCACCTTAAATCTTTCTCCACTTTTAAAGAATCATGACTGAGGGCATATCCTTGCTCCTTGAGGCTCTGCCTAATTTGTTGTGACAGAGCAACAGTCTGCAGCCTAGAGCTGAATGACTGAAGCAAAGAGGCCAGTAATGTGCTATCCTGTTTGCCTTTAGGCACACTGTCAACCATGCCAGCTAGCAAAGCTTCCTTCTTTACGTTTAAATTTACGATAGAATCAGACAGCCTCTTCCGCTTTGCTGCATTCCAGTCCTCAGAAGACTGCAACAGTCTGGCTTTTTTGAGGTGCAGCATGCCAGATCCCTGATATGTATGTGTATTGAGAACTGGACCATTACTTTGACAGGTGGGAAATGCAATGCCAGAAATGTTAAAGTTCTGATCCTCTTCATTATTCCCAGCAGACTTTTTGTCGACGGCAGTACCTGATCCCCCTGCTGCCTGATGCATTAGTAATCCTTCTAGGTAAGTTAAAACAATAGAATCCTGGTGCACATCAGAGCCAAGCTCTTCTCCATGAGTCATGTTCAATAGAAGTGTTCACAAGGGCTTGGTTTCTATTCACTTTAAAGAATGGTTTTCTGTGGTGAGTGAGACGTAACTTTAATAAGTGAGTATCAGTTTATCACCTTCCATAGCAATCAGAGAGAGACGTACTGTTACATCCTGTCCAGGATTTCTTCTGGCAATGACAAGATAAATGAGTCTGACCACAGAGCTGATCAACTTCTATGCAAGGAGGAGAATTCCTTAAAACACAGGTCTGTAGCAGTACGCAGATAGAATCCTTAGTGAATATATTCCTTTTCCTTCTTCATCGTTTGTTCCCCATTGAATGCAAATATCAGTGTTCTAAAAAAAATAAAAATAAGAATAGTTAAGGAGGCAGAACTAGAATCATGTTATACCTACAAGCAAAATAATATAGCATTTCTAAGTGTATATGTATATTACATATAAATAATAGACATATATATGGACTACAGTCACGTTAGTAATTTGTTTTATTGCCATTCCTATTCCATTGAAAATGTCTACTGGAAATCCTGTGGGTTAATCCATACTGTTAAAATGATCAAATCATTAGAGAAGAGAACATACTTTAATGTTATATAACCATCTTCCAAAGCCCGCCAAGTCTCTGAATTTTCATAAGCACCTTTCTGCAAAGTAATGTGAATGTTAAGTGTCCTGTATAGCTTTATAGCTCTATAGGGGAACTAGAACCTGCTTCCTTACACTACTGGGCACTTAGGAAGAAACAAAAGTAGATGTGCAGAAAAAGGAAAAGAGATGCAGACTCTGATGAGTCTGATGTGGGGCTGAGGCCAACAGAACAGATTCATTTCTGACATCATCCCCCAAACACCAGACATTCCATAAGTAATTTTTAGAATTTCTGTTTTCAAAAAAATGAAACCACTAACAAGTTGAAGATTATTTTGTGAGTCTGTTCAAAGTGTGACCATCTTAGTCATATTCATAAACATTAAAATACAGTCATATGGAGGAGAGTGATTCTTTAGATGCTTGTTTGGGGCTATCAAGGGTTTAATGTAGTTTGTTAGTAAATCCTTCCTCATGTGCTCTATGGAGAAGTCTTAATGTCAGGTCCATTCCTTACAGATACAGAGGACAGGGAAGGCATAAACATATATAAGAAGTACAATGGAAAATGCCAAAGACATTTTAGTCACAGTTTGAAAAACATTCCAATGGTATTTATTATCTAAGAAGATACCAAACGATTTCCTATCACTAACACATACACAACAGAAGAAGCAAGAACTCATTGCATTTCTGCAAACTTGATAGATAAGTGTCAATATTGACCTAAGGAATGGGGCCAGTACACCTTTGGAAGAGAAGCTGGAATAAATTCCAAGAATTTTGTTTTTCAAGATGCCAGAACATTTTGTTCAAGTTATTAGACCTGAAGCTATCAACAAATACCTTGGTCCCTATGGAACTGAAAAGATAAATTTTAATTGAAAGATTACCCTGTAGCTTTTTGAGTACAATGCTTAACTCCAAATCAAACTTTAGGAAAGAATTATCTGATTGTATCAAATTGTTGAATGTATTGATTAAAAGGATATGAAATGATAGCCAAAGAAAAAGATATAGAAAGGAGGCAGCAACAATTAATTTCAATTTGTGTAAGGAGTAGGATGAGAAGAGACCTTCTTGAGATTCCAGTGCCACCATTTTAAAAAGCTTTGCCATAATATACTTAAGATGGATATTTTAAGAGGTTAATAATGATACAGAGATGAAATGGTGATGACGACTGCCACCAAATATCCATTCTCCCGTTTTCCTTTCCTAATAAAACCCTGACTTGCTTTTCAGGGAGTAGGGAGGTATCCCAGCTAAACAGCACTTTTTTTTCCCCCATTGGTATATATCTTACAATTGATGGCATGTTGCTTAACTGGAGGCTTATTTTTCTTTCTTAGTGGTATAAAACGTAAGGACACATTTTACAACGATAACATCTTGGAGTTGAGGAAACAGTTTTCTAATTCTCTTCAAAAACTTAATAAGGCCGGGTACAGTGGCTCATACCTGTAATCCCAGCAATTCAGGAGGCCGAGGCGGGTGGATTGCCTGAGGTCAGGAGTTTGAGACCAGCCTGACCAATGTGGTGAAACCCCGTCTCTGGAAAAATACAAAAATTAGCTGGGTATGGTGGCATGCGCCTGTAGTCCCAGCTACTCAGGAAGCTGGGGCAGGAAAATTGCTTGAACCTGGTAGGTAGATGTTGCAGTGAGCCGAGATTGCGCCACTGCACTCCAGCCTGGGTGACAGAATGATACTCCATCTCAAAACAAACAAACAAAAAACAAAAATAACAACTGCTAATATACAATTAATTCTCAGCTAGTTAAGACATTTAACAACCATTTAATGGGATATGCAAATCTACTGTATTTCTCTCCATACCACTACCAACCTTTCTGTTCTTGGGTAGAGTCAAGAAAGTCAAAATCCTATCAGCCATTTAAAAACTGGTTTGTAAATAGCCATAAAATATACTTTATTTAAGAATAAGAATGAAGTAAGGAGCACCTTTGAGTTCATATTACTCCTGTTATTGCTATTCTACTTTTTACTGTGTATAATATAATTTGCAAAGTATTATTCATTGCTTTAAAAAGACTGAATTTACACATTTCTGAATTTACAAAGCAGATCTGGAAGTTGATTTAAAAAAGAATTACCATAGTTTCTTTGCAAAGGAGCTCTAACACTGTATTTTACCATTTATTTACCTCTCTACCATTTATTTCCTATCTTCACAGAGAAAGTAGATGACAGATATTAGTAATAATCATCTCTTAATAATCCTTTTTTGGCAATCAGCTTTCTCAGGTTGAAAATAATCATTTCTTAAATATGAAAATTTTTAACTTCAAGAACAAAAATGACATACACAAATAATTTTATTAAGCTCCTTGGGTCTGAGTACTGTGCTAATCATAATTAGTACAGTGCAACACAGTCAACAGATAACTGAATCTTGGGATACATGAAGTTATTCAATGACCAAATTCCCAGTAGGAAGGAAAGATTTTGACATTCAAACACACACATTCTCTCACTCTCAAAAAATATATAGATGAGATACTAAAATAATTCAAGTCACAAATTTGAAACCACATACTGTAGCTCATCACTTAAAGGAATGACGAGGCAAAGGTCATCCTAAATATTCAATTGTTTATTTAATTTAGATCAATACAACACATTCTTACTGAACTCCCAATCTGCTTCGAGATCTGATCTGTCTTAGGATTGGTGAATTATGTTCATTTTTAAAAAGAGATGTGATAGATAGCATCTAGAGAACCAGGCAAGGTGAACGTCCACCTTTAGGTTTCTAGAATATCCCTAATAATAAAAATCTCTTCTCCCCAGGCTATTTCTTTTCACATTTTCACATGACTGTTGTATCACCAAGCACAAAAAAATTAAAAAATTGAATGTGATTTGAAAAATCTTCTAAAGATTGTTTTAAGAGTTTTAAATGAAAATTATAAAATGAACATTTTTAGTTTAGAACATGTGGTTACCATAGTATGGATAAAAGTCACTATGTGTATGCACTAAGCCGTCACACCTTCTTCTAGAAAAGTGGACCAGTAACACATTTAGAATAGATTTAAAGGGAAGATGAATAATTGCTTCCAAAATATTCTACGTCAAGGTGGTTATTTTTCATCAATTTCTTTGAAAAAAAAATCCTATAAAACGTACCAATTACATGAAGCAGTGGAGAAAAAGGATTTTCTCATGGAGACCTGTTTTTCAAATGAGATAAACCTGCAAATCAAAGACTGTGGTCACTTGGAGAGGCTGCCTCAGGTGACACAGCAGCAACATCTACCACTTGTTCTAGCAGAAAATAAAGTGCCTATCCTAGGAAAGCAGGAATTCTTATACCCTTAAGGCCTGAATGCACTTCACTCCTTCCACTGAAAGCTCTTCAGGGACCAGAGTGAGCCAAATTTTTTTAGATATCTTCCTTTTCTATCTCTTAAACAACTAGAGAAGGAGAAATCACTAACAATCCTTCTCACCTTTCCCAAGTCTTGCCTTTTCCTTCTATAGTATAGAATGTAATTGAGAAATATAGGAAAAAAAGAAAATGAGGCACGATACTTGGAAATAGTACAGCTTGTTGGGACCTATGGATTTAGAGTATAAGGTAAAATATGACCACTACCTAATAAATGGACGTTTTAAGGTTAAAATGTTATTTTAAGTTAGTCAATATTAGCTTAACTCATTTTCTTTTAGTGGAAGACAATCACATTATTCATGAAATTCCAACACATAGTTCTCTTGCCTGGTTTTATATAAACATAACTTAAGAGTGTTGCCAGGTATATACTTGAGTATATTTAGTTACAAATACCTAAATGTCAACACACATTTAATAATTAGGTTTCCTTAAAGCAGTGGCCCCCAACCTTTTTGGCACCAGGGACTGGTTTCGTGGAAGATAATTTTTCCATGAACTAGTGGGGTGGAGGTGGTTTCGAGATGAAACTGTTCCACCTGAGATCATCAGGCATTAGATTCTCATCAACAGTGGGCAACCCAGATCCCTCGCATGTGCAGTTCACAACGGGGTTCGCACCTCTATGAGAACCTAATGCTGCCACCGATGTGACAGGAGGCGGAGCTCAGGCGGTAATGCTTGCTGGCAGGCGGCTGGCCACCTGCTGTGTGGCCCAGTTCCTAACAGGCTTGGCCTGGGGGTTGGGAACCCCTGCTTCAGAGAATTGCAATTAATGTATATTTCTGAAACTGGAATAGTTTATAAAATATTGAATCCACTGGTTTGTCATTTTCCTAATTTCGATGGTAATTTCATTAGCACTTGTGCATGTGTCTATTTAAAGATATTAAACATTTTCATCACAGTAAGGGAGACTTGCCTTGTATGGTATATACTTGTTAAATAACTTCTAAGTAAAGAAAACCGAACTTTTCTAGAATTTGGCTTATGGTGGATGAGAAGAACTAAAGGAATTAAAAATACTAAAGGGACAGAAAAAGAAAAAAATGGGAAAAAATACTAAGAACAAATAAAGGCATCATAAATTCTGCAACTCTCATGAGGTTTCAGAAGGAAAAACTTAGTTTAGAAACTAAGTAGATTATATTACTAGCCTGTCTTTAAACATTAGGTTAGCAGATATGACAGGCAAGGTGAAGAAAGATTTCTTTTATGAACATTAAAAATGCATATATACAATGACAAAAAAGGAAAACCTATATAATAATAAAATAAAAGCTAACTGAGTGATGTTTGTTTCAATTTGGCTGTCATTTTTATAGAGTGGTTCCATAAAATTTTGGGGAAAAAATGGTTAATTTTAACAAAAAATTTAGTGCAACATTTAGGATACCAAGAAGTGCTAAATTTTGATTTCAGTATTATCATCTTAAGTGAAAATCAGCTCACATAATTTTTTTTTGAGACAAGGTCTTGCTCTATTGCCCAGGCTGGAGTGCGGTGGTGAGATTACAGCTCACTGCAGCCGCAGCCTCCTGGACTCAAGTGATTCTCCTACCTCAGTCTCCCAAGCAGCTGGGACTACAGGTGTGTGCCACCATGCAGAGTTGATTTTTTTTCCCCCCGGTGGAGATGGGGGTTTCACTATGTTGCCAAGGCTCATCTGGAAGTCTTAGCCTCAAGTGATCCTCCTGCCTTGGCCTCTCAAAGTGTTGGGATTACAGGCGTGAACCACCACACCTGGTTCTTTTACAATTTTAGTGAATTCATTTTAACCCTCAGTATACCAAGAAAAAGTCATCATCATTTATCATCTGGGTCCAACAGACATTTTATTAATATTTAAGTTAATTCATGAATAATTTACACAATAAGAATAAAGAAATGACATAAAACAACTTCATTAGATTTTTTTTTTATAAGAATTTAAACGTACACTGTAACTCAATTCTTCATTCCCTGTTTTCCTGGTTTTGAAGGAATATACACCCGAAAAAGGCAAGATGCTTTGAAACTGACAGCTCATCAACTGTCACGGACGAACCTGGAAATATTTACAAATATTGATTCCAGATTTCAAGTATGTGTTTAAAAGGACTCTTGGGTCTTCTTTTTGTACTTGAAGAATTCAAAAGGTGTTACTTTTGATAACTTTAATAGCTCATAATGATGTTGAAAAGATGACAGAAATTTCTGCTTCGTAATTGCCCAACATATTTCATTTTTAGAGTAACAGCAATTACAATGATCGATCCAATGAATTACTTCATTTCTATATCATCTCTTTCTTTACAATCTCCTTTATCAAACACCTATCTTAAGTATTTGTCCACTTATGAACAGTTTCAAATAAATTTGAGTGTTTCAAAAATCATAAAAGATGAAAGAATACTATCACACACCCTTTGAGGAAAACAGAGCCATTGAAGTTTTTGTCACAAAACAGAGTGTTGAGAATAGTGAGCAATGAAATCTTTCCAAATGAATAACTAACTGGATGAAAATACTATACTTACTTTTTGTCCTGAGAACTATTTTTTTGAACTATACTGTTACTCATTGATCCCTGTGTTTGAGAAAATTCACCTAGGGGCTAGGCGCAGTAGTGGCTCATGCCTGTAATTTCAGCACTTTCAGAGGCTGAGGCAGGATGAATGCTTAAGCCTAGGAGTTCGAGACCAGCCTGGACAACATGGCGAGACTCCATCTTTACAAAAACATTTAAAAAAAAATAGCTAAGTGTGATATTATGAAACTGTAATTTCAGCTGCTTGGGAGGCTGAGGTGGGAGGATCACCTGAGTCTGGGGAAGTCGAGGCTGCAGTAAGCCATGATAGCACCAGTGCACTTTAGCCTAGGTGACAGAGTGAGACCCTGTGGAAAGAAAGAACAGGAAGGACGGATGGACGGAAGGAAGGAAACATTCATCTAGGATGTAGCTAAAGACAACAGTCAGTGGAATTGCTTATATAATCAATAGCACCATAATAATTCACGTGTAAAGTATTACCATCAGTTTTGTTCCATTCATCTTCTGGTTTATCTAAGTGAAATATCTTCGTATGTCAACTTTCTTCTCTTTGACATTATAGACAGAAAAATACTGAATCATCAATTTTTAATAAAACCTTAAAAGGGAAAGATAGTGTCTCCAGATTTTTTATTTTTTACATTCTTGAAAGATAATGTAGCATAATGGGCTCTAAGAAAACTGAAGATGGGGCTGAGTATAGTGGCTAGCCTGTAATTTTAGCACTTTGGAAGGCTGAAGGGGGAGGATCACTTGAGCCCAGGAGTTTGAGGCTACAGTGAGCTATGACTGAGTTACTGTACACCGCACTCTAGCCTGCATGACAGAACAAGACACTGCTTCTTAAAAAAATAAAAAATAAAAAAAAACCAACAAGAAAGAAAGAGAAAGAAAGAAAGAAAGAGAGAGAGAGAAAGAAAGAAAGGAAGGAGGGAGGGAGAGAGGGAGATGGGGATGGGGAGGGGGGAGGGAGGGGGAGGGGGGAGGGAGGGAGAGGGGAGGGGGAAGAGGATAGAATGATGGTATAACAGTGATGACTTGTTTTAGCATTGCATCATCCTTCTAGGCACTTTCATTATTTTTACTTTTTATTATTTTAGCATTTTTTCCTTTTTTTAAAGGACAGTTGGGAATAAAAAATGAATTAATTGCCAAAATGGTAAAATGCCAGAATACTTAAAGATACAGAAAAAATAAGATCACTAAGATCCATATGTACTTTTGGCTTCTAAAAGGTTCCAATGGACACGTATGGTAATAGCAAGATACTACGCTTGAGTCATTAAGGACACATTCACTGAAACTTAAAAATATATGATATCGTCCTTCCTACCAGTTACAAATACATTTTTTAAAAAAGCATTTGAAAACTAAAATTGAGTTCAAAGAACCCTGATAGTATACCAAAGGTTAATGTAGTCTTTTACGACAATAAAATTCATGTCCAACTACTTAACAATGTTAAAATTATAAACAGAATCTTCCTTTTATTAATTTAAAATTGTTTCTAAGCATAAAAATCCTTTAAAGTTTATAAAGTTAAAATTTTACTGGTCTACATCATGTGGTGGAAAAAATTATTATGGTGAAAAAGAATTATTTTAAAAGTATAAAATCAAACTAAACTAAGAAAAAATTCCATGGAATCTTGACCATATGCATAGATTAATTTGAGGAAAGTTTCAACACAGACTAGTTTAATGAAATATCTAATAAAATGCTTGAATTACACAATATACTTTAAAAAGAGCTACATTTACTTTTTTATAAGTAGCTGAAAAGTACAGAACTAAGTTGACAGGTAATTTTTTTAGAGCTTTTTAAATAAAAGGCAGTAGTAAATAATGTGCATACTAACAGTTCACAAATGGGTGCTATATTGACTCTAAAATAGTTAAACTATTTTCATTGCAATATGTTTTACATTTTCTATTAGGGAAACTTTGTTGAAATTCTAAACACGTTAAAATGATGAAATCCAAGTGATAAGATTTTACTTAGATAAATGAAGAATGCATCTAGCAGAATTCTTACATGTAGGACTATTTTTGGTTGAGAATAGAGAAATAATGACAACGGTCTTTCTCCAGCTGTTTTTAAGGATTCAGTATCTTCCTTGCAATTAAATACTCCATCAAAAACACATTTAAATGATTAAACATCTATAAGCTCACTTGGTATGCCATTTAAAGTATATCTAAGGACTACCTCATGACTTTCAATTGTTTCCATGAGATCTCCCCCAGTTTGTTCTGCAATATCAAGTAATACCTATTTGAGTACTGAATTTAAAGGGATTTCTAACATGCAGCTTTGACAATTAGGACACTTGGCTTTGCCTGGTTCCTCAAAATGCATAAGTAATCAAAGGGCTACTTAATTATGTCATTCAAGAATAACTCCTAATGGACAATAATATTATCTATATTCCACTGTGGATAATTTCAGGGGTATTTTTTATACAAATGGTAAGAAAAACATTAATATGTTTCATTAAATATTAGAAGAAAAATATCTAAGTACATACTAAGAAGATTCCAAAGTCCTAAGTATTGCCCCTTTTATTTAAAAAAAATACAGATCCAGGTATTCAGAGAACTCTTGTTGTTCTCCAAAGCGGGGCTTTGAAAGGAAGTTTTAAGAGCTGAATGAGAAACAATACGCCAAAAGCAATTTACCAACGGGCTGTAACTGCAAACATTTCATCCGAAGGGATGAAAGCAGCTTTCCAAATCAAGGGCCAATGAAAAGTTAAAATACGTAAAACCCAACACTTAATTTCATATAAAAAGAAAGGAAAAGTAACATTTTCGGCATGGCTCCTGAAGTTTCATTTAAGAAGACAACAGTGAATCCTCTCTTATAAACTAAAAGCTAAAAAGTCGTTGGAAGAAAACATTTAAAAGGGAATACAAGAAACATTCAAGTGTTGACATTTCACAGCAAGGAATAATAAAACAAAAGAATATGCCTGAAGTTTCATTTCTTAAAATATATTTCTAATTACTTGAAAAACTTGAATCAAAATTAATATATGTCTTTTAAGGGAAGTTGAATTCCAAGATGATAACTTTCTTTGAAGTATTATCTTTATGAAAAGGTAGCTGCGTGGTCGTACAGTTTAACAGGTGCCAAAAATAATTATCTAAATACACTTTGCTCAATTGACGGCCTCAACATCTGAAATGAGAACTGAGGAGTTTCTTACTCTCTCCCGGGGGGTTCCCATTTTAGGTGCAGATACTCCTCAGAGACAGGTGGCATGGAAGCCAGAGACAAGACACTGGCAAGGAAAACAGCTGCCCAGGCTGCTCTCCACTGCAACCTGAAGGACTTCATGTTTTGGCCCGAGGCCAAATTTGCTCCTAACTTCTAGGTCCATCGGCTTTAACTCGCTGGTCAGCTGCTTCCATAGGAGCAAAAGAGTGTCATTCACATTCCCAACTAAAAAAGACTCATTAGGAGACACTCCTGCTTGACTAACTCAAGCATTCAATGCAAGGACACATGTATCCGAGGACCTCCCTAAATCTCACAATTTATTCCTATGATTCCAAGTAATTCGTCAAATTATAGCTGATGAAAATAACAAGCACTTTAATGAGAAAGATGATATGCTGTTATAAAGTTGTGGAAATAGCCCTGACCAATATGTTTTATTGTCTTTTTAATAAATTCTGGGGGAAGGAAATGGTTTTGAAATAGCCGTACACCCAACCCACCTAATGCCCCAAGTTATCTATGTTCATAGCTTTCTTCCGTAGGGTCACAGAATTGCAAACAGATGTTTATTTAAAAGCCAAATATGAGCTCATATTCAAACTGGAACTTTTGCTTATCTCATAACGGCTACATACTGCATAAAATGCAGGATAATCACAAAGATTTAGGATCTTTGATGGCACAGACACATACCCCATAACTGATACAGCAAAATAAAGAAGGGCTTCTTCGTTCTGAATTCTCCTCAGAAGGCCTAGGTATACGAATCGGATTCAATAAATTTGCTATTCATTTTACATTGCCTCTATAGTTATTCTGAAAAACATTTAATTTTTAAACAAAATTAAGTTAAGATGAAAAAGTTGGAGATTTTAAGTTAAAAATCAAAGATCTAGACAAAGGAGCTAGAGAAAGAGCTAAACTGCCAAAAAATTTCTATTTCAAAAATGCAATACATTTCTGGATGCTGTGCTGCAGTCTGTCTTGAAAAATACTGAAACTGGAAAATCGTTAGATAAAGTTAATTTTACCTACAATTTTTAAAGTTCCAGAAAATTATTATATGACAGACAGTACATACCTATTTATGATTAGTACTAATGTCTATTCACTACCTTCTACTGTTATCAAAGAAACAATAGTTTCTCTTAATGAACACAAAATAATCATTAACAAATTACTTTGGCAGCACATAAGTATAAGAAAAGAGTGTAAATACAAAATTAACAGAGTGTTTGCTTCTCCTCACTTTTCTCAATAGCTCTTTGGAGTAACTGGTGCTTTCTATCAGTTTTCAAGAGCATAATATTTTCCAATCTCTATCAAAATAAGAAATGTAATGGAAAATGGATCTTTCTTCTTCTGGAATTGCTTGAGTGTTTATAGTATATATACAGGGATATCCTTTGAGATGGAAGCATCAATCCTATTAAACTCAACTATGGCTTCCTCATCCCTAAAATAGATTTGACATACAGACACAAGCACAAGGTCAAGGTCACAGATCAGCAAGAAAGATTACCAACAGAACTGATGTAACCAGCTGGCTTTTGATCAAAGCTCCTAGGGTTTTTAGTACATTTAGACACACTGCGCTTACTCACAGGGTACACTCTGTTTTAAAAATGTTCCCCATCTTTGAAGTCAAGATCTTCATGCACTTCTTATTATAAAGTATGTTCTGTTAAATATATTGTATTGGATCAAGAATAAGAGAAGAAATCAGTACGTGTGTTACAGAATTGTGAATTTTTTTAGTAGAGACAGGGTTTCACCATCTTGGCCGGGCTTGTCTTGAACTCCTGACCTCGTGATTCACCCACCTTGGCCTCCCAAAGTGCTGGGATTACAGGTGTGAGCCACTCCACCCGGCCCAGAACTGTGAATTTTTATGTGCTTTTATGCATGTATATATATGCTTGCATTTTTATTTGTTTGCTTGTTATAACTGATTTTAAAATTTTAAAATTAACTTAACTTGCAGTTCCCTGAATGGATAATGCTCTCTCACAATTCCAAGCTTTTGACCCATCTGAAACTGAAATCAGTAGTATGTTCTGCAACGTCTTGGGTCACTTGTTCCCAAAAACACAGATTTAACTTCTAAGTCACTGCTTCAACAGGAGAAGTTTTATAACGTATCCATAGTCTTCCATAACAATTTTCAAATCACAGGGATCAAAAGAAACTTTAGTTATCAATAGTGACAAAAAAGTGATTCTTAAAGGAATATATTATTAAATATATTAGTGCAGGCCAGATGTGGTGGCTCAACCTGTAATCCCAGCACTCTGGGAGGCCGAGGCGGGAGGATCACCCGCTGTCAGGAGTTCGAGGCCAGCCTGGCAAACATAGTGAAATCCTGTCTCTACTAAAAATACAAAAATTAGCTGGACACAGTGGCATGCGCCTGTAATCCCAGCTACTTGGGAGGCTGAGGCACGAGAATCTCTTGAACCTGGGAGGCGGAGCTTGCAGTGAGCCAAGATCGCACAATTGCACTCCAGTTGGGTGACAGAGCAAGAGTCCGTCTCAAATTAAAATGAAATAAAATAAAAATAAATAAAATAAATAAATATGTTATTATCTTAACAAAATCATGCCTTTTATTTTGGCTGTTTAAACAAGATGTTAAATTTATTTTAAGTTACATTTATGAAACCAAGAGTTATGCGATCAGTGTTCTTACTGAAGCATGCTGGTCAAGAAATCATTTTGAAGGATGCATAAAGCTGTTGGGGTAAATTTACACTACAAAAGCTTTCCTTGTTAAATCAAGTACCACCTGCTGTAGCTTTATACAATTTGCAAATTACTTACGACATATGTATATGTAAATGTTCTCAATTAGTGTTTTTTCATATTTTTGAGAAGTTAAATACCTTTGAATGAAAATAACCCAAAATTTACTATCCTAGACAGATTGCTAGTTTTTCAAAAATAAAGTAAAAAAGAAAAATTATGTCAAATTATCAAATTAAATACTATTGAAATGACATATATGGCATCACTGTGGTCATTACAGGCCCAAAACACAAAGATATCTAGACTGAAGTTTCCAGTCAAGCTGTGGAAGAGAAATATCACTACAGACACAATCCATGAACGCCCAGACATGGAGGCGATACCTGTAAAGAGGAGTCAATAAACCTGACTAGGTCCCATCCTACAGGATGAAGGAATCAAAACCAAAAATACTACATGCACAATGTACCTGGAGAACTTCTATGTCTTGAAATTCTCACAGGTATCATTCACGTATGCCTGTCAACTCAGAAAATGAAGCTACCAGCACACCAGCAGCAGGCTACTCACTTTAAATGGTTTTACTTTTATTGAAGAAACTGCAGTGCGTGCTTTTCCCTGATCTCTTCTATCCATACAACCAAGTGTTTGAAGTAGCAATCTCAGGAACAACAGCCAGTAAATGCTAATCTGAGACTCAGTTCTGCTGTTGTCCAGGTTTAGGGCACGTTCAGTCTGTGCAGCAGGGACAGTGACACATGCTCCTTGGCATGGCACCTGCCGCTCGTAGTCAGATATCAACCCAGGTCGGGGAAGAGTCAGGAGGCTTTAGAGGACGACTCCGGTGTGCTGAGGAGACAGAGGCAGATTAGCGGTCTAGGGACCATGGGTCGGGGCTTTTCTGATTTCAACTGTTGGACCAAAAATATTTCAGAACAACTTTTCTCTTAACAATAAAGATCATTAAAAACAACTACTTACTTCCTACTATTAGCATCATTTACTAAAATTAAATCATCTGAACAATGAAAACTAAAATCTTTAATGAAAATCTCTCATCATTTTTCTGTTGTTTTTTGTCTTGAGATAGAATGATGATGTGTGGAATGGCACATATATACTATATTGTTCTCTTCACTATTTAGTCGTTCATTTAACTTTTTTTTTTTTTTTTTTTTTTTTTTTTTTGAGACAGAGTCTTGCTCTGTCACCCAGGTTGGAGTGCAGCGGTGCAATCTCAGCTCACTGCAACCTCCGCCTCCCCAGGATCAAGTGATCCTCCTACCTCAGCATCCTGAGCAGCTGGGACCACAGGCACACACCACCATGCCTGACTAATTTTTGATTTTTGTAGGGACGGGGTTTTACCATGTTGCCCAGGGTGGTCTCAAGCTCCTGGGCTCAAGAGATCCTCCTGCCTTGGCCTCCCAAAGTGCTGAGATTACAGGCAGGAGCCACAGTGCCCGGTCCTAGTTCATTCAACTCCTAAATTACTTAAATCTTTACATAAGAATTCAATGTTTATATTTTGCTTTGTGTTTTGGTCTTTAACTTGCTTTCAATTATCACATTTATATAAAATATATAATTTGTTCTATAGAAATTCTTGTCATTAAACAAGAGGTTGTAAATAAGACAGCAGGGGAAAAACAGGGCGGTAAGAAGAACAAAGAACCTTCTGTTAGTGCCCTTCCCCCCATACCATCCTTACCATCCTCATCTTTTGAGGAAAAATACATCAGACTTAAAAATGCATAGAGAATCCTGTAATAAGCCCCATTTGTTTACAGTCAAGCTAAACAACTAGGACATCTCTTTCGTTCCGTAAGTCTCAGCTGCCAACTCATCCTCTCTTTAGGCAGCCTTCACTGAACTCCACAGCCTGAGGGTGGCTGTTCCTCTCTGTGACTCCACAGCACTCAGTAGATCTTTCAATCATCTTGCTTACAAAACTGTAAGGTCACACGTCATTTTATTGTGCTTTGCTTCATTGTACTTTGCAGTTATTGTGGTTTTTTTTTTTTTTTTTTTTTTTTACAATCTAAGGATTTGCGGCAATCCTGTTGAGGAGTCTATTGGTACCATTTTTCCAACAGCTTGTGCCCACTTTGTAGCTCTATGTCACATTTAGGTATTTCTCCCAATATTTCAAGCTTTTTCATTATTATTGTATCTGTTATGGTGATGTGTGATCTTTGGTGTTACTATTATAATTGTCGTGGGGTGCCATGAACTACGCCCATATGACAGCATACTTAATAAATACGTGTGTTCTGACTGCTCCATGACTTGGCTGTTCCCATCTCTCTCCCTCTCCTCAGTCCTTTTTATTGCCTGAGACACAACAATATTGAAATGAGATCAATTAATAACCCTACAATGGCCTCTGTGTGTTTTGCATGTCTCGCACTTTAAATCAAAAGCTAGAAATGTTTAAGCTTAGTGAGGAAGGCATGCTGAAAGCCAAGATGGGCCAAAAGTTCAGCCTTTTGCACCAGTTAACCAAATTGCAAATGCAAAAAAACAATTATTGTAGGAAATTAAAAATGTCACTCCAGTGAACACATGAATGATAATGAAAACAAAACAGCCCTATTGCTGATATACAGAAAGGTTTTGTGGTCTGGATTTAAGATCAAACCAGCTATAACATTCCCTTAAACCAAAGCCTCATCCAGAGCAAGGCCCTAACTCTCTTCAATTCTATGAAAGCTGAGAGAGGTGAGGAAGCGGCAGAGGTGGTTCATACAATTTAAGGGAGAAAATAATAAAACTGTGCAAAGGGAAGCAGCAAATATGCTGACAGAAAAGCTCAGCAAGTTATCCAGAAGATCTAGCTAAGATAAATGATGAAGGTGGTTATACTAAACAACAGATTTTCAATGGAGACAAAACAGCCTTAAATTGGAAGAAGATGCCATCTAGAAATTTCACAGCTAGAGAGAGGTCAATGTCTGGCTTCAAAGCTTCAAAGAAAAGACTGACTCTCTTGATCAGGGCTAATCAAGCTGGAAGTTTAGGTTGAAGCCAATGCTCATATAACATTCCAAAAATCCTAAACCCTTAAAAATGATGATAAATCTACTCTGCCTTTGCTACATAAATGGAACAACAAAGCCTGGGGAAAGCACATCTGCTTACACTATGATTTGCTGAATATTTTAAGCCTACTGTTGGGACCTACTGGACAAAAACGAAAATTCCTTTCAAAATATTACTGCTCACTGGCCATGTACCTGGTACACTAAGAGCTCTAATGCAGTTGTACAAGGAGATTAATGTTGTTTTTACACCTGCTAACACAACACCCATTGTGCAGCTCATGGATCAAAGAGTAATTTTGACTTCATATCTTATTGGAAAAACAAATTTTCTAAGGCTTTAGCTGTTATCAAAAGTGATTTCTCTGATTGGATCTGGGCAGAGTCAATTGAAAAGCTTCTGAAAAGGATTCACCATTCTAGATGTCATTAAGAACATTCATGATTCATGAGGGGAGGTCAAATATCAACATTTGCAACTTCATGGATGACTTTGAGGAGTTCAAGACTTCAGTGGAAGAAGCAACTGCAGATGTGGTAGAAAAAGCAAAAGAACTAGAAGTGAGCCTAAAGATGTGGGTAAATTTCTGCAACCTCATAATAAAACATAAATGAATGAGGAGTTGCTGCTTTTTTTTTTTTAACTCCTGAGCTCAAGTGATCCTCCCACATCGACTTCCCCAAAGTGCAGGGATTACAGGCATGAGCCACCACACCCAGTCTGCGGAGTTGCTTCCTAAAGGTGAGAAAAGAAAGCAGTTTCTTGAGATGGAATCTACTCCTGGTGAAGATGCTATGAACACTGTCGAACAAACAACAAAGGATTTAGAATATTATGTAAATGTAAACTTAGTCGATAAAGCAGTGGCAGGTGTGAGAGGACTGACTCCCTTTTTGAAAGAAGTTCTCCTGTGGGTAAAATGCTATCAAACAGCAACAGATGCTACAGAGAAATCTTCCATGAAAGGACGTCAGTCAATGTGGCAAATTTCATTGTTGTCTTATTTTAAGAAATCATTACAAAGACCCCACCCAACCTTCAGTAACCACCACCCTGATCAGTCGGCAGCCATGAACATGGAGGCAAGGCATCTACCAGCAGAAAGATCACAGCTCTCTGACAGTTCAGAGGGTCGTTAGTATTTTTTTAGCAATAGGTATTTTTAAGTTAAGGTATGCATATTATTTTTAGGCATAATGCCTATGGCACACTTAATAGTCTACAGTACAGTGTAAATGTAACTTTTATACAGATGGAAAAACCAAAAAATGTGCTTGCTCTACTGAGGTATTCACTTCACCGCAGTATCTGGAACTGAACTTGCAATATCTCTGAAGTATGCCTGAGTTTTGGTTTGTTAAGGCCTGGCTCCCCACAAGAGTATAAACTCCTTATGGGCGAGAATTACGTATTTTTATCTTTACATGTTAGCACCTAGCAGAGGCAGCATTCCGAGTAGAACATGTTGTAAATGGCAAATAAACCTTTTGGAGCCTTAGTCTGCAAAACGACGAGTGGGTTGTCATAATTCTATGGGACCAGGAGAATTAAAATGGTACGACAATGTTAATTAAAACGATGGTTTCGGATCCAAACTATCTTTCTCACTGGAATATAAATGAACAAAAAAGGCACAAAATTAAAGAATAATAAAATATTTTATCCTACAGAGAGTTCTATGGGTTTAGAAAACATGCATGACTAATATTATGGTGGAAAACCCACAAGATTTAAGCTATCTACCTATCTATCAATCAATCAATCAATCAGACAGAGTGTCCCCTCTGCCACCCAGGCTGGAGGGCAGTGTTGTGATCTCGGCTCACTGTAACCTCTGCCTCCCGGGTTCAAGCAATTCTCCTGCCTCAGCTTCCCAAGTAGCTGGGACTACAGGCCTGCACCACCATGCTTGGCTAATTTTTGTATTTTTAGTAGACATGGGGTTTTGTTATGTTGCCCAGGCTGGTTTTTGAACTCCTGACCTCAAGTGAGCCACCCGCCTCGGCCCCCCAAAGTGCTGGAATTACCAGCGTGAGCCACCAGGCCTGGCAAAGCATTTTAAAAATATACATACTTTTAGGGTATTTTCAAGTTTTTGTAAGATGATCTTTATTTTACCACTTGTTTATAAAGAAATGATCATACTAATTTGGTTTCCTTTAGTTGCTGTTTCCCAAGTCGAGGTTAGTAAGATCTGGTATGGATTTAGGTTATATCAAGAATGAGTATATGCTTCAAAATACCAGTTCCATCAAGCTTTTCATCATTTTTCTTTTCAAATTACCTCGCCTAGATAAAGATGAAAACCCAGTTAACATTAAAATACTACTTTGTTACATTTTCTTTTGATGGAGATATTAAGAAATGAAGTATCACATCAAAAGATTTAGTCTCTAAAACCAGACATTCCTTCTAAAAAAAATAGTTACAATGAAATGGGCAAAGTAAGCCTTTATGCAAGAAAGGCTTTTTAATGTATTTATTTTTTTACAGTATCAACCACAATTAAGAAACTATTTCTCTGTGCCCATTTTACACATCAATCATTGAAGCAGATAATAATTGTATGCCAAAGAATTTCAGCCCTTTAAATGTGTGACAAAGATTAAATCAAACTGGTCAAAGCTATTCTTGGAATGATCTTTTAAACTTGAATCTGTGTTTGTTGAAGAGCTTCAAGTATGAACGTTCAACGAATATGGCTAAATAAAAACAGTATCTTAACATAAAGTGATTAATTACAATACATAAAAGTGAAATTCCCTTTTAAATAATTGAAACCTAAAAAACCAAAAACCAATTCAACAAAAACAGCCATTACCCAAGTAGGTCTTGAATACTGATGCAAGATGACTCCACATGTCATTGCCATGGCTTTCGACTTTTTACCATATTAGCATGTTGCCATTAGTAGAAACATAACATTAAGAAACACCACTCCCTTGACCTAAGAGCTTCAGATCCACTCTTGCTTTGTGGCACAGGATTAAACCTTAATAACATTTCTCAGGTCTGAGAAGGCGAAAAAGTCATGCGGGTCCAGAAAAGATCTCACCTTGCTGTGAATGGATAAGACTTAGAAACCCAGTGTTCCAAAATGCATAGTAAGACACTCTTTTATTTAGGCATTTGTTTAGGTATTTGTTTTAAATATATGACGCATCAAATCAAATTTCCTTGTCTATAATTAGAAAATGGCAGATTTTTGGTATATATTTTATTCATTTGAACTAATGACTTAAACTAAACTTACAAACATCTTATCCTTCATCATACCAGATTACACAAATTTAAAGAACTTGTATCCAATTGGAAAAGCAGCTAAATTTTTATGAGCTGAAATCTATTTTCCTCTAGTAATTTTGCCACTGGCTATTGTTTTCATAATAGTATAGCATGTAAAGTAATTTTCCAAACATGACAGAATTATACTTTAAAGGTTAGGAGGCAGTCGGAAAGCCATCTGCCTAATCAATCATCCTATCTGATGCTTAATCCCCTTTATAGCTCATTTGCTATCTCTGGTTATCTAGTTCCTTTCTAAAAACCTCTAGTGACCACCAACTATCTTCCAAGGTGGTCTTTTGGAGACAGATGGCTCTGGCTTCAAGTTCTTCTGGCTCCACCATTTACCAACTGTTTGATCTTGGGGAAGTTGGCTCCTCTGGAAAGTTTTATCATTATTAAATGTGCAAAAGCACTAATACCTATTTCATAGAGCCCCTGCACTGAATAAATGCGGTAATGCTCACATAGCCTAGCCACAGAGTAGCTGCTCAGTAAGAGTGCCTCACATAACTGCAACAGTATGAAATTCTGCCTTGCACTGAGCTATAATCTGTTGAGGTTTAGTCTGCCTATTGGTCTTTTCGGGGACACAGAAAAGAAGGCTGATCCATCAGTATCTTTCAAACATTAGAAAACTGCTGCCATGTTCCACTGACCAGGTCTATCACCTTGTTAAGGTCAAGATAAGATAGTTAAAACCCATTGTTGACAGGGGCTTAGCAAAGGGCAAACAAAGGAAGACAAATGTTCCTGGGGCCAGTCTGTGGTGGGTGCTGCGGAGATGCAATTCTTTACAAATTCTTGACTGGGCAAAACAGTGTATAAAACCTCCTGGGAGCTCTTGTCACTGACCGTTGATTCCTACAAAGTGTATCATACATTTTAAAAGCCCTGCTTTGTCACAGGTGCTTTAAGCCATACTCACCCTTCCTCAAATGAAATACTAGGATAGAGTTGTCTTTGATTCTCCTCATGGGGTTGGTTAATACATTATTTATCCTCATTCCCATTTTACCAGGGCACTAAAGCTCAGAACAATAGAGTGATTGGTTAATTGTCCAGTAAGTGGCTGATCCAAACCCACGTCAAGGTCTTTCCTATCATATTCAATTGCCACAGACTGTAACAAATGTGGATTTGAAAACTTTTGGGAAAGCACACATTTATGCAGCACTCTGAGAATTCTGGATTACTTTTCCCATTCTAAAATTTTGTCTCTGCCAGTGTCAGTCTCTTGCTTTTATTAGTAAAGCCACAAAGCACTGTGGTTAAAAGAACAGTCTCTGGATCCCTGACTCTGCTATTCAGTAGTGGGTCACTTTGGTCGATTTACTTAACCGTTCCAAGGCTCAGTTTTTTCAGCTGTAAAAGAGGAATAATAATAGTAACTACCTTATGAAACTGTTGTATTAAATAAAAGGTATATGTAAAACACTTAGTATAAAATCTCATATTTTCTAAGCACTCAATGAATGTTAATTGTTTCATTATTCACAGACGAAGCTTCAGCCCAAAGAACTTTCTCAGACAAAATTTTTTCTGACTTACTAGTCAACCTACATAAAGCTCTTTGAGGGTTAGGATTGTCTTTTGTCTATATATATACATGTGTAGATATATACAGACATATATATGTCTATATATATATATCCTGAAAAACTAAAAAAAGAAAAAGCATTTGGATCCGTAAAATAATTTAATAATCTAGGTAATTAATTATTTCACTTATAATTTTGTGTGACAGGTTTACTTAAAGCAAAAAGTAATTTCACATACAAAAGATGCCTATAATTTCTTCTTCCTTCCCTAAACCTTTTTCTTAAATAACCTGTTCCCAAACCACAGACCTGAGGAGAATGGATCAACACTGGGAACCTAACTAAAATGGACCAATCATTTCCTCTTGACATCTGGAATTCAGAGGGAGACAGAAGGCTTCATTTTACAATGGACTTCATGAGGCCACGTTTCAGATTAGTGCCTAGAGGAGTCAGTATTCTGAGAGAAAACATTGGAGTAGGCAAATAGAGAGAAGCAGAGATGAGGGAGGCAAAACAAGGAGAGGGAAGGGACAGCAGCGAGGTGCTGAATGAATAGCTTTCCAGTTTCAGGAGGGGCAAGGTACTCCTATCACCGGGTTCCTGAAGAGTTTGCTGCATGCCTCTAACAAGTCCTCCTGTACCTGAGCTTTGTTGAGGGGGCACCACCGCTAAGACACTGCAGTGACATTATGTAAGACAAACTGCACATTTTAATCCATGGTCCTGAAGAACTCTGCAAACGTTCTTCTTTCTCCCTTTTCCTGTGGTGCCTTTACCTCACGTATGGTCAAAGAGCAACACGTGGCTCTGAATCTCAAACGGGGAAAGCTAACAGCACAAAGAGGTAAATAAGATGTCCAAGGTCATACTTACAGTTTGTAGGGGCAGAATCAACAACGGAATTTCGTATTTCTTATTCCGAGGGGCCTGCACTAACCAATAAACCAACTGCCTCCCTCGATGAAACTAAAGTATGCCAATTATCCAAACTGTGTAGGAAACGTTGACCAAAACAGGGGTTAATTGGACATTGGTTGTTTTAATTCCATAATCAGCTCTTTCCCTGAGCTACCCTGGGAGTGAATAACATATCTTTCGCAGGAATGGGAAGGAGGCCAGCACGGGCCATCTGGCTGAACATGTCCTTTCCTCAAGTTATCCCTGCAGCTGTGTGAAACTTACTGATGTTGAAGAACTTTACAGTTTAATTTGTTTTATCATGTTCCCTCTATTCTGTTAAAATTAAAAGTAGACAAATCTTTATGTTCATATTAGCCACGCAGTTTCCCTGACTCCAGAGTTATGGAATATACAGGAACATATATAGTCTGTGTGTGTGTGGAGGTGAGGAGGAGGGGAGCCTGAAATTTTTGGATGTCAAGAAAGATGTTTCATGTTCAAAAAGAACAACTCATTTAGACTAGAGCCACTAGAAAAGAAACAAAAACTTGTTACTCTCTTCATACGAAAATGAAACTAAAATACTGGTCTTATTAATCACGAAAAAAAAATAAAAGAAACATGAAGGAGAACAGGTAGTTTATTTCCTTGCCCATTTTCTCCACTTCTCCTACTTTGTAAATTTGTAAATATGACAATAAACCTAGACTATTAAGTTGAAGAGTATTTCCCAATACTCTAGAATACTCTAGAGTCAGATGTGCATCCATCAAGCGGGTTCGAGTCACCATTCTAGTGCCACGAGCGTAAGAGCTGCTCCAGAAATTGAGCATGTATTTTCTCCCGCTCAATTCTCTCTTCCTGCCTCCCTCCACCCCTCCTCTTACACGGTTTACTTTCTTCTTTTCTCCACCTTTCAATTCTCAAGTTTGAATGTATTTCTACCTGTCTCACTCATGAACATTGCTGGCATTCAGATACTGACATAACGCGACCATATTCCTTATGCTGGGAACTGTGTACCGGGGAGGGATGGGATGGGTTACTTTTAAGCAATGCAAATACTAATGCCCAAGTCTGGGTCAGACTAGGGCTGTCCAAGCCCTAGATGATGAGCCTTGAGCAAGGCTGAAGAGACTTGAGTAAGGATGAGAATGAATGAACGTAAAAAGGCAGTGTAGAGGGCATGTCTTCGTCCAACACTACGACTACTGATTAGAAGAAGGTAAGAGCCAGAGGGCAACAGTAAGAAACAGCCAAGAGGTAATGAAATCTTAAAAGAGATGCTGGTGTTCGAGCTGTATGTGTGAACAGACACGGAAAACGAATTCCTAAAGTGAAACTCTAACGCAAAGACTGGGTGGATGGTTATGTTGAAGCTGGCCAGCAAACAAAGACCAGATGGTTCCTCCTCAGAGGGCTAGATGGCAAAACATTAGATAAAGGGATCCTGATGCAGCTAACTTCTATCATTTCTAGCACCATATGCCTGTATTTATAATAATAAATGGACATAGCATCTAACAAGTAGCCATCACACTGCCTGCAAAGTTCATTAGTGAAGTTGAGTGGGAAGAAGGATTACCCTAGGTCAGGTAAGGCCAGTTGTACTTAAGAGCTCTATGTGCTTCTCTTGTTTCATTTGCTGCTGTCAACTATTAGGTTTCCACATGTCTCTGATTCTTCTTAAATAAACTCTGATGGCTCCTGGTCCTAGATTACAGCCCTGGCCCAAAATGTCTTGACAACAATTGCCTAAAGGAAGGAGTCAGGAACAACAATTATTCCACGGTGTGATGGCTAAGAAAAAGCGGCAAAAGATTGCACTGCTGTAGTTCTAACTACTTCTCACTTCATTTCTTTGTGCATATCATGTAACGTGCCTCTTCTTATTAACAGAACCTGGGCTCTGAGGGACTACTCTGAATCTGTCCATGCAAACCAATTTCTGGAACTCTGGGGCTATGAGATAATGAAGAAAGAAAACATGTTCTACGTGTTATTTTATCTTTGTTCCTCACTCTATTCATTTAAAAACAGAAAGCTCGACAAGATCCTCTTTGAGATTCTACTGCATTTTCCTGGGCTTTAGTTATTTTACCTCCTTATATTAAAGGCCTTTTTGAGAATGTTCTTAGTTCAGCTAAACATGATGACTCTGCCTTTCTTCCTCCGCTCTATCTTGTAGGACTGATGTTCCTTTCAGGCAGAAGCATGTATTTCCACTCCTGACAGGGTAAGATGCCTTATTTCACCTCCCATTACCCACAAAAAGGGAGACTTAAGTGTCACTCCAGAATTTCTGCCATTGAGTTTCAGAGATTATCGTGGCCATAAAAAGGAAATAAAATTATTTGCATAAATAATACCAAATTTGCAAAAAGCAAATGGAATAAAATACTCTTCTATAGAAAGGAAGAAATAAAAGGAAACAAGGTCACTGTTCCATTCATTTTTCCCCACAATATTATTAACACCCAGGCATATGACAAAGATTTGTCAAAAGACTTCCTAATATTAAACTGGAAGGTGTCTAAGAATATTGTCTATTTACATCTGAGATCGCAAGAAACCTCATCCAGAATTAAAAAGCTGCTTTTCCTTTAATCTTTTTTTCTTTTTCCCCTTTCCCTGACCAATGTTTTCTCCTCTATTCTAAACATTATATGCAGCCTAAAGAAAGTCAGTCTTGTTTTGTTTTGTATGGTTTCAGACAAGTCTCACTCTGTTGCCCAGGCCAGAGTGCGGTGGTGTGACCATGACTCACTGCAGCCTGAAACTCCTGGGCTCAAGCGATCCTCCCACCTCAGCCTCCGGAATGGATGGGACTACAGTCACGTGCCACCATGCTTGGCTAATTTTACCTATTTATTTATTTATTGTAGAGACGGGGTCTCGAAATGTTGCCCAGGTTGGTCTTGAACTCCTGGGCTCAGGTGATCCCCCCACCAGGCCTCCCAAAGTGCTGGGATTATCGGTGTGAGCCACCAACCCCAGCACAGTCTACATTTGAAATAAACCACAGAAGCAAGGATATCACTTAAACAATGTAACTACCAATTCAGTGTGAGTGAATTTTGTAGTTTATAACATATTGATGAAAACCGTTAAGTGTCTACGTTCTGTTTACATAAGAGAATACTATTCAAGCTTTTAAAATAAAAAACTTAAACTATTCCCCTCACCCCCCAAAAAGTCTAACTATAAAGATGGGTTTGCTACAAAATAATTAGCAAAACTGATTTACCAAGTAAGATGTCCTCCCTCTCACTGCCCGCCCCCCAAAATATGTATACTGTAGAATTACTCCTAGGAAGTGACACAAGTGGAAGAAAAAATACTCTTTCAATATGCTAAAAACATCTACAGTGCACTAAAAAACAGTCCCTAAATTTGGCAATACATTTCTTCCAAATATGTTATTCAATAACATAAACATTAGGAAGTAGAACTGGCTGTCCCATATGTTCAGAATAAAAGGGTTAAGCGGAGTCCTGCCTAACTAGCAAAGTGGAAGAACAAATGGTAAGATTAAGACATACACATACAAACATTAAAATCTAAATATCAGAACTGAATAAAAATTTACCTTGCATCTCTACTTTTAACTATATAATAAAAAATGGTCATTGGATAGCTGATACATATCCAATCTCAGCAAAATGATGACTGAGAAGGGATAAAAATGGTTAAACCTTAAAATATCTGTTCAATAATCCGTTTTTAGTTATCAAAAAAATGTTGACATGAAAGGCACTTCTACAATTGCAAAGGGAAACCTTGTATTTTGCATGGCTATGTAGTTATACCTTTGTGTTATCAGTGGTGAGTCTGGAGATAAAAGATGATCACACATAACCAACTAAAATTGACACCAGTAATGACCAAAAAAAAATCAAGGCTGAGAAGCTTCCTATACTTGACTTCATAAACTATTTTACTGTATTGGTTACTCAGAGGACTAGATACCACTCCAATCCACAAATTGTCAACCTCAACAACTTAAATGTACGAGTCAGATTTTCCACAGTTCACTTCTGAAAGATCTTCATTGATACAAAAATCCCTTCCATATTCGTATGTAAAAGATACCATGAGCCTTAAAAACAGTAACACTGGGCCTCATCCATTTGCTATATAACCTCGGGTTAAATGTGTCTGAGTCTCAATTTAACATGTATAACAACGTATTTAATGGAGCAGCTGTGAAAATTAAAGATGACAATGTCAGCCTGGGCAACACAGCAAGACCCCATCTCTATAAAAATAAAAAAATAAAAAAATAAAAAAATAGCTGGGCATGGTGGCATGTGCCTGTGGTCCCTGCTTCTCGGGAGGCTGACACGGGAGGATCGCTTGATCCCAGGAAGTTGAGGCTGCAGTGAGATGTGATCACGCCACTGTACTCCAGCCTGGGCAACAGAGAGAGATATGTCTCAAAAAAAAAAAAAAAATGACAATGTATATACAACATTCAATCCAACAACGGAGGTCCTTAAGAAATGTTAAGTCACCTTTTTCTTTCTTTGTATTACTTATATCTACAGTAGATATAGATCATGATTTATATAATTATTTTAATATAATCTTATATTAGGCAAAATCTGTCCTTCCAAAATCAAGCACTACAGTGGAAACTAAAGTAAGTAGTACTACTTTGAAAATGTTTTGATACTCAAGTATCTTAAACAATTTTCTGTATAATACCACGTACCAAGTATTTGGTATTTCTAATTCCTGACAGATTCTGACATCTAGAGTTGGATTATGTATTTATACACTTTACTATGCCTTGGTACTTTCAATCATATGACACTGCTTAGTCACAATAAGCCTACTGATTCCTCTAACCTATTGTTTATAAAACCATCCATTAAAGGCAAATTGCAAGATTTTTTTGGGGGGGGGGGCGTGGGGGCATGGACTGAGTCTTACTCTGTCACCCAGGCTGGAGTGCAGTGGCACAATCTCAGCTTACTGCAACCTCCACCTCCTGAGTTCAAGTGATTCTCGTGCCTCAGCCTCTCGAGTAGCTGGGATTACAGGGGTGCACCACCGCACCTGGCTAATTTTTGTATTTTTAGTAGAGACAAGGTTTCGCCATGTTGGCCAGGCTGGTCTTGAATGCCTGACCTCAAGTGATCCGCCTGCCTCAGCCTCCCAGAGTGCTGGGATTACACGCAAATTGCAAGATTTTTATGCTATACAGAGAGCTTTCTTGAGCACAATCTAAACTTTTTATTATTTTCATTTAAGTAGAGAAAATAAAACTATTAGCTTACTGAAAAGGATCAGCCTTCTGAGTGGTATGACATGGATCAACTTTAATTTCACTCAAGAAACGTAATTTTTAAAAATAAAAATTTTCATTGGAATTTCAAATCAACTTTGCTTTTTACAGTGAAAACCATTGTTGTCAACTGCAAACAATACACAACAGGCATTTTGTGAAGCTATTTCATTTCAAAGATACCTAAAAAAGTGGATAGCACACTGAAGCTAAGAGTACCAGCCTTAAAGTCAGGTGGCCAGGCTTTGAATCTTAGGTTCAGGCAGCAACATTTCTGAGATTCTAGGGATAATATTAACTATTTAACAGGGCTGTAAAAAAAAATTAAAGCACTTAACATTGTGTCTGCTGTCCTCTAAGTACTCAACAAATTCAAGTATTCTATAGCAAACAAACTTTATTTTTCCCTCTGAAGTAAAAGCAAAATCCTATACTCACCTGCCTTGTATTTTATCAGTACTACAAAATAAATCCAAAACCTTTTACCATCACTCGATAGCATAAGTAAAAATAAAAACCCCAAAGAGTAATAATTATTCCAATTTCATACACATTAAATGATGGTATTGCAAATATAGCTTCTGATCCAAATAAAACAAATGGAAAATGGAACTCACATTCACACAGACAGACAATCAGATACATATTAAATAAAAGGAGGAACTAGATAAGCAGAAATCACAAGACATATGTCAAAGATCTGAGTTTTAGTCTAGAGACTGTCATTTGCTACCAGTATTAACCTTGGCAACTTGCATTTAATTACTTTAAGTCTCAGTTTCTTCATTTACAAAAGAGGGAGAAAGTGTCCTACTGCAGAGAATAGTTGGGAAGATTACAGACTGGACTGTATGAGGAGGCTTCTTAAATCTGGGATAGAAGGCCTCCTGAGAAATGTTCATGTAGGCCTATGGGATCTGAGATTGTCAGTAGCTTCCCATAAATCATCAATTACTTGAACCACAAAATATTATGAAATGTAGGTTTGTCAAAATGCTTCAAAATCTTTAAAGCTACAAATGATTTTAAAGTCGTGTTAAACTTCCACGAATTACAGTGTTCTGGGAGAATGAGAGATTTAATTTTGTAAGAATTTTAATATTTCATAAATATGGAAGAAAGAGAATTCTTATATATGTAAAACTAAACCACTGTCTATACCTACAGCCTAGGAAATTCTGTCAAACAAGACCGAGAAACTCACTGGTGATTAGAGAGACTATTTTTAATGTAAATTTGTCTGACAACTGTTGTGATAACTGGTTTAGCGCTCTCTCTCTCTCTCTCTCTCTCTCTCTCTCTGTGTGTGTGTGTGTGTGTGTGTGTGTATTACTGTACTCACTTCCTAACTGGCCCTCCTCCAACATATTTTCCACACTGCAGCCAATGCTCTTTGTAAAAGGTAAATCTCTTGGCTAAAAACTTATAATAGTTTTCTATTTCATTTAAGAATAAAGTCTGAATTCCTTTCTATGGTTTGGAAGACTGCATCAACTGGCTCCAGTGCATCTGACCAATGTTATCTCACATCATTTAGTCCTTTGCTCATTCATTACGCTCCAGCCAGGCGATGTCCAACAGAAATGTAATGGGAGCTACCAATATAACTTTAAATTTTCTAGTAGCCACACTTTTACAAAGTTGAAAAAAGGTAAAATTAATTTGAGTATATTTTATTCAACTCAACATACCATGGTATCAATATGAAATCACTATAAAATTCTTAAGATACTTTACATTCTTTTTGTAGTACTAAGTCCTTCTTCCAAGTTGGGGTGTATTTTACGCTTACAAACTACCTCCATTCAGAAAAGCTACAGGTGGCTTGTGGCTTGTAGCTTCTTCACTGGACAGTACAGCTCTAGCTACACAGACTTCCCCGGATCCCAGAACACCAACATTGCTCTCCAGTCTCTGGCATCTCTGTGTGTGGTTCTCTTTTTTGAGAAAGTTCTTTCTCGCTTTCTTAAGGCTGGCTCCTTTGCCTCCTTCCGCAAACTCAGCTTAAATATCACCCGCTAAGATAAGTCTTTCCCAATGACTTCAGGCAAACCGTCTCCGCACTTCTTCCCTCGCAGAACACCTCGGAGATCACAGTTGTCTTAGGACTTCTCTCATTCTGTCATTTTTTGTGCTTGCTTTCCTTGCTTTTTAAATATTTGTTTATCTCCTGTTTTCCACCACTAGACTGTAACTATTGCTCCATGAGAACAAGGACGACTTTTATTCTGTTCACCATGGGCACATCTGAGATACTGAATTTTTGCTAAATATAATAATTGCATGCCATTACTCTTAGTTGCTCTCTGACCACTTCTATACATAATATTCAGAAACAACTGGGAGCATAATATACACACAAGAAAACAACAAATATATATACAGTTATTTAAGTTATAAGCCAAATAAAGACACTTACAAGATATAATTGTTTGAAAAATTCTTATTTTCAAGTAAGATGCTTTTATAAAGATAAAAAAATCACTTTATTAAAAATTACAAGTACTATCCAATAAAAAATAAAACTTTACTTAAACTCAAATCAAATCATAAGGCATTTCGAATATTTCTCCCTTTCCTGCCTTCCTGAGAAAGGTACTGTGTTAATTGCTATTCATTTGGCATTCACACTTATAAAGTCAGATCACCCCAGTCTCCTACAGATCTACAAAAAGTCTTTAACTGCCAAGAAATTTTTACAATTAAAGGGAGAAAAAAGTCAGGAAACTATGAGTGATACTTGAAGGAAGATAAAGTTTGGTTAAGATTTAAACAAATTAAATTTTACCTTATCTGCTCTTAACTCTCATTTTCCAAATCATTTATTATAATTCTAAACTGAGATTCACAGTTCCTTCAGACACACGATACTTTCAAGAGGAAAGGTGATCACTGACAATTATGCAGTTTTTGATACATATTTTAATAAATTCAGTACAAATAAAAGTCACATAACCGATCATGACAAAGAATATACACTTTGGAAGAGGAAAAAATATGACTAAAGTCACAGACCATTATCTACGTTAAAATTTGAGAATAAATTAATAGGTAAAAAATAGAAATAAATAGTTGGATACAGCTCCCATATTATGGTTACCTAGTCAAGTCATCTGTTATTAACAGCAGGATAAAAAAATATATCAGTAGAGGACATGGCACACTTACACGTAGACACACAAACCCACAAAAATAATCATTGTATATATTATTTATATTATCCTTGAATATATATAAAAATATATTTTTATATTTATATGTACACATTTATATATATATATACACACACACACACACACACACACAATTTATCTATAATTTGTATATACTCCAGGTATTATACATTTGTCTTCTCATTTAATCCTCATAACCTAAAGAGGAAGACACTGAAATATTCCCCATTTTGCAGATGGGGAAACTGTGGTATAAAGAGGTGAAATAATTTGCTTGCAAACTTTGCCCAACTGTTGAACTAAAGAATCAGGCCTGGAGATTTATCTTCCAGTAATTGCAGGGAAAGGGTTAGGAACAGTTTAACCACCATCCCTATGACTTGTAAGCTTATAAACTTAATTTTGAGCATGAGACAGCCATGGCTCCAAACCACACCGCTACTGTCTAGTAGTTTCTCCAGTATCTCTGTGTTTGGTCAATTTGGCTTTCTGATCGTGTCTTTAGTTCCTTGTTCATTTCTCTACTGGAAATAAGACCAAGTCATGAACGTAGCCCATGTGGATGAAGACCTGACCCACCTATAGCTAAGTCTGTCAGCACCCTGAACTAGGCATGTGATTTTTGGATGGACCTTCTCAGTCTTTAACTTGAATATTTACCTGACATGTACTGCTGGGACCTATCTGCAAACCCCAGCTCCAACCCCACGAGTCTAATCTCTCCATGAACAATCTGAATTAGAATATTTCTTGAATTTCTTGAAAAGTCAGCATTTAATTATCACTGAAGGAGGCAAGCATTGCCCTTTGGTGGTCTCCACATAGCAAGAACCTCAACTGGCTGCCCTCCTCTGCAAAGTCATGACTATATTATTAAAGAAAACACTGCCACAGATATCAAATATCAACAGACTATATAATGTGGTTGTGACTGTGCTACGGTTGACCCTTGAACAACACAGGCTTGCACTGTGTGGGTCCACTTACAAGCAAATTTTCTTCCATCTCTGCCAATCCTGAGACAGCAAGACCAACTCCTTCGCCTACTTAATGTGAAGATGATGAGGATAAAGCCTTTATTATGATCTACTTCCACTTGGCAAAGAGTAAATATATTTTCTTTTCCTTATGGTTTTCTTCATGACATCTTCTTTCCTCTAGCTAACTTTATTATAAGAATACAGTATATAATACATATAACATATAAAATGCATGTTAATCAACTGTTTTAATGTTATTGGTGAGGCTTCTGGTCAACAGTAGGCTATTAGTAGTTAAGTTTTGAGGAAGTCAAAAGTTAGATGCAAATGTTTTAACTGCACAGCGGCTGGAGACTCCTAATCCCCACATTGTTCAAGGGTCAACTGTATTCACAAGTTTATTTCAATATGAAATGAGAGAGAGAGAAAGAGAGAGAGAGAAAGAGAGGCAGGTTCTTGCTCTGTTGTCCAGGCTGGAGCGCAGTGATTCAATCACAGCTCACCCACAACCTTGAACTCTTGGGCTCAAGCAATCCTCTCGCCTCAACCTCCCAAGTAGCTAGGTAATTTTTAAATTTTTAGTAGTGATACGGTCTTACTAAGGTTGCCCAGACTGATCTTGAACTCCTGGGCTCAAGCAATCCTCCTACCTCAGCCTCCCAAACTGCTGGGCTTACAGGGGCCTTGAGCCACTCTGCCTGGCCACTAATTTTACAGAAAGTTTTCTTCTCAATTTTTGACACTTTACTGTGGCTACGGGAATAAAATGTGACTAATATAAACCTAACAATTACTATTTCAGAAGCATAAAACTGAACAAAGAGTTGATACCATGTTGAAAAAATAATCACTTTTTTAAAAGCTAGATGAGTTGTGTTTTAGCCCTGGCTCAGGTCCTAAGCAGTTTTACAACAGTGGCTGAGTAGGAACTTGCCTAAAGCCCAGTGTTCTCATCAGGTAAATAAACTCTTTATAATAATTCCTAAGGTTCCTACTGCTCAAGAACTCCAGTCCAAGCCTAGCTAACACTGGATACCAAATACCACTGCACGCTCATTTACTGAACTTACGGATGTGTCACCCACATAGAGTTGTTCTCATGAATGTCTTCCATCTCATGGCTTAAATTAATAGTCATAATAACATATCAAATGTTTTTCTCTGTAATTTAATGGACCTAGATATATCTGACTAAAATTAACAGATAACTTTGCTGGATGTTTAAAACAATTTGTTGATATTGGTTAAGAAGCATAATGTACCTAAACTGACAAGATGAAACTCTTAAGAATTAGATTTCACAGCTGAACAAAATTCAACAACACAGTAGATCTGCATATGAGGGAAAAGAACAGAGGCAACTTGAGGTGAAGAAGAACTCGAAGCACACATTTGGAAGAAGTACACTTTAAGACTCAGTCACTTGAATTACTCCGACTGAAAAACAATTCCATAAACACCATTCAGAGGTTGATTCTAAAACACTGAATTCCTGTTCCTTCAATACCTAGAGTACTTTCAAAAGAGCAACTGATGTAAAACCTCACTACAATGAGCACTGCACAAATTGAAACCATAAATAGCCAAGAGAGAAGAAAACAATCTAACAGGGTGGGTGAGAAGGGAGGGCGGTTGAGTATTCCTTATTCATGTGTTCAACAAATATTTATTAAGCAGTTATTATATGCCAAGTACAGTGTTAAGCATTGTGGATACTCTGATAAACAAAATATAGTCCTTTCCCGTTAAAACAATCTTCTACTCCATCAAAAAATAAATAAGAAAAGGGGAAAAAAAAGGAAAATATCAATTTTCTCAACTTGGTATCCTCTTTTAACTTCCCCATCTTACTTGGCTAATTATTAACCATGTGTATGCCATGTATTTCTTTTGAGAAAGTGAAAGATTCTAAAATCTTCAAAATTTGTAAAGTAATTACAAAATCAAAAACCATAAGTAAAAAGAGTTTAAGAGCATGTTTTATTCTGAAAAATAAAATATTCTGATTTTTAGTTCTATAGTTTACTTTTCCTCTACAATTTCTGATATGTTTTTTCAATAAGAAAAAAACTCACAAAACTAGGTGTACGAAAATACAGTACAATAATTTTGATGCCTATATCCAATTGAAACAAAATGTAATAGTCTGAATTGTGTGAGGCAGTTCAAAAGTTCTTTGAAAACATCCCCTTTATAGATAATATGACCTCAAATAGTTCATTTTAATCAATGTTTTATGTCACAGAGTGACATATTTATTATTGACAGGTGCTTAAAAATGCTTCTTCACTTGGTCATTTTCTATAAAAGTATCTGCAAGCCAGTCTAGACCAATGTCTATAGCTTGTGATTATACAGATCTGTACCGGAATGTCTTCAGGACATACAATTACTGTACACAGCACACTTATTCACACATTTAAATGGAAGTGAAATGTAATCTAAAAAATGTAAAGCTATATACTAGTTTCAAGAATACAAAAGTAAACAATAGGAAACAACTTTCATTTCATCAATGTATTAGTATGAGGTACTTTGCTTCCTCTCTCTCCTAAATCAAGTGTTCTGATTGTAATCGAGGATCAGAATGGGGACAGAAGAGGGAAAAGGGCACCTGCCGTTCACATGTGGCAAGAGGCTTGGACAAGAGGAATTTCTTTTCTCCCCTCGCAGTACAGATTTATACACAACTGAAAAAGTGCAGCTATGACCACATTTTAAGAATGCCTAAAAATGCCCAGGGGTCCAACTCCAATCACAGATATTTTAATCACTTGATAAAATATTAAAGCATTTATTCTTTTCAAATGAAGTAATTCCAAATATTCCAAACTGTACACCACAAGTCTCTATCTGAATAACATTCACAGAAAAAAAAAAAAAAAACTGTAAGAAATGTGCAATTTCCTTTTCTACAACAGAATAAACCATACAATGTTTATGTAAATCAAGCTAGCAAAAGAATAAGGTAAACAACACATTTTTTAATTTCCTTAATACAGCTGAAGGTGGTGTAGTGGCCACTCCACCTCTTTTCTTTTTTGAATGAAAATCTCTTTCCTGTCCTCTGCAACATGTTATGGAGGACCTTTAAGAATATAATGTACTGAAGCACAATTTAAAATAATTTACAATAATTTTCCAAACTATGTCCATAACCACCTCCACAACTGCTCCCACCTGATGGTTAAAATCTTACAGTATTAGCTTGAATTTCATCTCTGCCTCACATGTTTCAAGCAGGGAAGCAGATTTAGTGCCTCAGAACACTTTACAGGGTTTCATTATCAATCAGGTTATGTTCCCAGTGACGCTTTCAGTAAAATTATCTTATTCGAATGAACTCTCTCAGACTGAAGTAAACACAGCTGTAGCCCACTGCTCTCACATACTCTCCATTCATTTATTTCCTTTTTCTTTACTTAGACTTACAGCACGTGCCATAGAAAGAGTACATGTTAAATATTCCTGGAGTGTCACAATATGTAATACAATAAAACAGATTACAGCCCTACCTTTCTTTCACAGCAGTAGTGCCAAGCACAGGTACACCGGAGCAATCAATTTGTTCTGCAGACAGTAAGGCTTTCATAGAATACTAATGTAAAATCTCTTTTCTTTCTCCTTTGCCTTGACTCCCCAATGCCCAGGTCCCGACCAATACAAGGAGGAGGGCGGTATGTCTTCTGCTGAGATAACCACAACTACTAATCAAGTATACGTGTACAAGGGCACAGGATTAAACCTCCACCAAGCTTGAGTCAGGGTTTGAGAGCAGCTAAACACATGCACAGCATGGTCAAAATGAAACACACACGCGCCCGCACACACACACGTGCCATGAAAATATAGATGTGTCTACTTCGGTGAACTAATTCATCACACTTTACCATGCCTCGTTTTTTTTTAATCTCAGGGGCATCAAATTACCTCCTGTTGAACTGAGGACTTAGATTCAAGTGCCCAATGATTGTTTTTCCAGAAATGAGAACCATGATCTTTGTATTCAACTGTTAACCATTTTTAAAACTAGGCATTTTTCTTAATTGTACTATCCAGTGCCGTTTTACATGAATTTATCATTTCAGGTATTAACACAGGGTTAATAGACTCGGCATGGATTCTGAAGATTTTACACTTAAAAATGTATTGTAATAGCTCAAGTCGACTTTCTCAAGAAAAGCATGTGCATTACCAGTAACAACACATACAACAGATTTTCATGTATCTTGAAGTATTTACATTATGAATAATCCCAAGCTATTTGAAAAATATTTTCAGGTCTCAAAAATTATTTAAAAAGTACCTTTAACACTTCATAATTATGGCCTCACGGTGGTATGGCTGATCTTATAAATCTAGAGTTCTGGGGTTCTTTTCAATTACACATTTTCACTTGGCTTATTTTTCTTTTATTCAAAATATGAAAAGCTATGCCAATCATTGAGTAGGGGAATGACAGACGTTGTTAAATGTTTTTTAACAACATACATTGCCACATTTTAATTTGCCTGCCTTAATTTTCAAACAACTCTTGAAAAGTATTGATAGTTAAGGGGCTGCAAACTAAGCAAAAATTAAGAACAAAATACTCATAATACTCAAAATACTGAAGAAACTTACTAGGAGGCATCCTACACCAATTGTTTTCATGTAAACAATTGTTCTAACACTGCTAAAATATATGTGTCTCCTTTTGCACTTTTTCTATTTCTTAAAAATAAATCAGTAGGAACAATTAAGAAATACTAGGGCCTCAATGAAAAGTATTGCAATAACGTTTAATCGATACTGATGCATTTGTCCTTGACACACTGACCATGTCATCAGGCTACTGTCATGTGATATCATGTCATTTCTCCACCTGGCTCATGACCTTGTCCTCTAAATGACCTAACGCTTCCCTCAAGTAGCAGGAGGCCCCTCCCCGCTGTCTCAGCAAGGTCGAACGGGTCAGCGTGTCCTCATCTATAATCCACCACCATTTGTCAGCAGGGAGGCTGGAGGAGGCAGGCTTGCTACAAGGGGAGAATGCCCAATTAGGCAGCTGTCACACAAAGCAGAGGCTGCAAAATTATCCCCTGTCAAAAGAAAGAGCAGCTGCGGGTGCCAATTACAGCAACCTTTCAACCCTTTAGGTACTGGAAACTACACAGAAGTAAATGAAGAACAATTAGTGATAACAAATCGATGAATTAGGACAGTAAATTAGAAATTACTAGCAGGTGAGCTTGGGTCATACATGACATTTAGGGCACACCAGACTCCAGGCAAGGGCAGGATGCTATGAATCACACTAACCATTTCCTTGCATATAGATTTCCCCTCCAATACTTTCTTTTTGCAAATCTGAAATCTTTAAAATACCCTTATCTAAAACTATGGATTTTCATGGACCCCAAAAATTGTTTCTCAATAGGAGAAAAATCCTTCAGAATAAGAAGTCTAGTTCATTCTAACTTGTTCTTACACAGTCCATCATGTTATTCCCTCAAACAAATTTCTTCAGTGCGGCCCACAAATCCAAAATATCAATTTAAATCATCACACATAAAATATTGTACTTGTCCTGATTCTACTTCAGTCAAAAAGCAACTGGTATAAATTCTGAGAAAATTGTTTTGCTAATATCAAAATGTTGAAGGTAACTTTCTCTACACAATGTCATTTGGCGGACAAAAAAATAACTGCCACGTGTGCTTCTATACACAATATACATAAAGAAAATATCAACCACAAAATTACTCTTAGATTGTTCTGCTCCAATCCTGCAGAGGTGATACACATCCAGTCTCAAGCACAGAAAGCCAACGCACTTGGACTTTGTCCAACTAATGTATTTGGTAGTTAACATTCGCAGGCAGCGAAGGAGAAACATGGGGAAACAAGCCGCAAGAACGGGAGCAGATCCAATATGGCTACTGAGTGTTCATGGACATGGTCTCATTGTGCCTTAAAATGTCATGCGTGTTCAGAAACAACTTTCTTAAAGTTCATTTTTCACTAAGATTACTTTTTTTTTTCTCCATAGAAAAAAGATGGTCTTCCTACACCAACTCTTTGAAAGCTGAAAAACCTGAATGATATGTGCTGTTATTTCTAAAGAGGCAGGAGAAAATTGCTCAACTAGATTTCCAAATCACAAATGGATAAAAGTGAGGAAGAGAGAAGGTGAGGCAATAAAGAAGCACTTTACTCACCCACCTCCAACACATTATAAATAAATCACAGTTGCCAGAGGGAAGAGTGTGTAATTCCTAGTTCCTAAGTCAAGCCATTTGATAATGCTTCTAGGAGATAGATGTCATGGGGAGAAAACATCTCCATTAAAAGTTTATCTGAGAATTTGATTTATAAATTATATTTCATCATTTTAAAACTGGGCATTTATAAATTCTCTGAAGTTTAGAATGCAACCCTCTAAAGTCAGACATACGGAATTCAAAGCAATGACAAGTAGATAGGAATGAAGGAGTTAATGCCTTTAGAATTCAGCTTCCATCATACATGGGTGACTATCTCTTTAAATAATTTAAATCCTCTCCATCAACTACAAAGCTGTTTTGAAGCCATTTAGCTTTGTTCTTTACATGTGTTCTAATTAAGAAATGACCTTGTCATCACACACACCAGAAATCCGGGATTATTTCCTACAGCAAAAATTCACAGAGCCCCCCCAAAAGAGAAAAAGGGGGGTAAAAAAGACTTCTTCCTCAGTTCCTCACTAAAGGAAGTTGTTGGTTGGTTGAACGCTGAGGCAGTTTCACCGCATAATTTTTTTTGTTGTTGTTGAATGTCACAGGGCGGGTTAGTGTGACCTTGAGCTGCATCAGCAGCACAGCAAGGGTCGAGATGCCTGCAGGCGCCCTTGTACTGGATTTGCAAGACAAAAACCTTCAAACTGGCTGAAGGACATCTTAAATCTCTTCAAAGGTTTTCCGAACTAATCTGGGCTGCTCTTAGCAGGATCTGTGCCAGTGTGAGAAGCAAAATTAAAAACAAGGTCTTTGACAGGATGTTGTCTCCTCTTAACCCTTCCCAAGCAGAAGAGAACAAACCACCAGCATTCTGGAGAGAGGGTTTACCTAGAAGCATTCTTTCATAACAATTATGTAAGCAGACAATCACAAAGAATGGGGCAGCTATTAGTTCCCAAAAGTAAACAACCCTTCCATTGTGCTTATTAAAGAATTCAGGTCGAATTCTTTCTGGACTATATTTCAGTGTAGCAAATGTAAAACTTAAAGCTCTATTTGTATCTTTCAGATTTGTAGCACAGTGATAAGTTAAGACTAAAAAATATTTCCATCAATATTTATCTCTAGAATTTTCATTTTTTTTTAAATATATGGTTTTAGTTGGTTAAGTCATAAACTTCATGCATACTGCATATAGCTTACTAAGATTACAGGGAAGGAAAATTACATTATTGCATGTTTACTAAATTTCTTATTCCCAACGTGATGAATTCATTCTTAAGACAGGAAAAAAAATCATTAGAACAGTGAAAGTGACACAAGTAAAACAAGGTAAGGTAATCTCGGTCTTGTTATAAAAACATCAGCATGACATTTGATGTTTTAGCATTACCAGGGCATGGGCCAAAAGAGAAAGTATTAATGCCAGTAGAGGGTGTTTGATTCCTCCCTGGCAATGCTCTCGAAATTCAATTTAGTAGCTAAAGTAGGCAAATTTTTAAATCACTACTCTAGAGCAACAAAAGGAAAAAGATGGATAAAATAGTCCTGGCTCTCAAGAAATAAATAGTCTGGTGGAACAAAGAGCTGTAATGCTTAAATCGCAATATATCCTAAAATCAGTGTGTCTCCATCTATAACATGCTGGTTTGTCACCATCAGATATAAGGTATGTCATGATTAGTTCTAAAGAGTATTTAGTGTAAGTATTCCGTGTCAGTACAGAATTTAATAAGGTCTAAGAGGTTGCAAATTATTCCCTTTTAAAAAAACAGACTAAATAAATTCAAGATAACCTGGGTAATAACCACACTTTCACTCACTTGGATTCAGGTATGTTTTCCTAAACAGGACAGGAAAAGGACAGAGTAATAATACCTCATGAGTAAATAAGACCCGAGAGGGCACAGCGCTGGTGATTTTCTTCCTTAGTCTCTGTGCCAAAGGAGAGAGAGTATACACTGTGCTAAATGCAATGACCGAAATATCTAAAAAGTGTTCTGGGAACACAGATAGGCTGTAACTAGGTTTTTTGGTTCATACGTGCACGTGCAGGTGGTGGTCAGTGATGGTTAAAAAATGAGTAAGGGCTAGCCAGGCAGAAGAGAACGGCAGCCATTCTAGGGTCCAGAAATAGCACTCAAAGGCAAGGAAGAGCTGAGTGTGACACAGGAAGCGTGGCAGTCCAATGGGAGTGGAGATTAGGCTGGAAATGCAACTGGGACCAAGGACTTTGAACCAAGGCCATGCCAAGAAGCTGGCCTTTATCTGGTGGGTTTCCTTACAAGCAATGGTATTATGAAAAGCATATTAGAAAAACAAAACCAGAAGCTATGGAGTTGTTGACAGGTTGGAGGGAAGAAGAAACTGTAGATCAGTCAGTGCACTACCATGGCCAAAATAAGGTAAAGGCAGGAGAATTGAAGAAAGAGACAGTTCTGGAAACAATGAAGGCTGCTTTGACTATTTAGAAAGCAATTTGTTTAACATAAACAGTGCTATAACATAGGGTGTTATTTCATAGCAACTTTATTAAATCAAAGATAAAAATGATAAAAATAATTACTATATCTCAAGCCTAGGTTTGATAAACACTGTGCTAAAAAATGATTTCTATAAAGTTTCAAAAAAGTAGTAATTCTTACAGGGGTGCTTTAAAGAGTCAGAATCAGATCCTGTTTGAAATCTGAATTCTGTACCTTTCAACTATCAAGTATTAGGTAAGGGTTTTGCTTACTAAGACAGTAACATGTACCTTTTCAGAACAGTGTGAGAGCGTATTTCCCTTGGCTATAAAACAGAGATGTCCGACTTAAATTATAGTGTGGTTCTTGGAGCTAAGAGTTCTATCCAACACTAATGGGAAAAAAAATTAACTCAGCAAACATTTATTGAGTCTCGACTATGTTTAAGACACAGAATTAAAAAATAAAAACTACCCAACATTCTATCAGCTTCATGTTTTTAGATGATCACTCATAATGATATCAAGTCCCCAAATTCCAGCTTGCATGACATCATCACACAATAAAAAGACTATGAGTAAAAAGAATATGAAGCTGTCAGTAAATCAAGTGTCGGAACTAGCAGCCATCTTGGTATTCCCATCCAGCTGAAAGGTACACAACGCATTCCCAGAACTCTCAGGGAAGACCCAGTACCAATGTAATTTGAAGAGAGTCGTCAAATACTGTAGAGACTGACTGTCCCGCTAAAACCTCAGAAAGAATTTAACAGAGTATCAGCCAAGGTAAGAGGGCAGGGAGTAAAACAGAACAGGAGTCACCAGGGCCAAGTAAATATCTGCCAGAGAGCAGACTGTACTCTCAGAAAAGGACCGCCAGCATCAGGGATCAGGTTGAGGCAAGTGGAGGGGAAGGTCACACAAAGGAGAGAAGGAAAGACTTGAGGGGAAGCCTAGTCAATCCTGCAAAATAACACATCAACTTCATTTTGTGAAATTATTTTTTTAAATGACCAAACCTCTGAAACCTCTGGAGTTGGGTGAATCACCACAGAAGTATTAGAAGGTACACAAATCATAAAAAGGACTTGACAGTCAGGGTTATTGACAGGGCACAACTAGGAATGACCTTACCGAGTATCCACAAATAAAATGACTTCTCCTTGAGTAAGCATCTCTGTCTTACAGCTGCCAAGCCAACGCTGGCAATAAGTTCCAGCACATTCTAGGTCTAGACATTAATAGAAAAGTGGGTAATATGATATGCCGTGCAGTTATTAAAAAAAAAACTTATTAATCTACAAACACAAAAGCAAGGTTAACATTATTGGAATAGAAAAACAGAAGATTCTTTTCGCAATTAGACAAGTGAATTGCCATAACACAGCAGTTCTCAAAGGGTGGTCCAAGGATGCCAGGGGTCCCCATGACCCATTCAGGAGGCACACGAGGTAAAGACTACTTTCATAATACTAAATGTTATCTGGTTTTTGGTATCATTACTTCATAAGTATACAGTAGAGTTGTCTAGAGGCTATATATATGGAATGCATCCTTGTGTAACTCTTGTCTCAAATTTTTTCTCAGTTTAAATTTCTAATATGATAAACATCAGTTGATATGAATCTCATAAATAAATCTCTCTTGGGTCCCTGATAATTTAAGAACATAAAGGTGTCCTGAGGCCAGGTGCGCTGGCTCACGCCTACAATCCCAGCACTTTGGGAGGCTGAGGTGGGCGGATCATGAGGTCAGGAGACTAAGACCATCCTGGCTAACATGGAGAAACTCCGTCTCTACTAAAAACATAAAAAATTAGCCAGGTGTGGTGGTGGGCGCCTGTAGTGCCAGCTACTCGGAAGGCTGAGGCAGGAGAATGGTGTGAACCCGGGAGGCAGAGCTTGCAGTGAGCCAAGACTCCACCACTGCACTCCGGCCTGGGCAAGACAGCGAGACTTCGTATGGGGGGGGAAAAGAAAAGTGTCCTGAAAGCAAAAAGTTTGAGAGCTACTGCTAGTAATAGTTAAAAAATGCAATGCTGCTTTTCTTCAAACATAATCTCTTCTTTCTAATTTCAGGAATTTCCACTATAATTATGGTAGATAAATATGGTTCTCTGTGCAGAATGTCCCTAAGACCAAGATGAGGAAAGAAAAGAAAGAACTTTCTAAAAAGATGAGTAGACTAAGGAGGATATGAAAAATCTCCCATCTCTGTAGTCTCTATTATTCTGAATTTACCATACAAGAAGTAACGAATGTACAAATATTTATAAAGAAGCTGCTATGTTGTTAAGAGCTGAAGTTACAAGGATAATGAAGTGATAAACCAGCCCTTAGTGGGCTCACGATCTCATCAGGAAAAAACAGAATCAACAACATAGTGAGATACTACTGAAAAGAAGGCATGGACAAAGTGGAAAAAGCACTGAAAGACATGAGTTTTGGGAGAAGACTGAGTTATAAGGCAGGGAACACCGTTTTTAGTGAAGGTGCTCTACAGAGGCTGCATATGAACTGACTCTAGGGACAATCAAGGCTTTCCCAACAGGAAAAGAAGCTTCAGTATTCTTTAGAAAGTAGGAGGACCATCAGCCCAGTCCAGGAAGCACAATGGCACGGAGTATGTTCTAGAAACTTTAAGTAATCCCCTCCAAGAATAAACATTGCCAGTAATGACAAACGTTTATAGAACATGACAAAATAATTTGATGGCATGTTCTATAAAAGTTACAGATAATTAAATTTAATGATGAAAGGTGTGGACTTAGATTTTGTAGTCTTTTTAAAAACTTCTCATCTGTCATAGAAGCTTTTTAAAAAGACAATAAAAGTGGGTTACTAAAGAAAATAAAATGGAAACAGACAAAGTATTGGCCTTTACTGCAGATATTTTGAGAAGCACTAGCTTGGAGGATGGTCTACAAGATGGCAGGTGGGGAGGGGGTGCAGAGAGGGGCAGCAACAGCAGGAGACAAAGTTTCAAGCTAGAAGCTTACATAGACTTTACTGTGAACAATTTTTTAATAGATAAATGCAAAAAGGAAGCAAACAAGGTTTGAAAATTACTCATATACCTCTAATCCAGAATGAAGAAGATCTAAATAAAATGCATAAGCTCTGATGTTAGAATCAAACAATTTTCAGATATGCAAACCGCAGGCCACACTGTTGAAGGGCAAATGTAGCAGAGAATCAAGGAGACTACCAGGTTCACAACAGTTAATTTCAGTGAAAAAAGACCTGAAGAAGAGAAAGTAAGAAGAGAAAGTGTATTGACAGTTTGATCAACACTTTTAAAATTATTTTGATTACTTCACTTGAAACCTTGCATGGAAGAGAAAAAAAATTCTGAGTTGATATGGAGGCTTAGAATACAGGAATTTTGTAAAATCTAAGTTGATATGGAGGCTTCGCATAGAGCGACTTTATAAAATCCGAGTTGATATGGAGGCTTAGTCTAGTAGGGATCTTCCTCCCCAAACAACGTAAGTTATATCAATTAAGATACTGAGTAAAAGACTTAAAGAAAAGTCAATTCTTTAAAGATATCAAATTTAAAAAAAAAAAGTTAATTGTATTAATGTTTCCCATAGTAACAGTAAGCTAGGATTAAGGAAGGTCTATTACTTTTCCGTGTTTGTTATGCTATTGCAGTTGCTACATGATGTTTGATCAGACAAGTAACACAAGCAAGCTGGAGTTTCAGGAAGACCTGGTGGCTGTGAAAGACTGGAGCAAGGACGTCAGTGAAGAGGCCAGCACAAGAGCTCCAGATGAGAAATGGTAAGACTCTGAAGTAAGATGGTTGGCTGTAAGAAAGGGAATTAAGAGTGGATGGAAGCAATGCTGGAAACTAACAATGATTCATTTGAGCCAAGCATACAGATTTTCTTACCAGGGTTATCCACAAGGCCAGGAAAACACTAGTGAGAAGGACAAATTGGTTTACGGCAATTAATTCCAACTAAGACAACTTACCCACACTATAAATTGATCTTTGTTTCACCAGTATCATGTTCCTACTAAAAATCTGGTGTGAAAGTTTAAACACATTTTACAAAGATTTATTTCTTAAACAAATTTTAAAAAATGACTTTGAGGAATATTTTATGAAGTTGGAAAGGCATTTCATGTACACAATTAGCCTACTTTACCAACCTTGTAACCCAACTCATCAGTACTGGCCCTTTTTTAAAAACAATTTTATATACATACTTTATGTCTGACGTGAAAGTTTTAAACTCAAGACATCTATTCTACTAAAATAGTTGTCAAAAATTTAATCAAACTAGAAAAAAAGTACAGTAGAGAACTCTTCCTAGTGGAAAATCGTGACATATAACAATAAAAATTCCGTTAGAGAAAACAGTATATTCAAGTGTTTAAGCTAAATTGATTTACAGTCATTCAGTTAACACTACCCAAGATATTCCCTGTTTTGGTATCAGCAATTTCTATCAAAATTAGCTAATAAATACTAGACACTGAGATAAACAGCACAGAAAGTACATAAAGTCCTACAAAATATAATAAAGGGTGAATTAATTTTGTTAGTTACTCCATATGATGATTGTATCTCTTTCAAAAGAAGGAGCTAACAAAAGGGCAAGAGAAACATGGCCTAAGACACTAAAAGGTTTTTGAAACACTTCATTCTTTATTTAGTTTGCAATATTCAATTAATTACATCCTTTTTCCTCCCAACCATTATCTTTGAGCTTTCAGTCAAAAAAAATTACTATACTTACAAATATAACATGAGTGTTTTGCAGGGTATGACAAACTATAGTAAAAACCTCATAAAACATTAGTTTAGAATCCTCAACTTGTCAAATACTCATCTCCTGAGATATACCAGATCCTCCTTTTGGAGAGACAGTCCACTGGGTTAATGAAAGGCTTATTGAAAAGACATTCTATACTTTGACTCAACATCTCCCAAGCTTATTTGACCATGGTCTGTTCGTTCAAAAGGAAAACCTATTTAAAATAACACATTTTAGAAAAAACACATTTGACATAATCATCTTTAAAATCTAAAAACATTTAAAAATATGTGAAAGGAATATAGAAAATCACTACTAGCAATTTGTTTTTATAAATTTTTAGTTTTCAAAGTTGTTCACCATACATTATAACGTCTTTTTTTTTTTTTTTTTTGAGACAGAGTCTTTCTCTGTCGCCTAGGCTGGAGTACAGTGGCACAATCTTGGCTCACTACAACCCCAACTGCTGAGTTAAGCGATTCTCCTGCCTCAGCCTCCTGAGTAACTGGGACTACAGGTGCGCACCACCATGCCTGGCTAATATTTGTATTTTTAGTAGAGTCAGGGTTTCACCATATTGGTCAGGCTGGTCTTGAACTCCTGACCTCATGATCTGCCCACCTCAGCCTCCCAAAGTGCGGGGATTACAGGCATGAGTCACCATGCCTGGCCGTCTTTATTTTTTAATTTGGAAGAAAAACCTAAATTTGACAACTTTCTAAGAACTCATTGGCTGTGTATATTTACCAGACGGCTACCTATAATTTACTCATCCAACTCTTAGTTGGATCCAGTGAGCACTGCTTATCCTTCTGGTTACGTGGTAAAACAAAGGTGTTGAAAATTAAGAACAACAACAAACCAATTATATCTTGGGGGGGGGTGGTCACAGGAATATGCATGATTATAATGTTAATTTTAACAAAATTAGAAGTTCGGAAGTGGGGTTCAATATCAACTGTTTCATCAAATGTAAAAGCAGATTTCAGACTACCAACCAGTGATTAACACATAATTATATCTGAGTAACAATTTTAGTATTTACAAATAATTGCCCCGTTGATTTTAAATTCCAATTTAGAGGTGAAACAATATATGAATATATGAAAAGTGACTTGCAACCAAATAATTATTAGTAATTTTATGCAGTCTTTTAAAAAATAATGTTTTAAAGATTTTCTTGATGAAATTACAAGAAAAGCTAAGCATTTAAGTGGGTGATTAAAATAACTTCATTACTAGGTTTTCTGAACATTATCAGAATAGTGAAGACAAAGCAGTTAGGATTATCCTTGTGACAACCATATGAGGCCTACAGGTAAAGAGCAAATTTGGCTCAAAGTTGCCGTTCCATTTTGGAAACACTGTGGTCAGCTAAAACATGGCGAATTTCAGCACACTGTATCTGCTCTCTCTCTCTGACTAGTTTTTCAGTTAGCTAGATGAAACTGAACTATTCACAACTGATTATGAGCACAATAATCAATCATTATGCCTTCATCTAGTTCACTTGGATTTCTCCTTCCCAGAAATAAGCAGCATAAGGTCCAAGAGCTTAAGACATGACAAATTCATTTAGGTTGTAGCTATACTAGAAAACAGGAGTGTTAATCCAAGTAGAATTAACCACTCACTCATCATCTTTTTTGTTGCTCTGCCCACCTACTTGTGTTAATTTAATCCAATTACTTTATCATTTCTCAGAAATGCTAATAATGCTCTTTCTTTTGTAAGAGGAATTTTACATAATTCCAAAAGGAATCACTGGCCTCTACTATAATAAACACACAATAATCAAACATGCTTTCTATCTTTCCTCGAAACAGTAATTAACTTTTTATCTGAAATCAGGGATTGCTGTTTTAGGATTTGTATTAACTGTCCATTTTCTCTGGTTTTTGATCAATCAAATTAAGTATTATCAACAAAAACACTATTTCTTCTTTCAAGCTTCCCAGTTCCTCTCTCTAGAAGTAATCTACACACTGAATTCTCAAGAATATTTTTCTCCATTTCTCTTACGGCATTTAACCTCTTTTACTGTTTGATTACATTATTTATCTACATTTATTCTTTCCATATAAGTTCCTTAAAGGAAGGACTGTACCTCATTCATTTTTTAAACCACATTGCCTGATGAAATAACTTGCACAGATGAAGCACATAATACACATTTTGAATTAGAAGCTAATTTATAACTGAGAAAGAATTGTCTGAAATATATTAAAGTCATAATGATTAAGCCTTAAGAACTCAGGAAAAAAATATTCTCACCGTCTGTCTCCAAGCTCTGAGCCTCTGCTTTCTGAGAAAGAAAACTGAGAAGGCTGTTGAAAAGTAGCCCTGATGTCATCCGGAGTCTTCAGATTCCCCGTCCTCCTTCAGTCAAGTATGCATCTTAACAAGAGGGAAAAGATAGTTTGGCATCTATTCCAAACCAGATTCTGGAACACCTTTTGATGAAGTTCAAGTTAGCCCATTACCTTTTATTGTTCAAGTTCGATGCAAAAGCAGTCATTTGACAGAAAATATCAATTGTTTATGAATGCTGATTCATTAACAGAAAGCAACAGATCTTTGCTTTCCAGATAATAATTGATAAAAGTAACTGCTTCAACAAAATAAGCTGTGAAAAAGGTTTATAGTTGCTAGGATGTGTTTATTACCCTTGGTTAATTTCAAATTTCTTAGCGTGCTGTGCTAAATTAATTTACGTACAAAAAATTATAAATCCTCCCAAAGATGCATTTCTTAAAAAAAAAAAAAAGAAAGAAAGAAAAGAAAAGAGTAGCTATAGTTTTTCTTTTTTTTTTTTTTTCTTTTTTTTTTTTGAGACGGAGTCTCGCTCTGTCTCCCAGGCTGGAGTGCAATGGCCAGATCTCAGCTCACTGCAAGCTCCGCCTCCGGGGTTTACGCCATTCTCCTGCCTCAGCCTCCCCAGTAGCTAGGACTGCAGGCGCCCGCCACCTCACCCGGCTAGTTTTTTGTATTTTTTAGTAGCGATGGGGTTTCACCAGGTTAGCCAGGATGGTCTATAGTTTTTCTTATGTGGAACTTTTTCAGTTTCGAAACACCAAGTATGTAATCTTTGCAGCAAAAAAAATTGGCAATAAATATCAAATGCCCTATATCCATAAAAAGATTTACACAACATGTCTACAGCAGATTGATTTTTAATAGTCAAAAACTGGAAACAACTGGAATGCCCATCATCAACAGGTGAATGATCATATGGTATATCCATACAATATAATTTTACTGCTCAGTATCAAAACAGAATACACACACACATATGGAAAATAAACATGGATGAATCTCAAAATAATTACCCTGAGCGCAAGAAGCCAGACAAAAAGAAACATATTTTGTGTGATTCCATTTGGGTGAAATTCCAGAAAATGCAAATTCATCTATTGTGAAAGAAAATAGATCAGTGGGGTTGCCTGGGGATGAAGGATGCCAAAGGGAGGGATTACAAAGAAATGTTATCTTAATTGTGATGATGGTTTCACAGGTGTACACATATGTCAAAACTTGTCGAATTATATCTTAAATATGTGCAGTTTATTATTCATCAACTATACCTCGATAAAACTGTAACAAAAATTAAATGCCTTAACATGTTACATGTCCCTCGATGCAGCAATCCCATGTCTAAGATTTCTCCTAAATTTAAAAAATCATGGAGGATAGGTGTAAATATTTAGCCGTAAGGATGTTCAAAATACATACTATTATATTTGTGCAGTGCATTGTATACAGCCATAAAATGTCAAAATGAAAAAATTAGAAATAGTTAAATAAACTACAGTATATTACATCACGGAATATTATGTAGTCATTAAAGTATTATACAAGAAAATTAAATTATATGAAATTATATACTATTTTAACTGAAAAAAACAGGAAACAACATTATTTCAGCATAACTGAATTTTTGTTTTAAACAAAAGTAAATGCAGTTATTATTTCTGCATTTAGAGGTAATTATTATTTTTCTTTTTGATTTGTATTTTCTAATTTCTCTACAGTAAATATGTACATATTACTTTTCTAACAAACACCACAAATAAAATGATGCAAATAGGAAAAAACTAAAAGTGTCCACTCCCTAACACAAGTACAAAACTCCTGAGAGGCAGTACACATTACAGATGTAGTTCTGAGCTATCGCACGGCCACCAGCGGCACCCTACCAAACAGCTGTGGGAAAGAGACAGGTCTGACACATAAAAGGGAGCATCACTAAGTGAGGAATGCTTTACCAGTTACAAAATGCTATCATGGACATGACTGTATTTGATCTTCACAACTCAGTGAAATCAGCAGAGATTCCATTTTACAGAGGAGCAACGGATGGTGAGCGGGGCTGGTTAAGTCATATGCCCCGAATTATAGACCTTGGACTCAATCAAACTTTGACTATAAATTCAGATAGGAATTGTACGAAGAGTTGGAAACAATCACTTGCCCTGATTATATATACCTAGAAGGATGTGATCACACATTAACTTAACAATAGCCATATTTGCAATTACATGAGTACTCTTATTAGAACGTGGTAGGGACCTTGGGAATTCTTAAGTCTCCCATCCCCAATCTCTGAAGCAATACTCAAGACACGCCCATCTTCCCGTTATCAACATTATCTACCAATTCACTGAAATTCCAGTAGAATTTAATTGTTCAGTTTTCAATTACCTTTTTTCCTTCTTGACAAAAAGATTATAATCTTTTATTTTACAGTTGGAACAATAAAGTAACCATAACTATATTTAAGAAAGCTGGCCGGGCATGGTGGCTCACGCCTATAATCCCAGCACTTTGGGAGGCTGAGGCGGGTGGATCACGAGGTCAGGAGATCGAGACCATCCTGGCTAACACGGTGAAACCCCCATCTCTACTAAAAATACAAAAAATTAGCTGGGCATAGTGGCAGACGCCTGTAGCACCAGCTACCCGGGAGGCTGAGGCAGGAGAATGGCGTGAATCCGGGAGGTGGAACTTGCAGTGAGTCAAGATTGCGCCACTGCACTCCAGCGTGGGTAACAGAGTGAGACTCTGACTCGGGGGGGGGGGAAAAATAAAGAAAGAAAGGAAAGAAAGAAAGGAAAGGAGAGAGAGAGAGAAGGAAGGAAGGAAGGAAGGAAGGAAGGAAGGGAGGGAGGGAGGGAGGGAGGGAAAGAGGAAAGAAAGGAAAGAAAGGAAAGAAAGGAAGAAGGAAAGGAAAGGAGAGGAAAGGAAAGGAAAGGAAAGGAAGGGAAAGAAAGGAAGAAAGAAAGAGAAAGACAGACAGACAGAAAGAAAGAAAGAAAGAAAGAAAGAGAAAGAGAAAGAAAGAAAGAATAAAAAAGAATGCTGCAAATAGTAATCTCCAAATTGATTACTGGATCTTTATTAAAATATGAACTTGTGAGCTAAATCTTTTTTTGGTCTAGGTTCATAGACATGAAACCCTACAAACTGGCATATTATATAAAGAAAACTACCAACTCCTGAGAAGAGTAAAAGAAAATACCTTTAGAGGAACATTATTATTATTATTATTATTTTTATTTTTAGAGATGAGGATCTCGCTATGTTGCCCAGGCTGGTCTCAAACTCCTGGGTTCAAATGATCCTCCCAACTGAGCCTCCCAAGTAGCTAAGTGCACCACAGTGCCCACTTAGAGGAACATTATTAATGAACTGGTCATTATCTGTTGATGACACCATAAGGCATCCTTACAGCTCCTACTCTTACCAACACTCCCAGAACTAAAAGACTTAACAGGTAATGTTAACTATAGTTTACTGAGCAATTACTATGTCTCAAACATAACAATCAGCCTTTTACAGACATAATCTTTAAAAAACACTATAAGGTGATTATTATTATCCCCAGTTTGTAGATGAGGAAGCTGGGTTTAAGTTACCCCAAGTCAGAAAGCCAATAAGGGGCTGAGGTGGAATGCAAATCCTAGTATTTTGGAAAAAGACAGGGCCTTGACAGTTCTCTGGAACATGAATTCTGATTTTTCTCTACTACTGTTCATCTACAATGGTCTCAATTCAGGTACTGCAAAACACTTGGCACTAGCATATCAACTTAATGAGCCTACATTTTCCATGTAAAAAGTTAAAAGTATTCCAAGCCCACAATTTGTATGTGATATTTTGTCACATTCTAGAATTGTTTATGTTAATGGTTGGTCTCTACTAAAACATTATTATACTCCTCCTTTTGAAACAAATATACTACCACACAAAAGATAAATCAAAAGAATATTTAAATAAAACCAACAAAAGTTAACACAAAATAAACTACTCTAACATTAATACTTAAAGTTTTCCTATATTAATAAGTGGGTAAACTAGCCTTCAGTTCAAGTCAGTGAAACTGAATATGCCAGATGTGTTTTGAATCATGACAAAAGAAGCATGTCTAATTAATAAGAAAATTTTAAATAACTTCATCATATTATGAAATATTATACAATCTTTAAAATGCATGTTTTCAAACACATCTATTTTTTTCAATAATGTGGTAAAATTATCAGAATACAATGCTAAGAAAGCAAGATACTATTCATCTGAGTTGAACAAACTGCCAAACAAATTAGAAAGGCAGACACTATGCTAGGTGATGGAATTACAACATGAATAAGACAAACACAGTTCCCATGGGAAAGAGACAAGAAGGAAACAGAAAATAAAATAATTGAAGATTTCAAACAAAGCAAGAGGTAGAGAGGAAGCTACTTTACATAAAGTGATAAGGAAAAGCAAAAGCTTCTCTGAGAAAATGACATTTAAGCTGAGAAGGTCCTAGTCATACAAAGAATAAAGTGAAGAGAATTTCCAATAAAAGCAATAGCGTATGCAAAGGGCGTGCCTGCTCAAGGAACTGAGAGACGACCACAGTAGGTAGTAATGAGCAAGGAGAAAAATGGTAACAAATTAGGTCAGAGATATGAGCATAAAGTACGATCTCAAATTTGTTTTTTAATGTGTTACCCCACACACATATACACATACCATACTGAAGGGACAGAGAACACAATGATAACAGTGATAACTCTAGATGGTAGGAAAAGGAGTTGGGGTTATTTTCCCTTAATATTTCCACATGCTCCAAAATAGGCTGCATAAACATTACAATGAGAAAAAATATGGCTAGAACTTCCAGTCCAGTGTTGAATAGAAGCGATGATGGCAAACATTCATGCTTTGTCCCCATTTTACGGAGGAAAAAATCCATGTTCCACGATTATTATACCGCTATAGTATAATACAGCGGTTATTCCCTCCTCCCTGTGTGTAGTTTTTGAGTTTTGTTTGTTTGCTTTTATCACTGATGTGTTGGATCCTGTCAAATGATTTTTCTGTATCTATCGAGATAATCATGTGAGTTTTTACTCTTTTATGTGGGTTTTTGGTCCTTTATTCTATTAATAATATACATTTTATTAATTGTTTCAGTGTTAAAACAATCTTTCCTTTCTAAGATAATTGCCTACAACTAATCTATCATACTAATGGTGAAAGACTGAATGCTTTCCCCACCTAAGATCTAAAGAAGACAAGGATATCTGATGTCTACTCAGTGCAACAAATATAAAGACAGATAGATTGAAAAAGAAGTTAAAATTATCCTTATATGCAGGTAACATGATCTTGCTTGTCAAAATTCTAAGGACTCTACAAGAAGCCCACAATAATTAATAGAAAAGGTTTAGAAAGGTTTAAGATAAGATCCACAATCAACTGCATTTCTTTTTTTTTTTTTTTTTTTTTGAGACAGAATCTTGCTCTGTTGCCCTGCCTCAGCCTCCCAAGTAGCTGGGATTACAGGCATGTACCACCATGCCTGGTTAATTTTGTATTTTTAGTAGAGATGGGATCACACTATGTTGGTTAGGCTGATCTCGAACTCCTGACCTCAGGTGACCACCCACGTCGACCTCCCAAAGTGCTGGGATGACAGGCATAAGCCACCACACCTGGCCATTAAATTTATTCTTAAGCTTTATTCTTTTTGTTACTCTTTTGACTGAATGGAATTTATTTTTGGATGGTTTGTTGCCAGTATATAAGAAATGCAGCCGGGCGCGGGGGCTCACGCCTGTAATCCCAGCACTTTGGGAAGCAGAGGCAGGAGTAAAACATGTGCACTCAAAACTACAAAACACTGTTGAGGGAAATTAAAGAAGACTTGTTTATTGGAACGAAGATTCAGTTGATTGAAAGATTCAATATTACTAAGACGTCAATTCTCCCTACATTGATCTACCTAAATGCCATCGTAATCTTTTTCTAGAAATTGGTCCTAAAATATATATGAAAGTATAAAATACCAATAAAATTGAAACAACTATGAAAAAGTATGAAGCTGCAGGACTTAAACTTATCTAATCTCAAAGCATGCTATAAAGCTATATGGTAACTAGTAGTGTTGATCCTGGCATAAAGATACACATATAGGTAATGGAACAGAATAGAATCCAGAATAAACTCCCATTCATAGTAATTTAATTTTCGACAAATATGCCACTGCAATTAAAATAATAGTCTTTTTAATACATGGTGCTGGTACAGCTAGATGTCTATATGTGAAAACAAATAAATAAGGGTAAACCTGTATCTCTCAACATACAAAAATAACAACTCAAAATGGATTAGAGCCTGAATTGTAAAAATTAAAACAGAACTTCTAGAAGAAGGAATAGGATAAATTCTTATGAACTTAAGTTACCGAAAGATTCCTTAAATAGGACAACAAAAGCACAATCCATTTCAAACAATGAAAAACGGAATGTCATCAAATTGAAAGACCATCCACAGAATGGAAGAAAATATTTGCAAATCATATAATTGATGAAGTACAGTATACAGCATATACTAAAACCCTTTGAAGTCAGCAATAAGATAAACTGACCAAATTTTTTTTAATGGACTAAAGATTTAAAGGTACTTCACCCAAGAAGACATGAATGTTTAGTAAACACACAGAAGGATGCTCATTGTTATCCGTCAAAGACATGAAATATTAGTAAAATCACAATGAGATCACATGTCACACTCACTAGAATAGTTACATTTAAAAAAAAAAAAAAAAAGACTGAAAAAACTCGAAGGTTGCGGAGGACAGGAAGAAACTGAAACCCTCCTCCATTGCTGGTGAGAATGTAAAAACGGCATAACCACTTGAAAAACAGTTTCGTGGTTTTTCACAAGTTAAACATACATGAATGTATACCCTTGCAATGACTGACTAATTTTACACTGGAGTACCTAACCAAGAGAAATGAAAATATATGTACGCAAAAAATCTGTCTACAAATGGCGATATCAGCATCAATCATAATAGCCAAAAACTGTAAACAAACCAAATACCCACCCACTGGTAAAGGCAAGCATAAAGCGGGAACCAACAAAAAAGGGAATGAACTAATGATTCATGGAACCAAGGATGAACCTCAGAAACTTAATAGTGAAAGAAGCTAAATACAAAAGCTATCTATATTGTATGATTCCAAAAAGATATCTATATTATATGATTCCGTTTATATACGAAATGTCTTAAAAAGCTGAATTGTATGTAGAGAAAGCAGATCACCTCCTGGGGAAGGAGAAGACGCAGAGATTGGAAGTGGGAGTGAAGGACTCTGTGGACACATGAAAATGTCCTAGCGCCAGACTGTGGTGATGGTTGCAACATCTGAGTGCATTGACTCAAAACCTTCAAACTGAACACTTACAGTGGATGAATTGCTTGATACATGTAAATTGTACCGAAATAAAGTCATGAAAAATAAAAACAACATATTATATACAAAATCATAAATTGATTTAAAATGAGTCTAATGTACTGACAAAGGTCTAATATCCAGAGTTTACAAAGAGTTTAAACAAATTTACAAGAAAAAAAAACATTAAAAGATGGGCAAAGATATGAACAGACAGTTCTAAAAAGAAGACATTCATGCGGCCAGCAAATATATATATATATTTATATAAAATTTTTATATATATTTATATACATATATATAAAAGCTCAACATCACTGATCATTAGAGAAATGCAAATTAAAACCATAATGAGATACCATCTCATGCCTGTCAGAATGGTGATTATTAAAGAGTCAGAAAACAACAGATGATGACAAGGCTGTGGAGAAAAAAGAATACTTTACATTGCTGGTGGAATGTAAATTAGTTTAACCACTGTGGAAGACAGTGTGGCAACTCCTCAAAGACCTAGAGGCAGAAATACCATTTGACCCAGCAATCCCATTACTGGGTATACACCCAAAGGATTACAAATCATTCTATTATCAAGACACATGCACGTGTATGTTCACTGCAGCACTATTCACGACAGCCACGACATGGAATCAAACCAAATGCCCATCAGTGATAGACTGGATAAAGAAAATGAGGTACATATATACCATGGAATACTATGCAGCTATAAAAAGGAATGAGATCATGTCCTTTGCAGGGACATGGATAGAAGCCATTGTCCTCAGCAAGCTAATGCAGGAACAGAAAACCAAGTACTGCATGTTGTCACTTAAAAGTGGGAGCTGAATGATGAGAATACAGGGATACACTTCTGGGGAACATTACACACTGGGCCTGCTGGGTGGGAGCTGCGAGGGGAGGGAGAGCCTCAGGAAGAATAGCTAATGGATGCTGGGCTTAACATCTAAGTGACGGGTTGATCTGTGCAGCAAACCACATGGCACACGTTTACCTATGTAAAAAAACTAGCGCATCCTGCACATGTGCCCAGAACTTACAAGTTGAAGAAAAAAATGAGTCTGATGTAAAATATGTTGCCACTTCTCTCATTAAATAACAATCATACTTTAAGATAAACCTAATGTATTACAATTACTCTTTGGAGAAAACAAAAGTAGAATTAAGATGACTATTCACCTTCTTCATACACTTCTGGTGGGAATGTAAAATGCGGTGTAGCCATTCAGGGGAACAGATAGTTCCCTAAAAAGCAACATCAAGTTACTACATGACCCAGGAATTCCACTCCTATGTATATACAGAAGGGAAATAACCTAATGTCCATCAACTGATAAGCAGATAAAATGTGATAAATCCATACTAGGAAATATTATTTAGTCACAAAAAGGAAGGAAGTGCTGACACATGCTAAAACATAGACAAACTTTATTATGCTGAGTGAAAGAAGCCAATCACTAAAAATCATATGTGATCCCATTTCTGTGGAATGTACAGAAGAGGCAAATTAATCTAGACAGAAAGATCAGCAGTTATCCAGGGCTGGGGTGGGAAAGGATGGAAATGGAGAGTGACAGCTAACAGGGATGGGGCTCCTCTTAAGATCACGAAATTGTGAAAAAAGACTGTGGTGTTGGTTACACACCTATATGAACATAAAAACTGCGGAACTGAACACTTTAAACAGGTGAATTTGTGGTATGTAAATTATATCTCAATAAAGCTGTAAAAATGACTATTCACCTGATATTTATTAAAACATCAAAAGTAATTTCAGGGTAAAAACCTAGATCTCTAATCTTGTTTGCTTTTGAAGTTATGTCACATTTATCAGAAGTTTGCTAATATTCAATTAATTCTGGCTAAATATAAGAATACTTTTTTTAAAAAACTGTATTTTTATACACCAGCCACAAACAGAAAACAACATTTAGAAAATATCCAGCAGCAAAGCATACCTAAGAATAAAAGTAACTTGTAAATACTGCATGTTCAATATAAATACAATATATTGGAAGGCATTAACAATGAAACCTGAATAATCCAAATAAATGGAATGACATACCATGTTCATTATATAAATACTCAGTATCATAACATGAGAATTCTTCCCAAATTAAACAAATGCTTTTAATGCAATGCCTATCGAAATGTAAATGGCTTAATAAGTTAATTCTAAAATTTGCATGGAGCAGCAAAAGCCCATGAAAGAGAAAAAAATCCTACCACCAAAAGAAAATAGTAGGAAACCTGCCTTGTTGGATACCAAAACGTATCATAAAGTTCTAACAATTAAGCTAGTGTGCGCCTGGAAAAGAGACAAATAAATTGATTGCTGGAGAACAAGAACATCGCACGGAGAAAATATTTGACAAAAGTTACACTTTAGATGCCCAGTGAAGGGAGACATCATTCAGTAGTGCTGAAACAACAGGTTATCCACTGTGTTATCCACTGAGGCAAAAGTGGACTCCTGCGGTCTAACATATAAACAATTCCAGAGAGATTAACGTTTTAAATAGAGAACACACGTCTTCAGTATTTTTAATATAAAATATAAGAGGATATCTTTATGATCTCATAGTAGGAAACATTTCCTTAAGACACAAAAAGGGTTAACTATACATAAAGTATTAAGATTAATAAATTCAAATGCATTCAAATTGAAAACTTCATTCATCAAAAATACAACAGCAGAAGATCTGCCAAAAAAATTGGGGGTTGGTGTGATGGCTCACGCCTATAATCCCAGCACTTTGGGAGGCCAAGGTGGGTGGATCATTTGAGGTCAGGAGTTCAAGACCAGCCTGGCCAACATGGTGAAACCCTGTCTCCACTAAAATACAAAAATTAGCTGGGTGTGGTGGCAGGCACCTGTAATCCCAGCTACTAGCGAGGCTGAAGCAGGGGAATTGCTTGAACCCAGGACGCAGAGGTTGCAGTGAGCTGAGATCGCATCACTGCACTCCAGCCTGGGCGACAGACAGAGACTGTCTCTCACACACACATACACACACAAAACTTTGGTATCCAGAATATGTGTGTGTGTGTGTGTGTCCTATAATATTTTAATTAAAAATGGCCAAAACAGAGAGGGGGTAGCCCTAATAAGAGGTATGAGAGAGCTCAAGCAGGAGGAGGTGAGTGTCACTGTGGAGTGGGAGAAATTATGTGGTACGGGGAATTCAAGCCTCAGCTCCAGATCTGTATTGCACTTGTTATTGGATGTGTTATTTTAAAATTTTTAAACATTTACGACATAAAAGTATTTAAAGTTTTAAGTATACAATGGACAAAAGGTATGAACTTGCATTTCACGAAAGAATACACTAATGGTGAATAATCACATGAAAAGATGTCTAACCTTATTAGCAATCACAGAAAAATCAAAACCAGTAAGATGCCATTTTGCATTCAATAAATTCAGAAAAGGGTGGTATGCGGTGAGCAGGATGACAGAGAAGTCCTTGCACAGGAGTGGTCCAGCACTGGGTATCAATGCCCAAGCTGGAGCAGAAGGGCGTCCACAAAAAGATGCACTGTGGTATGCAATGTAGAAATCAATGTGGGCTGAGAAGGGCTTCCACAGGAACGGGCTTTGAGGCTCAAGTAAAACTAGGGGGCAGGGTGAGGGACAAGAGAAATGGCAGATCGACTACCTACAGGGAGAATGATCAAATAAAGTAACACTAAGGATCACGGTAGTCAGGTTTCTCACTGTAAGAGGAGGTACAAAAAGGGAAGGAAATATAATTGAAGCCTATAGGATTGGAATGAAATTAGAGACATCAGTATGATCAAGCGATGAAATGTCAAAAAGACACTAAAGGGGGTTCCACTGGCAAAATCAGGCACAAGATTAGCACCAAAATAAGTAACTATAAAAATGGATTACAGCTCACTGAATAAAATACAGGCTCATGAGCACATACTGAAAAAAAATAAATTCACTAAAACTGTGATCAGGAAAGGGATTTTACACAGTTTCAAAGAACCTGCATGCAAAATAATTATTAATTACAGAGGGAAAATGAGTAATTTCACAGTAGATAAACTTAGCAGACACCATCTTAATCAAGTAATCCCAGTAAAAATCAACAGTAATGGGTCAAAATGAAACTGTATGCCACCACATAGGATGCAAACAGAAGACAGAGTATCATTTCTGTGATATTCCTGCTCAATATTCATAACAGGGATCTAATCATGAGGAAACAGAAGACAACCCTAAAGGAAAAGATATTCTCCAAAATTACAGGCCGATATGGTCTTCTGAAATGCCAGCGTCTTTAAAGTCAAAGACTGAAGAACTGTTCCAGACTGAGGGAGACTAAAGAGATGAGACTAGTAAAAAGCAAAGTGTGCTTTAGAAAGGATTCTAAACTGAATCCTTTGCTAAAAAGGACATTATTGGGACAGCTTGGAAACTGGAATGAGCTCTGAGGATTAGATAGTAGTGATGATCAATGACTCTGATGGTTTTGTTGTGGTTTCCAGGACAAGGTATTGTTTCTTCCTGGGAAACACATACTTGTTTATTCATGGGTAATATGTCAACAGAGGAAAAAAGTTCCACTGTATTGTACGTGAAACTTTTCTGTATGTGTTACTTTAAAACTAAAAATATGTAAAATACAAATGTATAAAATAACAGTTGTGAGTACATAACGGGCATAGGACATAAGAATTTCATAAAATAATATACCAATGATGAGAAAAACACATGAAAAGATGTTCAGCCTCATTCGCTATCACAGAAAAGTAAATCAAGATCATAATATGATGCCACTTTGTATCTACTAATTTGGAAAAAGTTAAAAAGTCTGACAGTTCTTAGACTTGGCAATGGTGTAGCTCAACAGAAGCTCCTGACATATTACTAATGAAATGTAAACTGGTCTGATAACACTGGAAACAATTTCATATTCTTTCATAACTGAGCATTCTCTGCATATCTAATCTTGGGTATATACCCCAAAGTCTTGCACATCTTCTCCAGAACACATATAAAAGAACGCTGACATCAGCAATGCTTATAACAGTTATACATGTGTGTGACTATAAGTACATCTATATATGTATGTAAGTATATCAACACAGGTATATCAAAAAAAAAACAAAAACAAAAACAAGCAAACAAAAGGACCGGCAACCATCCAAATGTCCACACACAGGAGAAGAAATAAACACACACAATGGAATATTGGCCAGGAGTGGAAATAAATGAACTATAGCTACATATAGCAGTATAAATAAATTTCAAAAAATCATAATGAGTTGGAAAAGCAAGTCTCAAAACTGTACATATTAAATAACTTAAAGAGTGTAAGTGGATTGTTTGCAACTCAATGGATAAATGCTTGAGGGGATGGACACCTCATTCTTCATGATGTGCTTACTTCACATTGCATGCCTGTATCAAATCATCCCTGTACCCCACAAATATATACACCTGTGTACCCACAAAAACCAAATTTAAAAAAATTTGAAACAGCAAGTATCTGAAAACTTCACACAGAATGCTACCATTTTCAGAAAACAAAACCATAAAGTGACATATTATTTAAAGATTAATGTAAAAACCAGTATTATTTAAAAGACAATAAATGATTAACACCAAATGGAAGACAGTGGTTGCAAGGCACCAGGGGCAAGGAGAGCAACATACCGACAGATGCAGCTGTGGTAGTTAAGTCTGATTCGAGGCTCGATGGTAGGTTCTTGGGAGATCACTTTCATATTGGGCCTCATAATTCAAATACATTCCTGTTTACACCAAGTGTTACTTACATAATACAAAATAAGTGGCTATATTGTGGTAAATCAGAGCTCTGACAAGTATCTTGTTTAGGTAAGCATCTTAATAATTTTCACACGTGAACAAATGTTAACTGTTAGGCAACAGATTTTCTTTATTCTCCTTGTTAGAAACAAAACCAAAGGAGTATATAGAGAGAGACACTCAAAAGAATTGAAAAACTGACTGGCAGATAAAAACTTAGAGCTTGGTCAATCAAAGAATGAGGCTAATTCCTATCTCCCACCACTTTGGTCTCTAATAAAGCTAACATAAATGCTCGCTTACTTAATTACTGCAAACTTCACAACTGTCTGATGAAAGAGGGTCATTTTGCAAAAATTACTTAACATGAGAAATAGGTAAACTGGAGTAATTCAATACACTTTAGGTTCTTAACAAAATGCATTTTCCCTTTAAATCTAAACAGGCCGTTTTCTCTCTAGTTGGTCACATAGACTGGCAATCATATATTCACCATGACAGCCAAAACTGTGATGAGAAAGACTTAATTCATCTTAAAGAGCAAAGTTTATTTGCACAATAAATAACTCTTTATATTTAGTATATGGTACTTCCATCTCAAAAAAAACTTCCAATTCAATTTTCTCAACAACCTTGCATTACAGATAGAGCACACATTATTAAGCAATAACCACTGCATGCAGCATAATATTTAAAAATCTTTTAAATAAGTTAGAAATGTGAAAGATATTCTAAATCAGATTTGCTACCCAAATACTTCTTGAGTATCTAGCATGTGAAAGGTACTTTATAAGGTGCTTTTTGGCATTCTATGTAATGCACACGGATTGAAAATCTTAGCTACGTGCTGCATTCTTGTTAAATGCAAATGAGTACAATAATCTGGTTAAAAGATATCTTACACTAATTCCTCTTCAAAAGAAAGGGAGCAAGAAGCCATTCATCCTGATAAACTCACATAAGATATACTGTACTGATTCTTTCTCTGGTCTTGGATTTCTTTTTAATGATGTGCTTGCACATTAACTACAGGCTACACAATACTGAGGAAGTTGGAGTGGGGTAAGATCACCTATTTAATAACACATTTCCTTTAGAAGGATCATTGCTTCATGTTACAGAGGAAACAGACATAAAACTAAATCCACACCATTAGTCCTTGTGGTGTATTCCTTTTTGTATGTATATTTTTACAAGGTTTGGGGCTGAAAAATGAGCACTGATTCAAAGAATAAATATATTTAATGTGCAATTTTTAACACTAAAGTAGGCACTAAATAAAAGTACAGTGTACAAATGTTTCTTTGAATACTCTATTTTAAAATTGCTTCCAGTGTTTCCCTGTGTTGTTCAATGGAAATAAAATATCCACTCCATATAACACTTAATTTTTCTATTTCCTATTCTTTATTGTTACTATTGAAATTATTTTCTTTTAAAAGTCATTTCCCATTATTAATGGTCAACATTATTCTTTTAAAAAATATACATTGGTCCAAAAAATATTTATATAAACAAGTGTTTATCTGACATCCCCATTTGGAGGTCTCCAAGCATTTCAAGTTTAACATGTCAATAACTGAGTCCCTGTTACTCCTAATCTCAGATCAGCTCCATTCTTCCAATTGTTCAGGCTGCCATCCGAGATGCCTCTCTTCCTCTCACACCCACATACAGTCTTTTAGTAAATTCTGTGGGCTTTACCTTGGAAGCCAGAATCCAGAATTCAGTTACTTCTTACTGTCCCCATTCAAGTCATCTCCTTCTCTCCTGAATTATAATAATGGCCTCCTCACTGGTTTCCTTGTTTCTGTTTTTGATACCTCTTTGGTATACATAACACAACTGCTGAAGTGATTCCGCTAAAACATGATATTGGGCCACTCTTCTGCTCAAAATTTTCTAGGGGCTTCCCCCTCTGACCTCATATCATGTGATTCTCCCTCACTCACCCTACTCCAGCCACAGGAACTTTGACTGGAATACTCTCCTCCCTAGAGGGCTACATCACTAGCTCCCATGCTGACTCAGCCCTTACTCAAGTCCATCCTCTGGGTAAGGCCTTTCCTGGTGTCATCTAAAACTTCATGGACATCTCCCCTGCACCTGCCCTCAAGACCCTCCATTCTCCTCTCTTTGCTTCAATTTTTATTTAGCACTTAATAAGATACCATAAATTGAATTGCTTTATCTTATTTGTCTATATCACCAATAAAATGTAAGCTCCAGGAGGGTAGCAATTTATTTTCCTCTTTTGTTCACTGTTCTATCTCCAGGACTTAGAAGAATAACCAAAATACAGTAAGCACTCAATAAGTATGACTGGATGGGGTGCACAGTTCACACCCATAATCCCAGTGCTTTGAGAGGCTGAGGCAGGAGATCGCTTGAGCCCAGGAGTTAGAGGCTGTGGTGAGCTACGATAACCCCACTGCACTCCAGCCCGGGCAACAGAGTGACTCCCTGTCTCCAATAAAGTAAAACAAATAAACAAATAGTACACGTCTGTATTTTGTGATCTCACAAGAGAGTCCGCAGAGATGAACAAAACTCATATCCTCACCAGCTGTGACAAACGCTGCAGTGACCTCCTCACACATACAGTGTCCTCTTCCTTATTTGCCTGTAGAAACTCACTCTCTTCCCCTCAGGAGGTCGATCCCAATTAGGTAAAGCCACTTGTGGCACATCATGTCTATTCTGATAATACGAGGCAGGGCGTAGGCATGGGTATGTGATGTCATTCTGACCAGTGAAGGTGACCAGGAAATGTGGGAAAATGGCCATCTTTCAACCGTGAAGAGTGACATCACCAAGTCACTCAAGACGGCAGAGGAGAAAACAGAAAATATCATGTGGGACACTGGTAAGATCATTATGACAATTCATTAACTGCCAAGACTCCAAATTTTTTGTTGGGTGAGAAGATATACCCTTACTGTTTGTTACTTCTAGTAGCCTTCTATTAGTTACATTTTTATTAACACAGAAAAATTTTTCAAATATTCACACAGTTTCGCACAATGGGTTAAGTCAAACTAACACCAAGTTGGATTCATTCACCTGGTGGAAGTCAGGTGGTTTCCCTTTCATCATGCTGCATGCCCAGAGAACAGGTTACATGATAATGAAACAAGTTCTTTCAATGGAAATCGTATTTTCTCATAGGAATAATATGTTATAAACAGGGTTTTCTCTTAATTAAGAATTGAAAATAAACATATTACCAAAACAAAGGCAGTCCAAATACAGAGCTTTAATAAATTAAATGGTAAAATTGTGCTCCCAATGACTACATATATAACAACGTTCTGCAGAATGGTAAGTGCTCATTCAGAGGGAGGAAAACACGGAACGAGGGAGAGAGAAGGTTGGGAGGTAAGGAGGGAGGAGGGGAGGTCCCAAGTCCAAATAAATTTAGGAGATGATGATTTAAGTTAAAATAGATCACTACATTCCCTTCCTATGTGTATACACTCTGGAAGGCGCTTGGAGGATCACCACATTCCCTTTCTACGTGTATACACTCTGGAAGGCGAATGGAGGATCACCACATTTCCTTTCTACGTGTATACACTCTGGAAGGCGGATGGAGGATCACCACCTTCCCTTTCTACGTATATACACTCTGGCAGGCGGTTGGAGGATCACCACCTTCCCTTTCTATATTTGTACAGTCTGTTTGTACAGTCTATGTTTGTACAGGCAGGCAGTGGGAGGATCACCAAATTCCCTTTCTATGTGTATACACTCTGGCAGGCGATTGGAGGAAAACGTCATTAATCTGAGACGCTCCCATTCATCTCTGAAATAATCCTAGGTTCAAATGGAGGAAGGAAGTAGGTCAGTGACAGTTTGACCCAAAGGGGTAATTTTGAGTCAAAGGGTTTTGATTTTTAACTCAAAGCCAAGCCGTTAGTAACAAAGCCAGAACTATGACTATCCAAAATGAGAACTCTTCAAATTCTCACTACAACCACCTAACAAACCACACACTGCCTCATTACAAAAGTCTTAAAAACTTTGAAAATTCTAATAAACTCCTTGTACTATCAAGTAACTTACTACAGACATAATGGGAGCAAAATAGAAGATATTTTAAAAAGATTTTCTATAGAATAAACCTAACTCTACACTTAACATAGTATCTGTAACATATAGTAATTATTTAGTTATCAGTAGTTTTATTAGCTGTCATTTTTGAAAAAATATTTGAATGATGGCTCTGAAAAAAAAAAAAAAACTTTCGAAGTCACTGAAAAAAGGTAGGAATGTCCTTCAAAACCTTCTCACCATATTCGCTAATAGTAAACAAAGGTATAGAAGTTATTCTGTTGGTAAAACTTCAAAAAGCAGTAACTGAATCAATTTAACTTAGGACTTTAGTCCAGAGAGGATGTCTGATCATTGTAAGGTTGACTACAGAGGTCTGCTGATCTCAGATCCAATCCTTGCTTCCTTCTGCTCTCCCTTGCTTCATCTCTGAGTCACTCTACATTCAGCAAATGAAGCAGGAGAGGCAGCAGAAGGGTGAGTTAAGACTGGAATTAAAAGTGTGAAGCCACAGAATGACCAAAAGATGTGTGTGATGTAAAAAATGTTTTTACAAAAATATAAACTAGTCTGTTTGATTTCAAATATGGTTCCTTTAAATAATGGGCCACTGAGAAAGCTGAAAAATTAAAATGATCATCTCTGAAGTACCTTATCTCAATGTAAGTTAACTGGATAAGCATTAGTCAAATAAAAATTAAAATGTATCTAATCCCAAAATTCAAACATTAATCATTACGTAAAAAAAATTCGGAATTATATTTCCCACAAGTAGTCAAGGTCATTTCTAAAGTGGTATCTACGGAATAATACAAAAAACTAAAAAATACTGCATACCGGCCAGGCACAGTGGCTGACGCCTGTAATCCCAGCACTTTGGGAGGCCAAGGCGGGCGGATCACGAGGTCAGGAGATCGAGACCATCCTGGCTAACACGGTGAAACATCATTTCTACTAAAAATACAAAAAATCAGCCGGGCGTGGTGGCGGGCGCCTGTAGTCCCAGCTACTCAGGAGGCTGAGGCAGGAGAATGGTGTGAACCCAGACGATGGGGTTTGCAGTGAGCCCCGATCGCGCCACTGCGCTCCCACCTGGGCAACAGAGCGAGACTCTGTCTCAAAAAAAAAAAAAATACTCCATACTATGTCAGAACTGCATTAAATGCTTTATGCAGGCTTAATTTCTATACAGTAATTCTCAAATAACTCTATGAAGTTATCCCCATTTTACAGATGAGAACACTGAGCCTTAGAGAGGTAAGGTGATTTGCCCATAGTCAGCAATAGTAAGTAAGTGGCAGAGTTGGGGTTCACACCTAGGTTATCTGGTCTTGTTCAAAACCACCACATCACAAGCCTTTATCAACTTCAATCCATTTACCCATAAACACTACTTTGGCTGAAATGCAGTTTATTAAAGATTTTAAGTAGCCTCAAGCATAATTCTATACCCTAATGGTGACTTTCAACAAGAAATGTAGTTTTAAAACAATTATCTAGTGAGTTATTGTCAGTTATCACGATTAACTTTTATTCATTAGACACAAGTAAATACCTGTTACTGACAATAGGGCTAAGACATACATTATCTCACTCAATCATTATTTATAAAATAGATAGTATCCAATTTCACAGATGAGGCTCAGAGAAGTTGAGTGACTTGCCCAGTTAAGGGGTAAATCTGGGATTCAAACTCAAGTCAGTGTGTTTCACAGTAAGGCATTCCACAATCAATCCCCAATAAACGTCAGCAGTGTCAGATCAGTTGCCTTGGTCAGCTCATCTCCTGATCATTTCATGAAAAATTAACCATCTGTTTATAAATCATTCATCAAATGTTTTGTTCCTAGAGCTATGCGAAAGACACACATATCATTACAAGCCTTTGCTGGACCCCACTAGACTCTTTAAATAAAAATATGTTCCTGGGGTAATCTAGATTCTGGCAATTTCTATTGCAAATTCACCAAATCCATTGCTTTTGTTACTACCACAGCATAAACACCCTGAATTTTCCTTGCTGGAATAAAGCCTGTTAAAACTTTGTGCAGGAAAATCTCCAGGACTTTTTAAGTATCAAAAAGCTGAGGAAATGTTGGTACTTTAAAATAAATCCTGACCCAGTAAGAACTGGCACTGGGCCTTTTATTTTCTTGCAGTCAGCAAAACTACAAACCTACAAAAATTCAAATAGTAGTTAAGGGGCATGCATTTTGAAGTAGTTCCATATGTGGTGAGTCACTTCCCAACTCATGCTTTATACTGAAAACTTTTTTTAACCTGGATATGTAGGCAGAAATCCCTTTTAAAACCTATCACAGCCACACTATGAAAGGAAAAGCAAGTCCCCGTGGGAGTTGACTAATTGTTTCCCCTGAAAACTGTTTTCCTGGGGGGAAAAAATGAATATTATTATTGACTCCTATGTACCACCTTGCTTTATAGTTCAAACAAATTCAGAAACTGTTTTTCCTAACCCTGTATTGATCTAGATCTTTGCAAAAATGAAATGAAAGACAGGTTAATCATCCAACAAACATAATACGCAAGTGTGTATGAGGAGAGGAGAGCAGGAGGAAGTGGAAAGAACTAGGTCAGTAGGTGGCAGATGTTAAGTGGTTCAAACTTGAAAGGAATCCTAAAAGCATGGACCGAGGTTTGTGGAAACTCTTAAAAGTAACTCAAAAGTAAATGAAAAATAAAAATAAAATAAAAATGTGTGGAAGAAAGGTCCTAATTTAGAAGGACGTGCTACTAAGTAAAAGAGTGATCATCTAAAGACCTATTTTCTTTCTTTTGAAAAATACATTATAATTAACAATATTGTCCATAACACATTATCTTTCTATAGCATTACACTGATATCAATGCACTTTATATATTTCCTCATTTATCCTGCATAATATTCTTATGATGTAAGATGTATCCTCATTTTATAGATTGAAAACCTGATGCTCAGGTTAAATGATTAACTAAGAGTATATGTGAAGATGTGAAGAGTATATGTAAAGATGCAGAAGATACAGTATATGTGAAGAATATAACTCTTAGGATTCTAAAGCCATCATTTTCCATACCATTGTATTTAACTGTGGCTGTGACAGTAGCAGCTCTTAATGCCTACTCAAGAGGTAAAAGAGAAATAAACCCTTTGTTTTAAAATTTAAAAAAAAAACAATTACCTCTGCCTTTTCTCAAGAGAAAACAGGAATCCTTATATCTCAAATAAATGTTTTCTTTTAAAATACAAGTTTACAAGGTAAAGAGTATTCACGTGATAAGCCTATCAGAAACAAGTCTAAATGCCTGAGCCAATTTTAAATAGTTCACATTTATTCATTTCATACAATGTTGCTATAAAAACAAATTGTGCATGATAATTCCCATTTGACATTAAAGTAACCAAGATGAAGAGAAGTTACACTAATAGAAGATTTAAAAGCTAAGAATATAGCATTCTGTGGTGACCAGATTAAGTTTAAATTGTATATGACTTTTTTTTTTTTTTTTTTTTTTTTTGAGACAGAGTCTCGCTCTGTCGCCCAGGCTGGAGCGCAATGGCGCGATCTCGGCTCACTGCAACCTCCATCTCCTGGGTTCAAGCATTTCTCCTACCTCAGCTTCCTGAGTAGCTGGGACTACAGTTGTGCGCCACCATGGCCAGCTCATTTTTTGTATTTTTAGTAGAGACGATGTTTCACTGTGCTGGCCAGGCTGGTCTCAAACTCCTGACCTTGTGATCCACCCGCCTCGGCCTCCCAAAGTGCTGGGATTACAGGCATTGTGATGTATATGACTTTGTAACAAATACTATAATGATGCTTTTCAACCTCAACAGAAATTCATGGGAGTATTTACATAATATAATAATGTTATCGATTTCTTATTTTCTGAAATTACTGTGAAAATGGCAAATTAGCAGTAACTCAGTAGAGGAGTATCACTATTAATACAAACTGCATGCCCATGTTTTTAAAACGCTTATAAAAGTAACTTGAGTAGCATTCTTTGTGACGTTATATCCATTTCTATGGCAATAAACAGGCTTTCAGAATTTTTGTACGTGATATAAATAAAGCCAGAGGATCAATATTTTTTTAACTAACACTGGAAAAAAAGGCTGAATATTTTCTAAACTTTATGCCCTAGATAATAAAGTAAGGGCTGTGTATACTGCCCACATAATCTGGGTGGCCAAAAATGTTAACTTCCCAAACATATTTAGTTGCCAAAAGGATATCCCAATTGCACATCATATTTTGTTACAGTAAGGAAGATTTAGAAACTATAATCATTGTTTCCTCCTCCCAAATTCAGTTTCTGCTACTACTCCCTGTCACCACCATCTCAGCATTTAAATACATAAAACCACAGTCAGCCCAAATGCTCAGGGTCTATGTATGACGACAGAATTCATCTTTGTTTATGCTGCTGATTCTATGAAACTCATTTCCTCCTTTAACCTTTTACCACTTCTTTCTGCGAACTAATTTACACCCACAACCCAGATACACATGATCTTCAGATTTGGGGTTTTTCTTGGAGGGGGCATAGATCTGAAAGTCAGAAACTTATTTCATTCCTAGATACTATTCTTAGCACCAGAACAATGCCCTAACCAAATAAAAAAATATTCATTATCCCCAATTCAGTCCCATTTAGAATCTCCACTAGCCAGGCAGACTATTTAGCAATATTTTTAAAATATTCCTAAGACATAGAATTGAAAAGGCTGGGGTTATCTTTAAGAAATTTAGGGAAATCTGTGAAATGATTCTTTTTAAAAAATATATTTTACCCCAATGTGAATTAAATATGGAAAACTAAAGATACATTTTGGGAAGTTAACAAAACTTTGATCTTTGAAATTGTTACATTCTAAGCAGGTAATTTATTACTTTCATCAAAAGCTTTTGTATTTTCTCTCTTGATGAACAGCAAAGAATATTAAGTCTATAGTAAGCTATAAGGAAATAATAAGCAAAATTTAAGCAAAATAATAAGCAAAATTTATTTAGCTAACATATTAAATAAATTTTGCTTATTCAGGTAAGGAACATTAAAAGAGCATTCTACATATCGCAGTCAGTTAAGTCAAAGAAATGTATATATTCCACAAAATAAAGTCTGGGTACTGTCATAATTACTCATATTACACTTCGCAACCTGTAAATTTCTAAAACACATGCTATCATTTCATCTGCATACAAAGTATATGAAAAAACTGTTGCACAAATGTAAGCAACCTGCATAATGTAATAAAGATGAACTTTTATCCTTTTTTGATCATTTCTAAAGCTTTCAAATTGTATCAGGACATACTCTGGAGTTTGGTTTCACCAACGGTTTGATTTATCACCCCACATGTGTGAGGCATCAAGTTGAGTGCTTTGTAAATCACCAATTTACAAAAGATACAACCCCTTCCATTTAGAAGTTTATAATTTTGCTGCAGAGATGAATGAAACGATATGAAAAATAAAGGCAGTGTGAGTGGCATTCGTCAACCACTGTAAGAGAGTAGATGGGAGCACATGTTCCCTTCTGTCCGAGTGGTCATACAAATCACAGGATGGATGGCCTTGGTAAAAGAAAACTAGTAGGGATCACAGGACATCTGAGCTGAAGATAGCAAAAATAATGTGGCAGAATAAGAAATGTGCAATTAACACGTTTAAGGAAGGGGCAAACCAAACAGATGATCCTGAGATATGCAGGAACCAAGCAGAAATAGGACCTGTCTTATCTTGGGAGCAAAGGTCTTTGTTCAGGGTCATAATAATTTTCTTCAGAAAGTTTTACTTTGCTGTGTAGAATGTGTTGGGTAATAAAACTAAAAGGCAAAAGACCAAATAGAAAGTTACTGCAGTAACTATCTAACAACCAGAAAGTAACAAAGCCTGAATTTGGAAAATGGCAGTGGAAAGACAAACCAAAACTCATAATTCTTCCTGTTCCAATGAAAATGATTATTGACATAGTCATAATTACTGCTGACTGCAATCAAATGTTAAATACATAAAGGTATAATATAAAACTGAGAACTTGCCTATAGACTTTTAGGAAAGACTTTGATCACATTTATCATCTCACACTTATCCTAAAATGTAATAAACATTATAATGTCCCCTTTGAATGTTTTCTAGGGTACCATATACCATAACTGAATATGTCTTTAATTCAATTTTTGTACTATTTTAAAAACATTTATTGTAGTTGACCTAAAAATAAAACTTCAAGAACTACAATTAGATACCACCTGTATAAAATGAAAGCCAATCTATACTTCTCTATACAAAATTACTTTCCAAAACCTTTTGAGCTGTGCCTGATCTATACTAAGATACCAAAATATACTGTATGTCTCCTATATTTTACAGAAACAGAAATCTTTTATAAATGAACTTCTCAAACTGATTACCAACATAATTTTATTATCCAAATGAAAAAAACACATATTTATATCTATAAGAAAAATTACCTGACTATAATAATAAACCCTATTTTTTGAAAAGTTCATTATTTACATATTACCTTTCAAAGGGATGTGTATGTCGGTTTGATGAAAAAAACTATTTTCAAATTATTCAAATTGTCCAAATGTATGATGATGCTTATAACTTACAATTTCTGTTTTCATTTCCTTTAAATATTCCCTGCCCCAGAAAACCTATAAAGGCAAATTTTCAGAAATAAAAAAAAATGTGTATCTTCGCCACGCATTCAATAAATAATTAGTCTATGAACAGGTATGTCCTCCTTCCAGATGCTCAGCCTTCCACTAGCTTCTTCAGATTGATTAGTAATGAACACAACAGAAATTCTTGCCTTCAAGGAGTTTCAATTTTAGAAAGATTAAACAATAAACTACAATTTAAAAAGAAACACAAATTTCATTGTATTTTTAAAGCTGTTAAGTGCTGTGGAGAAAGGGAACAGCATAAAGGAGAGAGGAAAAAGAGGAGGTTTCCGTTTTGAATTATGTGGTCACCAGGGTGGGCTCCACTAAGAAGATGCCTTTTCAGCTAATGAAAGGACTTTAGTTTTACATCAAGTGAGGTGAAGGCTTTTAAGCAGAGGAATAATTTTCTTTTCTTACTACTCAATGAGAATTGAGTGTCAAAAAGAGTATCAATTTCATTTAAGAGTGTGGCGGTAGTATTATCAAAAATGTGTTGGGGGTAAGCTATACAACAACCACTGTATCCCAGATCTGGGACCCAAGGCAAGCGCTGAAGTGTGAAGAGGCCATCTATCCCTCAAAGGGCTGTTCCCTCCACAGTACGCCTCCATATTGACTGTCTTCACACGCCAAGAGTCCCTCATCCACATTCCCAATGCTGAATACCAAGAAGCTTTAAACCCAATTTGGTGGCAAAATCAAACCCACATTCATGTGAGACGGTTTATAGCCTTGATTTATCCCATTTGGCGAAAATAAACATGAAGAAACATTAACCCTCAAAATTTAGGTAACTTTTAAATATCCTAAGCAATGAGAAGTCGTAGGCACATCTATATGTACACACACAAACTATCTGCAAACTCCCCTATTTTATTGACTATAGTGGAGTTGTATCATATAGCAATCTATCACATTCAGTTAAAACAGCCATGCTTTTAAAAAAAGAAAAACACACTTCCCCAAAAGTAAAATTCTACCTAGTATAACTTGGAGTAAGATGGAAAATATGAATCTACTGCCACAGATTTGGATTTTATAGTTTAAAGATACGTATCTGTCATTCGACATGTCCCCTAAACACTGGCTAATTGATTTCTCTGATGTTCAAGCAAAGAAAATGCTACTTATTCCAAAACAGAAGGAAAAATAGGCTGTTTGAAACTTACTTAAAGAGAGTACTTCAGCATTTGACAGGGCCCCTTTCTCTGGGATTTTTAAGGGTGATTTTAACTAGTCATGAACCTGACTAAAGCACTGTCTTTTAAAAACCCAAAATGTAACTCTATAGCTGTGCTGTCTAATATAGCAACCACTAGACACATGTGGCTACTGTGCGCTTGAAAGATGACTAGTCAGAATTCAGAGAGCCGTGAGTCAAAGCACACACCAGGTTTCAAAAACTCAGTATAGATTTACATTCTTTTTGAATGCAAAATATCTCATAATTTTATATTGATTATTCACTGAAAGGATAACATTTTGCAGATACTGAGTTAAATCAAACATATTATTAATTTCACCAGTTACTTTTAACCACAGCTACTAGAAACTTTAACATTTAAAATGTAAAGTTACATAACGTAGCTCACATTATACTTCTAGTGAACAGCACTGCTCTATAGGAAAGACCTAGAAAAAGATTAATTTCTCAAACACTTATCTGCTAGAATGAATAATATCAATTTTTATCACCAGAATAATAAAAACACAAAGGTCACAACAAACACTTGTCAGGAATGCTGAAATAAGGGTTTTGTAACTCAAAAGTATCTATTACTTTAAATATTCAGAGAGGTGTCCAAATATTCAATAATTTTAAAAAGCCTTCAATATGTGTTATGTCTGATTTGCTTCAAAATCCGCTTTCAGTATTTCAATCATACGATCACAAGTACATAGAGCAGGGTTTTGTGTCCTAGTTTCCTTCACTAGGGTTAGAACAAACCCAGGTTTTGTGAGCCAAACACATATTATAATAGAATCAGAAAACAGGTAACTTATTTTTTAACAGATGGGAAAATTTAAATAACTCCTAAGAAACAACTTTGGAGTTTACACTAGGTCAAAGAAAAATAAGTCTCTCTAATTATAAAACCTACCATTAACAAAAGACACACTGATTGACATTTCCTAAATATTCTTAAAAGCACTCTAAGTACCTATTACTCTAAACACATGCACGCCCCACCACTCAGCAGCAGTTCCATTCCCGTGCTTACACTGTACTCGTGAGAAATGAATGTTTATTTCTACCAAAAGATCCAAAAAAGTTCACAGCAGCCTTATTTGTAGCCACAAACTCGAAAGAAAACTAAACGTCCATTTACAGTGGAATGGATAAATGGTGGTATAATCATAGAATAGAACACAGACAATTTAGGGGGAAAAACAAGTAACGTACACAACATGGATGACTCTTACAGACATAATGTTGATTAAAAAAACACAGACACGCAAGAGTTCATATGACATGCTTCCAACTTTATACAGTTTAAAACAGGCCAAACTAATCTATTGCAGAAGATGCCAAAGACTAGTTTCTGCTGGGTACAGGCAGGATTGATTAGAAAATACACAAATATAATAAGCCTTCTGGAGTAGGGTGCTAGTTACTCAGACTATACTTATATAAAAAACAATCAAGTTAACAAATAAGGGTGTCTGTTTGATTACGTGAAGTTACAATTCAGTAGGTTTTGTATAAAAAGAAGAAACTTTTTCTTAAAAGGACCTTATGCATTACAATTCCTTTTCAAAATAATTACTTAAAACTAATTCTTACCTTGAATATACATGAGAATTTGTCGATTTAATCCTTCAGCTAAACTTTTAATTTCCTTGCAGTTTCTTTTTAATAACTATCAACTCTATTGAAACATACATTTAATTCTGAGATATGACATTTCATGAATTGATAATTCATATTATCATTAAAATTATAACTTCCATTTTTAGAGCTAAGTGTGAATGTTTATACGAAATATTTATAATAGTTCATTCTCATCTTTAATTTGAAAAGATAACTCTAAATTCCATAAAATTCAGTTTCTGATTATATAATTTATTTTACTGGATAAAGTGTATATTAAATTTAACTTATTTTGGGGGTTCATTTACAAGTCCTTTCACAGACCTAATTTGCTTGTTTAAATTTCTTACTTGCTTTTGCCTTTCCCTCATAACTGACAAGAAGAGGAAGAATATGCTGGTTTGCCAATAAATAATAATCTTAAACACAGAGTTTCCATTTTAAAAGTTCAATGCAGCGTGCTGGGGAGACTTACTAAAAGACTATGTTCAACTAATCCTAGAAATTCACACTGCTTGATGGTGATTAAGAAAATCTGTAAAAACTGACTTTTGTGTTGTTTCATATGAATAAAAATCATGAATATTAAGCTAATAAAGTTAAATCTGTATTACAGTAAAGTTAAATCTGTATTACAGTAAAAGAAGGTGGCCAATTCACTACAATCTTAACAAATACATTATTTTATTAAATGTATTTATGTATCCTTCCTTCATCTGTTTCTATTCCAAGCAAGACAGCTGGCAAAAGTCTTCGAGAAGGAAAACACAAGATACAGAGGAGGTATGAGGTTGAACATTAAGAAGGATGCCTTGGATATAGATCAAGAAGACTATGTTCACCACTGACATTAGTCAAATTGGCTGGCATATCCATATGTGGTCTATGAAGTATGCTATGGTCTGAATGTTGTATCTCCCCAAAATTCATAAATTGAAACCATATTTGCAATGTGAGGGTGATTTGGACGTGGGGACTTTGGGGAGTGATTAGATCATGAGGAGAATGCCCTTATGAACAGGATTAGTTCATAAAAGAGGTCCCAAGAATCCTCTGGCCACCTCCACCCATGTGAGGTTACAGCAAGAAGTCAGCCGTTTATGAGGAACAGGCCCTTACTAGACATTAAATCTCCTGGCACCTTGGTCTTGGACTTCTCAGCCTCCAGAACTGTGAGAAATAAACTTCTGTGGTTTATAAGCCTCTCATCTATGGTATTTGTTACAGCAGCTCAAATGGACTAAGATAAGACAAAGCACAAAGTGAGTAAATTTCTCAAAAGATGATTTTAACATAACCTTCCTTCCTAGTCATACATCGCATGTCCTGACACTCTGGGTTTACAAGCAGATAAATTATTATGCTGTTCCAATCTATCCACAAATGATCATGCAAAGAGGGAACTTAGCAAATGGATGTTCAGAGGCAAAACCAGGTGGCCTGGCTGAGTCTGTCCATGGACCCTGATGATAGACTGATCCAAATGCAGATGGCAGCTGATCCCTACACTAGAAGGTAGAGCTGTTGCAGGCAGGAAGAATTTTAAGACTGCCTGAATGTTTCAGGTATACTTCACACTGTCTTAGGTAAAAAGGAACTTTCTGTATCTCATTTTCAAATCAAGACATTCTTTAAAATAGTTCTATACTAGTAAGGTAAAATGTAAATACCTCGTGTTTAAAATAGGTAAAACTGGTTTACTCCAAACCAGACGTTTTATTCGATTACACAACATTTTGATTTACCAAAATTGAAATATAACCTTCTTTGTGACAAATGGCAAAGTAGTTTATCAATATCTAAAAATTAAAGAAAAATAACAAAATGTGACACAACAGTCTTACTTTTCTACAATTGGAAAGGCTTGATGACATTTTAAAAAGTGGGGCAATGAGACAAAAGACAATACCTTCTGGCCGTGTTTCTCCCAAATGTTAAAATAATGAGTCCTGAGAACAGAGTTCTGAAATAGCTCACAATCCAAACACTTCCTGAAAATTAAGAGAAATAAGTGTTACTTCAAGTGCACCTTATCTCAAAGAGTTGTTTTACAATGGAATTTTAATTACTAACTAAATCATCTCAAAAAACAACAAAAAGATGTATTACAAGGTAAAAAAAGTATTCATATTCTTCATGATACATGCTTTCTTTGGACACAGTTGTAGACCACATGTAACAGAACAACATTCATTACAGAATTATTTGCCAAAATACACTACCCCCTTTTTTTTTTTTTTTTTTTTTTCTTTTGAGGTGGAGTCTCCCTCTGTCACCCAGGCTGGAGTGCAATGGCGTGATCTCAGCTCACTGCAACCTCCCTCCGCCTTCCAGGTCCAAGCAATTCTCCCACCTCAGTCTCCCAAGTAGCTGGGATTACAGGTACCCAGCACCACGCCCAGCTAATTTTTGTATTTTTAGTAGAGATGAGTTTTTGCCATGTTGGCCAGGCCAGTCTCAAACTCCTGACCTCAGGTGATCTGCCTGCCTCAGCCTCTCAAAGTGCTGGGATTACAGGCGTGAGCCATCACACCCGGCCAACTATCCATCTGTGTTTATTTTACTGTAAAGACTGTCCCTATTGTTGATGATGTAAAAAGTTAATGTCAAAGATAAAGAGGAATTTCAGTCAAGGCTTCTGGGAGAAAAAGTATTAGAATTATTTAACAGTCACTGCACAGTTTGAAACACCTCATTTCTTTTCTGTACCACTAGGAACAGAAAATGTTAAGCTCAGAATTAGAACCATACCAGATACAGAATGACACTGACGTGGAAAAGTTCATACTACCAGGAACAAAAGAGTGGATCAAAGTTTATGGCCAGCAAGGGATGGAGCAAACAATTTAACATTTAAGAAATTGTATTTTGGTCAACAGGCCAATGGACAGTGCCTGAGTACCATGCTGGTTGGTACAGGATGTCAGACAGCGACACCAGAGTCCCAACTCATCTGGGTAGATAGGACACCTACCACCCAGCCAGGCTGATTGTCTGGGCCGGGGGGATTAGGAGAGCATTGAAATAGATACTGGAGGAGTCTTAGTGATGAAGAACTGACAGTGAATGAGTGGATGAGAGAGAGTGTGCATGTGTGTGTAGTAGTAATTAAAGGCATATTTTTTCATTGCAGTTGGTCCATCTAAAACTACCGTCTTCTCTTTTATGATATTATTTTTACTTAAGCTTGGCATGTTAATTGATTAAGGCTCTATGATTAATTGATGTCATTTATCAGACATTTACGGAGTATCAGCTGTATACCTTGCACCATGCGGGGTATTGAGGGTTCACAGACACAGGCAGAATAACAATAAGCAAGATACAGCCTAAGTGACCTACAGGTATAGTGGTGAAGAGCCTGCTTGGTTAGGATGTCGGGGAAGTATTACTCTAAGAAATTTGTTACCTTTATGTGGTTTTAAGGAGACTGAAGAGGCCCCAGTAAAATGAAATGAAATGAAAAACAGCTATTTTGGGAGGTTAGAATTCAGGTTTACAGATTTATTTTTATTCAAAGCTATAATCCTTGAGAACTGATCACAGGTTATAGGCTAGGAATTGAGAGTTCTAGAAGTGTAAGTCAGATCTAAGTGGCGTGCCTGATAGAAATGGAATGCTGCTATGGTGGTATCAGGGAGTTTGCATGGTACCTCCCTTATCACCAGTAGCTTCACTGTCCATTGGCCTGTTAGCATTTTACCCACAGTAGAACATCTTTCAAGATGGGAGTCAATCCTCTCAAACACTGCCACTACTTTATCAATTAAGTTTACATGATATTCTATATCCTTTGTTGTTATTTCAACAATGTTCACACAGTATCTTCAATCAGGAGTAGAACCCACCAAAGTTATCCATAAGGGGTGGAAGCAGCTTCTTTCAAACTCCTATTAATGTTAATATTTTGACCTCCTCCCATTAATCACAAATATTCTCAACGGCATCTAGAATGGTGAATCCTTTTCAGAAAGTTTACAACTGCCTTCGCCCAGATCCATCAGAGGAATCACTACTTATGGCAACTATAGCTTCACAAGATGTATTTCTTCAATGGTAAGACTTGAAAGTTGAAATTACTCCTTGACCCACAGGCTACAGAACAGATGCTGTATTAACAGCCATGAAAATGAACATTGACTTCCTTGTGCATCTCCATCAGAGCTCTTGAGTGACCAGGTACACGGTCAATAAGCAGTAATATGTTGCTAGGAATCTTTTTTTTTTTTTTTTCCTGAGCAGTTGGTCTCAATAGGGGGCCTAAAATATTCAGCAAACCATGCTGTAAACAGATGTTCTGTCATTCATGCTTTTTCTTCCATTTATATAGCATAGATAGAGGAGATTTAGTATAATTCTTAAGGAGCTTAGGATTTTTGGAATGGCCAAACATTGGTTTCCACTTCAAGTCACCAGCTGTATAATCCACTAACAAGAAAGTCAGTTTGTCCTTTGAGGTTTTGAGGCCAGGCATTGGTTTCTCCTCTCTAGCTATTAAAGTCCTAGGTGGCATATTCATCCAACGGAAGGCTGTTTCATTTACACTGAAAATCTGCTGTTTAATGTAGACATCTTCATCAGTGATCTTACCTAGATCTTCTGGAAGCTTGCTGTAGCTTCTACATCAGCATTAGCTACTTCATCTTGCACTTTAATGTTATCCAGGCAGCTTCTATCCTTAAACTTCATGAACAAACCTCTGCTAGCTTCCAACTTTTCTTCTGCTGTTTCTTCATCTCCCCTCAGCCTTTGTGGAATTAAAGAGAGCGAGGACCCTGCTCTGGATTAGGTTTTGGCTTAAGGGAATGTTACGGCTGCTGTGATTTTCTATGCAGACTACTAAAATATTCTCCATATTAGCAATAAGGCTGTCTATTAGTCTGTTCTCACACTGTATGAAAAAATGCTCCAGACAGGGTAATTTATAAAGGAAACAGGTTTAATTGACTCACAGTTCCGCATTGTTGGGGAAGTCTCAGGAAACTTACAATCATGGCACAAGGTGAGAGGAAAGCAAGGCACCTTCTTCACAAGGCAGCAGGAAGGAGAAACACCGGGCAAAGGGGGAAAAGCCTCTTATAAAACCATCAGATCTCGGGCGGGCGTGGTGGCTCACACCTGTAATCCCAGCACTTTGGTAGGCCAAGGCGGGCAAATCACAAGGTCAGGAGATCGAGACCATCCTGGCTAATACGGTGAAACCCCGTCTCTACTAAAAATCAAAAAATTAGCCAGGCATGGTGGCGGGCTCCTGTAGTCCCAGCTACTCAGGAGGCTGAGGCGGGAGAATGGCGTGAACCCGGGAGGCGGAGCTTGCAGTGAGCCCAGATCGCACCACTGTACTCCAGTCTGGGCAACAGAGCAAGAGGCTCCATCTCAAAAATTAATAAATAAATAAATAAATAATTAAATAAAACCATCAGATCTCGTGAGAACTCACTATCACGAGAACAGCATGGGGGTAACTGCCCCTATGATTCAATTACCTCCACTGGGTCCCTCCCAGGACACATGGTGAGTATATGAACTACAATTCAAGGTGAGATTTGGGTGGGGACACAGCCAAGCTACATCAGGCTGCTTTGTGTTCTTATCATTCATGTGTTCACGGGAGTAGCACTTTTAATTTCCTTTAAGAACTTTTCCTTTTACATTCACAACTTGGTCAACTGGCACAAGAGGCCTAGCTTTCAGACAAGTTTGGCTTTTGACATGCCTTACTCACTAAGCTTAATCTTTTCTAGCTCTTGATTTAAAGTAAGAGACCTATAACTTCTCCTTGCACTTAAATACTTAGAAGCCATTATAGGGTTATTAAATGGCCTAATTTCAATACTGTTGGGTCTCAAGGAACAGGGAATCCCAAGGAAAGGGAGATGAGATGGGGGAACAGCCAGTCTGTAAAGCAGTCAGACCACACTTAACAATTAAGTTCACAAACTGATATGGGCACAGTTTTTGGTACCCCAAAACAATCACAATAGTAACATCAAAGATCACTGATTACAGATTACCGTGACTTATATAATAATATGAAAACGTTTTAAATATTGTGAGAATTATCAAAATGTGACCACAAAGACACAAAGTGAAAACATGCTGTTGAGAAAATGGTACTTGCTCAACGCAGGGCTGCCACAAACCTTCAATTTGTAAAAAACAAAATTATCTTCAAAGAGCAACAAAGTGAAGCACAATGAAAGGAAGTATGCCTACACACCAGCAACACCAAAGCTATACTACATCATTAACAGGGTATGTCACCTATGTGTATAAGTCAAAGATACCTGGAATCGTAACTACGGGCGGCATGTTCCAAAATCTTAGTTGACAGAAGGCATCTCCTCAAGATAGAGTTTATAACTATCAGACAACAACAAACAGAACCTGAAGAGACCTCCAGGTGATTAAGAAAAAAAAAAAAAAAGCATTATCATTTCCTATTAGGACATTACTTTTTCAGGAGCTAAATAAAAACATTACCAAATCATTTTATGTAATAAAATTTAACTTTATTTTGACCTTTCTCATAAAGCAAATAAACCTCTCTATCCAATAAGGTTTCATCTGAACTATGTAAGATGATAGGCAATACCTTAATTGCATTCATTTACATGACTTTGAAACTATTCTGGGCTGAAGTCACTGACTGCAAGGTCACAGAATACAAAAAAGTAGAATGCATGTAATTTACCAAGGAGAAATGATCCACTTAGACAGTGTGGCAGCACCTTTTCCATCCTTCATTAGGGGATACTAAATACTTAATGCAATCAACAGGTGCAGACATCTCCATTTAAAATATATCACACAAATACATACACACACGTATTCATTTTACAAATATGTAAATAACATTAAAATATATATTTAAGTCCATCATATATTATGGTTTCTTCTTAAAATTAATCTGCCTAAATAGAGGTAAAGCACAATTCTACACCCTAATAGCATTTAGAATCAAAATACAATATAGGGCCACTATTTTTCCATTGTCTTGTAAAATTTCTAACACCTAATATTCAGGTTACAAATATATAGTTTTAGGACAACAATTTAAAACACAGGAGGCCAAGTATGTTGAGTTCCTGCTTTCATTTTTTATAGCCTAAACAAGAATATATTCAACTAATTTGCTTAGAGAAGCACAGTTTACATGTCTCAAATCCAATAATACCATATTAATAAAAGACAAGAGGTACAATAGATTGAAAGATTAACTAGCATAGATTACAGGGGATAATGTGTATTCTCCAAAACCTCAAGAGTATATCAAAACACACACTCAAAAAAGTTAACCCTACAAAATATTTCCCTTTAGCTTTGTAAAAAGGAATTGTAACACAAACTAGGCACTACTGGCACTTGAAGTTACTGGAGAAAAGGGAAGGAACTCAAAAGAATAGGATTTAGGGTACCTTTTAAATATTTATAATAGTAGTACATATGCAGAATGTGAAGTATTTGTCTCAGGTTTAATACATCACCACAAGATTCATTTAAGCAGTTTCCACCCATTACATCAGGTAAATCTCTCACATTTAATTTACTATCCAAGCACTTTTACACTACTCAAGCCAATCTTTTGCAACTTACAAATGATTTAATGAAAGAGAAGCAATGATATTATAAAATTTATGCTTCTTCACCTTCTCTCCCTACAGAGAAGGGCAAAACTTTTTTCACGTAAATCTATATTAGATCCAAATCATTTCAAGTGATGCTACTCCACAAAGAACACAAGGATGGACACATATTTAATTAAGATATTCCTAAATAAATTTCAATACATGATGTCACTTTGTCCTTTGTAAATGAGAAATACATTTCTCAATCTTTTTTTAAGTTAAGCCAATTCACTTTGGATTAGCTTAGTTTTAAAATAAATGCATACACATATATAATAAAATACTAACTACTATTACTGTCTACATACAACTTTCAGTGACCACATCTGGGTATTTTAATTTTCTTTCTGTAAGAAACAATTCAGGGCCAGACATGAAATATATAATCTGTGTAACTAGGTAACAGGCAGTTAATGGTTCACATTCTTTGACAAGAATAAGCTATTGACCCCAATCAGAACCTTCCAATGTATCTCCAATGTTCTTGGCTACATTTCTATTTGAACTCAAACCTCAGGAAGAATATCATCTTCTGTTAAGATAACTTTTGTTTTCCTCAAACATTCTCTCTGTGCCTATCCCAAAAGAATGAATCAACACTATATGTTCCTAAGTTCATTGATTATGAGGACAATATCTGAAGATTTCATACAAATAATATTGGGATCTTTCCTTTCCTTGAATATCAGAATATGTTGGAGCCAATTTCTATAACCACAACCTAGTATTTGTGTATCTTTAAATGAGCTACAATCCAGAACTGAAAATGAACTACATTAATGGCATCGCACTTAACAGCTTTCAATGAATAGGTCAGAGTCTAAGTTCAAACATACTGTTATTTTTCCTTCCATTTACTTCATACAATCAGAAAAAAATGTTCTTACCACTCTCACTGTGGACTCACGTGACCACAGTACATCCTACCCTTAAAGCAAGTACACATGTGTGTATTGTTTACGTTTCTTGTTTTCCGTATATTATGATGGCTTTGACTCCTTTCTGGCTGGGAAGAGACTGCCCCTCCAGGGACCAGCCAATGCTTAGAAAAGGCAAAGGACTCAGCGCAGCGTGCCTTTCACATGCAGACTGACCAATCCACAGCCTACCTCCTCCACCTGGCCCAGACACCCAGGAGGCAATATTCCCCTGCCTGGTATCTACCAGGCAAACTAGGGACCACGCTTACAGTTCAGAGCTTGTATACCTACAGCTTATTCAAAGCTATTATATTATACACCTATAGCTTCTTAGTAGTAGTAGCAGTAGCATTTACCTACAGCAAACGCAAACCAGCTAATCTTAAACTTGGTTACCTGCCCCGCCTTGCCTTTCGCACAGATACTCCAGAAACAGCTGCAGCCTGTTCTCTCTCCTAGCTCCTGCCCCTTTGGCCCCTGGACCAACGCTGGGGCTTTCTCATGTGGCCCTGAATGTCATGCTGTGCCTCCAAGAACTCATGAGTACAATAAACTTTGTCTTCCCGAGCCTCTCCTGTGTCTCCTTTTCACATGCACCTGACTGACCACATAAAAGAACACAGAACTCTGCGTGTGTGCGCGCGTGTGTGTGCGTGCGTGTGTGTGTGCGTGTGTGTGTTATTTTCATTTTATTTTCCCTTGTTCAGGAGGTCAATAAAAAATTATTACACCTTTAAAAAGAGGTACCTAAATAAACAAACCTACCAATTCTGTATGCAAAATGAAATCCTGGACTGGCAGTGGGGCTCAGATAACACTCAGAAAAGAACCATGTGTCTGAAACTGTAAGGAACAGGTCAAAAACACTCCATTTAAAATGTGAACACCTGCTACAGACTATGTTAATTCACAAGTCCATCTAGGAAATGTTTTTCTTCCTCCCTCACCTGTTCCCCCACCTATCTTGCATTCAACTCCATAAACAGCAGTTCTCCCCCATTATAAAACAGTTGACGGTTAAAACAATGAGCCAACCAAGAAAGGATAATATTCTATAACTGACATTTACTGCATTGGCCTTGGACTTCTAATCTTTACCAGACGGGCACACAAATCAATCCATCAGCTCATAAAGGTGTGCTTTTTTAACCTCTAAAACAGATGGGATTGGCCAGAAGTGTCTGGCATGTCAAACTGCTAATCACTGCTGCCCTTTGCACAAAATAACCCACTTAAGTTGAGGCATGGTTGCACTGTCACCGACATTAGTCTGTGGGAAACCCATTTAACTGTCACACACTCCTGCCACTCCTGCTCTCCCTTAATTAAGCCTAATGCCTTATGCTTTGACCTTTTGTTCTAGCCTATTAACCCTATCTAGTACAAGTTCAATTATGTTAAGCTAAAAACTTTGCTGTAAAATATTAAATGCCAAGCTCAAAAAATCATAAGGGACATCCTCCCAGCCCTAAGTTCTATTCACCCTGATACTCAATACATTCGAAAGTAAAACCTCACTTTCAAAGTAACACTGATACTGAAGCAAGGAGACGTTAAATGACTCACCCATTTCATAGCTTTTCCATGGCAAAGCCTCACTAAAACCTATCTAATCCCTAGTTCCAATTCTTTAATCTCCATGGTGTTTCTGATTAATGGTTAAACCACCCGGAAGTGTGTTAAGGACACTAACATTTTCACAACAAATTATTATCCTTCAACATCCTCTAGAATATGCTATGCAAAGAGGTCTACAACAAAATAAACTGTGACTTCAGTAGTTGAGAAGTAATGATTCTTTTCCCCTCCCACACATCGAAACTTCCTGTCCTATCCCCTCACTATTTTTCTTTTTTCCTCTTTAAAAGTAACAATGGTCACTGAGAACTACTAAACCCTGCAACACTCACAAGGTAGTATGTACAACCACTATTTTTCCCCCTGATACTTCACTGAAGTATTAATACAGCCAATGGCTTAAACTACAGAAAGCAATTACAACTTGCTACTTATCCTCACCGGACAAATTCACGCAGCATATCTTTTCAAATATGTCTTTTTTACACCTATATGCATATGAATTGCTGTTCACATCTACCAGAATTCCAAAAAACAGAACCAAAACACTTTCTATTTCACTGTAAAATAAAACAAAATGTAGTCCAAACTAACATGCTATCATTAATGATATTTTAGTTTTACCACAGTGATGTATACTGTTATTTTTCCTTTCATTAACTTCACACAATTAGAAAAAAATGTTCTTACCGCCCTCGCTGTGACACATAAACAACTTAAAGATCAGTAACATACAACAAAATTTGAATTTCTGATTGGTGTGAAGAAATCCATATTAATTTTAGATTTTCAAAAGATTTAAAATCAGATTTTAATTTTACTTTTGCTGACTGCCCAAAGGTCCATTTTTACCTATTCTCAATATTCACAAATATTGTCAGCTTTTGCCTTTAGCAACCCTAAACTTTACAGGTTTAAAGTAACATGCCATTAAATAGAACATACAATGATTTTGCAAAAGCAAGATCATTTAGAGTGCTGCCAAAACAATGAATAATTTCAATGAGATAATTTATTAAAGGAGGAAAAAAAGAGAAAAAGAGTTTAAAATTCAAAGTGAATGTGTTTGTGTTATTAGAATGATGCCTGCAAAGGAAAGCATTCCTTGGCATTATCGGGAAGAATACCCATGGATGTGTAAAACGTAAAATAAACAGATTGATGTATGGTCAAAGCTAAGCAAACACTTGTATCGGGGCAACTACCAGCAACTTTAGTTTTATTCACCCTTTTCATTGCAAAGGATAATAGTGTTAATTTCAATCAGACGTTATGCCTTACCTACAACTTTTAGTTCATGAAACAGAAATTAAGTTTGGGTGTCTGCTGAGGAAACCAACGGTGGGAAATTCACACTCACAATTAATGTAGAGAAATTCACGCATTTCTATAACATACTGACTGACACTAATGAACAATGAAGGAAAAGTTGTTCAGGAACTCAGGATAAGTAAGCACTGGTGGAAAGCACGCAGTAGAACACAGTGCATAAATAGCAAATGTGCTCATTTTTCTGCCCTTTTACTTCATATATTAGTCCACTAAGCTTGTTCCTTTTTGCTATGATTTACAAGCAGGTGAATACACAGACATGTAAGCCAAAAGAAATACAGTGTCAAACACTCATAAAGTTACCTTTGCTTTAAAAAACAAAAAAACAAAAAACAAAAAACTTTGCCTTCACAAAGCAAGAAACTGAAGTTATTTTAAGAGCATCTGTTAAAAATCAATGTTATAAATATATATCCACATAATTCATTTATTTTTATTAGCATTTTAAAATAAATTTCTTATCTAGAAATCTCTGAGCTGCATTTCAAAATAATTTTATTTTCTGTCTCTTACCAGTAGTTATTAATAAAGTTGAATATGATGGTGTTCTAACAGTCAGGAAATTCACCTTTAGTGAAGAGCAAATCCTAATTTTTAAAATACAAAAGGGCTTCATATACTGCTTAATCCTGTAACTTACCAAGTTCTGAATCATTAATTGTTCTTGACACCCTCTTAACTTTTAAGGTTACTGCACACCAAAATTAACTCTAGATGTGAAATGTTAAGATTTCCACCTTCCCAAGCCATCAAATCCAATGCAGTTAAGTGTGCCCAGCTGGGGGGGTCCTTCTGACTACTGGAAGTGATGCTAAGGAAACTACCTAGAAGGCTCTAGAAATATTATTATTCATTTTCTTACAAAAAAAAAGTTGCCCCCAAAGATTTTGCTAAACATGTTTTCTAATATATTATAATTTGTGTATTACTGCAGAAATGTAGTATTACAAAACAAATTATTTCAAGTACCAATTAATCATAATGTCACTAACAGTCAGTTTCACTTTTTCCCTCATAATTAGTATGCCTGGAAAGAAGATAATAAATTTTAAGGAAAAAACTATCATTCCTTTTAAAAGTCCTAATTTAAATGGACTAAAGAAAAAACGTGGAAGAGCTTCCATTATTCATAAGTTATACATAATAATTAACAGCTGCTATGCATAAATACATAAAGGTCCTATTGCTGACCCAAGTGAGCCAAATTTTGCCAATGGTTGGGACTGGTACAGTTCAATTCAACAAATGCTTACAGACACCCTTCTGTGTGCCAGACACTTACAGGACCAACAGTACACTGATGAATAAGCTCCTATTCATGGAGTTCTACCAAGGAGAACAGCTATAACACAAGTTTAACTTTTACAATCAGGGTGTACACAAAACCGTGAAAGAAGATCTGATCTTGTTAGAGGCTTGGGGACAGAAGTAAGCCTACAAACTCCCTTGCCCACTGTCCCATAAGGGAGAATATTCCTTTCCAATTTGTTTCACCAAGGTCAGGAGCATGGCCAGTGTGTGGTCCATGAAAAGGTCTACATATAGATTTCTTCTCTCTTGCTCTCTTTTCTAAGGGTGTAGACCAATGTGCACTTCATTCATGGCACATTATCACCACTGGTCCACACAGTGGCCCCTTATTTGTTACCTTTCTCAAGAGAATAGAGGAATGGGGTCCATAACCTTTGAAATACGTTTCCAGTTGAACCAACAGACCCAATCACCTCTGTTAATGGTGTCAGAAGACCACTCATCATTAAAAAGTAGAGATGGCCTGTGAGTGCTCTGGTCAACTAAAGGTCTCTGGCTTTGTTCATCTACAAATAAATAACAACTCTCCCTATTTCTTTTTAAATAGAATTCCAAATGTATGTAACATGTAAAACAATGCCACTGTATTAACATGTACATAACTGTACTCTGTTTTTTTTAATTCTCAGCCTGGAAATTACATTTCAAGTACTAGAATATTCAACAAATCCTAAGACTTCTATGAAGACCATGAGAAGAAAATAAGGTACTAGAACAAAAGTGAGGCACCCAGCCATTTCTCATTCCACGTCTCAAGACCTTGTTCTTATTATTATAGATCCCTTCTTGGGGTTAGCTTGGATTTTACTGCAGGATCCATCACCAAAGGTTATTAACTATTTCTTACCACCTGGGACATGAACCCCTCTTTCTGAGACTGCTTTGACAAAAATAAACAAAAAAGTGTGAAATAAATCAAGATTTGACTGGTCATCCTAGGTCCACCCAACTGCTAACTGAATGACTTTCAAAATGTCTTTAAATTCTTAAGGACTCAATGTCTTCCTCCATAAATGCAGACAGTAACTGTTTTGGACATTTTAACTTAATGGCAATAACAAAAACTACAGGAAGATAAGTAATTGTTTACCCCATTGTATCACATGGATCCCCTGGCAATTAAAAAAAAAAAAAGATGAATGAGATATTAAGAAATAAAAAGGAAAACAGAGTAAAGACGAAACAAAAATAGAGAAAGAAGGAAACCCAAGAGAAAAGAAAATGGCACATAAGCACTAAATGGTAGCATTTTATCATTATTTTATTTATAGTCTACACTAGCTGGGTGCTCTTCCATACACAAGATGCATCTAAAACCCAACTTGTTTGATAAATGGGGGGAGGACAAAGTGCCTGTAAGATAGGTGTGCTTAAATCCAGAGCAGCCATAGCTTTTATCAAATTCTCTTCCAACCTGAAGAATCTAACGATTCTATGAAATCACTTCAGTTTGTGAAAGCCCAAGCAAAAGAAATTCAAAGTTATTTCAAAAAAAAAAAAAGAAAATGTAACTTTGACTCAGGTCAGTCAAGTATTATTAGGATAGATAAAAGCAGATTTTTAGCAACAGTTAACAATTCATTGCCTTAGGTGTTGCCACAATAATAGCAAACATCCAGATATTGGAAAGGAATCAAATGGTAAATTAAAAAAAGACTGTTTTCAATCCTTATATTTGGCATCACATAGATTCACTGTATTTTAATTCTTTTTTTTTTTTTAAGAAAAGCATGGATCAGTTAAGGAAACAATATAAGTTCATTCTGATCTTTAGGAAGACATTCTTCTCCCCATATTGTTGACTTTGACAATTCCTCTTTTTTCTTATTTGGCCAAAATACAATGTATTCTCTAAACAAAAGATAGATGCAAAATGTTTCCTTTGCAGCTTTTATACAAATCTCTTGCTTTTCCAACATGATTTGGCAACTCAAAATCTAAAGCACCATAGAAAATATTATGTTTACGAGTCTTATTATTCATCCTTGTGTCTCCAATATAGTTTCAATTTGACTATACCTTTCAGTGTATAGGGAACCACTCAGCTTGTATCTTTTAGGTTCAAAATTCCATAAATTTTAAATGAGGCAAGTAAAAGGAGGTGGAGAAGCTCATAACTCCATTTCTTATGGCTTTAACAATAAAAGCACGTACCTGGTATGTACTTAAAAATGTACTATGTGCCACAAAGCTCCCCAACTCAACAATCTCCCTCCTGACCAGTCTACTCTCAAAATAAAGTCAGCTACTCCTCACCTCTCTACTTCCACTTCCTTCCATTTCACAAATGCATTGTCAATTTCCTCTGTATTTCAGAGCCCAGTTTATCAGCACAGCATAATCTTGAACAAAATTATTGTGAGTGAAGATAGGGTAATTAAAATTTAAAAAAAAAAAATCATGTTAAGAACTGTAATAGTCAAGAGTTGTAACTTTTCAACCAGGAAGAGCTAGGGTTCTGAATTTGCTACAACTGCTCCTTGAAGTGGACAAACAATTAGCCTTGGGAACACTCAGATTAAGACCATGACAAGCTATTTTAATGAATTATATCAAGAAACATAGCTGCTTTCACTGCCTCAAATAACACTGCAGTGTAAGTACAACAGCTAGCATTGGAGGGAAAAGAGCCTGTGCGGCAGCCCTTGGTGACTACACTTCCCTCCAGTGCAATGCAGGCAGCAGGACATCAGCGCTTTGAGTACTAGCATAAACTGCTGCAGAATCATCTGCCTTCCCAGAGAGCCTGGTCTTGCAGAATCCAGGCTATGAGGCTTGGAAATGCTGCATGAATTTTGTGGCTACCAGGTTGGGAGCAAGGTTTTTTTAACGGCTTCCTGAAAATCAGATGGCAACCGGTTTTCTCTTCAAACAATGGTATATTCTTAAAGAAAATCAAATTATCAATGAAATCAGCCATGTGCCCGCAGGCAAGTTAACTACTCTTGCATTTCTCAGACTAGGTTTCCTTATCTCTAAACTACAGAAAATGATACCTAGATGTCACAGGGGAATTGGAAGGATTAAAAGACAAAATATGTGTAAAGCTACAAAACGGTTGCCCCAAAAAGTTCAATACTCTTCCTTTCCCTGCTCCCCCTCCCAATAAAACAGGAAAAGGCAAGAGGCAAGTAACTAAACAACTTCTTAATATTCCAAGTTTCTACCCAATCATCTCTTCTTCTTTTAAAACCACGGGCTTGAAATCTTTACTGTTCACTGTCAACAACAGCATATACTGCTGTATAGTCAGAATTTTAGAATTTAGAAATTAAATCTAACCCCTTATTCAACAGATGCTGCCGGGGAAAGAAAAGGGCTTTCCTTTTATCTTATCATCTTGATTTAGTAGCAGAACTTAAAGTCGAAAAATAAACGTGGAAGAACAAAACAGGAATACTATTTTTTAATATGTTTTTCAAAAATCAAACCTGAGCCTACATGACCCATTGTGCAAACAGTCCCTTTAGGAGAAAAACTGCAACTGTGATTAATTTCTCTTGAGAATATTTCTTACTTCCCATTTGGAGAGTTTCACATGTTTCCAAACATATTTTCTTGATGTCCTCCATGTTATTGTGTACTCTCTCCTTCCCTTAATTTGTTTCTTTTCCAGTGTACAAATCTATTGCTCTATTATAGATTATTATAATATAAACTCATAAATTCAGGAATTAAAAAAAAATCTTGAAAAGCATGCTTTTCAGAAACCATTACAATCTGTTAAACAGTTGCTCTCTCTCAACTTCTAGAAAGATCCCTCAAGAGAGAAGTCCCTTTTTCATTCCGAACTTCTAATTCTCAAATTTTGATTATGTCCTGCTACTTACCAAAAACTCCATTCTACTACTACTTTCATTTCAATATTGTACATAAACAATTTCCCATCCTACTGATGAAATGCTTTATGAATGCAGTAACATATGTAACATGTGCACGTTATGAAGAGTATAGGCAAACTCAAACTATTAAAAACATGTAACTATTAGGAAAGCCATCTTAGTCACTATATGTGACTACAGCTAAGCTTTTCTCTTAAGTATCTAAAGCAGATCGCCAGACTTTTACCTAGTACCCTCATAGAGCTAGATAAGAAAGTAAAAGTAAAATAATCAAAGCAGACGACTTCTACAAGCAGAAGCTCCAGACTCCTTAGTTTCTCTGTTGTGCTCAATCCTTTAGCAAATTACAGGCTTGAAAACAAGGAGTAGCTCTATCACTTAACAAGTGACTAAGAAATGACTTTGTTAATTAGAAGTCCAAGGGTGAGAGGCTCCTTTCCACCAAAGCTCTGAATAAACACCAACATCAGGTCAACCAGAGCTGTCTTGGTCCCAGGAGTAGCTTAAGCTGATGACTCAAATTCCCAGCAGGATTCTAGTTTAATATTTATTGAAACTCTGAGCTTAGTCACACAGTGACTTGGAATTTAAGGCACATGGGGTCTCTTCTTTCCATCCTTAAAGATATTTTTGCTAAGTGACACAAAGTTAAAGAGGCAAGATGGGTTTTAATTTAAGAGCTTTTATTCCGTGAGGTGTAAAAAGTTAAAATTTTATTTTCTGGGGAGAGTGAACTATACTAGCTCTGAATTTCAAACACAACTATTAACCCTGTCAAATAATTCTATTATCAAGTTTTACAAAACTGTTTATTTATATTTTTATTTTTTTTTCTACCCCTGCCCTATGTATTGAAAGTGGACAGAAGGAAGGGAGGGAAGGAGGGAAGGAGATGGGGGAGAATGGATGAATGGATGGATGTCACAATCACCTTTCTAGCCAAAGTTGCAACATATGCTGGAGTTCTTGAAATTATTTCAACCAAAAAAAGGATCATATGACTCATAATTTGTTTAGCAGGTAATTATTCACCCCATTATCTTCAAGAAAAATCTATCTTAAAATTGTGCATAGCTTTTTAAAAAATCTTAATACTAAGAGGATCCTTTTTTTCATAACCCCAAAGAGTGGTTTTTTTCCTCTATTTTCGGGTTGCCAGCCTTCTCAATTCTTTAAATCTGATTCACATTATACTACTTTTAGAGTTCTAGGCTAAATGTTTATCCCTAGCATGATTCAAAGTATTAATTTCAACAAAATCCTAATATAATGATAAAATGTATCACATTTATTTTTAACTCTTTCCTATTCTTCTAAGAACTTAAGGAAAACTATTTTATGTTTCAGGTGCATTTTGATAAGCTAAAATACCACAAATTTTGTAATGCTTCATTTGTAATATTTGCAAGATAGTGTAGGGATCAATTTGAATTTCAAGGTGCATGATATAGAGTATACACCAGAACAGTGAGAAAAGTTAGTATAAATTCCTACTCATCTCAGTTTGTATATTTATTGCAACAAATTAAAACTGCATTTCACAACTCGTAGTAAAACAAAAGGAAAGTTCTGATCTAAATAAACTCCAATCTTCAGAATCCTATACATTCAGTATCCATCAACCTGAACACTAAATTTCAAGAAAAAACAACAGATGGGCATCCATATGACAGTTTGTAAAGAAACCCTGATAAGACTTCAGGAATTTCTGTGGTCTCCATTTTCCCCCTACCATGAATCATAGGTAATGTGCTTAAATAAAGCATTCCTTCTGCAGCTATTTACATTGTTTATCTTTATCAAAGATCCTATAAAAGAAGTATCCAGTTCACCACGCAAACGTTAGCACTCAGAACACTGTTTTCCCTGTTGATGAAGGCCCTCGGAAAATTCCAGATGTTAAAAGATTAAAGAAAATGTGATCTAACATTAATTCATTTTCCTCCAAACAAAGTATAACTCCTGATTCCATGCTGGTACCCAGTTTTGATCCTCTACTTTAGAGATATCTCAGGGGCATTCAAAACAAAGTGGGAACATGCACAAATGGGGAACTTGTCATTTTTCACCCTCAAACAACCACTATTTATATAATATTGCTGGCCTCATAAAAGGGAATAGAGAATCCATTACCATCAGCAATTCATGCCTCTGCTTCAGCATCAGATGCAAACGGGATACAGAAACTAGATCTCTCTCCTCCATTTACTTTTTGTTCATTCCAACCTCTCGACATAATCTTTAGTTCCATTCCAATGGCCTGTTTCATCATCTGACACTCCTGGTTTTTTACCTTCTCAAGTCTTAGCAACCATACTGGTGTTACATTTCTCTAATTGTTGTGTTATCTAAATATTACAGGAGGAGCTTGCTCATTCCCCCTCCCCCAAAAGTCCCTGAAAAAAACTACAACTTAAGGAAATGCAACTTGAATCTTTTTAGTTCACAGATTCAGACTCATACATCCTGCGAGCCCCCTAGCATATCTTGCTGAAATTTTTCTTTTGACTTTTCAGTAGTTGTCAAGATTATTTTAATGAAAATATTTCTCCAGTTGGAAGACATGGGTATACAGGACTTTGCTAGAACGACAAATGCTTTTTCCCAGTCTTCATCCGCGTAACAGTAAATCATTATTAAACAAACACACAAAATAAAACTCACTCTGAATGTGTATCAGTCACCTGAAGGGGCAGAAAAGCACAAGAGTGAAGAAACTTCACCCCAACCACAGCCAAGAAGGAAAGTTGCAACCAAGGCACTTTTCACAGAAGAAAATATCCAAAGATGTAGACGCTGTTTATTTTAGAAAAGGGGAAGAAAGCAAGGGAGGGAGGGAAAGGGTAGGGAAGAGACTAGACCTCCTCTTCTCTTACTAACCTACATTAAAAACTAATTGTATCAAGCAATCTCAATGCAAAACTGACCCTATCACAATTTAAAGTGAATAATGCTTTCCTTGACAAAAATTCGGTATTTTAAACTCATTCTGAGCAAAATTATCTTTTAACCTGATACACCAAACTATTAGTTTTTCCCAAACAACAGTTAGAACATGAGCTTTTAAGTTTCTTACACTCTCTATGTTTTAAAATTAACAGCCAAATTCCTTTAACTTCATATATCCTAAGTCACTCTGATTTAAAATTACTTCTATGTCATTGTCTTCTAGCACTGGTCTGCAATAGAATCTGTGCAATTAACAATAACCATCTTCCCTCTGATCTTTCTAGAGTCAAGGATGGCATATCTCCTTATCTTATTTGTTCCATTAGATTGGCATATTTTGCCTCATCTGTCACCTTCTATCAAACTCTGCTTTCAGATATGCGTTACTTCATTTTTAGTTGTCCTCAATGTTCTAAAATAGTGATGTTTGACAGAATTAATACAGTGCTCTAGTTCTTTCTGTTCAACCGGTATTTAATTAAAGATCTTGGAGGCTATCTTTCTCTCAGGCTATACCACTTAAGGGAGGAACATTACTTCCTCCATGGACAATGTGATAAGCCACATGGCAACAAAGCTGCCTCCCTAACGTCTCTCATTTAATACACTGCTTTACGACATATAAACTACCAGCAAAACAGATTATCACTTTAATTCACATTGATTTTACTTTTCATATCTCTGAACCACAACTCTGCCATGGGCTGCGTTCTCTGAACTTCTGAATTTCCCGAATTTCTGTAGTTGCAATGCTCTCCTATCTTTTTGCTTTTGTTTCATCTGGACTTCAAAAAGTTCTAATGGCATCTGATTTGGAAGAGTTCTTGAATCTCTGAAAACAACGAAGAAGTCTTTAAGCAATCAGAACTGCCTTGGCACACACACTGAAAACTCCGTTTCAAAATCTTTTGAATTAATATCTTTTGGAGAATAGCCCACTCAACTTGGTATGTCATAATTTTCCATTCTAAAGGTGGCATGGATAATTTAAATTGGCACTTGCTATTTATTACTTAAATAATTGTTCTCTTGGATGGCCTTTCGAAAGCTAGTACTTCTTAATCATTTTCGACTGTATCAGAACTATAACAGGCATGTCAATTTAAGCAAACTTCATCAGCAATAAACTAACAAACAGACTCTAGGTGGTGGTATAGGTTATTTTTTATCATGATGTTTTGCACTTACAACTGCAAGAGTCAGAAAAGCCTTTAGTCTCTTCACACATTTCTTTAGTGCAAAGTTAACAACATTTTAGGCTGTTAAAATTAGCAAAATCCAAGTTCTACAGAGTTTGCAAATGCATGTAAAACAGGCATTAAACCTGGTTTTCAACTAACTTCCCACAGGCATTAAACCTGCCTTTTCACCTAACTCATCTGAATAAAATCAACAACGAACAGTCCTTTTTTTTTTTTTTGGATGTGTATTTTGCTCACACTCCTAGGGCACTTCCTAGGGTAAGTTTGGAAAGAGGTCTTTCTCCACTACAGTATGACACAGACTAGAGCAACCAATCCTGTAACCTGCAGGGCAGTAGCTGTTCCACTAATTGATTCTCCTTCTTTGTCTCTAGGAACTATGCCCAGGCAGAAAAAAAGTTACTATAGGTGATGAAGCCAGCGCTCCCCTGAACCAAATAAACCCTATCGACATTACCAAACTGCTGGGCAAAAGCAGAGCAATTCACTCACTTCGAAGGTGAAAACACTTCAACATACACCAGGAGGCAACCGACACTTAGGGGCTAAGCAGATGAAACACCATTTGTTTAAAAAGTCTATTATCTCACTGTCTCTTCCACAAAGGTGGAAAACTGATGATTAAACATTGAATAATGCCACCCACTTACTAAACCTATGATTCACTAATAAGCATTCAATGCAATTCATAACTTTAAAGAATGAATTACCGAAGCCCCTTGCTTCACAAATTTTCCCAAGAAACAGAAAGAGCATTCATCACCTATAACCCGACAACCATTTTTACTACGGACACCTACAGATGGCTTCTCTTCCTCTAACGACACAATTTCCTTCACAATCCCACATGTAATCATTTACAATACCAGAGACAAACTCCACCTCAGTTCCACCAGCCGAGTTTTTAAAAATCCTTGTGCCTAAGAACGTCTTTTTTCTCCAAAGTAAAATGTGCCATTAAAAAATATTTTTAAAAAGCAAAAGTGCTTATCATTCCGTACTTCTTTTACTACCTTCAGCAGCCAATTACTGACGTGATAAAAGGCAGAAACTCCTGGAATGCTTCAGAGATCAACATGTGTCACAGACTCCCAGCCTGTCCGCCTCTAAGACACAGTTGTTTCCTTTGTTCCTTCAGACTGAACACCAACTCCTGATTAAAATTGGGAAACTACTTTGGAAGGGATGTGAGGGTCTGCAGAATACGTCCACGGAAACCTTCATAAAACAATATGCAATAGTAGTAAGGTGGACACAGCAGAAGGGAGAAAGGGCAGCCTCCTGGACTTCCACGGGGCTCACCCTAAATGGGGGCCGGCCCCTGGCTCCTGGTAAAATGATGGCTGAGGCCTCGGGTCCGTGAGCCACGCTATCCGGGGGGGACGGCGAGTGCGGGCAGAGCGGGCCTGGGGTCCGTTGGGGGCCAGGCGAGCTGTCCGTTTTCCTATTCACTTTCCCAGCCGGGTATCCAGCGAGCACGGAGCAGGCAGGCACCCAGGCGAAAGGCGCCGCCCAGGATCCGGCTGGACAGCAGGATCGAGAGCGGCGCGGCGAGCGGTGCCCGAGGTTCGCGACCGAGAGGGCAGGCGAACGAGGGGCAACCCCGACCCGGCCCCCCGAGCTCCAGTGTCCGACCCCGCGCAGGGGCCACGCGACGGCCGCCCCCTTGCCCAGAACTGGCACGGACGGGCGGGCCGACCCGGGGCCACTCCACAACTTGCCGGCCCGCCGCCCCGGCCCCCCGCGAGAACCCAGGGAGACTCGAACCAGGCAGCAGAGGCAGGATTTCCCCGGAAACGCGCCCTCCCCGCCGCCCCGTGCGCGCCCGCGGCCGGCCGCGCTGCCCCCGCCGCCCCGACGCCCCCACGGCCCTGCCCGCCAAGCCAGCGCCGACGCGGGCCGCGCTCCGGGGCCGTTTCCGGCGGCGCCGGCGGCAGCTACTCTGGGCGCCCTGGCCGCGGCCGTCACTCACCCCAGGCCGCCGCGGCTCCCAGCCTCCGGCTCCGTCAGGCTCGGTCCGCGAAGGCGCCTGCCGCCCCGTCCTGGCCCGGCACCCCGGCGAGCTCTTCCCTCCGACCAGCGGCGCTCCCGGCGCAGCGGCGGACGCGAGGCCACGGGCGGACGGGCGCGCGCGGGTGGCGGGCGGGCGTGGGGCCGGATCGTCCCTGCGCCTCGCCGCCGCCTCCTCCGCCGCCGCCTCCCGAGTTCGGGGCTCTGCTGCAATGTCTGCGAGGCTGACTTTGAGCGCCTCGCTCGCCGCCCGCCCGCCCGCAGCCGCGCTCCTCCCTCCGCCGCCGAGTCCGCCGCGGCCCAGTCCCTCCCCTCGCCGCCCCACGCCATTCAGCTCTTCAGCCAAGTTTCTTAACCCTTTTCTCCCCCTCCCTCCCATTGTCAGCCGGTCAGGAGGAAGCCGTGCGGGTCCGGGCCGCTCGCGGGAGCTGCGGAGCCCCCTATGGTTCGTGGATTTCCTCCTCGCCTGCTCTCCGGGTGGCTCAGACGGGGCTGCAGGGCCCGGAGGCAGCGAAAGGACCGCGTCCCCAAGAGAGGGGCTGCTCGGCGCGCCCGGGCCGTCCTCCGGGCTCCCAGCTCTGTCCAGCCGCCCGCGACCGCTGCAGGCGCCTGGACAGCTCCTCCTGGGAACCCGGGGAAGCGCTCTCGGGACCCAGGCCGAATGCTCCCGTTTGGGCAGAGCCTGGGGACCGGGGCACCCCAGACGCCCCAGGGTCCCCGCCTGGGTGCTGGCGCCTTAAAAGTCTACCTCCTCCCCTTCACCCCACAACACGCGCTCCCTGGGCCCCCTTTCACCCCCCCACCCAATTTCTATCTCCTTGTAATCTGTGTGTCCTGCTTTAATCTTGGGGGGCGCGGGCGCGAACTCTGGGTCACTTTGACCCCACGCCCAGCACGTAGTAGGCACCCAGCCCTCATGTGGAGCGACTCCGGGAGGAAAACTAGGAAGGAGACCTGAGGAGCGCCCCGCTCAGCTCCCTGGACAGACGTAGGACCCAGGAGCAGGGTTAATCCTCGGCTGCTTTGTCACTGCGAAGTCTCCAGCGGAGTCTGTCAGCCAATCTACATCATCCCCGGGAAGGATCTGACCCAACCAGACAAGGCAAAAGGAGCAGGGCTGCTACTTCTTCAGCAGCTCTCCTCGGTTCAGTCTCCGAATAAGAAATAACAATTACATCACGAGGCCGGGGCGGCAGCGCGGTGGAGCCTCTTGGTTTCCTGCAGCCTAATCTCGCTGAACCCGCCTCTAAATTGGGGGGGCTACAGACTGGTGAAACGAGAAAGTGGAGGGAGGAGAGAGTCATACGAAACCATAATTTCCCCTTATCCGTGTATTTGCTGTTTTAAAAATCGTATCCTCAGCGCTCCCCAAACATCTCCCTAGAACTATTAACACCCCCTCAACACCTCCCCAGATGTCAGGTTTCTTTTTGACTTGAGCATCCAGCATTTAGTAATTCGCCATGAAAAAAATTACCAGGGGAAACCAATGTTGTTGCTGAAATTGTTTTTGCTTGACACAAAAAAAGCTAAAGTATAGCTTAGTCTCACCCGAAATTCTGAAATGGCATGCCTGTGTTAAAACACTTATTACATAAGGCAAATGAGCCGATGAGGCACTCCATTCTTACATGTAGGTTTTTATATCCTGAAGAATTTGATAGCATTTGAAAATGGAGTTGCTAATGCGCTTAAAAAACAACAACTATCCAAGTCATGAAACTGTATTCTATGCCTGTTATGTAATGGCTGTATTGTGTACTGCAAATTTCACTTAACCTTTAAAAATATGAATGAGAGTTTTAGAATACTGTCACAGTCTTGAAAGTGAAAGCAATTTTTCACATTAATGCTTAATAAATTCAGCACCTAGCACAGTGCCGGGCACATGGTACCGATGTTTTCCTTAGTGACAATGGCACTTTTAAAAACAATTATTTTACATCACCCTACTGATTGAACTATGCAATCTGTTGCCATTTTAAAAAGTTAAACCTCATATAATACCATATTATTTGCATATACCACAATTCAAAATCTGCTGTAGGCAAATTAGTAAAGGCTGCTGTTTTTTAGTGCATCATTTATTCAGAATTGATACAAAGCAAACCGTTTCAATTCAATGATGACCAGCGTAATTGGAGCTTGGCCCCTTAGTGGGGGTCAAACTTTTTTTACGAAAATTATTTTTAACCATAATACAAAGATTTTTCTACAATGTATTGCAAATGTTTCTCTTAAGCGGTTTATTGAACATCATTTAGCATTTTCTTGACAATTCAGTGTCAATTTTATTAAAAGTAATTGTTGTAGTAGGTTGTAGTGGATTCAGGAAATATATCCAGTTCCTATTCTATATTCTTCCTAGGTGTTAGGGATTCTCCCAGGAGGTACAAAAGCTATCAGTCGCTACACCGAAGGACTGTAGGATGCTATGACTTAATGATTATCTCTGCCTTTTGTAATTTCTCTCTCTCCCCCTTCACTAACTGACAATCTGTTTTGCTTACTGTTACTAGCACAGCTGTCACTAACATTCTCCTCATCTTCTGATTGGTAACTTCAAGTCTAGTGTGGACTGGGAATCCAGATAGCCTCACTTGTCACAATTCTGTCTAAAGTAAACTTAATAGGTTCTGGGTAAGGGACTAATGGCTCACCAAGGAGTAGGGCGCACACACACCTTAGTGCATAGACTATGGAAAGATATTTGGACTACTCAAATCTATCTTTTAAATGCATTCCTCTTCTTAACCAGGTTTTGAACCACGGAGATTGCCCAACAAGCCAAGAATTTTCCAGCCCTCCAACATTGGTGTTAAAAAGTCCACTGCTATATGCTAGATGACTTCCCAAAGCTGTTCACTTATTATTATTCTGTTTTCTCAACCCCACAAAAATCCAGTCACTGAAATCCTGAACTCTTTTGATAGTGGCATGAGTGTTAAGTAAATTGCACACCTCTTGTGGAATTCATTTTCACTTAATCTTGCTAATTATGTGGAGACTATTTTGTTTGTTGTTGTTCTTTGTTTTTTAAAATAAATCAATACCTAAATTTCCTGGCTAACAGAGTCATTGCAAGGATACTAGGGCATTATATGTAATATAAGAATGCCTGTTTGGTAATTTGTACTTCGAAGTCAATTCTCATTTGAATCATTTGTGATGTGAAAACAATGCTGTTCGGTTTATATACTTAAACACCTAATTATTGTTTTACGTCCAGGGTTCCTGTGGGACCACATGCTTATAGTTCAGTCTCAGTATACCTATCTGCCACAAAGATGTAGTCTGGGAGGGGTGTGCCTTTGGTGTATTCTCTAAATCTCTCCTGTATAGCATTTTTCAAAACCATTTTGTGAGTGGGTATTTGCTTGTCTGTATCCCACTGTAGAATGCAAGCAGTACAGGCACAGGGTCCATATCCCTCTCATTCACATTTGGGGACTTCTAGCTACCTATCCCTGTGCCCAGCAAGCAATAGACATTCAGTAGATATTGGCCAACATACTGTCATACTCCAGAGGACAGAATGTATCTTTCTCTTGGGGTCTTGGCTGTGAGGTAAGGATTTCAGAGAACATTTTGCAGAGAAAATAATGCTTCCACTGGCCATTAAAAGGTTAAAAGGATTAGCCATGTAGGCAGAGTGGGAAAAGGGGTTCTCAGGAGAGGACGTAGACTGTTTAACAGTAGAGAGATATGAGAAAACAAAAATATGCATTGAGAAGTATTGAGCCTGCATTTATACTGTGGAGTGAACTATGACACTTGAGGGGGGAAATATGTGTAACGTCCTAGATCACAGACAAATAGAACCCCAATGCAGTTACCTTATTAGCCACAGTCCCTTAGCCTCTGGAGCAGCACTGACCAATAAAAACAAAGTGAACCACAAATGTGAGCCACATATGGAATATTAAGTTTTCTGGTAGATACATTCAAAAAGTACAGAGGAACAGGTAAAATTAGTTATAATAATCCACTTTAACCCAATACATCAAAAATTACCATTTCAATGTCTATACAACATACAAAATCATTAATTAGATATTTTACAATATTTTATAGTCTTCAAAATCCAGTGTGTCTTTTACATTTATAGCACATCTCCATTTGGATTAGTCATATTCCAGGCTCAACAGCCACATGTGGCTAACAACTACCATATCGGGTAGTGCAGCTCCAGAGAATGTAGGAAATATTTAATAATATCGTTTAAGAAAATTTTCCTTAAGAGGAAAATCTAAATCGTGTTCACTCTAAGAGTTTATTTATGCCGATTATTAGTGTTGAATTATGTTAGGTTATAAAGACCACCTTCTTGTGTTTAGACATTTACACCCATTAGATAATCAGCAAAGTTTGCGTTTTATGTACTGTGTCTTCATTAATGATGCTGTAGTTACAACTGTTTCTATCTCTATTAACTGTGGTGGTGGACTGTAAATGTAAACTGTTTTTATGGCACAAATAAAATGCTATAGATTTGGGGTTGACTAAGCTTTAAAAAAATTCTCTCTACAATATGAAGCCACCTCTTCTATGCAGTTACCGCCAAGCGTCTTCCTAGCTGTAGAAGTCCAGGGTTTTGCTGTCTAATTATTTTATGCCCAGTTACTTGTGGATGACAAAAACCACCCCGACCTTTGTTTGAGGCAGTCGCCTACCTGAAGCTGCAGTAAGGGTTTGCTGCAGCTCCCTGAGTACCAAGAAAGGTCCAAAGAGCTAACGTGAAGACGCTTAGATACCCTGTCTGCAGGTGACTGTGCAGCTTTCCCCAGTGAGATTGGAGCCCTTTTGGTTTCATTGGAATTCGAGTGCCAAAGATTGGCAAATCCACAGCGCTCATTGTCTACACTAAAATGAATCTTGAAAACGGTATCTTTTTTAAAAAACAGTCTGAGAATGGTTGTGTACAAGTAGCCAAACGTGTGAAAGAGAAAGGCAGATACTTTAATGAAATGCATATGTGGTTGATGCCGTCTCATTCCTTCTCAAAACAAGAAAATGTCTAGTATAGTTAAGGGGTTAGAAAAGCCAAGAAGTCTCAACGAAGCAAGGAAAACCTGTGAGTTTTAATGATGTGTCATTTGGATATGTCTAAGTGATTGAGAGTAAATATTACATGAAACCTATCCTTTTATGTGGAAATGGCGTAGCAGCTCTCCTTAGGCAGTCCTGTCGTAAATGCATGTGAAAGTTTCCTTTAAGGGATTTCACAAACATAGGACCATATTATGAATCAATTCAGTAAAAACATGATCCTATTATTTTTAGAGATATATTTAGACAGACTTCAACTAAAGAAAAGTGCAATACACATATATTTTTCCAAATTATTCAGGGTTCTGAAGGGAAGAAAGATGTAAAGAAAGCATGATGTAAACTTACTATTTGTATAATTGCTTGACTCTCAAAAGAAGACATAGACACTGACCTGTCTGTTTTAGAGAAGTTTAAGAAACATAAAAATCTCATGTAGTGTTTCTTTTCACAAAGAATTTGAGCACGCGCACACACACAAGATTTCACTCAATTCAATGGTGGAAAGAATCATCTTTTCAACAAATGGTGCTAGGGTATCTACATGCAGAAGAATGAAATTGAGCTCCTTCACATCATATACAAAAATTGACTCAAAATGAAACATAGACTTAAAGTAAGAACTAAACTGTTAAACTCTTAGAAGAATATATTGCAGTAAATCCTCGTGACCTCTGTTAGGCAAAACCTTCTTAGTTATGACACTGAAAGCATGAGTAATGAAATAGATATATTGGACTGAAGTCAAACTTAAAATCTTGTGTGTTTCAATGGATACCATCAAGAAAATGAAAAGATAACCCATAGAATAGGAGAAAATATTTGCAAATCATATATCTATCAGGTAAGGACCCATAGGTAGACTACATAAAAAACTCTTACAACTCAATAATAAAAAGGCAAAAACCCGGTTTTTAAAATGAGCAAAGTATCTGAGTAGACATTTCTCCAAAGAAGATGTACATCAAGCACATGAAAAGATACTCCGTAGGATTAGCCATCAGGGAAGTGCAAATCAAAACCACAGTGTGATGCTACTTCACACTCAAGACAAATGGCTACAAAAGGAAAAAAAGAGGAAACCAGTGTTGGTGAGTATGTAGAGTCATTGGAACACTCATCTGTTATTCCTTGTTGATGCATAGCAAATCACTTCAAAATTTAATGGCTTAAAACGAGAAACACTTCTTATCTCACAGTTTCTGGGGGTAAAGAATGCAGGAACAGCCTAGCTGGATGGTTCTGACACAAGGTCTCTCCTGTGGCTGCAGTCAGGGTATTGGCAGGGCCTGCGGTCATGCGAACGGCTTGCCTAGGTCTGAAGGATCGAATTGCACGAAGGCACCCTCACATGGTTGTTGGCAGGAGGCCTCGGATACCTGCCACATGGGCCTCTCCTCAGGCTGCTTGAGTATCCTCATGATGTGGCAGCTAACTTCCACTGGAGCAAGCTGTCCAAGAAAGGGCGACAGTGGAGCCAGAGTGTCCTTTCTGACCCGGTCTCCTAATTTACACACGGTTACTTCCATTTTATTCTGTTAATTAGAAGTGAGTCACTAAGTTCATTCCACACTCAAGAGGAAAGTCATCTTGAAGGGAGGAGTAGCAAATAATTTGTGAACAGGTTTTAAAAACACCACAGCAGGCAATTCACATTTTTGCCTGTGGTCTGCCTCTTCGATTTCCTAAACCAACTTGCATATCCTTGTTTCCACACACTGAACAGGCTCACTGCCTCCCTCAAGGGAACAAGACTTAAGCGTCTTCTGGTTACTGCATCAAATCTGTTGCTTAAGAATTCTGGGTGACATGCAGCACTCCCCAGGAAGGCCCGATGAGGCCCCTTGAAGGCTGGTAAACAGACGTGCTTTCAGCCACAGCACGTTTACATTTTCAACCATGAAGAAGGATCAGGATTAGTGCAATAAATCTGTCCATTTGGAAAAGGAAGAATGAGGAACTCGCATTGGTCACCATTCCATAGTAATTATCAAAACCTACTAAGCAGGAATAGCCAGGACTCCTTTTCTTGGCAATACAGGAAGTTCCTTGATTGACCAACCTGGTAGCCTCTGATTCGTTCTCCTGAATGTTCTCTCTAGTGCCTTGCCCTCTGCTGTGCCTGGATCTGCCTTTGGAAGGTTCACATTTGACAGTTTTCCTCAACAAATGTATCTGAGACAGATACAGGGGAGGCTGTCCTTCCTAGAGACCTCTTAGGTTTTGAAATATTTCAGCACAGGGGTTATTTTAAAGTTTTAACAATGAGATTATTGCAGACCAAGTTGGGGGTTTCTTTGGGATGTTAACTTCTTCAGACACTTAGAAGGCTTGATTTGTTTCCATTCCCTTCCATGTACAGGTTACTATAGCCAAAAGTCTTGCCCAGACATGGTTTTCAAGGCTGCAGATTCTCAGTTTTTATTTACTGGGCTCTGTACTCTGCCCATCCCTCTGGCCCTTAAATTAATGGTGTCTACCTTGAGATCATCTGAAATAATAGGCTTAGGTGGGGAGGCAATACAATTTATCACCTCTTGCTAACAATATCACTGCTGCTTTATGACAAAGCACAAGTCTTACCTCCTGCTAAGCCTGCAGTTTCATGGCCACAGCTTAAAACTTCCTCAATTTCAAGTACAGAGTAGATGACTTTTTCAACATTGCAAGGCCCGCATCACTGGGCTCTTCATCAGAGTTGTTAGCAAGTATCGGCAGAGAATGTCTCCCTTAGCAAATCTTTGCTTCCTTCCACCTCTGTTTTCAGAATGTTTGATTCTAGTCTGAGTTCACCTAACTCAGAAGACTTTGCTGAAAATAGCAAAACTATACCAATACCTACAAACAGTATGAATGTATCTTTTATTTCCCTTAACACTATGGCCTCAGTCAGCAAAGAGTCTGCTTTTCAAGGTAAGCAGTTGGCAGCTTAACCAAATAGTTTGCTACCACATTAAAAACAGAGTCCTATCACACACAGCCCAAATCTTTCTGCTAAATCAGTGGTACTTGTATCACGCAGCATACCATTTCTGGTACCAATTGGCCATGGTTCCTGGTTACAGAAACAAAATTTACTCTTGCTAGTTTAGGCAGAAATGTCTTTTTTTTTTTTTTTTTTTTTTAATAGCAAAATAGTTCACAACATTTCTTCAAGGACCCAGAAACCAGGCTTGATAATACATGAGAGAAATATTCAGTTGCATAAAGGGACTGCCGTATGGAAATTCCAGTCACCTACCATCTGCCACTTTGAACCAATAAGGATACAGACTAAATACTAGAACCTTCATGAAAACTGTACCGAAGAACCACACACTTCAACCAACCACTTTACTTGCCAAAGAGCCCTATAGATTCTGCCTTACGATGTTCCTATCTGGTTTCCATGTCTTATGTAGGTGCATTTGGTTGGTGAAGACCAGGTCACATGTGAAACCTTAGCTTCACCTGAGTCTGAGAAATGTCATATTCAGTCTTCCAGTAACCTGGAAAGTATACTAGGAAGAGATTAGAGTAGTATTTAGGGTGTGTCATTCTGCAGTATCTGGCACAGTGGTCAAAGGTTTATTTCTGGGTTTTCATTGTATTTTAACTGACATACTAATATTTGAGGAAAATCATGATAACATATATAGTAAAATTAATAAATAGCATGAATTACATTGACTTACTATGTTTCCTTTTCTCTGTAGGATTCTTCTTGGGTTTAGTGTTTGTATTAGTCGGTTTTGTGTTGCTATAACAGAATACCTGAGGCTGGGTAATTTATTAAAAAGAAAAAAAGGTGTTTATTTAGCTCACAGCTCTGTAGGCTGGGAAGTTTAAGGGCATGGCCCTGGCTTCTGGAGAGGGCTTTCATGCTGCATTATTACATGGCAGAAGTCAAAGGAAAAGCAAAAACGTGTGATGAGACAAAACCTGAGGAACTTCTGATATTTATAACAAAGAGCTCTTCTGGGGACTAATTCATTCCCAGGAGGACTAATCCAGTCCTACCAGAGGGAAATCTCACTGCCAATATAATGGTACCAAGCCATTCAAGAGGGACCTGCCGCCATGAGCCAAACATCTCCTATTAGGCCCCACTTCCCAGCACCACTACACTGGGGATCAAATTTCTCCTTTCTCTCTCCCTCTTTTCTTTCTTTCTTTCTTTCTCTCCCTCCCTTCCTTCCTTCCTTTCTTTCTCTCTTTCTTTCTTTCTTTCTCTCTCTTTTTCTTTCTTTCTTTCTTTCCTTTCTTTCTTTCCTTTCCTTCTCTCTCTCTCTTTCTTTCTTTCCTCTCTCTCTCTGTTTCTCTCCTTCCTTCCTTCCTTCCTTCCTTCCTTCCTTCCTTCCGTCTTTTTTTTTATTGAGACAGGGTCTCACTTTGTCACCCAGGATGGAGTGCAATGGCACATGGTTCACTAAAGCCTCAACTTCTGGGGCTCAGGCAATCCTCTCACCTCAGCCCCACAACTAGCTAAGATACAGGCATGTGCCACCACACCCAGCTACTTTTTTTGTATTTTTTGTAGAGATGAGGTTTTGCTACATTGCCCAGGCTGGTCTTGAACTCCTGGGCTCAAGTGATCTGCCCACCTTAGCCTCCCAAAGTGCTGGGATTATAAGTATGAACCACCTTGCCCAGCCTAGAGATCAAATTTCAACATGAGTTTTGATAGGGACAAACTTAAACCATACCTAAGCCATAGCAGTATTATTGCTGCTGTAGTTTGTTTGGCCTACCTGTCTATTTTAAAGACACTAATAGGATTCCAGAAATGTTTGATATATATCTCCACATGCAGATAAATCAATAACTGCTCAGTTCATCTCCACAATTTTTCATAGTAAGGTGCACGTCTTTGTTCCAAGTCCTTCCCTGGTGAAGACACAGGAGTGGAACATGGTTGTGGGGCAATAGTGAACAGTGAAGTGTGGCAGTAATTATGCCTGAGGATCATAACTGTTCAGTGGTGAGAGAAAAATATCAGTTGGAGCTAAAAGTGGCATGAAATTAAGGGAGCAGGAAAGGTCAAATATCCAGTAGAGAGCAAAACCCAAGTTTCTAAAGCACAGGAAGTATTGTAGATTGTAAAATGAACAATAACTCACCCAAGGATCATTAAATTTGGGTAAATTTTGCATTAATTTTATTTCACTGTATTCTAGTTCTTGGAAAGTTGGCTAACACTGTTAACCAGTATATCATATATTGATTTTGTTGGGATACAAAAAGTGTGCTTACTCTTGGATAAGTGGATAAGACACTTTTGGTTGTAAGGAAGGGCGACTTATGCCAAATAACTTGAGAGAAAAGGAACTTCTAATTCATAAAATCCAAGGAAGTACTGTCACATCAATCCTCAAGAGACCAATAGCTCTTCATCCTGGCGCTCCACCAATAATATGCCTTTTTACTCCACTTACTCAGACCCTATTGGTCCAATTCTCCAAAGAGAAAATTTGATTGGCTTTTGGCCAGCCAATGGACTACTTCTTTTATGGTTAGATGTCCAGGCCTTGTCAGTTATACTGAGTGGAGGTGAGGGCAAGTTCACTTAATTCAAAGGATTGACATTCCCAAGGCTGTGAATAGGGCTGGTAAAACTAGCAGGGTAAGACGAGTGTGGTAGATCAATAAACTAATGACTCTAGTACAGTTATTGTCTTTTACACTACATAAATTAAGACGTAATATTGTAATGGCATCATTAATCTTATTTACAAACTGTCTGCTTGCAAATTAATGCTTGTGATTCTTATATACAAAATACATTAAACATATTCATTCTTTCACTAATTATGTGCTCGTGCCTACAAGTACCCTGTGGCACAGTGTATCAAGTTCTTATGATGCCAAATGGACAAACCATGGATACATTCTTTGAGGCACCACAGGAGGAGACAGCTAATATTTACTGTGATGTACTTTTTAATGCAGGCATAAAGATGAGTATTATAGAGAAAGGAGGCATTGGTTCATACATGGGGGATTGAAGGGAAGGTTCCTTCCTTCAAAGAAATGATTTTTGAACTAGATCATGAATGCTGAATTTATTAGTGTGCTTTTCTCTTATGTTCATCACTGATTCGCATTTATATACTTACTATAACATCTTACTATCAAATCATATTTTACAGGTATTATTTCCCTTTTAGGAAGTTTCGTTGATTCTCAACATGTCAATATATAGAACTAGAACTGTATTTTGTCAATTGAAAGCAAATTCAGATCCCCTCACATGGGGTAAAATTGTTTTATTTTCATTTCCTTGGATTTTTCTTTCCCTTTTCATAGGCATTGAAAAATCGTTTTCAAATGCTGCAAAGCTTTCATAGACAGAGGGTACACCGTGTCTCTAGTAGGTAAGGTGATGACTATCCCTTCCATAGCCCCTCTTCCGCCATGTCAGGGCCATTTCTTTTTGCAGAGCCAGTCCTGGCTCTGCCGGGCTGGAGTGCAGTGGCGATCTGTCCTGCGGCTCACGCCCTCCCGGGTTCCGCGCCATTCTCCTGCCTCAGTCTTCCCAGTAGCTGGGACTACAGGCGCCCGCCACCATGCCTGGCTAGTTTTTTTGTTTTTTTTGTATTTTTAGTAGAGACGAGGTTTCACCGTGTTAGCCAGGATGGTCTTGATCTCCTGACCTCGTGATCTGCCCGTCTCGGCCTCCCAAAGTGCTGGGATTACAGGCTTGAGCCACCGCGCCCGGCCAAGGCCATTCTTAAATAATGCTGTGAAATGTGCCAACCATACCTTTGGTACCAATACATGCCCTTTCTCTAACCCACTTTTAGTGCAATGCCCAGTAACTGCATAACATTGTATATTTAGGGACCAAATCTTTTTCCTCTAAAGCATCATCAATTGTTTCATGTACTGTTAAGAAAGAAGATTGTAACCAACCAAATAAAGGCACAACGCTTACTTATGATATAGAATGCTAATTTTAAACCTATTGAAAGAGCCCTTTTACACTTATTTATACATAGATTTTTAATCCTCTATCACTCACATGTATAAATAAAAGGACAATATAAGTGAATCACATCCTTTAAGATATTTCTAAACATGTTCACTCTGAGTTTGTCCCGCAAGAATCACTTTTTGACTTCATCATCAATGTTTATTTTTAACAAAACACAATTTACTCTTTTGTGCCATCAAGCAGTGTTGTTGATGCAGCATGCCTCAAAAGAGTGCTCGGCTACTACGTCTGTAAATTTTTTTCCAAGCTGCTGATCTCCATTGTACAGGCTTCGATGTAAATGCACTAGCAAATGACACCCACAGACAGGGACACAAAGACACGTTCCCATTTCCAAGATGTTAAAATATCAAATGATGAATCAATGGCATATGACATAGAATTAAAGAGATATGACATTGCTTGATAACTTCCAAAGTATTAGTGCAGACCTTATGTTTCTGTAGCATTATCATATGTAAGACAAGTTAGGTAGTCATGGATTCTTATTTTGCGAAGAAAGTACTGGATGTCCCCCAATTTAAGTAATCTACTTCCAATGACACAAAGATAACAAATAGTAGATTTGGTACTATGCTTGATAGTACTGGGGTCTTTTATTTATAATCCAAGGCTTTTTCCACCAATTCATGCTATTTTTGCCATATAAGTACTGCGCACTAACCGACTGCACCCTTGGAGCACCCCAATTTGTGCTGTTTCCCATCATACTTCTTAGATATTCACAAACCTACACTGTAACTCTCAGTCTCTGTCATTTATCCTTGCTGATTGAAAAATTTAATTCAACAGTTCACAAACTATGCCCCCCAAAATACTGTCGTTCCAAGATTTTCTGTTTTTAAATCAAGTAACAGTCATCTTTTCTCAATTTGCAGGAAAAATTCAACTATCAAATAGTCTTCTAAATCAAATTTTTTTCCATATTTTTGTTTAGTCCTAGTTTCTGCTATCATTTGATGATACTAGAATCTTGTTTCATATGATATTGCATTTACACAAAACATGATCATTTTTAGTTTACCATAGCAATATTTTAAGATATTATAAAAAATTTTCCACAAGTGTTACATTTCTTGAACAAATATGAAAACCCTTGATTTTATTCATTCTTTTGGAAGCCTGCTGTCTTCCAGATACACAGATATACTAATGGTTCAAATACACGAATCCTTTCTATTCAATTGGCAAGTTGCTCTGTTAGACTCCTCAGAAGAGTCCTTAGAAAATTCACACAGAGTGAATTGAAGATTAGGAATTTGAGACCCTTCATAAGACAAATGAGTCATTTTTTGCCAGTCAGACTTTTTCAAATTTCTTTAATTATATAATGTGAACAAGATATTCTAATTTCAGGACAGCCCTACCTGTGACCAACACTTTTTCCAGCTAATTTTGGGGGAAGTAGCTCAATCCTGCTTCAAAGAATCAAATTTACAGCTTCTTTCTACCCAGGAAAGAGCTGATGCACTTAATTAATCTTTCCAGGAAGCCAGGCTGACTCTCATTATTTCAATGCATTGTATGCTTAAAGCATGTATAATTTAATCCTGTTTGAAAGATATGTGAAAGAGAATTGACATAAAATAGCAAGAAAGCTCTGAAGTGAACTGAGCTATATAATTTGGGCATAAGCATTCTTAATATCACCTTTAAAAGAACTTGAAATATATTTGATGGTGGGAGAAATTTTAGTATAGATTGGAAAACTATCAAACAGCATCTGTTGCCTTCTCCATTTTGATTAAAACATGCTCACAGGGAAAATAGTGGTTTGTCTGTTAAGTCAAACACTAATGAAACATTTGCTAAAATAATCTCTTTAATTTGGACAACATTTGGCAATAAAGTGCACTCATTGGATCATTTGTCTGTATTCCGAGGCTTCCGAGTTAACTGAGCACAGCTAAGTCTAATATGGTAATGGGCTCTTTGTTAAAACCTGGACATATGCATTTCTCATGCTCGGTTGTGTTCTCCTCTGGTGAAGAGAGATAAGAAACGTTATTGTGATGGCATTAAAGGTTTCTCATTGACGTATCTAAATACCATGAACCTGAACTGTCTCATTTCATCATGTCTCATTTCTGTATCTCTTTTGAATCAAAGGCACTATGGCCATCAGGCTCAGGTGAGGAATGAGGATTAGTGGTATTAGTCAAGTCACCAAAAACAGAGTTAGTAATTAAGGTACAAAAACTGTAGAAATGCTTTTTGATTAGCCTATGGGAATTCATGTGAAACATAATATTGCTGGCATGTGAAACAAAATAAATCCAGCAGGTAATATCAGTAGAAAATAGAAATAACTTACCACTACATACTATTGTTTTATAGAAATTAGACTGTTTTCAAATTCAGATTGATTCTTGTTTCTAAATTACTGTTTTAAATTTTACGTATGTGTATGTTTGCATATATATGTATACAGTACATACAAACATGCGCACACAGAGCACTCCTGCACTCTACACACATAATGTGCTCTGTGTTAACATTTACCACTCAGAGTCAATTAGGCAAGTAACTAGTGGACATACACACACACACACAAAAAGTATACCTTCAGCTTTGCCTTGCATCCTGCAAAACCAAAGTCTTAGTTGTCAATGTATACTTGGAAGAACTGACCTGAAATGCCCTTTCAGAAGACATATGTGTCTAGGTCATTATGTTGTAACCCTTCATTAGTTTTGAGTTTTAGTACTATTAAAAGAAGAGCAAAGTGATGACCTTTTTAGTCTTTTATTCCATTACCATAGCTCAAAAAGGGCTTCCTTTTATTCTTCGTCTATAAAAATACTCTTATCTACCTGGAGAGTCAGGCCAAATACCACTCTCTACATAAAACTTTTCTTCCTGTATAATATGTTTCTTATACTTCTTTGTCAGTATTTCATCCAGGCTTGAATATGGTCACATTTCCAGATGCCCTTTACTCGGTTGGACTGTAAGGTCCTGGAAGGCAGGGACTTTTGACAAATCTGGGGGCAGTTAAAGAGGCAGCGTCAGTAGAGGCGGCATTTGAGGTGCTGACCCATGACAAGAGGAGCACGGGCGACAGCAGAGGACACACTGCTAGCAGCCATAACAGTGGCAGGGGTTGAACAAGCAGAAAAGATGCAATAGATGTGAAGCCAGAGGAATAGTCAGCGACATTGGCCTGGGTCTTTCCTTGAGGAGCAGACTCAGATGCCAAAATACATTCCCATGCCTCTTCCCACAGCACTGCCACCAGCTAGAATTAAATTTTTGACAGTAACAGCAACTGTGTGTTTTTAGGATGTATTCTTTATTACTAAACTTTATCATCTAATATTGTTTCTCTGGATAAATCCTTCCTCATCCCTAACACTGGATTCTAGGAAAATAGTTTCCCAGGAATCTTCTCAGTTGAGGGTCAGGGACTCTAGCAGATTGCTATCAAACAAGTAAAATGTAAGTGAATATCTTCACACATGAGTTCATTATTAAGAAATGATTTCTCTCCTTTTGACCAAGTATTCTCAGTGATCTGCACAGTTACAACTACATATATAGGCTTCAATAAATATTTAAATGAGTGACTAACAATAAATAGCATTTACTTGGGGCTTACGTATGTCAACATGGTACAAAATACTTCACAGATATTGTGTCTTTTAATAGTACTCTTATTCCTATTTGATAGATAAGTAAACTGGACCTTGAGAGAGTAAATAATTTGTTCTAAGGTACATAGTTAGTAGGTGACAACATTAGGATTTGAACCAAAGAAACCTACATGCAGTGCCATAACTCTTAACCTGTATACTGTATTATCTCCCAATACTGAAAACATGCAGGAATGAATGACTGAATATCCCATACTTGATAAGAGACAGTCATTCTCTGGGTTAATTGTGCATCAAGAATAAAAAGCTAATTACGAGTACAAAGATGCAGGGCACTGCCCATTCTTATAAACAATTTGTTTTGGTAACAGTAACTAATTTTTACTTATTTTTGTACTTGAAATGGGATGGAGTGGGCTATCAATTTTTTAAACATTATTTTTAAACCTAACATATCTACATGATAAAAAGAGACTTAAGATGATGACTACTTCAGCAAAGAATGATAAGCGAAGCACCAGATGCTACATATTTTCAACTGCAAAAATATCATGGGAAGCCAGCTGTATCTTCTAAAATTTCATGATGTCATTGTATGGCTTCAGGATCTATTTAGCTGCTTTATAATCTTATTAGCTTATCTCTGCTTCCAGTCATGCACTAGGCCTTAATTGCATAGGTTTGTTTATAATATTGTTAGTGTTCTGGTCTCATATTTCATGCAAGAAGCATCTTGCTTACAGGCTAATGCACAAAAACTTGCCACCCTGAGCAAAACCTAGTGATCCATTGCAAACTGATATCACTGTCCCATTTTTCTGAAGAGGTCATCGTTTCCTGGCATTGAGCTATCACGCTAATGACTCAGAGTTTTTTATTTTATTCAACTTTTCCCAAAAGTTCGAGTCTAGGATGATGATTTCAAAGTGTGATGGAAGCGAAGTGTTTCAGTTCAGCAAGTTTCAATGTTACAGTGAAATTTACCTCGTTTTCCAGGAATCGGTTACACTACCAGGTTGAGAGAGATTTCAATTGTATTAGAGATGGAAATAGTTTTGGGTTTCTTACAGTTCTACTCTGAATTTCACTGTCCCATCTTTTTGCCCTCCAAATTTATTCATCATTTTATTGTCTCCAATCTACATTCTGTTACAGGTTAATGTTTTCTTGTTACAGAATTTTAGATAAGCCATTGTTAGATATTTTCTTAGAAATCTCGTAGAAGTAATTGGGTTGTACCATTTTCAAAAGTTTCAAAAGTGGAACCACTGGCATTTACTGCCCAATAGCAGAGGATACTGCTCATGACCCTACTAGAACTAACTTGCGTCTTCATAGAGAATGGGTGGCAAATTATCTTCATAAGACATTGTCTCTACCTATATCTCTGGTTAGTTGGGCAAGAATGAGGCCATCTTTCTTTCCCTCATTGCCTTCTGTGAGTAAAACCTATTAATGAAGACTCTTCTATGTACAACCAAATAATTCCAACTGGTCTGACTATTTAGGGGATGGGAATTGAACTGATTTGCTTCTGTAAGTGAGAATTCCAGGAGTTTCAGGGATGGCTTCAGCTGGGGCTGGTTTAGGCCAGAGCTCAAGCAGTGCCCTGGTTTTCTTCCTCTCAGTCCACTTCATGGCAGACTTAGCTCTCCACCCTTGGCATGTCAGCATCATTCTCAGCTTCATTCACACAGAGAAGTGGCAGAAATCTCCAGCCTTTGAATTTCCCAAATTTCTAGACCAGCAGAAAAGGACAAATGATGTTCCTTGTAAGGACAACATAAAATCCCCCCGAAATCAATGTCACTGGCTTTGATTGGCCTCACTTGGCCATGAGCTCACTGGGAAGCAATTACTGTGGCCAGGAAAGCATGATGCTCTGATTGGCTTGTTCTGGATTCCAGGCCACCTCTGGAGTCCTGGTAGTGTTTTCTCCACAGGGGCCATGAGAACTGCAACTGGAGGAGCCAGTTCCCAAATAGATCAATTAGAAACAGTGATGAACTGAACAATGAGATCACCTGGACTCGGGAAGGGGAACATCAGACACCGGGGCCTATCATGGGGAGGGGGGAGGGGGGGAGGATTGCACTGGAAGTTATACCTGATGTAAATGACGAGTTGATGGGTGCTGACGAGTTGATGGGTGCAGCACACCAACATGGCACAAGTATACATATGTAACAAACCTGCACATTATGCACATGTACCCTAGAACTTAAAGTATAATAAAAAAAAAAAAAAGAAAGAAAGAAACAGTGATGAGAAGAGGATGAACGGATAGTGGCATCCACTAAACAGTGCTGTTTCAGTTATTCATCCGACTTATTAATCTGTTTGGATATTTTCTCTTTCTCTTTCTAGTTCTTTTAACAAGCATATTACACAGTCGGTGTCTGTGGGCCTCTTTGCTTCGGAGCTGTCATCCTACATCTGGCCTTTTTATATTCATTCTTGGGTCATGTCCACATTTTGCTTTGTCTTTTTTACATATTATTAAATTTTGTTATCATTGTTTTCTTTGGTTACTGTCCTGAAACATCTAATTTCAACATCTGCTAATGTATTCACTTCTTCATATTATATTGCCCGGATTTGGGGATAAATATTGAAAAGTTGAATGAGTGGCCAGTTAGCATCTGAGTAGTCCTTTATGCAGATAATATTATCTTTTTGATAGCAAAGGAGAAAAGTCAGTGTTTTGTAGTAAGTAGAGTGCATAGATGTGAAAGAATTAGAAATGAAAATAAAGAAATAAATTAAAAATATTGAAACATCTTAATTACTCTACTCAACCTTTTCTTCATAAAGCCTTTCTATATGTGCAATTAATAAAAATAAATTTATTTGAATTTTGCCTCCTCTTTATGGCCATGTCCACTGGAGCTGTTGATGAGCAGGAAAATGATTAAGAGGCAGGTGGCAGAGAAGCTAAGGATGTGAATCAAAGAGGCTAGATAATGCACAAGCTCAATAGTGAGTGCTAAATAATTGATACACAGGTGTATATGATACACAAACAGGACACTGATACACAGAGCAAAACACTATTGTTACTAATGGTCTCAGGTTAGCAGCGGCCATTCACCAGGAATGACTTTTTATATTCAATTCTTACAATACTACAGTCCATGTTTTTGAGCCAGCAGATTCTAAAATGACTTCTTCTAGAAGTCTTTGGATATATATTTTTCACTTGATAAAATAGCCATTAGACAATAATAGAATGGATACTAAAATCTGTCATGTATTTGCTTCAACAAAACCATCATATATACCTATTGTTAGTAGAACGCAGTTTTTGAAACCCAGAATGCCTGCATATGGTACTACATTCAAGAGATAGACAGGGCATACAGGGAAGGTAAGTCCCTCTCTGTCCTTCAGCTACCCAGTTCTCCTTTCCAGAAAAAATTGCTATTACCTGTTTCTTATGTATCCTACTACAGACAATGTTAGCATTTGCAAACATGTGTACCTCTACAAACATAAATGAATTTTTATATACATACTTTGTAATACATTATTAAGCACCTTACTTTTTCACTTATTAACATATGTCAGAAATTTAAAATGGTTAAATTACAAACAAGGATGTTGAAGACCAGGTTTCCAATATAAATTCTGACATTTTGAAGAGTAATATTGAAATTGCTATGATAGTAGGCATAAAATAAGCCAAAACATTCCCCTTGGCCCCCGGAATAAACATATGAAAATAAATGTAAATTCAAATTCAAATGAGAAAGTCATTGTTACCTATCAAATAAGCAAATAATAACAACAATGAAATAGTTGTTATTTCAATATAAAATATATAATGCCTATGGCCAATTGCTGAAGCCAGAAACCTGAGAATCATTTCTAATTTCTTTCTCTGCTTCATCCACTTTTAATCTTTCACTAAGGGCTTCCATGTCATCCTCTAAAATATACGTATTAAATCTCCCCGGAGAACATAGCTGAGTTGCACTCAGACACTGTAAGATAATAATATTTGCTGTTTTAACCCACCATGCTTTGAGCTAATTTGTTTCACTATGATATGTAACCAACACACTTTTAATAGCACCTTGTTTTTTATAGTTATGGTATTTTTAAAACTCTGTCATTGATTGTTGTGATATTTATTATCTCATTTTTAAATGCATACCCCAGAGGGTAAGAATCTTGTGTATTTGGTCCCCAAAGTACCTGTGACATTTATTATAGTCCTGAAATTCAGTTGTTGAATAAAAGAATAAATAAATGAATCGATATTCTATATTTACTGCCTATGGGAAAATGTAAACTGGTGTAAGCTCATCGTCTGTAAGTGAGTTTATCACTGTTATATCAAAGATTTTAACTTTGCCAACTCTTTGATCCAGCAATTTCATTGTTAGAAACTTATCCTGGAATATGAAAATTTAGATAGAATAAAGTTTATTGTAACTGTGTTTACAATAGCAGAATAGTGTAAACAATCTGTCCAACAATAGATTATTCAATTATGGTGCATCCTATGTATCCATTAAAAATAATGGTATAGAAAAATATTCGTTAACATAGAGCATATTCACTATATGTGCCTGAGTGGTGCAAGCAGGTTACAAATCATAAATATAACAATAGGTCCTGTTTACTGAGTGTTTAGTGTATGCCAGTCACTGTGATACACATCTTATGTGTGTGATGTCATAGGTATAACATATCCAGAGGGGTGTGTGTGTGTGTATGTGTGTGTGTGTGTGTGTGTAGATTCAAAAGCATCAGATAGCTGCTTTTTCCAAACACTGATCTACATACTTGGAATATGTATATAGAAGGTTGTGTCACTAAAATGCCTCCAGTGATTATCTCCAAAAGGAAAGATGGGACTTGTATTTTTGCTTTTTGTTTCTTTCCCTCATTTTTCTACAGTGAGAAGGAACCTCAGGCCAAAATGCCAAAAAAGGAGAGTTGCCAAATGATATGGGGTACAGATACCAAACCTAGAAAAAGGAGCCAGAGAGACAAAGAGCCAAACAGTAGATCAGGGTTTGGGTCGGAATCCAGGACATGCCTAGAATAAGGAGCTATTGTTAATGGTTCTGCTGGGATATGCTGCCACTTCTCTAAGATAACAGGGATCCTGTACAGTCTGGGAAGGATTCTGGGTAGTACCTCTGCTAGGTACTGACATAATTAGGCATTTATGTGCTGCTCAAACTGAATGGTCTGTCAGCTGCAGTATGGCCCGACTAGAGAAAAGGTCGCCAGGTCAGAGGACCTTTTAAAGAGGTGTCTGTTCTACTGAGCCCTGCTGGTTTGTGAGACCTGGTATCTTCTTGGTGCTGACTGCTCAGGACTGAGACCTTCTGCAGGTTGAAGCATTCGAAGAGCATAGCCCATTTCACCTATGTATTCTGGTTGGTTTGGCTCTCCTAGTCTGCAGTGTTTAGATGCCTTGTCATCACTTGCCTGAAGACCTGACTGAAATTTGGAATCAATTGCCAGAATTGTCTATTCCTTGAGCAGTATTGATTTCAAGTGAAACAAAGTTTCTAGAGATATGGGCATGGAGATTTTGTTTGCTAGGATGCTCTTTAAGTATTAGCTGCAATGGTGATATCAACATAAGAATCAGAATTTTCAACTGTTCGGACGCTATAGGTTCTTTCATGGACCAGATTACTCATTTTAATTCCTGAGCTCTTTATTGGGGTGGTCAGAGTGAAAAAGTACGGCAAGAACCACTGTTTGTAGGTAGAAAATCATAGACATTGTTAGACATCCTTGATCATCCTTCCTTTCTATAATACTTGTGTTTCTAGAAATTCTACCTCCAAACTTAATATGTTTTATTGGCATTAGCGCAAAGAAGGTATATTCATATTATGTTTAGAATAGTCCTGATGTTTAGAGTTGAGGAAAGGAGGCTCATACGTATCAAGAAGATGTCAACATTTATGATTCTGTTTGGTTCAGAATCTGTAGAATCGTCTCTTGGGACACTTAATGGAATTACAGTGCATTCAAAAGTTTGGAAAACTGTTGTCCATTTGCCGTGCTCTCATATCCAGGGTTTAGCCTGCGAAGACTCAAGAGTCAGATGGAGTCAGATGATCCCAGCCTCTGTAAAGATAATCCTGGTGTAGGTAAGGATCCTCAGAGAGGATCTCATAATGGTTTGGCAGACATGGAAACAAACAGATTTTTCTGTTCTTTTTCAAAAGGGATACCATGGGATCTAAGGAGTTTTCAATACAGAATATGTCTCTATATAATCTTGAGTACCTAGAAAGTGAAGATATGTGCTGAACAGGCACTTGTATATGGGCAAAAGAACCTGCACAGAGTAGTCCTGATTCCCAGTTTGTGTTACCAGGTTTTCCACCTTGGAGCCCCCGTGATGTTGCCTATCACGTGGGAATGGATTGGTTTTGGAACAGTTGCGAGGTCCACTGGATCAGTGTTTGGCCAAAGCAGTTATCTGATGCCTTTCAATTTACCAAGGATCAGAACAGGATGCAACTCCACTCTGCCTTTAATTCTACAGGGTGCAGAGCATTTGCCTCCCCTCACCACACTCCCATCCAGAATATGAACAAGGCCTAGCCTGCTCTCTTCTTCAGGGGACTGGGTAACTCTTAGATTGGGCCCCTGCATACAAAGATGCTCACGATCATAGAGTTACCCCTTCTACCTTAGACATTGAGTGCAGCCAGCACTCTTTAACCTTCAAATTTTGTCATCTAGTGCCACAGTCCACAGGTACCAGGCATAAAGACTTGCTATGACCTCAGGTATCTTGGAAGGATGGGGAGAGGGTAGGTCAGCAAGGTTCAGTGGTTGTGGACAGAATGGGTGATGATGCTCACACAGGATTGGCACAGATGTTTAACCCAATTGTTAATTTAAGTATTATTTATGTCAACAATGAGTTGCTAGTTAAGCATTCAGTACAAGTTCTTCAACCATTTCAGGAGATAATACCACTCAGTGTAAATTGCATTTAAGGACAAAAGAGCAGGTCAACAGACCCCCTGAATTATATATTTTAATCTGAGCTCAAACTGGAAGCAAAAAGTCATCTATAAGTGCAAGTGTTTATTTCCGTAAATGTGTTTTTTTCATAAAACACAGTAGTAGCTAAAAGTTAACAGTTTACTTATAAAGCTATTAAAAGTTAAATAACTTTTCTATAGAAAATTAGTGCATCAGATATAGACCTGAAACTAAACCCCCAAATATCCAATATTGAGTCTTTTACCTGGCTAGATTATTGACCATCATATGGCTTAAATTTATCCTATTGATCTAGTAAGATAAAAAGAGATGAAATTTCCTGGAAAAAGATGGCTATTTCTTCAGTATCAATATTTTTATTTGACATCTGTCAAGTCAAACCCACATTTGTTTTTAGTTATTCTAAGTTATTAAAAACTATTATTTCATGCTATCATTTTGGAAGGCAAAACCATCGATCTTTCTGGAAAAATTACAATTAGGCGTGTTTGATCACCCTGTTCCATGGCCCAGCTCTATCCATCTTGGAGGTAAAAAAAACTATAGAAAAGATGTAGGTCATTATTAAGAAAAATGGTTCTTCAAAGCTCTATTGATTGCCAAAAAAACTATTACTGTGAAAAGAGAAATCTTCAACTACTCCTAAAATAATTGACTGGACATATGTTATATGTGACCCAATGGCACGAAAAAGAATTTCATTTAATCAACAAAATAGATCTTTCACATAAAAGTTGGCCTCTTATAATGACATACAATAATCACCAATTTTATAGTGGGCTCCAATATTAAAGAAGCCCTTCTGAAAGCAATTGACTTTAAAGTGGTCTCTATTTTAACATCATGAGATTCACCTACTGTCCAAACTAAATTGTCTCGGTCAGTTGCACGGTGGACTGGATGACCAGAAGGTCCCCAGGTTAGAAGAGCTTTCAGAGAGGCGTCTATTCCAATAAGCCCTGTTGGTTTATGTGATGGTGGCATCTGCTTGGTGCCGACTGCCCAGGATTTGTACACAAATTGAACAAAAAGGACAGCTACCTACAATTTTTTAACGAATTTTTTTTTTTTTTGAAAAAAAGAGTAGATTGAGATTTAGAAATTATTGGCCACAATCTGAGAAGGCCATTTTTTTAACCCTCAATTTTTTAATATAAAAAAGAGGAGGGAATTGAATTAATAATGTCTAATTCCTTTCTTACCTCTCAGATGCTGTGATTTTGTTAACGCACACTAATGCTTGTTGATATGTTACTGATGACAATAGTTCATGTGTGTTCATCTGTTGAAGCATTTTCTTTCTCATCCAAGGTGAGATCACTTTTATCACGACTTTCAGTCTGTTTCTTTTATGAATAACTCTTTTGACTCAGTTTTGGCTAATCTAACCTTTCACTTAAAGTTAGCCGAAATGAAAATTTTGTGAACAAAAATTATTTCAATGTCAATAAAAGTAAAATAATGTAGGGCAATGGTTTTTCCCTTATTTACAGGAAATTTTTTGAGGACATGGCATTTGTGACCCAGCTGAGAATTCTTGTGGTTTATGTAGTGAGGGAGGGAAGAGATGAGAGATGCTATTTGCTCAGAAGTAATTAGCAATCTGCCACCACTCATCAGTGAAGAAATGAAACTAAAGCCACCTGTCAAAATTAGAACTATAAAAATACATTAGCTACCATTAAGTATTATAAATAAATGGCCAGTTTAAAATAGAGTAGTTGCTGTATCGAAAAATCAGGATAGTCTATTATTGTTCCCAAGCATATTTAAATAAGTATTACACAAGTATTCCCTTGATTTTCTCATTATCTTCACCCTGAAATTGATTCTGTGTCTACATGTGGCTACTGGATCAATTACTTTTAGTCAAATCTCTTTTAGTCCATCTTGATCATTCAGTTATGCCCAGCTAATCACATTGGTAACCTATTCAATGTGAATGACTCAGTGGAAAGACCACTGAAATCTGAAAGTCAGCTGTTTTCTCCATGGGTCTTCCTTCATATAAACACAGGACAAAGGTACACTTTGCATTCATTCATTTAAAATTACCAAAATGTCTCTAGTGTTCATGACTGCAGACTATGGAGTACAGATTTCAGGTAAGCTAGTTTTCTCTCAGATTGCCAAAGAAATGCAAAATTGCCTTTACTATTAAATTACATTTAACCATTCAATCTATCTCTAACTTCATTTCTTTCTTACATACACATGTTTAAAGTTATTTAAAGTAATAGCTGCACAACTGATATGGTTTGGCTGTGTCCTCACCCAAATCTCATCTTGAATTGTACTTCCCATAATCCTCACGTGTCATGGTTTCCCCCATGCTGTTCTCATGATAGTGAGTGAGTTCTCATGAGATCTGATGGCTTTCTAAGTGTCTGCCATTTCCCTTGCTGCCACTCACTCTCTCCTGTCACCTTGGGAAGAAGGTTTCTGCTTCTGCTTCGCCTTCTACCATGATAGTAAGTTTTCTGAGGTCTCCCCAGCCATGCAGAACTGTGAGTAAATTAAATCTCTTCTCTTTATAAATTACTCAGTCTTAGGTATTCCTTTATTGTAGCATGAGAACAGACTAATACAACAACTGTATACAAATTTCAGAGAAAATTTTAAGAAAACAAAATTTACTTGTAATCATATTATTCAAATAACCATTAATATTTTACTTTGTTTTTTATCCTAACCTTTTTCTAAGACATAAACATATTCAAACGCATGCAAATACAAACAAATGTCTCCTGTCTATCATATTTCTCTATTCATGTTTATCTGTTTGCATATATAGATATGTATGTGCATGTATATGCATTGTATTATGAATGTAGTTTATTATTTTTCTTTTACTCCTTTTAGAAAATTTCAACACAGCATCATGGGCAAGTCCCTATATTTATTAAGTAGTCTTCAAAAATCTAATTATATAGTCTGTGTAATATCATCAAAGTATTCACGATATTTTTAACGTATTTCTTTATTATAGAATATTAGAATTTTCATTTTAGAATTTACATCAGTTCAATTCAATTTTCATTGAGAATTTACATCATTTTTTAAGACTGCTCCAAAGTTACATATCTGATAATTCTGCAACCATAACCAAATATTTACATCCTAATCTTAATATTTATTATATTTAATGGCTCTATTATCTCCTTAATTGTAGTCATCTGGTCAGGACCAGAATGAGGGGATGTTCTAATGTCATTTCATTTTGATGACTCTATATATCAGTAAGAAAACAACTGTTCTTTTCTAAGCAAAAAGTTCTTTTCTCTTTAGTGCTCAACAAAGAATCCTCAATCTGCATATACTAGACGAGAGAGAAGTCAGTGGATTGACCCGTAAAAGAAAAAAAAATGAGCATTTTCCTTTCACTGTTACCTGGTTTATAGAAAATTAGAACATCTGCCAAAGGCCATGATAGCTTAGTCTATTTTAATATGGAAGTAGCATATATATACACACATATATATGGCTTTTGTCTTTTTCTGCACTAGAAAAATGAAATGTGGCATTTCTTTTCTGGGGCTGTTGTTGAAGTTTAATCCCTCCCTCCCCTCAAGGGAAGGAAAATTCAATTTCTCAGTTTCTTATGATCTGGTATCTGAGTTTAATGAATCATCAGGTTACATTATACAAGGGTTGGGAAGACATGGGAAGATGGGAATTTGTATACACCATTGGAAGAATATAAATTGGTACAACAACTTTGGAAGTTAATGATGTCTATTCGATTTAAAGGTATATATTCCTTATAACCATCAATCCCATTCTCGGTCAGGTACAAAAGGAGCCAAATATATTAATGGTGTTCATCTCAGCATTATATAATAAATAATAGCAAATAATAAATAAATAATTATTGCAAATAATAAATACGAAATACAATACAAATAGCAAATGACAAATAACAAAAAGTTGAAAAAATAGCAAAAAATAAATATAGTAGCAAATAATAGCAAAATTTGGAAATCCTAAGTAACTACAAATAAGAGAATAGACTAATTATGATGTGTTTGTATAATAGAATTCCATACAGCAGTTACAAGGTATAAACTAGATGTGTAGGCAACAATATGGACAAAATTAACAAGTCATGATGAATGATAACGGTAAATCGCAGAAGTATATATGCACAATGATTCCATTCATATAATGTCTAAAAACAATACCACTTCCGGATTATGGTTATCCCTGAGGAGGCGGAGAGGGAAGCACAGAGGGATGAGAATAGAATGAGGGATGATATAAAGAGGTGTCAATCATGTCTCTAAAATTCTAGTTCTTAAAAAGAAAACAATTTCAGAAGCACATTTGGCAAAATATTAACATTTGTTATATCAGGGTGGTGGGTAAACAAATATTTGTTATATCCATCTCTGTAGTTTTCTGTATGTTTGAAATGTTTTATGATTTTAAAATGCTTAAATATGATTTAAAAGTTCTCCTGTAAATGTCACGGAGAGGAGACTTAAGCATTTGTTTTGAGGTGTCAGGGGAGAAGGTAGGAAGGTGGAAATTGAGAAAACTTGGGAAATGGTGGGGAAAAGCTTTACTGCCTGTCACAGGAAATTGGCATCTCTTCAGGAATGGAGAGTACTTATGCACTGACACTTTCATTTGTCAAAAGCCAGGTGTGAATGACACGGACTTTGCTTAGTCTTTGTCTGCCTGACTATGCCAGGTGGACATCTCCGATAGTACCCCAGGATGGCCAGAAATAGGAAGGCCCAGGTTGTTTCATGCAAATGCTGTTGGAAAGTACATTCCCCTGGGCCCTAAGACACCTATTCCCAAACCTGTTACCACTGGCACACATGCCCACACAAAGTTAGCAAAGAATATAGTACAAATGTTATTTGTTGGCAAAAAAGAAGTTGCTCATTTTATGCACAGTATTGGCAACAGTGTTAAAACTGTCACTTTGCTCACGATGAGTGGGATTGCAAATTGGGACAATTTGCCAATAAGTGTCATGAGCCTTAAAAGCACAAAACTTTCTGACCTTGTGATTCTTTATTCTAAAGAATCAGAAATGTGAAGGAGTTGTTTACAACAATACTATTCATAATACACACTGTTAGAACAGCTTAAATGTCCGACAACACTGAAATGAACAAATTATTGTCATTACTGCAATGCAATGGAACATTCTACAATTGTTAAAAATAATAGAATACTTTGCAGCCATTAACAATTATAGTATTGGGCTGGGTGTGGTGGCTCATGCCTATGATCCCAGTACTTTGGGAGGCCAAGGTAGGAGGCTCACTTGAGACCAGCAACTTGAGAGCAGCCTGGACAACATAGTGAGACCACCATCCCCACAAGAAAATGTTAACAAATAGCTACGTGTGGTGGCATGTTCCTGTAGTCCTAGCTACTTGGGAGGCTGAGGCAGGAGGATGGCTTGAGTCCAGGACTTTGAGGTTGCAGTGAACTGTGATAGCACCATTGCACTTCAGTCTGGGTGATGGAGTGAGAACTTGTCTCTTAAAAAAACTAGAAGGTATAATATTGAAACATATTTATCTACATGAGGAAAATATTCACAATATATTTTGTTCAAGAAAAAAATCACAATACAAACTGGAATATACATAATAATGAAAAGTTAACAAAATATATATGCATATTTATATGCACAAATGACAGAGGAAACATTTCAAAATGTTACTACCTTCTGATTTTTATTCTTCATTTGTTTATATTTTGCATGTGTCCTACAATAAACATGTTATAATAAGAACATTTAGAAGACAATTGGACACTAAAATAATAAACATTTTGTAGTCCTCCATTCACTTTTATAACAGACATTTTATGTAGAAAGAGAATTGGTCTAGGAGTCTAAATATGAGATCTTTCCTTCTTGTAGCATTTGCTTTGTATGTCTCTCTGGTCCCCAAACTTGTCATCTGTAAAACTGAGCCATATTACATACCCTACCTAGTGAGTTAATATGCTGGATTAGCACTCAGCATATGAAGGCCTGTGAAATCTGTGCTTGCTTCTTGTTTTAAGCTTTCTCTTCTTCAAATCCCTCCACTGCAGCCCATGGGGCTGCCTTTTCCACGAACTTCATTCGCCTATTCCTTTTCCTGCAACCCTCTTCCAACTCATGTGAAAAGCACAGTCTCCTCTTCCACAGCACTTGCCTCTGGTATTGCAATATATTTTTCCCATCATACCCACTAGACTGTGAACTCTTGAGGTTGTTTATGTTGTATTCTTCTTTATCCCATTAGTGCCTAGCACAATTCCTGACACATCATCAGTAAATATTTGTTGAGTGCATAAGTAAAAGAGAATATGTATTGTAAAAGCAATTTGCAAACTGCAAAGTGCTGTAAAGTATTCCTTATTTCATATGTGCAAAGATCTCAACATCAAGCATGTATTCGTAATGCAATGCAATATGTAAGGATTGAGTAACAAACTCAAGATTATAATGACCATTTGTAAATTTGTAAATTTGACTAAATCTTCTGGAGGTGTTAAAATGAACCAGAAATTTTCCTAGGCTGCACTACAAGGAAAAGTCAAAACAAACAATATTTTTGAGATATGGTTAAAAAGAAACCCACTAGGATCCAATATGAATAGCATATAATATGAAGCATTTAGAGAGAGATGAGCAATATCCATACTACTTAGTGAGAAAGGCTTAGCTGGTGCCACCAGCATGATATCATGATTGTTAAGCATCCTCACAGTACAGGAGTACAAATTATAGCAAGCCACAGAGTGGGGTCATTGGTGCCAGTCTACTGTTATGAAAGCTAATATAACATGGGGATATACCACTAAGCACAACATCCTGCAGTGGCCAGCAAACCATCTAGAAGCTAAAACTAAGCCAGGTCCACAGAAGGCTTTGTCCCACTTGGGGCCCTATATTTTTTAAGTGATTTGGAAAGTTGGAAATGAACCAGGGAAGAGCAACAAAAATAATTAGTGTTGGCAAATGGATCTGTGGGGAACAAAAGTGAAAAGAACTTGGAATTATTTGAGCTGAAGAAGAAATTGCTGCAGGGTGACCTCATAATCACTTTCAATGGATAAAAGGGTATCATAAGGATAGTAGGTGCCGGGGTTGGAGGGAGCCAGTTCATTATTTCCCTCCTGACTTCTGGTTTCCACATTTCTAGAACGAAATTCAAAATCGGTCAAAACAACCAGGTGAGACATCAAGGATACAATCAACTTTCCTCCCCCAAAGAGTCATGGTTTCTATGTCAGAGGGTGCAACTTGGGCCTGAGATCTAAGTAACGTTTCCTGTTACTTTGCTTATTTCCTTTTCTCCACTCACAGCTCGGCTTCTACTACTCAACTCCACAAATCTTAATGTAGGACCCAGTCAAGGAGAGAGTTGGGTCTAACAGGTGAGATGCTTACCCACCCACTGGCCCATGTATGCTTGTAGTTTGCCTCACATGTGGTTCAAGGAATAGAGAGAACCAAGCGAGCAGTTCAGGAACAAGCAGTGATTCTGCCCCAATCTTTTTTTTTTTTTAATTTAAAATAGAGAGCTTTATTCTTTTTTTTTTTTAAACTTTTTTTTTCTTTTTTATTATTATTATACTTTAAGTTCTAGGGTACATGTGCATAACGTGCAGGTTTGTTACATATGTATAGCAAAAGCCAAAATTGACAAATGGGATCTCACTAAACTAAAGAGCTTCTGCACAGCAAAAGAAACTACCATCAGAGTGAACAGGCAACCTACAGAATGGGAGAAAATTTTTGCAATCTACTCATTTGACAAAGGGATAATATCCAGAACCTACAAAGAACTCAAACAAATTTACAAGAAAAAAACAAACAACCCCATCAAAAAGTGGGCAAAGGATATGAACAGACATTTCTCAAAAGAAGACATTCATACAGCCAACAGACACATGAAAAAATGCTCATCATCACTGGCCATCAGAGAAATGCAAATCAAAACCACAATGAGATACCATCTCACACCAGTTAGAATGGCAATCTGCCCCAATCTTAACAAAAAGAAAAGTAGTAACAAAGACAAAGAGCGAGATAAGAAGTGAGTTTCTTCCCCAGCAGAGGAGCATGGCTGTTTTGCTATCTATAGAAATAATAGGGAGCTGTGTAACAGACATCACCCTCCGTCCACAACAGGAGCCAGGGGATCTCCATTTTCTCAGTCATAAACCAGTTTTCCAAAAGGAAGATTTCTCTTGAAAACAAAAATAATGCTGAATCTTTCTGAGAGAATGAAATAGCTCTCTGAAGGACAATTTAAAATTTCCTGTGGAGAGTTCTGGCAATTACAATCATTGGACCAACATTGTTCAAAGTGGTTCCATGGAATATTAACAGGGGTCACATGAAAAATAGGGTTCTGTGGTCAAATCCTTTTGTGAAACACTAGGTTAAACCAAGTTAAATCATTTTCTATACTAAAGGTCATAATAAAACTTTTAATATTATAATATTTATTGTGAGGCTCCATGTTTTCCAGAATCTTTCTTCTTTTTGGCAGAGTATATCCTTTGGCTTGTGTTTCATAAAATATGCTTTGGAAAATGTAGCCTTAGATGGTTTCATTAACTTAACGTGGAGACAGAAAAGTTGGATCTCGTCTACAAGCCTGTTCTAGCTCTACTATTTCATGACTAAGTTTGGTGCAGTGACTCATCTTATTAGAAACTGTAATCACCACGTTTTGCCAAGCTTAAACCTACAAGTGATTGGTGCAACTTTTTTTTAATGGAAATGAGACTTAGACTCAGCTGACTACATCTCACTGGGAGACAATACAGCTTTATATTAACAGCTTATACTGACGAAACCATGAAAAAACCCAATCCACATTTATTTAAGAATGTTTTGTTTATCTATACTTAGCAGCAACATGGTTGTTTCTCAGAAGGTCAGGGTAGAGTGCTCAGGAACTTAAGTTTAATATTGGGCATTGTTACTTTATTTTATTGACATTTACAATGGTACTATGCCTTTACCTAGGAGGGGCACACAGCAAAAGTGTGGATAGAACAGAGGAAACTCACGGTTGCTTGTGCGTAACAAATAACATTATGGCTTTTCTTATAGTAACATCACACCACACTAGAGAAGAAGAAAGACTTTCTCTCACAAGAAAAGGACCAAAAGGGCCTGTGGTATCTTCTGTTTTGTGTTAAATAACAGCCTTATGTCAATTTTCAGATCTTGAAAATGTTCCCTTTAAAGTTTTCTGTTCTTACGGATAATAATGAAGTGGCATCTGAAACAACATACTCCATTCAGGCGGTGCTTTGGCAGGAAGTAGCTGAAAGAAATTGCTTCCATAGGCAGAGAAACCTGCTGAGGCTGCAGGACAATTGTGGAAGGAGGACTCTCCCAGCTGCTTTAAGGGTTTTGCAGCTTGGTTGGTTAGTCCAGAAGATGGTAATTAAAAGATCCCTTCAAGGGAAAGAATAGCTTCAAGAAGAGCAAGATTTATGTGTAAATTAGGAGAGCATCAGGATTCAGGTGCCACATGCTGTATGTAGCTAGGAGTGCAGCCTCTTCTATGACTCACAGGCGTACCTGAGTGCTTCTGAGACAAACCAGTCTCATTTTATTTCTGGTGCAGAGCTCCAAGTTTCTTAAAAGTTGCTCCACTGTCAGTGGGTGTGTGCACCACCTTTTGCAAGAGAGCATGGAGAATGAGAGAGCATATTATATTTCCAGGTCTGATGTACTTGTCTTAGCTATATTGTTTTGAAGCCAGCATTTAGACTGAAGATTTATCAGCCACCTTGTTAGTTATGTCAGTAAAAGAGTGGGTATGAAGCCCATCTTGAATGAAATGATGAGAATGAGGCATCTGACAGATAAATGAAAATTCAATTGTGATTATAGGCACAGGAACAAGCAGTGGTTTTGCCCCAATCTTAACAATGAGAAAAGTAGTAACAAAGACAAAGAGAGAGAGAGATAAGAAGCGAGCTTCTTCCCCAGAAGAGGAGCTCAACTGTTTTGCTGTTGATAATGAAATTAAATGAAAATTCAAGTGTGATTATAGGCACAGGTAAAGGCTGGCCTCACGTTGCTAGGAGCTGAGATAGCCAGGTCTGTGATCTGAAGTTTGCCAGAACAAACAGAGCTAAATATACACATATTTCTCTCGCCCATGTAACCCTCAAGCCTTCACCTACTTTGCTGAGAAACTTAATGCTTTCAAACAAAGCTGTACACCTGAAACATAACCCATGTCTACACAAATACTAAACTTTCTACAGAACTGGAGTTCATCTAGTTACCAATGACCTGGAATAAATGAAAAGAACTGGGTCATGCAATGTCCTCTACACAGTCTATTTGCAACAAACTGACAGTACTGAAGACCATCAGGTTGAGAATGAATCAAGGAAATATTCACCACTTATTCTAGGACTTCAGGGAAAGAAATTATTTTTCTGTTGTACTATAAATACGTAGCCAGATAAATAAGAAATATAATGTTAAAAACAACAAATAATCCTTTTCTTCCCAAAAGTGTTGTAATCTATTCATGACTACTGGTACAGAGCAAGTCTCCAAAGCCAAGGGAAGCAAAAACTGTTTTCACCCAAACAAGCTGTCCCAATAGGAGGGTTTGCAGGGCCCTCAGTGAAAGAATAAAAATGGTTGAAGAGACAGCAATTGACCAATGGTGCCATGTGTAAGGAGTGATGAGAACACAAGATAACATCAAGAAAGACAAACGTAGGAATCACAGTATCCTTCAGGCTCATCAAATAACCATCACTGTGGGTTTAAATGGTAATGTAAAATTAAGGTGACCCAGAGAAAAGTATGTAAAGGAAATTAGTAGGCATTTTACAGATTAGAAAATCTAAATGGCCTACAAATTTGGGAAAATATATTTCATGAACCAAATTAGTAGTAAGGGAGATGAAAAGCAAAGTAAACCATGAGATATCACTACTCACTCATCAAATTATAAAAACAAATGCTTTATGACTAGTTGCCAGTTGGGTTGTGGGAAAAAGGTCACCGTTAGAAATTGCTGTAGACATGTGAACTGCTTAGGTTATCTTGGGAAACACTTTGGCACTATCAATTCACATCAAATATATGTATTTTTAGACCTGCATGTATGAACTTCTCACTCAGTAATCCTACTTTGAGAAACTTTGCTGTATGAACTTCTCACTCAATAATCTTACTTTGAGACACTCTGCTATAGGAATGAAAGCACTGGCCGGGAGTAGTGACTGATGCCTGTAATCTCAGCACTTTGGGAGGCTGAGGCAAGATCACTTGAGGTCAGGAGCTCGAGACCAGCCTGGCCAACATGGTGAAACCCCATCTAGACTAATACACAATCTAGACTAATAATACAAAAATTAGCTGGGTGTGGTGGTGCCAGCTGTAATCCCAGCTGCTAGGGAGGCGGCAGCGGGAAATCGCTTGAACCAGGGAGGTGGAGGTTGCGGCGAGCTGAGATTGTGCCACTGCACTGCAGCCTGAGCGACAAAGTGAAATCGTGTCTCAAAATAAATACATAAATAAATAAAACTAAAAATGAAATGAAAGCACCAACCGTATAAAGGTGTTGATTACATCACTGTTTTTGGTAGCAAGTGAGAATGTTTATATACTTGCAAATATGTATGTTTGCAAATGTTCGATTAAGAGAAAGAAGTGGAAAGAAGGAAGAAGGAAAAGGGAGGGGAGGTAGATAATATCTAAAAATTAAATTGTTCATGAAATTTTAAAAAGTCATGTTATTATGATCATATACCATATAGATCATATACCATATAGATCGGTCTATATAAACACAGAAATATTAGGAGATGGAGATGGTTACTGAAATGCTCATGGGTTTCCAAGAGGTGCAACCTTAGGTAATTTTTTTTCTTTTTCTCATGTTTTTGTATTTCTTTTTTTAAACAATCAGCACATTATTTTCACATCAGAAGAATAGAGAAAGGTGTGCTTTTGATTAGCTAAAAATTTTAACGTAAGATTCTAATATTGTGTCTATAAAATGTTTTATATGGAATAGTATGAATTGTGCAAATTACCAATGAAGGCAGTGGAAGAGGGCCTGGGGAGAGGAGTGTTTTAGCCAGAGTGTGCATTCTTTTTATTTCCTGCACTCTGGATCTATTCAAATCTCGTCTCCTGCCGAGGGATTCAGTGCAGAACTAAAATATGATGACTTACTTGGCAACAGCAAAAAAAAGAGCATTTACTCAAATGCAATAAAGATAAGCAATAAGTTTCAGTGATGCATATAGTATGTTCTCTGCTCGCCTGCTTGTTCTTTCTTCTCTCAGCAGAAGTTCAACTGAAAATAAGCTCAAACAGCAATTTGCCAAATTAGCTAGTCACCTCACTTGTGACCAAATCACATCCTACAGAGATGCTGAACCCCAAGTTTTTGCTCTCTGGAATACACATAATTTGGAGTCTTTTCACTTAGTAAATGAAGGGGTAACCTGGCAAGTTCAAGTTACTTTGAAATGAGACGTAGAAATAATACTTGTGTACAATATCCACAGATAATTCCCAAGTTATTGTTCCCCAGTCTACCACCCTTCCAAAAACAGCCATGCAAGAAATATACATTTTTCTCTTTCTCTGTCCTTTTCCCAACCTCACAAGGAAGTAAAATGATAAATGCTTATTGAAATCCTAAAAAGCAAATTGCAGGAAAAAAATTTAAAAAGAGGACATAACTTAGATAAAGCAGTGGATAGATAATTAAGAATTTGATGTATGATGCCATCAACCTTTACCCAACAGAGACTAAGCACATTTCTCTTTTGTTTACGTGCTTCTTCTCTTTTTCTGATTAATCCCCTGGTTGACAGTGTTTTGCCACTCTAAACAGCGCTGACCCAATCGCCATGCACAGAAGTCACTCTGTGTAGAAGTCTGGGGCATTCTGATTGGCCAGCATGAACCCATGTGTCAACCCTTTGGCAGAAGAGACTGTGTCTGTAAGCTTTGCCATCAGGGGGATGGGCAGCTCCCAAAAAGAAAAAAAAAAAAAAGCGCTATGCAAATCAAAAGTCTTAGGTGTTCCCTGTGTTGAGGTATACTTGAGAAGTAATTTTCTGGGTGTTACCACCAATGTAATAACTTTCTTATTCTATCTTTTAGCATATTTGATAAGTACAAACAATATATAAATGCAAAAGAATTGATTCTTTTCATAGGGATCCAGAGTGAAGTTTTATCCCTTGCCCTTATTTTGAAAAGTGATTTCTAGTGGTGATCCCTATTGTTATTCTTGTTGGCCACCGGTAGCACAACCATCTATCTTCAGAAGGGTTGACACTTGATTTTTATGATAAATGGTCTTTGGATTATGCTGTTAGGAAAATCAAAATATTACCCGTTAGTACTCCTATTTATGGATTAAAATTCTCCTGTAAGATTTCTCTCCATGTGAACACAAAAAGTCCCTTCTTTTTGAAAATCTATCCCAGCAATTAAAATAGTTATCCTTTCCAGATATCAAGCCACCCCTCAGACTGCCTGTATTAGTTACTACTGCTGTGTAACAAATTATCATAATCTTAACAGCTTAAAACAACTCCTATTTATTATCTCACATTTATAAAACTCAGTAGTCCAGGTAGACTTTGTTAGGTTCTCTAATTGGTTGGTTTCCAAAGCTGAAATCAAGGTGTTGACTGGCTTGGCTGTTACGTTGAGCCTTTGGGCAAGAATCCACTTCCAAGCTCATGCAGGTTGTGGAAAAAATCTAGTTCTTGTGGTTGTGAGACTCAGGTCTCCATTTCTCCATTTCTCTTTTCAGCTGGGAGCTACTCTAGTTCCTCGAGACTGTTCCAGATTTTTTCTTACGTGGTTCCCTCCATCACAGAGCCAGCAATGCTGCAATGTGTTAGTTTTCATGTTTTGAATCTCTCTGACCTTTTTAAGTGCCACTTGTTGGAGAAAGTGCTTTAGTTTTAAGGGCTCATGTGGTTAGATCAAGCTTACCCAGATCATCTCCCTTCCTTGTCAACTGTGCCATATCATACAGCATAATCATGGGAATGAAATCTCATGGCCTTTCTAGAGATGAAGGCAGGGAATCTTTGGGGACCATTTTAGATATTCTGCTTATCACCTGCCTACTACTAATACTACTACAAGCCAATATTGATTCAATGCTTGCTAAGTGCTTGCTAGGTGCTTTGTATGGATTATCTTATTTAATATCTATAGTATTTTTAAATTGGGTGCTGTTGTGAGTTCCATGTTTGGATAAGGAATCAGGTTTAGGGCAATTAAATCCTTGTTCAAGATGACAAGCCCGGCCTGGCGTGGTGGCTCACGCCTGTAATCCCAGCACTTTGGGAGGCCATGACGGGCGGATCACAAGGTCAGGAGATTGAGACCATCCTGGCTAACACGGTGAAACCCCATCTCTACTAAAAATAAAAAAAATTAGCAGGGCGTGGTGGCGGGTGCCTGTAGTCCCAGCTACTTGGGAGGCTGAGGCAGGAGAAAGGCATGAACCTGGGAGGCGGAGCTTGCAGTGAGCTGAGATCTGGCCACTGCACTCCAGCCTGGGCGACAGAGCGAGACTCTGCCTCAAAAAAAAAAAAAAAAAAAAAGATGACAAGCCAGCAGGAAGTGGTACCAGGACACGAACCCAGGCCTGGCTCTCAGGATTTTACTCTTAATTGCCTCCCTTGTTGGTCATTGTATCTTTGATCTCCCAAGAGTAACCTTTAAAATTATCAAATTATAAACTTACATAAAAATGTCAATTACATTTTCTTAATATGTAATATGTTATTATTATTAGTTATATTATCTTGCATGGACAAATATAATAGATTCAAATAGTTGTAAATCCCACAATTTGTTTTAATTTTCAATAATAAGTAAAATTTACCATATTTTCAATGCAAAGGAGAAGGTGTTGTTATTTTTATGACATGCATTTTTGAACTGTGCTGCTATTAGAGATAATTGTTTGCATCCATCCAAGGCCATGATTGGCAAAACATCTTTGTGTATGCATTATTAAAGGCACCACATTTGACCTATGGACTGATCGTTCATAGCAAGAGGGCCTCTCTGGGTGGATGAATTATAAAAAGGCAACTTGCCTTCTGGGCTGACACTTGGAGAGTAAAATGTGGATAGCTTTCATCACCCGCTACATACCCGTGGTAGGCTGCCCCATGCACACAAAGCCACTCTAAGCTGTGCATATTCTCCAAACTTCATCTTGCAAACGACGGCACTGATTTACAAAACTTAGATACACGATGCAATCTCTTGCTGTGAGCCTACAAGTTTTGGTCATTGCAGGATCCAATGTCTGCCCACTTACTTCCATTAGATCAAACACTAAGAAGACTGGCCCAAGATACCAACGAAAATGTTTCACAAATTAAACTGTAGTTAATGAAATGAATTTTATGGGTATCGATTGAGGAAGATGTTTGTGCTGTATCTTTGATTAGACTTCACATTAACCTTTTCCATTTTGTGATATAAATATAGAAAAACAGAGATGGGGAAAAGAAAACTGCTCTTCTGAGTACTTCTAAATTGCCCAGTTTACATTTTTATAGCCAAGACTAAGAATTAAAACTCAAAAGACAGGAATAAAAGATTTACTGTTACAGAAGTCCAGTATTATAAACACTGTCATTCAGAAGTTGGGCTACTTTTTTGCATTTAATGAGGAATTTATGAATTCTCATACACCATTCATCTTTCACTTAGCACTCTTTTGAGTACTAAAACATTTGTTTTAATGTGGCGTATTGACATATGAAGCAGTAATAACACAACCAACACATAAACAAATCCGCGAACTTGAAAAAGTCATTGCCTCCAAAAACACATCTCTTTTCTTCAACACCCTCAGTTTGTGACTTTCATTTACGGTGTTTTTCTTTTAATCTCAACCTTTACTATAACAGTTATACATGTGGTATATGAGTCCTCGGGGGCCTAGGTCAACATCCAGGCCAACAGCCTGGTCCACCTGTCCCCTGGGCCACAAAAAAAACTCAGTGGTTTGTCACAGCATGTGGTACTTACACCTACTTTTAAATAGGTGCTTTAATTTGAGTTCAAGCTCTTTCCACACTAACCTGTTAGTGACACAAACATTTCTAATTTCATTTTTAAATTCTGTTTCTTTTATAGTTGGTCTTTAGAAGCATGTGGTTCATTATTTCTTATTGATTACATTTTAAAACACCATAAACTTATTACAGATGACACTATCGGCCAAAGCTATTTCACTGCTCACTCATGAAACAGACCCAACACTGAAACAAGGCCAAAGATTCATCCATTGAAATAGAAGCACCCAGCATATCATTTTAGGGTTAAAAAGCACGCAGTTGATTAATTAGAAATCTTAGGAGGAGTTTGTATCCTCCATTTGACAGGTAAAACAAACTGTTATCAACAATTTATTTTTTAAGCCCCTCTACTGAGGCCGTATCAGTCATATACTGTGATCAGTCCACAGTTAGATTCATCTTCCACACCTTCATTTGTTGTGGTAGGTGTTCAATAAATATTGATGCTCAGAATAGTGATGCAAAAGTGCTGCCAACTAAGCACCATCAAAGAAAGGCTCAAGGATCCGTGAGTCCAGGGAGTAAATAAAGTAGAACAACTCATTATAGGAGCATCTCACTTGATGAAGGGGTCAAATTCTTTGATTGTTTTCCTTTAGACCAGGTGAAGTGAAAATTTTGCAGATTCCCAGACAATAAACATCTTAGCCAAGAGTCACTGGACTCATTTAGATTATGGATCTATGCTGATTTAATTCATCAACTAAATGCCAATTATCCACATTGTACTATGTGTGGTTGTGGGCTAGAGCTTCAGTGTATAAGATGCATTCCTTATGTTATTCATTGGTATTTAAGAGATAGAAGGTAGTGTGGAAACAGGGTATAATGCAATTTTCCTTTTTCCTTTTCTTGTCGTGGGGTTTCCTGTCTTTTTTTTTTTAATCCTAGAAAATACTTCAGGAAACTTTCTCCAGATTATATATTACATTTCCTAAGGCTGTAAAGGTGAAGACAGGGGAAAACGGAAATCAATTTGTTACAGCTTTTGGTTTTCATACTAAAGTGGCAAAAAGAGAAATAAAAGACATCACTATACAACCTAAATTGAAGATCACACTAATATTTGGATAACTCAAGAGTGACTACTGTTAGGCCAATGTTTCTAAATCCAGTGAGAAATTATGCAATTTCTTATTTTCTTATTTCTTATTTTAAAGCTCTGTGAACTTGGGTTTATGACATTATGCTAGGTCATCATTGCTCTTAGGAATACATTGTTTTCGTTTACTGTTGCATTTAGGATCTTTTCGAAGGTCCACAGGTTGATTTATTACATGTCATAAAAAAATTAAACTCTAGAAAGAAAATCGGCAAACTGATATTAATCTCTCAGGATAGAAAAAGTGTGATGTGAAACTGAGCTGTAACTTGCAAAAGTGTCAGGTAGCAAGCACTGAAGCTAATTATTAAGCCAACAGGTAGACCAGGTTCCAAAATGAATAGATGAGTGTTTTTTAAATAGAAAAAAAAGTATGTTGAATAGAATTGTTTGGGCTTGAGTGGATACTTATTTTTCTTTCATACAGAGAGAAAGTAGAATACCAAAATTAAAAAAAAAAAAAAGATATACTGACAGTAAGAGGGTTACGGATGCTACCAAAAGATTATTGAAAAGTTGACTTAGATGATAAGTAGTGAGGTAAATAACCTAAGGGAATTTGTTGCAGAAAAAATATATAGCATTTGCGGTTTCCGAGTTTTGTCACCAAATCATTTTATTTTCAAGAATGATTCCACTAAATGATTATTGCATTTCATTATGTAGCATACAAGTGACCAGGGATTAACACAAAAGAAAAAAATATATGTTGAAAAATATGTAGTAATGTCAGGTGCAAGTTTGATGTGGTTTTGACAGTCAAGTCCAAAGCTAATCAGTTATCTCAATATAAGACCAAGCATGCAGATATAACCGGTATGGAAAAAAATTAACTACAATCATGATTCCAAGCAGCTTACTTTGATGACACATAAGTGGGCAATATTAAAAAAAACACTTCAAAGGAAATTTTCCTATATTAATTATCAGTTGTAAAGATGAGAAAATGTTAATTCTGTCTAGTGTTTAGAAAAATGTTGAGAAATTTAAAAACCACTTTCTTTTTTCTTATTGTCAGTTTATTTATTTACTTTTCTTATTGTTTGGGGATTGTCCAAAGTACAGTGGTTACACCACCACCACCTCTGACAGATGGAACACAACTTGTTTGTCTGACATAATGGTCACTGGGAGAGGAGACCAGATCACCCTAAAGATAGCAGAGAAACTTGGAGCTCAGACTTGAGTCTGACTGCTAGACATCATAGCTGTGTGAATTCTGGGAAAGTTTGAAAAATCTTCTGTGCCTCAGTTCGCTCATCTCTAAAATGAGAATAGTAATTCTACATACACTTAGGGTTAATGAGATGATTAAATAAATTAAGATATAAAAAGCACTTAAAATGCTTGACACCTAGAAAGTGATATATGTGTTGTTACCTATTATTATGGTTATCAATATGATAAAATAATTTCAAAATGCCACTAAATTTCCACTTTAAAATGCGGATACTATAATATTAATAGCTTTGTATACTAGCTCCCTACAATGCAACAAGAGCACAATTAATTAAGGATGAATTCCAATGAAGCTAAGAATGCCAAACCAATGCAAATGTAGGTTCCCCCTCATTTAGAAATTCCTCTTTCATATGGACTTACCAGCGATCTCTCACTCATTTATTCACTCAACAAATATCTATTGACCACCTAATATGTGCCAGGGGTTATAATAGTGAGTAAACATTACCTGAAAGGGCGGGCCTTTTAATCAATCAGTAGAGAATATTTTCCCACGGAGCATGTGGTTCCTGAGGACAAATCAGTCCAGCTTTCGTTAATGCGGGTCTCGTGGAAATGTGAGGGTACAAGTGCCTGAAAACCGAAAACTAAAGTTATCAATGTGCGGTCAAAGGCTGCACAAGGGCAATGGGAGGAGGTCAAAGGTGACCTTTCTTATTTTCAAAATGTGCTCAGGCCTGTAATATATTAATAGATGGGAATACACATTTCCTTTTTCACTCCCTCTTCTTCCTCTTCCCTCTTCATCCCAGAACCCAAACCACGTTATGTAAAATGATTTACGTGATTCTGTTTGAGGTGGACTAAATAGGCATCCACAGAATGCCTGAGGGTCCTAACTATGACACAGAACATTATCTCTATCATAAGTGTTGATACTCTAAACAAACCTACTTGCAAATAAAATTTTAGAGCACAATCCATTTGTTGGAGTCTGTATTTTTATTATTGCTGTGATAATTTCCTTGCTCTGATAAGAGTGCCATGAATGCAGTAGAACAGATGTTGAAATTTTCGTCTTCTTTATGTGTCCGATGCTTACTTTTTCCTGGGTAGTTATTACATAGGTTAAAGCTAGTAACTTTGTTTTCCATAGTGACTTCCAAAACAACTTAAAGGAGAACAAAAGGGACAGATGTGTGATTTGTACTTGAAAATAGATGAATTTGCTTGAATAGTACATGGCTTCAGATTGGAGTGACAAGGTTTGCATATAATCAAAAGCAGAGAATAAAACAGAGGAATATAGTCTATTCCTTTCTCCTTAATTTGCTACCACAGTGGGTCAGTACATGGCAGTACTTTCAAATGTAATCTTTGTCACATTCAGAAGAAAAATGACAAGGAACAATGAAACATAAAAGGATATTTTTTATTCCAGGAGGAAAAAGAATTTTCTGGAAAATCTTCATTGGCAAATTATTATTATTATTATTATTATTTATTGATAGAGATGGGGTTTCACCATCTAGCCAAGGCTGGTCTTGAACTCCTGGTCTAAAGTAATCCACCTGCCTTGGCCTCCCAAAGTTCTGGGATTATAGGCCTGAGCCACTGCGCCTGGCCAGGAAGTTTGTTTTGATTCAACAATGTTGTTACTCTAACTTTAGCCTTTATCAGGTTCTACTACTGTCCGAAATGACTACGCAAGTAGTTGAAAATAAAAATATTGTGCAATTCTCATAAACAAAACAAATATATATCACAAAGTGCTCAGTTGATGATGTTAAAATAATGATATCTGAGAAAGCAGTAGTATGTAATGGCCATTGTTTTGCAATGACTCTAAACCAAAACACAATAAAATAAAATAAAATCTTCCTATTTAAGAACTTACTTTAAAAATATTTTGATGCCCTCCTTGACTTTGGCTTCCTATAGAATTTCCCCAGTTCTGTTTGGCGTTTGGTTTCTGCTACTAGCCTTATTCTCACTATGTATCTTTGAACTAATTTTGTGAAAGAGACTGAGATCACATACTGGTCTTTTTGTGTGCTTGCTTCCAGAACATGCACATTAGCATTGCAAAACTTTGCATGTCCAGATGTCTCCTAGACTTTTCATTTGATTTGTGGCTGAAAGGTCGGAAAAATTACAGAACTGAGCTGCCATGTTCCCACGTTTCCTGTTCTTCTGGTGTCTGATGGGGGAGTGTGGACAGTGAGATGGATTAGATAACCACCACCTCTATTCAAAAATATCTTCTCTGCACTGTTTTAGGGAGTTAAGCTTTTCAGTACTTTAATCAGTGTAGTCAGATTCTTCCTCCTATGGGTTTACTTGAACACTGAGGAATTGGAGATGGGAGAAAAGGAAGGAGGGACAATTGTGTGTGTGTGTGTGTGTGTGAAGAGGGAGAGAGAGAGAAAACATGAATGCATGGCACAGTGAAAGTATTTAACAGCCAGAGGAAAGTATTAAATAATAAAATATTTTGAGTTGAGAAATGTAGGTTCCACAAGAAGATAGGAGAGAAGTTGAAAAGAAGAAGAAAACCATCAGACTGTCAATGATCACTTGTTTCTTTGATGCTTTATCTAGGCCCCCATAGCAGTAACAGCCACTGAATACCAAACTCCCAAGTACCTTTACGTGAAATGTCCTCATGATCAAACTTGTTCTAATGTGTGTTACTGGGGAAATACCCAAGAGAACAGAGAAGATGGATGTAGACTGCATTTTACCAATGCCAAATGAAGTAGTCAAAATGTTCTTGACAAGATGGAAGTAATCAAATAACCACCTTTGATTGATTTTAAATGAACTGACTGTCTTGCATGGTGTGCATTAATATTTATACTCTGTGGTTCCAGACATCTGTATAAAATGTGATGAACTACTTATTAGCTATGTGCTGACTTTCTCCATGATCTCATCTTCATATTCCAACTAAAATTTCTCCAGCTATGACTTACAGAAATGCTTGCTCATATGCTCTGTCATTCTTGGTCTTTATTTCAACAAAAATTGCCTGGGCACCTACTGTGTTTTAGGGAATACACCAGGTGCTAATGACACAGTGGTGAACACAAAGGTGTGCCTTTTAAAATTTAGTCTGGGGAGGGCAGGTATTAAACCTTATGTTACACCAATGGAATGATGTAGTAGCCATTGTGATGGACTGGAAGAAGAAACCTGAAGTACCTTGAGAACACATGGCAGTGGCCAACACAGTTAATTTGGGGAGACAAGGAATACTTTTCTGGCGAGGGTCAAAGGGTAAGGCAAGGGACTGATGGTCCCAGCAGAGGGGAAAAGATGGATGAAGACCCTGATGCATTAAGATAAAAACAGTTCATTTTGAAATAAGTATCGACTTACAGGAAGTGACAATAATAGTACACAGAGTGCTGTGAGCTCCTCACCAGTTTCTCCCAATGGTGGCATCTTCTATGACTATGGTATAATATCAAAACCAGAAAGTTGACATTGGAACAATACTAGTAACTAGACCACAGTCTTATTCAGTTTTCATCAGCTTTTACATGCAATGTGCTTGTGTGTGTGTGCGCGCGCACATGTGTGTGTTTTTATAGTTCTATACAATTGGACCTCTCGTAGAGGTTCATATAACCACCACTACAATCAGGGTACAGAACTGCTTCGTGACTACAAAAGATCTCTCTTATGCTTTTTTTTTTTTGGAGAAGGACCAACCCCTCACTCTTGTCCCTATCCCCCAGTAACCACGAATCTGTTCTCTATCATAGAGATGGAGTTTTGTCATGTCGAGAACGTTATAGCAATGGAATCATACAGTATGCCACCTTTTGAGATTGGTTTTTTTCACTAAGCATAATGTCCTTGAGACCAATCCAAGTTGTTGCGTGTTATCAATAGTTTGTTCCTTTTTTATTGCTGAGTGGTATTCCATTGCATGGATGCCTTCGTGTTTGACTCATTTCTGGACATTTGGGCTACTTTTGGTTTAGGGCTATTACAGATAAAGCTGACATTAACACTTTGTACCCTAATGCATTTTAAGGAATGGGAAAAAAGGCACACAAAATGAGGCTTGTTGGGGGCCAAATTATGCGAAGCCACAAATCCTTTCTGGGTATACACTATAAAAGTACAAAAATGAATGAATAAGTAAGAGGAAACTGAATGTAAACATGGAGTGTTTTAAGGACTCTGACTTTTGGTGTTATATCAGTATCCAGATGGCTGCCTTTTATTTTCCATTTTTTAATCTAACTGTTTGCACATAATGAGGTGGTCAGATTTGAATACTAGCTTGCAGATGGATTGGGGGTACTCTATACTTGAGACAGCTAATTAAAACATAATTCTAAAAACAGGCTTGCAAAAACTTTTCTTCCCTCTGTTCACTTAGAAAAGACTTATATTTAGCATAAGAATGTTATTGGAAGCACCAAATTGAAAACTGTCAGCTCAGATTCTGCAATCTAAGGAAGATTCTGCCTACTGGTGTGTTGATGAAGAATGTAGAAAAACAAATCAAGAAAGCATGAGTGTACTGGGTTTTCTTTAACTCAACAGACATAGAGCGTAATGGACTGTGAGAATTCTGATCCAAGCCACAGGTCTGCCACCAAATACAAGGTATGAATACCACGTTATGTGAAGTGAAAGAGGGAAACCACCAAGATGATTTTAGAATAAAATCAGCCCTATCTGATTTAACCCAACCTATCAATACAGTTTTTCCTAAAGGACATTACGCTCATTTGAACGTCTGGGCCTCTGCCTAAGCTTTTCCTGTTCCTAGTTTGCTGTCTCAGTTCCTTTTTGCAAATCCGAATCTTATAAATCCTTCAAGGTATAATCTAGAGCTTATTCTTCTTTGAAACTTGCCCTTACACTGATACATTTCTTGACTGATTTCCTGTCATAGAGCTAGGGTAGTACAGCTTAATACTTATTGTCTGTGCAATTATTGTATTATTTAATCATATATGCTGAACCAAATTTCTTCCACTTAAATGTAAAAGTTAAATAACAAAATATAAAGCTTGAAAAGTAGGGGGTGGTGGTGGGGTGGAAAAACTCATAATATCATTACCCATATATTTTCTTCCAAAAACTCTTCAATGTAATAAATATGCTTAATCCTTAGAGGGTTCAGGTGAAATAAACATGGTGATGTAGTCTTGATAGGTATTTTAACTGAGACTAATCTTTGAGGAAAACCATTTAGACTCTTCCTTTTTTTTTGAGATGGAGTCTCGCTCTGTCGTCCAGGCTGGAGTGCAGTGGCCGGATCTCAGCTCACTGCAAGCTCCGCCTCCCGGATTCCCGCCATTCTCCTGCCTCAGCCTCCCGAGTAGCTGGGACTACAGGCACCCGCCACCTCGCCCGGCTAATTTTCTGTATTTTTAGTAGAGACGGGGTTTCACCGTGTTAGCCAGGATGGTCTCGATCTCCTGACCTCGTGATCCGCCCGTCTCGGCCTCCCAAAGTGCTGGGATTACAGGCTTGAGCCACTGCGCCCGGCCTGGACTCTTAAAAGAAAGTTTTTTTTTTTTGGAGATCATGTCTTACTCTGTCACCCAGGCTGGAGTACAGTGGTACACTCTCCAGTCACTAGAACCTCCACCTCCTGGGCACAAATGATTCTCCTGCCTCAGCCTCCTGAGTAGCTGGGACCACAGGTGTGTGCCACCACACCCAGCTAATTTTTGTATTTTCAGTAGAGATGGAGTTTTACCATATTGGCCAGGCTGGTCTTGAACTCCTGACCTTGAGCGATCTGCCTGCCTTGGTCTCCCAAAGTGCTGGGATTACAGGTGTGAACCACCACACCCAGCCTCTTAAAAGTTTTATATATCTTTGGAACCAATAAGCCCACTTCTAGGAATCTCTGCTAAAATATTCACTAGAGATGTAGACAAAAAGTTACATACAGGATTATTCTTTGCTGCATTATTTATGAGATAGAAAAATGGAAATGATCTGAAGAGGAATTTAATAAATTAATACATTTCTTTGCAGGCATTAAAATTAAATATTGAGGGAATATTTAACAACATCAGAAAATACTCATGTTGTAATAAAAAATGGGAACACGGAAGACCCACAACAGTTCTTACCCTGTTTAAATCAGACTGTCGAATCCTGGCTTTTTTCTATTCCTTCTCCCTTCCTGCATCTGTTAGTATTTTTGCAATAAACTGTTTGCATATGGGAAAATGGGGGATTGTTTTGGAAATTCACATTCTGTGCTCCAAATCTAATGTACACTTATGATTAATTTCTAATAATTAGAACAAAATACATTGGATACCAAATACCTGTAAATTTAACAACTAGAAAGAACAGCAGTTAATGTTTTATCAGCTATATAACCCAATTATTACTGTGCTAGTTAGAAGAGATTTCCACTGGTAAAGTAATAAATTAGCCAGCTTTATTGTACTAGGGTCAACATCATATTGTATATAAAGCTGCATTATTCCTGCATTTCCTGCCTGTCGCCTTGAAAATCATGGTGTATCTGTAGTTGTTTCAGCTCACGTACTTCCTGGACACAGTTTTCTCACATTAGAAAGTCTTTTTAGCTGTCTGGATCTCTGTCTTCTTATGTGTGAAATGAACATAAGTGGCTTGTCATCCTCCAATGGCTATTTATGTGTTTGTTGACTTCATAAGATATAAGTTTTTAATAATATATTAAAAATTTGAAGCATATGACCTCTAAGGACCTTTCAAGATGTACTTTTTGACTGTGAGACTTCATGACATTTAATTTGTCTCCTGCTATATTGCATATCCTTTTGTAGTTGGGGACATGTCTTCTGCTGAACTCCCTCCAGGTAGTTTTAGTGAGCAAACATGTTTGTGCATAAAATGAGGTCCTATCAGACTGGCAAAGGTTTAAGAGTTAGAGCGCATTCAGTGTTGCAAAGCATGTGAGGAAACAGGCATTGTCAAATACGGTTGGCGGGAATGGAAATTGTTTCAACTCTTTTGGAAGGCAATTAGGTAATAATATACCAAAATTTAAAATGCATATAGCCTCTCTTTAGCCATTCTACTGCTGAAAATATCCCACAATTATACTTGTAATGTGAACAGATTTATGTATAAGGATATTCTTTGTAACATTCTTTATAATAGAGAAAAATAATTGCAACCTAAAATGGATACTAGATGCATAAACTGTGGTGTGGCCATGTAATGGAAAACTACTTAGTCATTCAAAAGAAATAATTAGGTCTGTATGTACTGAAATGGAAAGATGTCTAAGATATTATGGGAAGTGAAAATAACAAATTGAAGAACAATTTGTATGGAGTGAGCTTGAGTGAAAAGCAATGTGCGTTCATCTAGATCTGAAGAGAAAAAGATGGACTCCTTTTACATCTTTCTTACACTGTTTTCTCAGTCTGTCTGAGAGAATCATGGAGCCTCAGACGATAATTCTACACACGACTATGATGAAATACAATACAAAACAAAAATGTTTCTCTAGTGACCGTAAAAAAATGTAAGGTAGAGTCTACATTGCTCTAGAAAACTATGAAAGTATGAATAAGTTTCCGTTGACAGTTCCCCCATATTTGGAAAGCAAAGCAGTGATATGAATACCTACTATTTTGACGGATGATTAAAGACACATTCCTGTTTCCTCTATAAAAAGTCGCGACTGGTCATGTTTGAGTGAGGGCCATGTGCTGACTCATGGAACTGAGAAAGGTACTAAATACAAAACGGTTAATACATACTAGCTTCAATTTCTAAACTTATTTATCAAAATGGGCAAGAAAAGTTTTGCAAATTAGTTGTAGGATTATTTTGTCTCAGAAACCTGTAGTTGTTTCCCTAAAATATGTGAGATTTTCAAAAGAAAGAAAAATAATTATATTTGGGAGTAGGGCTAGCCAATAGGAGGACGGACGGTGGGGTTTGAATAAGGAGATCCCTTCTAAAAGTTAGTCAAAAATAATAGCTAAACAATGAGAGGGAGAATCAATCCCCAGAGTCTGAAGTTCATAGTATACAATATGGTTTACTAGCGTAGAAAGAATCAGAGGTATGCCCCATCTGAATACATACATATTCCACTTGCTAGGAAGTTGATATAGAAAAATCTGGCATTTCCGGCCGGGCGCGGTGGCTCAAGCCTGTAATCCCAGCACTTTGGGAGGCCGAGACGGGCGGATCACGAGGTCAGGAGATGGAGACCATCCTGGCTAACAAGGTGAAACCCCATCTCTACTAAAAAAAAAATAAATAAATACAAAAAACCAGCCGGGCGTGGTGGTAGCGCCTGTAGTCCCAGCTACTCGGGAGGCTGAGGCGGGAGAATGGCGGGAACCCGGGAGGCGGAGCTTGCAGTGAGCTGAGATCCGGCCACTGCACTCCAGCCTGGGCGACAGAGCGAGGCTCCGTCTCAAAAAAAAAAAAAAGAAAAATCTGGCATTTCCTACTATAATTTAAGAGATGATTGACCTCCAAAAAGCTTCACCACAGTATCAATTCTATGCTTCATATATTTTCTTTAATTCATAAGCAGCACATTTTATTCGTGGCATAATCACCTCTTCCTGTATTCCAAATGCTTTCTTTTCTTTGTTTCCTATCATTTTACATATAATATGCAAATACACTAAAATTGAAATATAGTTTGGCAGTTTGTAATACTGTAAAACCATAAAATATAATATATGACTACAAAATATTTTGGTTTAATGGGCCTGGTGTTCTACTATATATTTATTTTAACTCACTCTTAAAATGTCAAATAAAACTCAAAAATCTGCTTTAGTTCCAAATGTAGAACTATTAATTTTATGGCTTAATATCTGATTAAATTTAACTATGCTTCTAAGCGCATATAGGTTCCACTCATTAGATGGGCTGACTGTTTAATCCCATCATTTTAAGTGGAATTGAACCCCATCTTGCCAAATAAGCTAATATCCTGAGGGAGGGAGAGAGGGAAGAATGGAACAACAGAAGATGTTTGAAGGCACTGTGAATTTATGTTCTTCACTTGGGAGGCTAACCAAAACATTTCAATACCTCCAGTATCCACATTCTGGAGTAGAGAATATAAAAGTCAAAAGAAAAGTGTTTTCAGGGATTTCTCTGGCATCAATAAACCCATATAAACGTGAATCGACACAAATAAATAGTTAAAACAGAATGTCTGGATACCCAGGTATACAGGCTGCTCGCTGGGCTCCGAAACTGTATCATTTCTATTTCCCAATGGCTAGCTTTTGAGGTAACAACACTCTTCCTCTGAGAAAAAGGGCACAGACAACCTTACTCTCATGATACTCAAGAACCCTGCTGACTTGTTCATTAAACAGAACGGGCAACTGACTCCTAAGATAAAAATTCTTGAAAGCTTTCCAAGCAGAAGGAAGGATGCTGAGTGACACATATAAATATATAAGTGAGAAGGAAGGGTGAGCTCCAATGGCAGTGGCGTTTTCGGGAGCAGTTTATGGAAGAGGTACTCGTCGTAAGACACTACATTGCATTCTGTAGAATTTGTTCACCACTAAGCAAAAGGTGAGACCTCCCTACCAGAATATCCAAAAGGAATTTTGGATATCCTTTAAAACTTCTGAAAATAGGGTGGTCTTAGAAACGGTTCACTCTACTGGACTACTTGCATATGTTCGTTTTTTCAGTTCAACTACTGGCTTCATCTGTACTACAGAGACCTTGGAAACATTTCTTGAAGATCCCTTTTCTAAGGGGAATAACCACTTCCATTATTTTATCTCTGGGTATTCTGTGAGTATCAGTTGTCTCAGTAAGTATTTCTATATCAGGTATGTTATGTATATTAAAAAAACCCTTGAGTTCTTCAGATGAAATCTAAAATGCAAATAAATGATACTGAAATTTAGCTATTCTTAAGATATTACGTAGGTAACTTCCTTTTTTTTTTTTTTTTTTGTTTGTTTGTTTGTTTTTGTTTGTTTTTGAGAGGGAGTCTCGCTCTGTCACCCAGGCTGATGCAGTGCCAGATCTCAGCTCACTGCAAGCTCTTGCCTCCCTGGATTTACACCATTCTCCTGCCTCAGCTCCTCCGGAATAGCTGGGACCACAGGCTACCACCACCTCACCTCGCTAGTTTTTTTTTTTTTTTTGTATTTTAGTAGAGATGGGTTTCACCGTGTTAGCCAGGATGGTCTCTGATCTCTCCTGACTCGGGTGATCCTCGCCTCGCCTCCCAAAGTGCTGGGATTGACAGGCTTGGAGCCATCACACCGCCTAAGTAGGTAACTTCTAAGCAGTGACTACCATTTTTCTATTTTTTTCAGAATAAATTCATCTCAAAATCTACATTACAATAAATTATCTCAATAATCCATTTTCCTATCTTTGATTCAATTATGTAATTAAAAACATTTCAGTTAGACATTTGAAGAGATAAAAAATATTGTAATCAGCCCTATGTCTTCTCAGCTTTTAAAAAATCAATATGAATTGTTAGTATTAAAAATGTTTGGAATGCATACTTTGAAATAAATTTTTTGAAAAAAATTCTTGACATATAATGTTTAAAAGTAAAACTTTCTGTGGAAGTAACATTAACATCCATAATAAACCATTAATACTATGATAGTGAACCTTATTTTTATTTAACAACATTTAATCTTTGTTGTCTGCCACCTAATTCTGCATTTTAGCTCTTTTCACTAAACATTATTGTGTTTTTAATAAAAGCATTATACTTTGGTTACTAATAATTGTCATAATTTTGTTATCTTTCCAATAGGTATCTATCATATGTAAAAAAACCTTGTCTTTGAAATAACCTCATTTCTGAAAGATAATTTAAAATGATTTCTAATTGCTTTTGCAAATTCAAATGTTTTTAATAAAAATTTTCATTAAAATATGTTCATAAAAATATTTTTCTTTTATAATTTAAAGAAGAAACAATAATTACGTTGTGTGTTTCAACTCCTTTTGACAATGATTCTCATAAACTCTTCCATGTTTCCCTAAGTATAGAAAATAACTGGCTTAATAAATTAAATTTTAAATGATCCTAATGGAGCATTTACATAACCTTAAGATGACTATAACAGAGCCAAAAAGTAATTAAAGCTTCATAAATGCAGAGTGACATCATCCAATCGACTATTTACATTTGTGTAGTTCAAAGTAAGAGGACCTGGGAAAACCCTAATTCATATAGCGAGAGCAAATAGAAAGAATAGAAAAAAAAGAAGAGAGCTTTAGGGAAAAAAATAACAGCAGATAAAGTTAGAGGAATAGCTTTAAGAATAATTTCTCCTTAAGACAGAAAGAATATAAGAAATATGATGTTTATAAAATATTTATGACAGAGGTAATTTTCTTTTAATAGTAACAATAAAAATTATAAACTGAGACAGATATCACCATATCAAAACTGTATCAACTTATTATATATATATATGGGAGCAAATTGTTTTCATCAAGTCTCACATTAATGTGTAAAATATTTTTCTAAAAATATATTTTATCCTTTGGGTGGCCAAGACAGGTAGCACTTGAGGTTAGGAGTTCAAGACCAGCCTGTCCAACATGGTGAAACCCCGTCTCTATTAAAAACACAAAAATTAGCCAGGTGTGGTGGCGTGTGCCTGTAATCCTAGCTCCTTGGGAGGCTGAGGTGGGAGAATCACTTGAACCCAGGAGGTGGAGGTTGCGGTGAGCTGAGATGGGCCACTGCACTCCAGCCTGGGTGACAGAGTGAGTGAGACTCCATGTCAAATATATATATGTGTGTGTGTGTGTGTGTTTTTGTGTGTGTGTGTGTGTGTGTATGAAATAATAAAATATATATTTTAGAAAAAGTTGCAAACAATGGAACATTTTTGCTTTCTTTAATAACTGATTGCCAAAAGAGAAGGGATAGAAAGGAAAGTAGGAAGAAGATGAAGGGAGGAAGGTAGGGAGGAAGGAAGCGGAGGAGATGGAAGAAAGGGAAGCAGGAAAGGAGGAAGGAGAGTGGAAGAGAAACATAAAACTCAATAAAGGGCAATATGTGTACTGTCTATGTTTTTGTCTTACTAACTCTCATACTGTTGATGACAAACCATCTTTAGCCATACACACAATCTCTTAGTGGGCATTTCTACTAAACTCCAGCTCAATGATTTCAAAGTCAGCATATTCCTAAACTAACTCCTCACCCCTCATGCTCCCTCTTTGCCCTTCTATATTGTCTATTGCAAGCACCATTTTTCAGATCTAGTAACCCAAATACGTAGGTGCACTTCCTGACACCCCTCTTTGCTTCAAACACTACTTTCTATTGGTTCAAAGTGAGGATTGCCTCATCATCCCACAGTCTCAAATGACATGCTGATAAGTTCTGTGTCGAAAAGTAATTTGGCCATGCCAATCTCTGATTTAGAAAACTTGCTGTAAGCAGAGATTAGGTGTCTCCTTTCACACACTTGACTTAGAAATGAAATTGGCAAAAACTCTTTCTCTCACTCAATTCCATGGCTTGCTGATGACCAAAACCTTCCCCAAGGCTTTTAAATACACCTGTAGGAGCAGAGAGATGATTACTCTTGAAGTAGTCTTCCTTTTCCCTTACAGCGTGGACATTCACTCTTCTTGTTTATGAACCTACTTCTTTCTTCTCTTTATCTTGTTAGGTCTTCTCTGTATTTCATTCCTCTGCTTCTGATCCCCTTCCTAAATAAGAACTCCCAATTCTTTTCCTATATTTCGGAGTAATTCAGCTAAACCACTCTCCTGCCTCTTGTACAACGAAGCCCATCCAATGTGTACAATAAAGCCCACTGAGGCACAAAGCGGCCCTCCATTTGATTTGCTCCTCTGTCTATAGAAAGCAGATGTAGTCATAAAAAAGAACATTCATGAGTTTAAAAACAAATACTATAAAAATAAACAATGACAATGATTCCTACCAGATAAAACCCAGATTCCTTAGTTTGTTCTGTAAAAACGTACTTTTTGGCTGGGTGTGGTGGCTCACGCCTGTAATCCCAGCACTTTGGGAGGCCAAGGCAGGTGGATCACCTGAGGTCAGGAGTTTGAGACCAACCTGACCAACATGGTGAAACCCTGTCTCTACTAAAAATACGAAATTAGCTGGGCATGGTGGCACATGCCTGTAATCCCAGCTACTTGGGAGGCTGAGGCAGGAACATTGCTTAAAGCTGGGAGGTGAAGGTTGTGGTGAGCCGAGATTGCGCCACTGCACTCCTGAGGGTTAACACGTTTGTGCCACATACTTTCTCTGGCTGTTGCAGCTCATGATAAAAGATATAATCTAGGGGGTTGGCGCTGCACTTTGTGCCAGAACTGGAATGCCATAGTCCGCCCTGAGATATGCCAGATGGAACTGGCGGTTGCTGCTCTGGTCCAATCCCCCAATTTTACTGAAAGGGAACTGAGACAAAAGAGGTTAGCTGACTTGGCTTCTGTTATCCAGCTCATTAGAAAGTAGCAAAACTTGATCTAGAACTCAAGTGTTTTGAGATGTAAGCTTTTAGATAAGGCAGTGAGACCCGTGATGGATGTCAAGAAAACCCCTGCCTCCACTGTTTAGGTGATTGCACGCAGTCACTTATACGTTCTGAATTAACACCTCTCTACTTCTGAGAGCTGTCTTCACATGAAAACTGTCTTGGGTGAATTTAGTCTATAAAAAGTAGAATTCATGAAAACATATTTTTCCCAGACCTGATGCAAAATTAAGGCTTTGATAATTTTTTTATTTTTACTTCGTAATTAATTGTTTCAGATTTACATAGACTTAAGGCAAGACGCTGTGAACCAGAAACTTCAAAGAACATAGGAGAATATTAGCTATCTTTGGTGTTAAGGCAGCTGTGTTTGTGGCCATCACTTTCAGCTGAGAGGATAGATACTAGGCTAGTGACCAGAAATAAACATGGAAAATAGGCTGGGCACGGTGGCTCACACCTGTAATCCCAGCACTTTGGGAGGCTGAGGCAGGAGGATCACTTGAGGCCTAGAGTTTGAGACCAGCCTGGACAACATAGAGAGACCCTGTCTCCACACAGAAATTTAAAAATTAGCCAGGTTTGGTGGTACACACCTGTGGTCCTAGGTATTTGGGAGGCTGAGGCCGGAAGATCGCTTAATCCTGGGAGGTTGAGGCTACAGTGAGCCATGATTGCTCTATTGTGCTCCAGCCTGGGCAACAGACTGAGATCCTCTCTCTAAAAATAAAATAAAATAAAATAAACACAAAACAAAAACAAACACACAAAAAAACATAGAAAGTAGTTGGGGCTCCAGCTACAAAGGCAAACTTGTGGATCACGGGTAAGTATTTAAAGGAGATCTGTTTGTTCACCAAAAAGGTATAGTAATGCTATAATAGCTCAGGAACAGTTGAGTATCTCTGCACTACTCGCTGTAGACAGTGGGGATGTTGTACAAAACAAAGGTTTATAATCAGTCTTTTTGCAGATCAATCAACCTAGCGTTAGGGTATCTTCTCCTAGCTGGGAGAAGATACAAGCAAGAACAAGCCATAAGCGTGGTGAAATTTACTCGTTTATTTCAACTGAACACTGTAATATTTTAATGAGACGTTGAAAATAAGACACACAACCTTAAAAATAAAGGCAGAAAAATATTTTTAGTTGGTGCTCATGGGATGAATTTTTAGGTCAGAATAGAAGAGCTGGTAAAAAGAATTGCTTGCTTTAAATTGAATAGTTTTTTTTAAAAAATGGCCAGGCACAGTGGCTCATGCCTGTAATTCTAGCACTTTGGGAGGCCAAGTGGGCAAATCCATTGAGCCCAGGAGTTCGACCCCATCTCTACAAAAAATACGAAAATTAGCCAGCATGGTGGCGTGTGCCTATAGCCCCAGTTACTCGGGAAGCTAACATAGGAGGATTACTTGAGCCTGGGAAGTAGACCCTGCAGTGAGCCATGACTGTGCCACTGCACCCAGCCTGGGTGAAAGAACAAGACCCTGTGTGGAAAAAAAAAGAAAAAAAATGGATGCTTGGGAGGCCGAGGTGGGTGGATCATGAGGTCAGGAGTTCAAGACCAGCCTGAGCAACATGGTGAAACCCCTCTCTAATAAAAATACGAAAAATTAGCCAGGCATGGTGGTACACACCTGTATTACCAGCTACTCAGGAGGCTGAGGCAGGAGAATCGCTTGAACTCAGGAGGCGTAGGTTGCAGTGAGCTGAGATCACACCACTGCACTCCAGCCTGGGCAACAAAGCAAGACTCCATCTCAAAAAAATAAAAGGATGCACACCTTTGTATCAGCACCAACTTGCAAATATGATGTAAACAAAACACTGTTAGAAATCACTGGCTTGGTTGAGAAATAGATTTCTGAGTTGTCATAGGCATGAAACCAATACTGTGCCAGTGAATAGATCTACCCCCAAGCAACCTTGGTGAAATGAGCAAAATCAAGGCCAGATTGTAGTCCCTTGAAGCATTGATGATAAGCACACCATGGTTAAAGGACACGAATTACCCTTGGAATCATAATGCAGGTACATACACTGAATGTAAGAATAATGTGATTCAAACTAATTTAGGACTGTGCCAAGCAGGAAGAGAAAGTCCTTTGGGCATTCAAAAAGAACATTTAGACAAAGCAAAACAAGAAGGAGAATTTGTGGTTAGCAGGAAGCTGTTGCTCATTTATATTTTATCAACGATTTAAAATGTTGGGCAAAAGAGTGTGGCTGTAGCAAGCAGAAAGAAATTTGGAATGTATGTGGTTTATAACTGAAATAATCAACTAGAAGAAACAATAAGCATCAGGAGGATTTTTTTAAGTGTTCTCTTTCGTTTCCTAAAATTATGTATTTTGGAAACTCAGACGGGTTAGAAATATCAACAGAGATTTCTCTGGTATCTCATTATGATGTCTCATATGACTTACACTCTTCTATGTTAATCAAGTGAATCTCTTCCAATTATACAGATTGCTATGAAAAATCATGAGACATCACATTTTACTAAGTGGGAAATACTATTGATCTAACAAGATCCATTGAATAATGAAAGGGGTCCATTTTTATATGTTACTCCCTCTAGCAAGGTTGAATAAATATGCCAGTGAAACATAGAAGAATGGATTTTTATAGTTTCAGTTACTTACATAGTTTTAGATATATACAGGACAATCTGTTAGTAGCCTCAGAAATAATGTTTTAATTGCCTATATCCCCATAGTACAGTGCTAGACAATGTTTAGGATATGTTTAACAAATTATTAATTCTTCTTTTTAGGAGTTTAAAATAAGGGGCTAATGCCAATGATACAGACAAATGCATGAAAATGTTGTAAACCACAAATAAAATAATGTTCAAATATAAGTACTTTTGGTCCATTACAAATGTGGAAGATATGTACTTATAATGAGGGGATAAAAAGAAAATACCTTAACTCTTATTATGAAGTAAGTTCTTGATGCTAACATAATATATTGAAAAATTCTTAAATATATATGAGAAGTGAATCTATGCATGTATGTATGTATGTATGTATGCATCTATCTATCTATCTATCTATCTATCTATCTATCTATCTATCCATCCATCCAGTGGTAGAAGATGTAAAGCGAAATGGCCATAGGAAGAGGGTAGTAAGCATACAGGAATTGTTGGACATCAGGAGACATGACTGTGATTCATTCAGAGGGTATTCAAGAAGAAGGGAGAAAATGGTTAGAGTAGTTCATTAAAAAGATTATAATGGAATACTTTGCAATTGAATGAGAGGCTCTAACATATGAATTATAGGGCAAATTTGAAAAATTATATGGCCTCAAAAAAATCTGGCATACACAAAATGACAGGTGAAAAAGATAACTTTGGCAGAAGAACTGAACACTTACAGGAAATAAATGCTGTAACTTGGGATTCTAGGGAGATTCGTATCCAAACAGAGAATGAGGGATTACACATAAACCATCATAAGACAAAATTCACAGTTTATGGAGTCAAATTGTTATGTTACATTGAAATAATATTTTGCCTTACTTCCAATTATATCCTCCAAGTTAGTATGATTTGGTCATGAAAATGACAAAAATAAATAGACAATGAAACAACAAATTCACTTGTTGGACCACCTTAATGATCAAATTAAGAAACAATACACAAATTCCCTTGTTTGTGCAGCTATCATTCAATAAATATTAATTGGCTACTCTTTGCTATACATCAGAGCAAATAGTTACCATAAAAAATACCAATTGAACACAGAGTACTTTAAAAAATTATTCTACAAAAATATTGTAAAAATCCATCAAAGTGTTGAAAGGAAGGCAAGTCAGATTCAAAAAATGTCGTGAATGAAAAAAACAGATTTAATTGGGAACTATAAATAGAAATTGAAAAACAACCAAGAGTCATGAGGAGTTTTATTTGGGAGCTTCATTATTTATGTGTTCTTTACCGACACAGAGAAGTTGGAGGTGGAAAAAGTTAAAGACAGATGATAAATTTCTGTGTTAATAGGAGTTGGTCATGCAACTTGTCTCACAGCCAGATGCAAGTGCAGGTCTGAAGTGAATATAGAAATTGACCTGTGAGATATGTGCATTCATTCAACTTTTTTCTTTGAGTCCATGCTATTTTGCAAACACTGTCTAGGCAATGGGGTTCTAACATGAGTGAAGCATGGCCTCTGCAGTCAGTGAGGCAGCCATGCAGGAAACAACTAAGTGGCAAGGCAATGGGGGTAGCCCCATGGAAAGCGGAAGCAAGGGAATGAGGGGTGGAAGGGCCTCTAAAACACATGAGATGAGAGGCAGACTAAATGAGGAAAGAGGCTCAGAAGCCAAGAAGAGAGAGTTGTGTAATTGGTTATCAGCAGTGTCAAATTCTGTACATAGGTCAAGGAGCATCAAGATGGAGAAGTGCCATTTCGTTTTGGCAGTGAGTATGTTACTGGAGACCTTGGCAAGGCTGGCTTCTGGGAAGTGGCGTGGGTTAGAGCAGGACTGGATCAGGTTCAGGAGCATTTTCACTGAGGAACTGAATGCATCTGGTGCACTCTAGGAGTTGGGAGAGGAAGGGTGGGGAAACAGTTGTTAGAGGGTGTAGGGATTTCTTGAGACCCAGGGATATCTGAGACTCAGCAGGATCCAAACACAGACTTTTTAGCTCTGTTTTGTGAAAAATAGAGCTTTTCCCAGCAACAAGGAAACAGCATTTACATCTTGAAGCAGGCTTTGTTGAGCTTGTTTGTTCTATCTGGCAGTGAGTCATTGTAACACTGACCCTGCCATTGAAGTCAGCAGATTCTATTTGGAGAGCTTTGTGATTGTGGGGGAAGTTGTTTAAAAAGTTAACAGAAACGTCTACTCTCCCCGATCTGCTAAACACCTGTGTGTATCAGTTTTGATGACCATTAGCTCCGGAGCATGGGAATGCTATTTTTGAGTCCAAAAAGGGAAGTCTCACCAGAAGAAGTTAAATGTACATGACACAGGAAAAAGTCATACTATTTGCTATTTTGGTTTCCACTCATTTGAAAAGAGTTTTAAAGAGAAAAGTGTAATAGTTCTGCCGACCGCCAACCTCAATTAAAATGCTAAGTACAAGTTGCAGTTTCCCTACCTCTGCCAGAGGGAATATATCCAAAGTGACCAGCCACCTGTTTCCTTTTGTAAGAGCTCAAGACTGCTGCCCCGTCCAGCATACTCTTCACTGACACTAAATATCAGCGTGATGATGAATCAAAAGTCAACAGCAGCAGAGCTTTATTTACCAAGAAATGACACTTAGTAAGGTCATCGCTTTTCGAGAGGACATTGCAACCACTTAAGTTGATAAAGATATCAGTGATTTATCAACCTCAAATAAGGCATGAGGAACATGCATGTTAAGGGGTACCCAACTGGGCTGTTTCCAACTTGCTTAAATATATACGCCCACAGGCCAGCTGACGGTGTTTGAGGGATAGTAATGGCATAAGGTCTGTGATGGCTTAGCTAGGCACAGTGAAGGTCATAGAACTAGAAACTTAAGAATCAATTATGAAACAGGTTAAAGTTGCAGTCTACAAGAGAGTGGCTTTGGAAGCAGTAAGACTTGGATTTTAATGATAGCTGTGCCATTTACTAGCTGTGGGACATCAGTCAGGTGACTTCAATTTTGAAGGCTCGGTTTTCTCATCTATAATATAAAATGGAAATAATACTAGTGCCTCAGGGCCGTTTTAAGGATTAAATGATAGCACGTGGAGCATAACCCAGGACCAGGCATATAGTAAATGCTTCATAAAATGATAGCTATTATATATCTTAAATCAAGCATCCTCAATTCCTTGTTGATAAGAAAAATACAAACCACTAGCATTTGGTTAAAACCATGAGAGCTAACGTGAAAATGGATTATTAAGCAGCTTGCCATAAAAATGCTACGTTTTTTCAAACAATTGAGATATGTCTAAAATCAAAGGAGTGAGCACTCTAAAATTGAACCTAATCTAAAGGGATTGAAGCAACAGCATTTTAAACAGCAAATAGAACCCAGAAAGAAAATCCTAAAGTTATAAAAGTTTTATACACTTCTAAAATTTAATAAGATTCTGATTTTACTAACGTTAAAAAATAAAATCAACTCTATTAAATGTAAAATTAGCTTTATTATTCATATAAAGAGTCTCAGTGCTCTTGTTCAAATTAATAGTAAAAAATTATTCCAAGTAGGTTCTAGGGGACATATTAGCAACATTCAGATAATAATCAGTGCCCTTCTCGCCACGTATAAAATGCCCTACTTCATTTTTAGAATAACTTGATAGCCGAAGCTCTTCATCACATTATCTCTTTTATAGTTCCTAGTTCACCGTTTAGTATGGAGGCCCTAGAGCCCTGTCTTCCATCGGCTCCAGGCTTTCTGCCAGTTCTCAGATTCCATGTTTAATCGGAAGCCCGGGGTCTCCAACCCCAGTCCGTATTATCCATTTTTCCAATTCTTAGGGGGAAATTTGTCACTTTGAAACACGTTATCTGCAAATAGAACCCAGAAACAAAGATCTTAAAGTTATTATAAAGAAAACGTTGGTAACGTTTTAAGGAATGAATGATAAATAACGAAAGCCCTTTGAATCTCAGCAAACACTGGGCTTCAGTTACACCCTTAAGGAGAACCCATGAATTCATCCCGCTGGCCCCCAAATGGACTTGCTGAGGAAAAAGTGGACTGTTTTATTTGTACCAAAGGTAAGCTCTATTTTTCTAGATAAGAAAGAAAACTGCAAAGGCAAGGCAGCGTGGCAAACTTCCCACTCACTGGGGCAGGTTGACGGAAATTCAACTTGACAAAGCCTTTCTTGGCCAAACCACCCCAAAGAGGCCTCTCCCTCCACCCGTTCGCCACTTACCATTGTTTCCCGTTTGTGTTCATGCATCCTCAGATGCATGAACGGAGGGTAAGCTGGTAAACAGAGGTAAGACGGCAACAGAGGGTAAACCTCCGCTAGATCTACGAAGACTTTCTCTCCCTTTCTCACTCACCTCAGAGTCTAAGCCAGATCTCACTCTTCCTGAAAGTCCGGAAGTCCAGGAGACAGGGAAGAAGGAGGGGGAAGGGAATTTGGGGTTCTGCTCCTTGCCTTTGACAACCTCCTGTAAGTCACTCAGCCTCACTTGCAGTTATTCTTTGGTATAATGGAGATAATTATAGATACTGGTTTGAGAAGTGCTTTGATATCCTCAGATAAAAGAGGCTCTAAAAGGGCAGAGGATAATTATTATTAGCAGCTCAATGGTTCATAGGTTTTTCCATATGCGGCTTCCTCCAGGGAAGCTAAATCCATCAAAATAAAACCAGTTTGAGAGAAAAGGTACAATAGAAACTATTTAAACAAGGAAAATGACTTCAAAAAGATGAGCCAGATGAAACATAAAAGCGAAATAAAAAATTAAAGTGATGACATGCTTCTAAAAAAATCTCTGCAGTCTTGTCATGAATGAACTTAACATCACACAAAAGTCGTGCTGGTAAGAACGGCATCTTGCATTTGTATAATGTCTTTCCCAATAACTTTACAACTCTTTTGTGACATAAAATGATACTTAGTAAATCTTCAAATTACGATCAGGCTCGTTTTTAGGTGAGATCATTGAAGGCTGAGCCACCTCACTGTTCTATAATGAACAGTGAGAATTACAATCCAGTTTTCCCTGTTCTTCAACACAGAAGAAAGACATTGGAGTCTCTTCCACCTCTTGGAAACAATAGAGAATTTCCTTGTTGGAATCTAGTCAGCTAAAGCATGCAGATGGGTTTTTCAGCATTTGTTCTGATTTTTGTCTTACTAAGTAAGATACTTGTGAGATCACTTGGACTCGGGAAGGGGAACATCACACACCGGGGCCTATCATGGGGAGGGGGGAGGGGGGAGGGATTGCATTGGGAGTTATACCTGATGTAAATGACGAGTTGATGGGTGCAGCGCACCAACAAGGCACAAGTATACATATGTAACAAACCTGCACGTTATGCACATGTACCCTACAACTTACAGTATAATAATAATAAATAAATTTAAAAAAAAAGAATTAAGTGAAAAAGTAATACAAAACAGTACATATATTCAGATTATAAAACAACTGCATACCTTGAAAAGGCATAAATAAAAAATTTAAACATGTTAAAAAAAAAAAAAAAAACAACAATTATATATGAAGGGCCTCCCAGGCAGCTAATCCTTGCTAAGAGAATAAAAGATAGGGAATTGAAGCACAAGTATTATATCAGTCTCCAGTCACAAGAAGATTATGGTGTAGTTGAGAAGATAAGACATACACACAAAACAATTAGTGGTCAAAATATTATTTTATACTTTAGTATTAAACGCTATCTTCTCTGAAGAGCTTTCCATAATTATGCTAATGAAAAGTAATCTTTTTTTAAAAAAAATTCCTATAGTACTCCCAGAACTCTGTTTCTTAGAGCATTTATAAGAGGCATATAACATGCCATATCTTCCCTTTGGTATCAGAGTGTGAGCTGGTCAAAAGTAGAAACCATGTTTTATTTTATGTTGGATTTCATTCGGTGCTTTACATTGTTTTGGACATAAAGGAAGGGCTCAGCAATACTCGTTGAAATGACATAGTGATATAATAATTTCAAAATATAGGCAATTAACATATAAGGACAATATGTGCAATAACATTGCTGAGCCTGTTTTCACTGATAATTCAAATCCATTAGGCTCTAAACAATTAGGAAATAATCACTCCAATCCTGATATTCTTTTAGTCCCCTGGTAGCATTTACAAATTAGATTAGAGTTGAAAAGTTCTTTACAATTGTTTTTTGCTATTCTTCAAAACCGTATGAGTGACTGGGCACAGTGGCTCAAGCCTGTAATCCCAAAACTTTGGGAGGTAGAGGCAGGCAGATCACCTGAGGTCAGGAGTTCGAGACCAGCCTGGGCAACATGGTGAAACTCCATCTCTACTAAACATATGAATATTAGCAGGGCGTGGTATCTCATGGCTGTGGTCCCAGCTACTCTCGAGGCTGAGGCAGGAGAATTGCTTGAACCTGGGAGTCGGAAGTTGTAGTGAGCTGAGATCGCACCACTGCACTCCCGCCTGGGTGATAGAGAGAGACTCTGTCTCCAACAAAAATAACAGCAACAACAACAACAATCCACAATTTAGTTTTCTTTCCTCAAGAAACAGATGACATAAAATATAAAGTAAGAAACTTGCATGGCCACCCTACCCTCAGGATTTTTTGTTGTCTTTGCAGTCCCTAACTCCTTACTTTAGGTTTTCTTTGGGGCTCCAGGCAAAGGAAATAGTTAATCTAGAAGTGCTGAGACCTGGATAATGGAGCCAGCTGCCACAGAGATAAGGGGGGAGAGAGCAGAAGGTAGGAGAGGGGATTTAAGAATTCCAGAATGTACTTGGGAAGGACAGCTTTGTATCCCACTTAATTTCTTCTGCAGACACAAATGGAAAGGCTGGCTGTCTATGTGCCCCTGAAATAAGGCCAGGGTCAAAAGTGGGGCAGTGACCTGGAGCAGAATTGCAGGATGGCTTTTCCTCCCCAGCAAAAGAGAGAAAAGGAAATAATTGGGTGATAGCTTACTGCTCCCTTTCATCATTTCTTTCCTCTAATAGTCTGTCCTTCATGGAAAAATAGCACATACTTTCCATTCATGGAAATATCACGTGTTTATATAAAATGATGCAAAATTAAATTTAATTTTCTTTTTACTCATTGGGTACAAAATAATTTATATTCACATACTGAATACTGACCTAGTTAGAGAGGTATCCATACACAGTTAGGTATGTAATTCTCTTCTTTTAAGATGCTCTCAATCTCGGAAAGATTATTTAACAGGGACACCCAGGCCTTTCCCAGAGAACTACACCAGTAATTAAACTGATTTTTTAAAGGATCAGGATGTTTTTTCACATTATGCATGAGCTTAGGAACAACTTTGCCACCTCGCTTATCTCACTTTTGAGAGAGGGAGAAAAAAGAAAAAATAAGTAAGGATTTTTCTTCCTAACAGGATACTTTTCTTGAGAAGTTCTAGATGTATTTTGGCTATCCAGTGCCATGTCCTACGCAGGCAACACTCCACGTTGTTTTTTGATAACTTCCTAAGAGAAGTCACCATGCCCAGGCTACCAGGGGTCAGACAAGGTCAGCTCCTCTTCCCACTGTAGGGAGGGAGACACAGGAGTTGGCTTGGCCCAAAAATAGCCTGTGTCCATGCTGCGGAATGAGCTGGGTATCACCAAGTCCACAACTTGGAGCCAGAAGTCCGGCTTTCAGAAAGGACTTCCAGCCCTTGAACATTGCTGCTACTCAAGTTTTTAATTAGTTGTGAGGTCACTGGTAGCCAGCGCACTGGGACAGTACCATGATGATCAGGGCGGGTGCCTCAGGAGGAAGCCAAAAGGATGAAGACACCACCTTTATGAGAATATTTTCTTTCTACCAGTCCTGAAAGGAGTCTAAGTAACAAGATCTTGGATTTCTACTGGTAAAGGGTCATTTGTCCTAAATCCCTATAGTTAAGCATAATTTGTTCTGTCATTTCCACCTTCCTTATTTTACAAAAAGCTGATCGTTTCAACAACTTAATCCAAGTCATGACAAATTTGATTGATAGACAAAACCTCCATTAGGCAGATGGACTTTATACTTTGAGCCTTCTCTGGCACGGAGTACATGCATCAAAATTGGGTAGATGAAATTTTATCTGTAGGAGAAGAGATAAAATTCAGTCTACTATGGACAGAATGCTTATTATTCTCCTGAATTTGTATTCAGTAAATATCTTATTTTTAAAAAAATACATTTGCTAAACTATTAGTGTGCCATAAACAATGATTTATAAATGTTGTCTAATAAATCACTTCCCTGGCTCACAGCTAAACATTCGTATCTCTTTTGTTTTTACAGATGGACAAAATGAAAGTCATAGATTAAATTAATGGAAGGAAAGTGAACTACAAACCATGCTTACTTCTACTTTGGCAAAGTGAATTATTCATGAAAATGCTGTTGCAAGCCTACAGTGCCAAAGGTAGCCCTCAGGATGATTTTTCTCAGCCTCTGGGCTCAGGGAGTCATTGGAAAGTGGGTAGCAATTACTTTTGGCATCTTTCCGTTTCGTATCCAGTGTTCTTCTCCCAACTACTTTTCTGGAACCAAGTATGTGGTAACCCTATCAAAGCCTCATGGCTTTCCAAACTCTTCTCAGAGTTATCCTACTCATCTCTCTGCACTGAATGACCTGGGGTTGTTATAGTTGGTATATAGGTCCATAGTTGTTATATTCAGCTGCATAAATACACACACATACACACGCACACACCCCGCAACACACACAATGGAAGGAAGGTTTTCTTATTAGAGGCCCAAGATCATTTATACTAAGGTTTCTGGATGTTAAGAGAAGTTTGTTCTTTAAAATGAACTTTAAATGGGTATGACATGTGGAGGAGGCAGTTTCACTTCCTTGTCCCCTCATTTGTGCCCTACTGTCTCCATGTCTAACTCACCTTCCAAACAATACTAAGAAGAATTAGTTGGCAATGGGTATTCTGCTTCTGAATGTTTTCTTTATCCCTATTCATGAGAATATAGACTAACAAGACTCTGCAGACCTCAGACAATCTTAAAACAATCTCCTAAAATACGGTGTGAAGACGTGCTAAGAATTTAACTCCCTGCCCCCTGACTCTTGGTAGGCAATAAAGGATAGGAATTTAGAACAAAGACCTTTGGGTCCAGCTTCTGGAGTATGAATTCTGGCTCTGCTACTTGCCAGCTATATGACCCTAGACAATTTCCTTAACCTCTTTGTAAAATGGGGCTATGGTTTAAAGGATTCACAGTTCCTCACGGCTGCGGAGGCCTCACGATCATGGCAGCAGGTGAAAGGCATGTCACAAGGTGGCAGACAAGATAGAATGAGAGCCAAGTGAAAGAGGTTTTCCTTATAAAACCATCAGATCTTGTGAGATCTCTTCACTACCGCAAGAACAGTATGGGGAAAACCACTCCCATGATTCAATTATCTCCCACTGGGTCCCTCCCACAACACATGGGAATTATGGGAGCTATAATTCAAGACGAGATTTGGGTGGGGACACAGCCAAACCATATCAGGATACTCATGCTATTACCTTATCACATGGTTTTAAGGATTCATTGACCTAATAAGTATACAGTGCAGGACCTGGCATAAATTGTTTGTTATTACTGCAGGCATAGTCATTACTATGCACTATGCCAACATCTAACAGAGAATCCCCATGTGGGCAGCTTCAGTACTTACCTGTGGTCACACCTCTCTCTGAGTATCCTGGCTTTAGCACTTCATCTCATTTTTCTGTCTTCAGTTATTTTTGTGGGAATATTGTGCATCGGGCATTATACTAGGAGCTAGACACTGCCTCAAGCTACACAAATAAGACTCCTACCCTGAAAAAGCTTTCTGTGCAGAAGGGATAACAGAACTAATTAAAAAAGCAATTTCAATGATGATAAGTGATGATAAGCTCTGTAGAAAAAAAAACAGTGTTATAGAAGCATGCATGGTTTAGGGGGAGGAAGACTACAAGAATTAGGGAAAAAATTCATCATGAAAGATGAGTAGGAATGAGATAGTGCAGGGCTGGGGATGTGGAGTAGAAGACAAGTAGATGTAAAAATGGTAGAAGCATCCATGTGAATAGATGGAAGGAAGTCAGTGTGGTTGAAGAACAAGAGAGCAGTGGATGTGATGGGGGCATATTGGAGGAGTGGTGCAGAATTCGGCTGGAGGCAGGGCAGGGTCCAGTTAGATCAATTATTCTCAATGAGGGCAGACATTGGCAATTCTTGGTTGAGATTTTTGGTTGTCACAACTGGGAGTGGAGGGTTCTACTAGCATCTAGTGGGTCAAGACCAGGAATGCCGCTAAGCATCCTGCAATGCAGAGGACAACCCGCACAACAAAGAATTATCACACTAAAAATGCCAATAGAGCTGAGGTTGAGAAGCCCTGGGATAGATAGATCATGCAGGGTCTTGAAGGGCTGATTAGATGCATTTTGCTTTACTATAAGAGCAAGGGGAATCCAGGGGATGGTTTTAAGACCACCTGTGATGTGATTACATTTGCAACTGGTAGATCTTTGCAAAAGTCGGGTGAGAGATGAGGTTGGCTTGGAACTAGACTTGCATTAAAATGTATACCCCAACATTTCTTAAACTTTGAGCTGAGTGGGGAATTCAATAGACGTGGAGGGGAAGCAGAAAAAATAATTGAACTCCAGAGAAAAAGAGTTGTGTTGTTCTCAGGATTCTCTGGCTCTTGTAAACGCACCTCCTCTTTTCTTTCCTGGTATGCAGGAGTCACTGCTGACTCTACATTGGTTGGTAGTTACCAGACAGGCCTTGACACCTCTTCCACCTTCTCCACCCACCTTTCTACCTCCACTCTGCACTTGCTATTGAGAATCGGCCCTTGTGGGCTCCTCTGCCCAGTGACACTCACGTTGGAATTGTGTGCTAATCGCTGCTCCATGGATTGGCAGAGCCTTTCCCCCACCCAGAGTGAAATCTTATGCCTGTCAATTGTGTCAAATGCCTTGAAAATGGAACATCTGTTTCCTTCTTCAAAACTGGGTGTCTAACAAATTCCACAAAACAGCAGTACCCTGTGCCTGACTTCTGCCCTGCACATGGTACCAATACGGCCAGGATTTTTTGAAGATGATTTTTTGAAGATGATCTAGTTTTATATGTCATTTGATGGTTTTAAATGAAAATAACTCATCATCAATCTTTACAACTTTATCTAACAGCTGTCTTCAATCCTTTCTGGGAAAAAAAAAGAGACAAGGTAGAAGTATATCTAATTGTGATTTGAATTTTAAATTTGTCAAGTTTTCTTCCAGTACATAAATATATAAATCAGAAGTACTGATTGGGGAGTGAGAAACAAGGTAGTTGCACTGATGAGTCATATTCTTCCTCCAGGGGAACAACAGAATAAACAGTCTGGCATCCATATATGAAGACTTCTAGACTTGGATGTCCCAAGTTGCCCATATCGACCAGGTGTAAATCAGACCAGAGTCTAACACATTCAGGGCCAAAAAGATTGGAAAAAGTAAATGTGTAAAGCAGCCAGATTAAGAGAATAGAAAGTGCTGGAATCTACTGGGAACCAGATAGATCCACCTAACAGTGTTTTAATTAAAAACATTTTTTAAAGCAATGAGTAGCCAAACAAAACTGTCTACAAGCATCAGTTGGCCAATAGCTGCCAGTTTGCAAATTCAAGTTAAGGAAAAAATAAAATCAAAGGCCTAAAGAGCTCCACTGGAAACTTTAAATGCACTTAAAGAGAAAAAATGCTAAACTATTAAAAGATGAAACTAATGAATGTATGGTTCAGATATGGCAGACAAATTTTAAAACTCCTTCCTCTTTTTCCTCTTTCAATGTATTATTTATGGGGATCATATAAATACAAAATAATTTATCTTGGTCTCTTTCACTCGCCACCTCCTTACCATCTCTCTCTTTATACCTTATACACAACACATCACCATAACAGCAGGGGCGTGATGGTCAAATCGACGTAAGCAAGGAAATTCACAATCCTTGCTGAACTGCTGTCCTTAATGTGTGCAGCAGCATCTGTAAGCTCTGCAAAGTAGGTCATCAGAATCTGAAGGGACATATTATCTGTAATGCCTGGTGCATCATAGGGCACGTTAAAGACAAACTTTCAGCCTTAATTCTTAATCTCTTTTCCAGCTTTGGTAGATTTAAAAATCTGATATTCTGAGCACAGCATTATTCTTCCCAGGGCTACAGCTGTGCATTGCTTTCTATCTTGGGAGGAGATGCTTTTGTACAGGTCTAAAGAAATGCAACACAAGGGAAATGCCATTTTAACAAATTTCAAGGGAGGGGGAAGATTGCTCTTCTTTTTGCTGCAACAGAATTTTGCTGGTGGAAACGTTGTAAAAGTGGAATCTTCAATATAAGGAAACTTGTAGTTTAACATTTATATAGTGCCATTTATTCCTTAAGAACTCAAAGACCTTTATGTATATTAGGCACTGTTCTTATCCCACAGTTCACATTTTAGGGATGTCCAGACCACATTCTCTTGGATTTTCTCAGCTCTGCTCTGTGAGTTAGGTAAAGACAGTGAAAGAGAGTCAAAATGGGGGGAACAGACTTTTATTGTTTCTGTTCGTTCATTTGTTTGGTGGTGATATCATTTGGATATTTATCCCCTTCCAATCTCACATTGAAATTTGATCCCCATTATCAGAGGTGGGGTCTAGTGGAAGGTGTTTGGGTAATGGGGGCAGATTTCTCATGAATGTCTTAGTTCCTTCCCAGCAGTAATGGGTGAGTTCTCACTCTATTAATTTATGTGAGAACTGATTGTTATAAAAAGCCTAGCACTTCCTCTCCTCTCTCTTGCTCTCTCTCTTTCACCATGTGACATGCCAGCTTTCCTTGTCTTTTGCCATGTGTAAAAGCTCCCTGAGCCCCTCACCAGAAACAGATGCTGGTGCCGTGCTTCTTGTACAGCCTGCAGAACTGTGAGCTAAATAAACCTCTTTTCCTGATAAATCACCCAATCTCAGGTAATCCTCTATAGCAATACAAAACTGACTAATACAGGTGGCAACAGATGACTTTTGCAATGATTAAAAGATGATGAAAGTATATATAGTGTAAATATGTTGTGGCCCCCTTCTATAAGATTCAGATCCATTGAACATTTCTTGGGTTCCCTAAGTCCTATATTCGATTCCTGTCGGTGAGGCCAGTCACTATTCTAACTACTGCAAGTGGAGCAGTGATCATGAAAGGCAAGGTTCTTGTCCTCATGAAGCTGACCTGATAGAGAAGAAGCAGTCAAGAAGCAAATAAACTGGAAATATGACACGTATGCACGTGTGCTATGCAGAGAATTAGCTTCAAGTCTAGATGGCTCTGTAGATTACATGGTCAGAGAAGATGACACCTAGAGACAAGAATGACAAAGAGGAGCTAAAGATTCCAGGGAAAGGGCATTCTAGGTACTAGAAACAGCTAGTGGAAAGGCCCTAAGGTGACAAAAGACCCTGCTCGCTAACTATGGCTGCTGTAACAAATTCCTACAAACTTGACGGCTTAAAACAACACAACATTATTATATTGCAGTTCTGAAGACCAGCAGTACAAAACTAAGTTTCACTGGGCTAAGATTAAGGCGTTGGCAGGGCTACCTTCCTTTCAGACGCTATAGGGAAGTGTCTGTTTCTTTGCTTTTCCAGGTTCTAGAGGCCACCTGCAACCTGCATTCCTTTGGCTCATGGCCCCTTCCTGAGTCTTCATAGACACAGTACAGCATTTTCAATTCTCTCTCTGAACCTGACACTCCCGTCTCTCTCTCTAACCTATAAGAGCCCTTATGATTACACATTTGCCCCACCCGGATAATCCAGAATAATCTCCCCATTTGAGAACCTTCACTCAATTATACCTGCAAAGACTCTATTGCCATGTAAGATAACATATGCACAGGTTCTGAGGATGAGGGTGTGAACAGCTGAGGAGCTATTGTTTTGTCTACCGTGGTGGCAATGAGGTTTTCTGTTTGCGGGACAGAAAGAGCCAGTGTGGTAGCAATTGGTAGTGGAACAGAGAATGATGGGATAAGGTTCTGACTCTCCAGTGGCAGTAATGATGCCATTGCCATCATCACGCCATTCGCTGTTCAGTCGGACTTCCCCAAACTTCCGATACTGGCACAGGATCGGGGAGGACATTCAACCTTTGGGGTTTCTGAGGTCTGTTGATTAATAGTAAATCAGTGCTGCAATTCCTTAGTCTAATTTTCTAGTTTTAAGTACAGCAAAGTTTTAGCATTTATTATAAACACTTTTATATTCTGATTCATCAAATCATAGAAATTCAAATCTCAAGAAAATCTAAAAAATAACCTATTTGGGCTTTTAATTTTTACAAAAAACAAAACAAAACAAAAAAATGGACATTAAGACAAGTTACATGTCTTTCTTAAAAAGACGGACTTAAGACCAAACCTCACCGTGCAGTGTCTCCATCCGTTGCTCTTGTGCATTCTTACATTTTAGTGGTGTGTCATTTTTCCTAATTGCAGCTGCCTCGTGTAGGCATAGGGTGTTACAATGGTCTGGATGTTCTCCAGGCCAAGCATGCGTTGCTTTGCTTGCACAGAAGAGTATATGGTAAATAATACTTGTTGACTGAAGGACTGATTCAGTCCCATTGCCCCTTCTTGCCCCCCTTCCCCAGAACAGATATGGTAAAATAGAAACTTCTCATTTACAGGATGTCCAAAAGGTATGTAATATTTTTATCAATTGCAAAATACTCTAAAAGGCTATCCTGCCATTTGATGAGTCTGTCATTTGTGGATATACTTGGGACTTTGCCAAGAACACTCAGATGAGGGTACTAACCAAAACTTGCTACCAAAACATTATCCATCTGGAATCTATGAGCTATTCAGATTAATTTATTTTGGGGTTTTTCTTACCTCTGTAATAGATTTTTGACATAAATGTTTTTGTATTTCAGAGAAGTTTCAGATTTTCTAATCCTATCAGCCATCTCCACCACCCTCTAAATTTGTCCTATAGCAGACGATATGTAGATAAAAACAGCAAAAGAAACTCAAAACACTGTGAAATAGAGGAAATTGCCTCGATGATTAATAGAAATTTGGTCATATAGATTAGAAAGATTGACACTAGCGGGTAAATTTTACACTTCAGTTTTTGGCTCTGGGCTTTGTAGATAACTACCAGTGACTTCCAACTTGATCCTAAACATAATCTATTGAAATAACTTCTGAAAATGCAGGAAATGGCAAGACAAATTAATCTATATCAAGAGGAACAAAAGACTTTCTTACAGCCTGTCCTGGGTAAGAAAGCTGGTTGGGGCAGGTCCCAGAGGCACAGCTGGGTGTGTCTCTTGGGTTCAGACCAAGTCTATAAAGTTCAGGCAGGAAAGTTTGCTAATCTCTAAGCAGGTGGGTCAAAACCGATCTGCATTCTGGACTTTCCGTGTCACTGCCCTGCGCTTTTCTCAAGATTCCCACAGCAGAAATAAAAATATTTCTAGATACTTCTTTAAAGGGTGTAAGGTAGCCTGCACTTTAAATCGTTAATGTATATCTCACCAAATGTAGTTTATCATCTTGCGTGTACTGTGTAAATTACTATGTTGGACCAAAAGCAAACCACAAGTTGTTTATACACAAGACCAGGTCCCAGAACATTCAGTTAATTCATTTCACTTCAGTGACAGGAGGAAAACACGCATGGGGAGCATTTTTATGTTTTGTTTTGTTTTGTTTTTTTTGAGACTAAGTCTCGCTCTGTCGCCCAGGCTGGAGTGCAGTGGCACAATCTCGGCTCACTGCAACCTCTGCCTCCCGGGTTCACACCATTCTCCTGCCTCAGCCTCCCGAGTAGCTGGGACTACAGGCGCCCGCCACCGTGCCAGGCTAATTTTTTGCATTTTTAGTAGAGACGGGGTTTCACCATGGTCTTGATCTCCTGACCTCGTGATCTGCCCACCTCTGCCTCCCAAAGTGCTGGGATTACAGGTGTGAGCCACCCCGCCTGGCTGGGGAGCATTTTTTTATGATAATCATAGGGCTTTTTGCATTGTTCAAAGGAATGGAAAAGTGCGTCTCCAGTGTTTTTTAATTCTAAGCTTAGAAAGTTTTTATAACATATAAATTCATATTTTCGGTATTTAAAAAGCAGTTTATTAGAGTTGCCATATTACAATGTTATATTTTCTGTGATAACCGCACTACACGTAATTTTAACTTCTTTAAAATTAAGAGCTTGTAACAAGTTGAGTGTTGCTTAACTTTAGAAAATACGGTCCCAGAGCCCAGGAAGCTTGATAAGTGCAAATGCTCTGGACAGGTTAAAATCCTACAACGATTTACTGTTGATTACACAAGTGATCGCAGCCAAAAGCTGAGAAATGATTATTTTACTGCTCATTTATGATAGCCTCAGAGCTGTGTTTTAGCAGAGACGTATGCATTCAAATAACTTAAGATCAGGTTTGTGGCACACGGACTAGTACACGATCAAGTATGAAATCATATGAAGAAAATAAATCTGTCGTTTTGAACTAGGGGTGCAAAGACAGTTTTAAAGAGAACTTCATTATTAAACTGTTGATTGATGAGTGACATTTAGAAGAGGGTGGATGTGGAGAAAACATTCAATGCTGACCATAATGACATAATAATAGTTCACTGCATGCCTTGTGCATGCCAGCTACGAGGCCATGTCTTTCATGGGTAGTATATCTAAGACACATTTATTCTGCATTCCCATTTTAAAGATGAAGCAACTGAGGCTTAAAATGTCACAGTTAACTCATGACAAAGCTGAAATTCAAATACAGACCCAGCTGGCTCCAAAGACTACATTTTTCTACCATAAAATAGCAATAAGCACGGGAATAAAAATTTTCTGATGAGCTGGCTTGAGAAGAAGATACCTTAGGCATACTAAAGGACAGTAAATTGGGATGCGTCATATGGAGCTAAATTGTGGAGGAATTTGAATGCCAGGACAAAAAGCTTAGATAGCCTCCATGATGAAGTAGAGAACCACAAGAGGTTGTTGGCTAAATCTATAATTCTGGTCAACATTATATGCTCTGTGCAGATTTCTGACTCGGCTTTCTGTCTCCAGGGCAAAAGATAAATATAAACTCCTTTAGTCTAGTACAGGGCCTGGTATTTACAATACGCTTAATAAAGGCCACGTTTCCTGTCATTCTGGGGACTGAATTCCTCCTTTTGTACCTCCCTTTAGAGGTCTTTGCAGAGAAAGTTGGTCAATGGTCCGTCTTTTCTCTTTACCAGACACAACAGCCTAAAACTCAGATTTTTTTTTCTCTCTGCATTCTGTTCGAGAGCAACAGATGAAGCCTGAGCCAAAGGACTTTTGCTACTGCAACCTTGACCCATGAATCTCAGGTAAAGCAATGTCTACCAGCACGAAGTGGAAGAGTTAAACCTACATTTGGAAGTAGGATAAAACTATTCCAAGAATTACATCAGCAAGTAAATGTTTTCAGGGCTCGAGGTGAGGAAAGAAGGCACTGAAGGGACCAGAGCTATGACCTACCTTTACAGAACTTAGAAATGGAAGAAACAGCTGGGAAAGAGAATAGACAACTCAAGAATGAGGATGGGGAAAACAACATAAATAAATAAGGTGTGAGTAGTTAAAGAGGTGACTACACATACATCAGTTCTGGACCTCTTAGATCAAAGAGTTCTGGAGTGCTATTTTAAGCGTAGGATAAGGAATATAAAAGGTGATAACTGGCCAGGTGCCATGACTCATGCCTGTAATTCCAACACTTTGGGAGGGCAAGGCAGAGGATCTCTTGAGCCCAGGAGTTTGAGAACAGCATAAGCAACATAGTGAGACCTCATCTCTATGGAAAATAAAAGAATTAGCCAGTTGTGGTCACACACACCTACATTCCCAGCTACTCAGAAGGCTGAGGTGGGAGGATTGTTTGAGCCAGGGAAGTGTGAGGGTGCAGTGAGCCATGATTGTGCTACTGCACTCCAGCCTGTGCAACAGAGGGAGACCCTGTCTCAAAAAAACAAAACAAAACAAAACAAACAAACAAAAAAAACCCAAATGTGATAACCAGTAACTAGGCTGTGAACCAGCAACTAGATGACATTAAAAGAGTCGTGTTACTCTTTTCATCCAGAGCAATTCCTCTTAGATAATCAAAGGCAGTTAACCTTAATTTATGCCAAAGATAAATACAAAATTATCACCAAGAAAAAATTGCGGGTGGAAATTAGAAGGTTTTGCAGTTGATGGATTATATCGAGCAATAATTTGTTAATCTAACTCTGTACTCTATCTAAATATTTTAATATTAGGCCGTATTTACCACTATTCTCCATTCCTGTTTTTTAAAATCATAATACTACAAATAAGAAATCAGAATGTGATTAGAGGAAAGGACATTTGACCAGAAATTGCAGGAGAGATTGGTGTGATGGTCCAGAGAAAGCCAGCCAACAACAACTTTCTTTTTTTTCTTTTTTTCTTTTTTTTTTTGAGACAGAGTCTGGCTCTGTCGCCCAGGCTGGAGTGCAGTGGCCGGATCCCAGCTCACTGCAAGCTCCGCCTCCTGGGTTCACGCCATTCTCCCGCCTCAGCCTCCCGAGTAGCTGGGACCACAGGCGCCTGCCACCTCGCCTGGCTAATTTTTTGTATTTTTTAGTAGAGACGGGGTTTCACCGTGTTAGCCAGGATGGTCTCGATCTCCTGACCTCGTGATCCGCCCATCTCGGCCTCCCAAAGTGCTGGGATTACAGCAACTTTCTTAAAGAGTCTTCCTGTCCCTCTTTATCACCTCCCTGCTTTCAGTGTGGCAATGCCTCTGTCCTTGCTGTTTCCTTTTATTCATTTTTTTCTTCAATTTTACACTCTGGGAGTTAATGACTATTTCCTCCAAAGCATAAAAGATAAAAATATTGGTCCCAGAAACTCTACGGGAAAGTCTCTGTCACTCAGGTGGTTGGTACAGATCTTCCTGCAGACACTTGTCTTTGCTGACCCTGTCCAGTGCTCCTTCTCTTCTACAGCAAGATTATTATCTGGTTTTCCCATCACTTCTCTCCTGTTCGTGTGTGTGTGTGTGTGTGTGTGTGTGTGTGTGTGTGTGTGTACTGGGAGAAGAGATCAAAAGGAATTGTTATTAGGATGTCCATGAAACACTGAACTCGTGTTCATACATTTTCATTCATTGGTCAGGAATTAAGAATCAAATGGAATTATCATGTGTGTTTCATCGAATTCATCCTATTCAAAAAAAGAAATTCAACAAACCCTGCATTTCTCATCTGTAAGCTAGATTATTGTAGTGGATATGATATAGTTTTATTCTTGTATCTTATAGCAATCAGCTAGGTAAGCTACAATCACCTTTGCTTGCACTTTGTTAAAGCTACCTGGAGCAGGTGGCAAGATTCTGGGATTGAGAGGCAGGTGGAGGAGTTGGAAGGGGGTAAATCAAAGGCCAATTACTGTGTTCTGTCTAGGGTAACTGAGACTGAATTTGGAGGCCATGTCTGCAGCCCTGGCTGTCCTGAGTGTGCTGCCAAAGCATCCGACTGCATTGCTTTCAGGGCAAAGGTAATTACGTGTTCTGGAGAAGCCCTACTACTTTTCGGTTTGAGCAAATCCTAAACAGGTGCAGCCCTAATCCAAGGCCTTGGGAGGAGCTGCTGGAGACCCAGCTGCGGGGGCTGGCATGCTTCCAGAGGAAAGCAGGAAGCAAGAAGACTGTTGCGGGAAGAGCCAAAAGTGCAACGTTTTAGTACCAAAAACATTGTTGGCACAGAAACAATGAAATGCACAGCCTGGCCTTTTATGTCTCTCTGCCATCTTGCTGTGAAGTGAGGTGGTCCCTGGAAAGCCAAGCACAAAGAAAGCTAGATATATAGAGTGCGTGGATCATCCAGGGATGACGCTGAACATAAAAGCTGGAGATGCGATGTTTCCAAATAATTTATATTTGTTTTAAATTTCCCTTCTCTTCTTATAAATAACCCAAATCCAGATACTAGGATAAATGGCTGGATTGCATCCCCTGGTCATGGCAGGCTTGCAAAAATATATTAGGAATGAGGGAGGGCAATGTGCACAGAGAAGCCAGACCTGCTCCTGTACCTTGTCTTTTGTACTCCAGTGATGAATTTCTAAACTATGTATTTGAATGTGTTCATGAAAAAGAAAAGAGCGAAGGGGAGAAAAGAGAAGGGGAGAGAGAGAATGACAGAAGAACAGAGAAAAAAAAAACACTAGGAAAAAACAAAAGGAAAATGAGGCAGGAATATTAGATTGGCTTGCAAAGTACATTTTGGTCAACCAGCTTTGACATAAATGGACTTGCTGCCTGGGAAATAAAGCAGATAGGTGAGTGGGGCGCTGAACCACTCTGAAAGGTCTAGATGTGGTTGGGGAACGAAGAATAGTCAGAGAGAATTAGGGGTTTTTATTGCATGGTACCCTAGACAGGGCTGACTCCAGGGCTGACCCGTTGCTGAATGAGAGCTAGACACACAGGCATTTTTTCAGATAAAAAGAAAAATGAGAAGAGGGTGACTTGTTGTCTGAACTAAGCTCAACTACTCCCAAAATAGACAAAATAGCCCAGTGGCGAAAGGTTAATTTCTTGGCCCCCAAACCCTCAAGCAAAGCTTCAGAGAGGGCCCCTTTGGTCTTTGCTGGCTACTAAATGAAGAGCCTCTAGTTGCCAGAAACTCCTGGGTCCCAGAAACCAAAGACTGCTTATTGATCAGTATTGAACAAACTTTGGCAATTGAAATAGTAGCAATGTATTCTCTGGTTTGTGGTGGGGAGGAGGGATGGAAGTCTGAGTATTTTCACTAGGACTAGTATGGATTTTGTAACTGGTCACTAATGCTTAGCTCACTGACAATCTCACTCTCCCTTTTCTAGAGCTCAGACCCTCTCTTTAAATAGCTAACCCTTCAAGCTTACTGAGTTATCAGTTACTGTTCTGTTGAAGTTAACTACAATGTGTTTATTTGGGAAGGAGGATACTTGAACGTGCCCTTAAATTGCTTTGACTTCCAACTGCAACAAAACACAGCTTGGCTTCTCTGGCTGAGGGGATGATGTGTGTGACAGGGGGCACCATCATTTAACTCCAGTGCCACTGTGAGGCTGAACGTGGAGAAAAAGAAATAAGGACAGAAGGAAAAACATGGTAAAGGAAAAAGAATGAGTGAAAAGAAAAGATAAAATATAGAAGAGTTGACATGGTGGGGAGAGGTGAAGTGACACCAGTCAGTCACTGCCTGATGTGACATTTAATGGCATCAGGACCACGGTTAGCTTCTCTGGCTTCTCTGAGGGTAAACTGGAGAGCACTGTGCCACCTCTGGAGTCACAATTACAAAGTGGCATCTCTGCAAGGGCCGATTTTGAACAGAGAAAAGCCCTCCCCCAGGGACGATGAGGCCGTGTTAGGGGCAGATAGTGTAAACAAGCACAAATGCCCATCCCCACGGCAGGCATAAGGGGGAGATGGATCATATTTTAAAGCTCCATTAACAAAGAACTTTACTCAAGGAGGAACTGTTAATAAGTAATGAAACAAAGTGCCTGTTATGGAGATTAAATGCCCCTGTGTCGAGGTACAAAGTTCAGGCTGCAAAGTGCAGCTGTCACCCTGTCTATAACCCCACGGCAGCCTTAGAACCCCTGGTTCAAAGTGTGTCTTGCTGCCTTCCTGTTACTAGGCTGCCCAGTGCAAGGTCCAGCCAGGGTTCAGAGTTCAGCGTCTGAGGCTCTGCTGACTGCCTTCTTTGTTTAACTTGGGCGAGCTTTCGATAAGCCAGGGACTGCTTATTTAAGGCGATTATTACAAACAACTGACAGATTATTTTCCCAGATTCTTCCACTTATTCTTTATGTGCAAGTTTAAACGGGTCCCAGACTATAATTTCTTGAGGATTTGTGTGTGTACAAAAGCAATCAAGATAAGGACGTGTGAAAGACTAGGTAAAACATCTATTTCTACGGAATATGCTCGAAGCAGACACAGAAAACCAAGCTCCTTTGAAGTAAGGACTTGTGAGGGCAATTTCAAGGCAGGTCAAAGAATTCACTTCTCTAACTATCAAAGATCAAATAAATACTAGATTTTCCCTTTAAAATCAAGCAAACCCTTTCCTTGTATAACAGTAGAGCAGTGTTCATTCATTTCTGGATCGAGTCTCCCTCTATAATTGTTCTTTTCATTTGTCTACTAAAGACTCAGAGGGAAACTCACTTTTTCAAATAGTTTGCATTGCTCGACCTAATTCTAGCAAAAGCCTCAGGAAGGTGGAAAACCAATAATTAGTATTCCCATTATGCAGATGAGGAAACAGACTCAAAGAGAGCGGCAATTTGCCCAGGGTCATCGAGTTAGTATCTTACAAAAGCAAGACCACAATCCATCTCTTCAGCCTTTCCTCTCAGAACTTGTTTCAAAAGCCCACTGCTTCCTCTTAAGTCCTGACACCAAGTCTATTTAAATGGCAGTAGTTCTTTTACATTTCTCACTTTTATGGAAGTGAACGGAGTCTAAATCAAACACCAGAGGTAGGCAGTTTGGGAAATGTGATATGAAAAAGCACTCCAGGTAAGGTTCAGGGAAACAGGGCTTGACTTTGCGATGGCCTCGTGCCAGGCACTTGTTATTCACACTTCTTCTCCTGACCACAAGTGCCAAGGGGGCAGGATTTTCGACTAGTTACCCAGTGGGTCGTCCAGGGTGCTGCTCCTTCTGGAGATAGCATAGATTAATATTTTACCTCGGAGAGGAGTATAGCACGTGGTGATACATGAGTGCCCCACGGGCTTAGAATTTAGAATAATATTTGCTTGTGATGCATAAAAGCAAACTCAGATTTCCTTGTCTCATATTTTCTTTACATTGGAATAGAGTTGAAAAATCCTCAGTAGTTTTTTGTTGTTGTTGTTGTTTCATTTTTGAGACAGGATCGTGCTATGTTGCCCAAGCTGGACTGTAGTGGTGTGATGGCGGCTCACTGCAACCAACCTCAACCTCCCGGGTTCAAGCTGGGCTCAATCGAACCTCCCACCTCAGCCTTCTGAGTAGCTGGACTATAGTAGCTCACCACTGTGACTGGCTAATTTTTAACTTTCTTGTAGAGAAGGGGGTCTCACTATGTTGCCCAGGCTGGCCTTGAACTCCTGGGCTCAGGTGATCCTCTCACCTTGGCTACCTAAAGTGCTGAGATTATAGGCATGAGCCACCACACCTAGCTGCAGGTTTGACCCTGTTGGTGGATACATATTAAGGCCTACAATGTCCCAGATATTTACTACTAATTTGTAGATGTTTACATACATAAATATTTTATAGTTATTGAGCCCACACAGTATGCCATTAAGAAGGCATAGATAGAAATTCAGATATATCCTACTTCTGGTCCTCAAAGAGCTTGAACTGTAGTAGGAAGAAAAAGGCAAAAATGTACATAGCAGGTGACACAAAGAGATACAAGCAAAACACTAAGAGATAGAAAAAGGCAGTGAGAGTAGGAAGTGAGTCTCTATTTACTGAATACTTACTTAGGGCCAATCTCAAGAATGAATGTTTGACCTATTTTAGGCTTTTAATCCACACAACCACACCAGGAAGTAGATATTATCTCCGTTTTGCAGATAACTATATTGAAACTCAGAGGGGTTAAGACACTTGTCCAAAGCCATAGAATCTATAATGAACGAAAGTGGGTTTGAACCTATTTCTCCAACTGAGCTTCATGTAGACATGTAGATGTTGGAAAAAGAGTCAGAAAAGAAGAGAAAATACATTATTAGAAAGGAAGGAAGACAATAGGGATTTTATTGTATCCTGAATGGCAAGATAGAAGGTATTCTCTGGATGATGGCAGGTGTGATAGAAGCATGAGGGCCAGAAACTAGTAAGTGAGTCCGAGATGAGTGGCGAAGTAGAGGAGGCACAGTGGAAGCTTCGAGTGTGAACTCCTAATTCTTCCAATACACGGCAATGGGGAGAAGGGATTGAACAAGATACATTATTAAGATCATCTTTTATTGGCTCCCTTTTCTCTGTACCCAGCTACAAAAAAGACTGTATTTTTCTCATGCTGTGTATATGTTCTTATGTTCTCGGAGGACGGCAGCTATCACCTGTACTTGGAAGACACACCCTAACCTAGATCTCTTGGTACAATCTCTCTCTTTAGATATGGATTTGTATTTCCAGGTGCTCATGCAGTGTGTCCAACTGGTCAATTCAGAGACACCTCTATCTGCTCCCGCAAACCTGTTCCTTTCCTACATCCCCTACCTCACACCATGGCACCCTACCATTTTAGTCTCCCATGCTATCAATCCTGACATTATCTTTGATGCCTTCCTTACCCCCACTCTGTAAATGCAACACATCCCCAGTCCTCATGGTTTTAACTCTGAAATGTCTCCAAATACATCACCTTCTCTTAACACCCCTGCCCATACTATGCATTTTTATACCATAGTCTTATGTCATTGCACATGTGTAAGAGATATACTTTTATATGAGGCTTTAGGTCAAGTCTCCATTATCTCTTGCAGTGATAAAGGTATGGTTGATCTAATCTCTGTTCTTCACAGTTATACTCCACTCTGTCTTTCCGTTACTACTATTACTAGAAATGATTTGTAAAGTGTAAAGCAAGTGGAGTCAAATCTGGCAATGCCTCTTTCTTGCTTTAAAAACATTGATAAAGCCAGAGGCTGGGTTCAGTGGCTCACTCCTATAATCCCAATACTTTGGGAGACGGAAGCAAGAGGACTGTCCGGTCTCTACAAAAAATTTAAAAATTAGCCATGCATAGTGGTGCACTTCTGTAGTCCCAGCTATTCAGAAGGCTGAGGCAGGAGGACCTCTTGAGCCCAGTAGTTCAAGGCTGTAGAGCACTATGATTGCACCCGTGAATAGCTACTACACTCCATCCTGCACAACATAGCGAGACTCCATCTCTAAAAAGCAAATAAACAAGCTCTAGGAATTCCTATATCTTTACAAAAGAATTAGCAAACTGGTGGCCTAGACCAACACCGGCCCACAAATTTATTTTATTTGGCTGACACAAGTATGGAATCATCACGTTTTAAAGTTTAATTAGTTGTCAATATTTAAAAGTTGAATATTTCACATAAACATTGAGATTTCTGGCTCTGTTGAGAAATCAAGATCAGTCAGCACTGGGCAAGCCTCCCACAGAGCAGCCACCAGAATTCCATAGCAGCTGCCTGTTACAGAGGGGCATTCACTCTCCAGTGTGACCCCGTCCTCACAATCATAAGTCTTGCTGATAGTGTACACTCTCGATATAATGGGATGAGAGTGGCACTTTGCCTCTGTGATGTTCCTCCAAAAAGCCATAAAACCCCAGTCTAATCACAAGAACAACATTAGAAAAATTCCAAGTAAGGGGCATTCTACAGAATTCTTTCCAGCATTCCTCAAAACTGTCAGTGTCCTCAAAAACAAAAAAAGTCTAAGAAACTATCACAGCCAGGAGGAGACTTAGTCAATAAATGTAATGTGGTATCTTGGATGAGATCATGGAACAGAAAAAGGACTCTGGGTAAAAGCTAAGAAACTCCAAGTAAAGTATGGACTTTATTTAATAAGAGTGGATTGTTATTTGTTTATTTATTTATTTATTTTGTGACAGTCTTACTCTGTCACCCAGGCTGGAGTGCAGTGGCGCGATCTCAGCTCACTGCAACCTCCACTTCCTGGGCTGAGCAATTCTCCTGCCTCAGCCTCCCGAGTAGCTGGAATTACAGGCACGTACCACCATGCCTGGCTAATTTTTGTATTTTCAGTAAAGATACAGTTTCACTATGTTGACCAGGCTGGTCTCAAGCTCCTGACCTCAAGTGGTCTGCCAGCCTTGGCCTCCCAAAATGCTGGGATTACAGGTGTGAGCTACCTACTGTGCCTGGCCTATTTGTTTATTAATTGTAACAAATATACTATACTACAGTAAGATGTTAGGGGAAACTAGATATATGGAAATTCTCTGTACTATATTCACAACTTTTCTGTAAGTCTAAATCTTTTCTAAATTAAAATGCTGTTTTTCAAAATGAACTAATGGCAAACGTAAAATGTAGGCAAGCTATTTGTTGACCTCTTTCCATTTTTCTAATGCCTCAGTTTCTCTAGTCTGTGTGTTTTAGTGACTCAGTGATAGTGCATGATTGTATTATCTTGCACATATATCCACACACACAGACATATCATTTCATATATTAGTTATCTTTCTTGCATATGTATAAGTACGTACATGAAAGATGATACTTTATGTATTTTCACTGAGTCATTATCTATATAGGTATGTATTTGGAGATTACTAAAGAGCCAAACACCTCTGATACCTAAATGAATAAATTTCTACTGGTAAAGATTTAAGTTGTTGTCATATCTGGATGTGGAAGATAACTATGGTTGGAGTAGAAACTTCCTAATCATAACAGCAGCCCTGACTGTTATTAAAACATTAAAAAAGGAAAAAGACACATGGAAACAGCTAACTTTGTAGAATGTCCAGGATCCAAAGCAAGAGATACTGCAATTAATCTGTGAGGAAGGCAAACTATTTCTGTGATCCTCACAAAGGCTCACAAATCACTTTCACTTTATTAATTTTATTTTGGAAATCATTCCCTATGGTCACCTCAAGGGGTGCATTGTTTCTTTTCTCATTTTTTTCAAGGTGAAGAAATTTTGGCTGAAAGAGGCTCACTGACTTTCCAGAGGTTATCTAGGGATTCATTAACAGAACAAAAATTAGGCTCCAGATAATGTCACTAAGCCATTGCTATCCTCTGCATCTTCTTGCTTCCCTCAATCCAAAGAGGTTCTAAACAAGGAGATAATGTAATTACATAACTTTAGGGAAAATGCAAATGAACCAAATCTGGAGAAAAGATGAAGATAAATTAATCAGAACGAGAGAGATAGCTTAGGAATGCATGGTGTTCAGGAGAAGTAAATTAAATTGCCATTTGTAAGTAATAAGATAGGGCAATAAGAAAGGCCAGAGATATTCTGTTCTGCACTCAAAGAGGGATCGCATAACCCGAAGACAAAGTAAGGGCACCGTGCTAGTATTAGGTTGGTGCCATTACTTTTAATGGCGAAAACCGCAACTACTTTTGCACCAACCTAATAGTAAATGTGCTGAGATCGCATCTGTTCTGGGGGACTCATTTGGGGGTCCATGAACACAAAATGTGCAGACTTTTTGGAAGAACTCCAAGAAATAACATATGTAGATAATATGTGAAGGACTAAGGCTGCTTTCCTCACTGTCCATCAAGTTCTAAAGACAAAATTATGCCAGATGGAATTGGTTTAGCTGGCTGAATTACTCGGGTGGGAGGTCTGTGTAGACATGCTTTATTCAATTTTTGTTGCCTTCAATTTTTGATACGGATGGTTCTGTTTGAATGGGGTAACCCTACATGTGTATGAAATAACTGACTTACTGTCCACAAGGTATAGCCCCAAAATTTCTGTCTTAGAACCCACAGTGTTATCATTTTCTCTGTGACCTGATAATCTCACATGAGAGAAGGAAAGACTTGGGAATTAAAAAAAAAAAAAAATCACTGCGGAAAGTGTGATTTCCAAAAAGGCACAGGTAAAATCTCTTTACATTATTGGAGCAAGACCCTCTGATGCTCTTCCTCAGAGCTTCTTCACAAGGTTGTTTATGAACCACTCCCATTGACATCCTGGGATTCACAGAAGAGTGCTTGGTATAAAGAGATGCCATTTGCATTATGCTCGGGTGATTTTTAATCAATGTTTTTTCTGTCTGACAGAAGGAGTATCCATCTAGAGAAGATATCCATCTACCGCTAAAGGCAGGCAGAGCTGAGTGATGTCATCATGAACTGATGTCAGTAGGTAGGAGGAATCTATCCCAGGCACAGGTGATACCTAAGACAGTGCGTGAAGCCATCGTGAACTGATGGCAGTAGGTAGGAGAAATCTATCCCAGGCACAGGTGATACGTAAGAAAGTGAGTAAATTCTACTTTTGTAGACAATGGCTGCTGAGTGGAGACAAGGGAAGTTTGTATTGAATACAGTAGGAGAATTGAGAAGAATCTAACTTTACCTGCTTTACTCTGCCTTCACCCTGATGACCAGGTATGTGACAGCTATGTTTTGCTCTTCTTATCTCCCCTTCCACCTTTTAGTATCAACATGATCTCCCCTCAAAGCCAATGCCCACTGAGGGGAATGACTCAGTCCCTACTCTGCTATAACAACATGAAAATTTGTCAGTAAAATTAATATTCTAAATGGATGGATCCATGCCTTTTCTCTGCCCCTAGCACTGTTGGAATAACAGTATCTGGAAAAAGTAATGTAAACAGTCAAAAGAATTATTTCAAAAAAGAAATACGGAAATTGCCACAATCTAAGACATTTTTAGTTCAACCAGAAAGGAGACCAAGGGTATTAAAAAAAAATTGAGGCTGAATTGAATGCTTAAGTCTTGGCAAATGTCTTTTGATACCAGCAAGAATGTGGGGAAAGGGAGTTTTAAAGACGACTTGCAGTTAGAGAGTCTAGAGTGAGAATTAGAGGTTCTGGGATGAAAAAGGGCATGAAGGATTTGTCAAAGCCGAAGGATAAATGAGTTGCTTTGGGAAGGGAGAGGAAACTCTCTACTTCTTTCTTTGTTCTTTGCTTTGGGCCTGGAATGAGGCAAAAACCCATCCTCAAAGAATGTGAGTGTAGTTCTTTCATGTTTCTATCACATTTTTTGTCCTTTTTTGGATGAACCATTTGAATGCTTACAAAAATCTACTTCTGCATTGCATAACTCAAGATTTGAAGCCAAAGATGTCTGGAAGCCAAGAACTCATTTTCTTATTTAGGACATGAAAGCCCCAGGTACACAAGATCTCACATCTATGATATGGAGAAAAGTCTATAATGGTTATTATTTGATTTCTACCATTTCCCAATTTTTCAATTTTAATTGCCATTGGTGTGATTTGACATGACAACAACAAGGGACTGAGTATACCAAACTAGCACTTTGCTTAGTATTAGCGTGTGTAACCACAGTGGCTCTAGTAGCACATTGCCTCAGATTTAGTTGAGAGCTGAAGAAATTCTCTGCAGCTTCAGAACAAGAATTTATTAAATCTTTTTTAGAGGGGTATTACCAGGCACAAATGTCAAGTCAAGGAACAAAGGGACTAATCCAACTTCACAAAGAATTTGATTGGCTATGTCTCCTGAACCCGTGACTTCCTCCAGCACTTCAGATGTGGCATAAAGCATGAGGGATTTCCTAACAATGCAGATGAACTAGAAGGCAGAGGGTCAAGGAGGCCTCTTCTCTCACTGGTGCTTGGAAGATTTCCATAGGTAACTCCTAGTGCTACTCATGAGAACTACAGAATTTAAGCCTTCAGCTCAGGATAGAACCCAGACTTGTAGCTGAGGGCGTACTCAGGACAAAGTGGCCTCTGAGTATGCTTAGAACTCAGAATTCAAGGGCAGTCGGAAGAAGGGTAGACACATCTTAAAAATGTGTTGGAATCCATTTGCAGTAGCTGTCAATAGCTTTATATAACTAATTTAGGCAGCTCATTATTAGCTAGTAGCTAAAATATTACAGAAATGCCCTTATAAACATATTTCCAAAATCAATTTGGGAGCATTAATTATGCCTTGTTTATTGAAAGAATGTAGTGAATTGTAAGCGTCAAAGACAAGATGACTTCTGTGAGAAAGTGAGTAAGCATTCAAAAAGGAGGGCAGATATCTAGAACTGGACTGTCCAATAGAGTAGCCACAAGCCACATGTAATAATGTAAATGTAAATTAATTAAAATTAAGTGACATTTAAAGTCCAGTCTTTAGTCACACTAGCACATGTCAAGTGTTCCATAGCCGCATGTGCAGAGTGCAGAGAGGAACATGTCCATTGGCCTTGAAAGTTCTACTACACTGTGCAGATCCAGATCCTTCTGCCTCTGTCCCCACCCCCACCCTACAGCCCATGTAACTTCCAAATCCCCATCAGTGCAATTTTAAAATTCAGAATGACTCTAGAAGAAATCAAAAAATAAAAGTCAAAAAACTAGAACAAGGCTGTTGCCACTATCAGCTGACTGCATAGTTAATGAGCTCATGGCCATGGGGGTAGGCATTACTTTGGAGCCTAACTTTTTCTATACATATGAGAAGCTCTGAATTGACTTCAAGGCGTTCTAGCTAAAGTCACCTTCCTCTGGGTTGTGGTCATGTGTTTATAGGGTCTGTCTACATTTCGTATCTGCTCCTAGCTATTCATCTAACTACACAGCTGCCCAACACAATCCGATGATGGTTTAAGAGAAACAGTCTTTCACGGACTAAGCCCATGCCTTGCCCAAGTCCACCCATATCACTGTGGTTCCCTCATTCATGTGAATATTATAGGTTAAAGTCAGGGTTCAGAGTCTAGAAGCAGGACATGAGCTATAAAGAGACTTCAGAATTACTGGAACACTAACATATGAATGAGTACGTAGAAATGCTATTACATGGTGAGCAAACATAAGAGAATTCATTTCATGAAATAAGCTTAGTTGCCAAAACCATGTTTAATCCGAACCTTTTTTTTTTTTTTTTTTTTTTTTTGCAGCCATGTGATTTTTCAAATAATCTTCTATGGGAGTATCAATAATTTTAAAAACCAGTCAAACATTCCTTCTTTTGGACTTTACCCTCCTGTAACTGAAATGCTTGATCTAACCTTTGACATAAAATAGAGCTAGTGGCACAGAAGGGGGCTGCACCTACTGTTTTTAAAAACATTTATAGAGGAGAGTGGCAGAGTGCAGTTATTTCTAAAAAGGAGAGACTAAAGAATTGGTTTTAAAATAAGCACAAGTTAGTACTACTTTGTTTATTTTTGTTAAAATTGCATAATAATATATGTGATTGATAATATGATAATATAGATAAATCAGGAGCATTCTACTTAAATGAGTCTCTTTCCTAGGAATAATTACTTTCTAAAAGGTTGTACCTGAAAAGGTTAGTGTAGTTAGGTGCTGTATTTCTCCTTCCTTCCTTCCTTCCTTCCTTCCTTCCTTCCTTCCTTCCTTCCTTCCTTCCTTCCTTCCTTCCTTCCTTCCTTCCTTCTTTCTCTTTCTTTCTTTCTCTCTCTCCCTTTTTCTTTCTTTCTCTCTCTCTTTCTCTCTTTCTTTCTTTCTTTCAAGATGGAGTCTTGCTCTGTCACCCAGGCTGGAGTGCTGTGGTGCAATCTCGGTTCACTGCAGCCTCTGCCTCCCGAGTTCTAGCAATTCTCCTGCCTCAGCCTCCTGGGTAGCTAGGTTTACAGGCACATGCCACCACGCTTGGCTAATTTTTGTATTTTTAGTACAGACAGGGGTTTCACCATGTTGACCAGGCTGGTCTCAAACTCCTGACCTCAGGTGATCCATTCACCTTGGTCTCCCAAAGAGCTAGAATTACAGGCATGAGCCATAGGTGCTGTATTTCATCTTAACTTCTGTTTCTGATGACCAGGTAAAGATGACATAATAAGAGAACTAGGGACTACATTGACAATAGGGTGTGAAGAAAATTCTTACACTCTAGCCTTGCTCATATTGTTGCAATAAAAATAAACAAACTGAACAATGTGATATGTTTCTGGAATAGGTGGAGGAAAGACAATGGCTTTTTTCAGACAGAGGTGTTGCATTTATTTGAGTTAATCCTAAAGTTCTCTGAAATTTGGCAATGGTAGTTTTACGTTTCAATTCAGTGACTGCTATTTAAACTGCAGGGTTGATGCACAAATGATCCATAACACATTTTGGCATATTCAATCATCTTCACAGTTCTAATACACCATGAAACCCAATTTACATATAACGTAGGCACAGAGGATGAAAAGCTGAGAACAGACCCCTGTTTCAAAAGGCATCAAGCACACTACTTTATTTTCTTGAAGCGCCAGTAACGTCTATAAATCCGTTGCTGGAAAAGGTTATTAAACTGCCAGGCCCTTCTTCTTTCTTCTCAATCTTTAATTCCCCTCCTCTTTTCACACGCCATATGGAAACTCTTCTCTCCCCCTCCCATTTTTTCCCCTTTTTATTCCACAGCTCCTTTCCCTTGAGCTGAATCTCTCAAAATCATGGACCATGACAAACATAATTCTTCTCTTTCTGTTTAAACTTGTAATGTATTTGGATTTTACAATTTTATTTTTTTGTCTATGGGGGCAGTGACATAGCAATAAATGTAGTGGACGAGAAGGCAGCCTCATCATATTCTGGATCTGACCTTAAAAAGGTAGCACCTAGATAACAACACAAGGCCAAAGTGTGATCAGTAGGCATAATGTGCCATTATACCATAATATCAATTTCTATTGTCATTATAGACAATAGACTTTCAGCCTACCATCCAATTATTATGAGCTGTATGGTATATAGCCAAAGACATCACAGGATGGACAGAGTGCAAAAACTGGCTTCCGCCACATCTCAGAATAAATAATTCCTTTGAGTTAGATCAGCAAATACTAAAATATTACTTAATCATGTCTCTTAGAAAAAATAATGAGAATGTTTTATGTTCTATTAGAATTAAAATCAATGTCCTCAACCATCATTGTCAGTTGCTTGGCACTAGATAAAAAAGGCATTGTGTCTGCCAAAATTTTCCTTTCCTCCAGGGTCCTTAGATCAGGGTTTCTCAATTTTGGCACTATGCATATTTTGGGGCAGATCATTGTTTGTTTTGGAGGTTTGTTTGGAGGTTGCAGAATAGTGAGCAGCATGCCCGGCTTCTGCTCCCTATGTGCCCGGTGCAGCCACTGTAGCTGTGACACCACAAACTCTCTAGACATTGTCAAATATCTCCTGAGGGACAAAATCTCTCCTAGCGGAGCACCACAGTCCTAGATCTATAAGGCATAGATCTTTCATCTCCTATTTCTTTTTCTCCTCTTGTTTTATGCTCCAGGTTAATCCCTGCCCCGAGCAATATCTACCTATCTCCACCTAATAGCAGACCCTCCCCTCATCCTTTTGATTCTCTGAAATAGGTTATTGGTTACCTGAAACTATCTTTGCAATGCCTGTGTAAACCACAACAGATTCCCTTGGGCCTCAAGGGAGTCATAGAAAAGTCTGAAGCAATGTAGAAAAAAATAAAGTAGCTAGAAAGTGTGAGGAATGTCTGTCTAGCTATCTAGGTTGCTGCATTGGGGAATCAAGTGTACATTGGCTGCTAAGGTTTGACTATCTGGGACAATTTGAAAGAAATATTATGGGGTTAGCTTGAAACTCCCCTGAAGAATAAAGGACCCAAGTTTATAACCCACAAAATTTTCTTCTTGTGGAAGCTTAAAACTCTTATTGATTTCCTGTGAAAATTATTCATCATGGATATTCCATAACATTTAAAAATTATCTAAACCCTTTAAGTCCCACCCTGCTTGGCCTACTTACTTTCAGCGGGTGACCACATCTTTGATTTTAAACTATGGAAATTGAGGAGAAGATCCGACTCACCCTGACATCAGCTGTCTTTTTAAAACTTTTTCCTTTGTTCCTTAAAATATCTCTTTTTCTTCTTCTCAGCTACACTTGTCATTTCTCCATTCCTTCCCTTTCCTTCTTATGGTTGTCTCCGGTTTCATTGGCTGAGATTGTTCTCCTTTTTAAAACTAGCCCCTTGAACTGTGTCTAAGACCTTGAGTCTCTTATTACCTACTTTCTTTACATCTTCCAAAGATGGTAACTTCTTATTGGTACCTTCCACTGTGTCTACAAATATCACTGCCCACCTTACCGATTTGCCTATCCATTACCACAAGCTTTTCTCTCGTAGTCTCTCCATCTCCTTTCTGTCTTTTCTCTTTCCTTTCCTTTTCACCCAACAGATGTCTCGAAAGAAGAACCTATGCTCCTCACTTTAACCCTGTGCCTCCCACACCTTGAATCTCTTGCATGGTTGTTTCCGTCTTCACAAACACGCCAAACTTGTTCCTTCTGTTTAACACTGACAATTCAACCATTGAACCTACCGAATTTTTGAAACTTAACATTTGGGGATTTGACACTGTGATCACGTTCTTGATTTTTCAAACGTTCTTGCATTCTTCTGAGTTTTTATCTGTTACCTTTTCTGTTTCTTTTCCCAGCTCTTTTCTCCTAGTACTCTAGGCAAATTAACTCAAGCTTCAGATGCCTGCTTTTCTGTCTAATGTATCCAGTCCTGAACAGCACTTCCATTCAGAGATGCCAATGTTGCTATAAAAATAAATTTAGTGACTTCCTCTTAACTTAGAAGTGGCATCCATTCTCCTCTTTATATGATTCTTTTTTCAGAGTGGGACAGTGTCTTTAATCACCTAGAGCGGAACCTTTGGAACTTAGAGACCAATTTGGCCCAAGCAACAGGGCTATCATTTCATGATCCTACCAGGCCCTTTATTATAAATACTGATGCTAATCTCAAAGGAAGCAGAAGTTTTGGGAGCAGGGCATAGATTAGAGCAGGAATGTTTGCCAGCAGGAGTCTATTATATAGATATAACAGTGTGCCTGTGCAAGGGTGGGTGATGGGGAAGAAATTGGCAAATCATAAGTGATATTTAAAAATGTAACAGTCAAAAGTAACTATATATAATATCTAGAAATTTATAGATCAGTGCAAAAATCATCCAGAAGATTGAAATTGGCTCTGGAAAGAGAAAAATGGAAGGATCTGATGAAGCCTGATTTAATTGTCGTAAGTATTTAGAATTAATCGGCCCTTTAAACTACGCACGTGTAAATAAAATCCGCATACATACCTAATAAGCAATACCATCAGCATTAATAGTTAACTACGAGAAATAGAGAAGAATGCAGGATGTAACATAAAGAAAACTTCTTGCTGTGTTGAAGTTTCTGGGCTAGATGGAAGAATCTGAAAAATGAGGGAGGGAAGAACAAATGAGATGAGATGCCAGCTAGGTGCTGATTCTCTTGTTCAGTCTATATATTTGAAAGGCATGGGGATGGGTGGAGACCATGAGATGGCTTGGGAATCTTAGCACTAAGATTATTAAGTCATTAAGAAAGAATATGTTCCATTTTCCACTGGGAGCTTTGGTTGCCTCTCTTCTACCTTGGCAGCCACAGCAAAGTAGAAATGGTATGTTAGGTAAAGAACAAGGCCTTAAGATATTCCCTCCACCTCAGTTGGCATGGTATTTTGTCGAAAGAAGGAGAAAAGTTCTTACCTGAGATATGTTCTAGGCCTCACTGGGCCTCATATTTTAGGGGAGTATATATTGATCTTTTTCTGACCAAGTCCTGCCCTACTGGACCAGAAGTCCATTGGAACAAAGGGACTTGCCCATACAGAACTTAACTCCTTCCCACCATTCTAGGCCATGCTCTGGATGCTTGAGATCCTAGATACTCTGCCAAGACTGCTCTCAGCCTATATCTGGACTTTGTGTGTCTCTTCCTGGGTCTAGTTGCTGGAGGGTAAGTCATAGCACCAGTGTGTAAACTCCTAGATCTGAGGGATGGCCAAGAAGGAGTTATTTGTGTGTGTGTTGGGGGAGGGGAGGTGGTTCCATGGGATAAACATGGGAGCTTCAATATGTGGGGGGTGGGGGGAGATTTCCACACAAGTGTGCTTAGGGTCATGGGGAAAAAAACTAGAGATGGGAAATGTATTAATCTGTTCTCACGCTGCTGTGAAGAAATACTCAATGGGTAACTTACAAAGAAGAGAGGTTTAATTGACTCACAGTTCAGCATGGCTGGGGAGGCCTCAGGAAACTTAAAATCATAGTGGAGGGCACCTCTTCCCAGGGGAGCAGGAGAGAGAATGAGTGCCAGCAGTGGAAATGCCAGACACTTATAAAACCATCAGATCTTGCGAGAACTCACTCACTATCATGAGAACAGCATGGGAGAAAACACCCCCGTGATTCAATCACCTCCCACTGGGTCCCTCCCACGATTCATGCGGACTATGGGAGCTACAATTCAAGATGAGATTTGAGTGGGGACACAGCCAAACCTTATCAGAAAGACAATGGAAAATGGGTCATAAACTGGGGTTTGCTTTCCCCCTGCCAACACATTTCAGCATAGAACGACAAGTAATCTAATAATTCTAAATTCAGATGACCTAAGTCATTATAAAAGTATAGTTGTCAACGTAAAAGTACACAATGTATTTTATTTCACAATCTGTTTGCTCAATTAATAATATGCAAATATTTAGAATTACCATATGTAGACCTCCATTTGTACTCTTGCCCTGAGCCCTGCAAGTGTTATACGGCTGGCCTGGAGGAGGGATTCAGAAGCTGCTCCAGAAGTCAGTGGCGAGTGCTAGCATGCTGGGAAGGCCCGTGGACTGCAAGATGTTGGGATCAAAACAAAGGAGGAACAATGTTCAGACCTTGTGACTGGAGGCCAAAGCAGAGAGCAGCTTGCGGGCGTGAAGGTCAAGCAGGACCAGTTACAGCAACTGCAGCAAATGTAGCCAGGGCAGAGGCTGATAACCAACACACAGAGGCCATGCAGCAGGAGACAGTTCAGGCTTCTAACAAGAATCTGGAGAAGAAAATGAAGACCAGACCCGTCATTACACACACACACATACACACACACACACACACACACACACACACACACACACACACACTCCCCACGTGGCACTGTGGAATCGGATGATCTCCTTTAGTACCCTGTAGGTAGGAGAAAAGACAAATATTTTGAGAGGTTAGAGCAGTCACACTAAACAGATTAAACCATGAATTGAATAACTTTAAAACCTGAATGTGAATAAACCTTTAACCCAAAGAGAATATTTTAAACAGGTTATAATTGGATAAACTACCTTAAAGATACATGATATTATTATTATTATTTTGCTAGTGATTAAAGAGGGATTCAAAGGTCAGCTATGGAAACATAGGACTGTTACATTTCTGTGCATCTGATTAATTAATGTAAACTAACTATTAGTGCCCTGCAATATAGACTCATGGATAACTTCCTGGAGAAACTGTACTGAGTCCTTGTCAGGGTACAGTGTGAGGTTAATCCCATGACTATATACCTTGGTAGCAAATAGCTCATTATATCTAAGCCGTAGATAAATTCTAACTTCAAAGCATTACATAATAGACACAAAGACATTTTAAGGTTCGCATTTGGGAGTTCCTTGCCTTAGAAACTAAGGTAGAAAGTTAAAGTTGCTTTCTGAGAGTGTTTTTCTAGTGACTATTAACTCCTGGGCTGTTACCAGTCCTTGTGAGTCCCAGACACACTGCCAGCCAAGAGACGTAATAAGAGGAAAGATCCAAAGTCTTTAGGCAAAGAGAACAATGCCTGCTGGAGGCAGTTCTAGTGCATTATTTGAATTGAATCTGATCAACAGAGAACCATTCTGTGCACTCAACTACACAGTACTAGGACATTATAAATACAGGGGCTTTTTGTCAAAATTTCAGATCTACCTATCTGATAGTTCTGATTTCTTGACTTGATGGTGTGGATGACAGAGAAAGGGAAATTAACCTACAATATGATTACTTCAGTTGTATTATTTTTCCTCTTGAGAAGGCTAAGGATGTCAAGAATGTTACTTATTCTTGCAGTATTTCATAAAAGACCCTGAAAATTAAAGTAGCTTTAGAAACTATACATAGCTCTAACCCAAGGCACTGGAAATATATTACTCTCCAGTGGGAATGGCATAGAAGTGTTTAATAAGTGTTTGTTGAATGAATTTGTTGAATACATAGGTAACAAACACACATATAGACATATACTGCATAAAAGTCAAACATCAAAAACTTGTAGGATACATTTGGTAAAATAGATAAACTCAGGAGTTGGGATCTGGCTCCTCCCACAATTTCTTAGACACTGTGTAGAAAATAGCTTTTCTACTCTGTGTGTTTCTTGCAGGAATTCATCTTGATCAGGGAAGGTACTATAACACATTGTGGGAAGAGTTTTAGTTGGCCAGTATACAAGAGGCCAGAAGATCAATTCATCACAGCCCCACCACATGAAGCCTTTTTCCGAAAATCGTGGCGATACCACAACCATTTGAGGGGGAAAGTATGAAAATATAAAAAGCACACACATCAAGCCTGGGGGAGATTTGATAGGGCAGGAAGTGGTTTTGGCAGAGCATTGCATCAGTTGCTGGGAAGGTCCCATGAAGGGACTGCCAAGCAGCATGGAGGGCCCAATGAGGAGAGAGACCACAGATCCTTGGTGGCACCATTTCACATAGTGGTGAGATTTTCTCCAGCAGCACTCAGCAAACTGGTGTTTAGGGCACTGGAGATAAATTAGTGACTGGAGTTGTTGGGGCTTCACTGGGTAGATACGTTGCATTGAACATTTTAGGGAGTGACAGGTTGTGGCCTAGCTTGGCAGGAGAGTGCTGGCTGATTGGGAGAAAATGGAATGGTGGTACAGGCCTGCATTTGGTCAAAAGTAGGCACAGGGTGAGTAAGGGATGGAGAAAGCAGAAATGGTGAGAGGTTATGGTCCATGAATGGATACTGGCATTTAACAGACCTGGAGTATTTTGTAATGATGTCAAGGCCTATTACACAGCCATGTATGAGCCAAGCAGACTGGAAATGGAAGATCTGAAGTTAAAGATATCATGGAACTATGAGGAAAATACTTCAAAGATATCACCTAGATGTCTAATGAAATTACTTGAGATGAGCAGAAATTGAGAAGCTGACAAGTTGAAAGGACATATGTGACTCAGGTGCCCAAACTTAAGGAGGTTAGTAAAAGGCACCAACAAGATGTACAACTAGTTGACATCAACCCCAAAGGGCAAATGTTTGACATGGAGAGGAATAATAGGTTAGTGTAAAAGCTTCATTGGTGGGTACAAGAAGATACTAGTACTCCTCTCTTCATTAGGAAGGTCTGCATGGGAAATCAGCTTTCAGCTGAGGCAAGGTGTCAGAAGCAGGTTGTAAAGACATTTACAATGGAGGGTTTTGTGCCATAGAATGAAGGTTGCAGAAGCCCCAGCTGGAAATGACAGAAAGAAATGGACAGGCAGAAAAGTGAGGTTTGGGACTGAGAGTAGGGGAGAGGGTAGATGGTCAAAGGGACTTGAATGTTGGGCAGGGACTGAGAATCAACAGGAGTGTGAGGTCTGGTAGGATTAGCTGCTTTCTGGGTTCCAAGTGGAGCAGAGGTACAAAGTAGCATCTGTGCCAATGTTGGCTCAGTCCATAGAGGGTGTTGTCAGAGGCTTCATGATATTAGCAAATTGTGGTTTTTCTCAGTTCCCCAAACAGAATCTTGGTGGGAAGCTCTTGTGGTGCCTCTGAAGAGATCATTGTTCAGCCATACACAGATAAAGAGTGAGTGTCCTCTGGGGGCAGGACGGCTCTGAATCCTCTCAAAAGGCAACTGTGGCCTGACTCAGTAGTCCTTTTGAAGAAATCCTAGCCAGGGATGAAGGGATAAGTCTAGTTTGCAGCTGAGAGAAATAAGCTTAGTTCTTAAGTGCAAGTGCAGCTACAGAAAAGAAACTATGTTGTTGATGTGAAGCTACCTCCTTGATATGATTTGGCTGTGTCCCCACCCAAATCTCATCTTGAATTATAGCTCCCGTAATTCCCATGTGTTATGGGAGGAAACTGGTGGGAGATAATTGAATCATGGGAGCAGTTTCCCCCATACTGTTCTCATGGTAGTGAAGAAATCTCACAAAATCTGATAGTTTTATAAGGGGTTTCCCCTTTTGCTTGGCTCTCATTCTCTCTTGTTTGCCACCTTGTAAGACATGCCTTTCACCTTCAGCCATGATTGTGAGGCTTCCCCAGCCACATTGAACTGTGAATCCACTAAACCTCTTTTTCTTTGTAAGTTACCCAGTCTTGGGTATGCACTTATCAGCAGTGTGAAAATGGACTAATACACTCCTGGAAAAGACTTTTCAACCCTCACAATGCCATGAGTGTTCTGGATGAAATAGTACTTCTTTGTTGTGTAGGATAACTGAATTTGGAATAAATATACATGGATTTAAAATAATACATTAATTTAAATTCTCCAGGTAGAACTACTTTGATGGAAATTTCCCTTAAAAAGCAACAAATGATTTGCCTCTGCATCTAATCAGCCAATCAGACACCCCCATGCTGATTACTTAATGAACTGGAATTTTAATGCAAAAATTAGTGATTATCAATAATTTTTCTGTTCCCCCTACCCCCAAAACCCAAACACTTTCTGCTTATAATTCTAAACAAATTAGTTAATCTTTTCTTTAACCATATAAGAGAATTTGTTAATCAAAACTGAATTCCTAGCTAAATATCTCAGAGCAGCTTGCAACTCATGTACTCAAGCAGATAAGAAGTTGATGACTAACCAAGTGGGTCTGTATTTACTATCAAGAAGAAAATAATGCAGGTAGATGTATCCAGAGAAAATAAAAGGCCAGGGACTATTTCAGAAGTCTCACGGCAGACTAAAGAAAGAATACAATCACATCCATGTATGGAAAAGGTTTATTCTATCTCAAGTTGCTATTTTGCTTAAATTCCAAAAGATAATCTTCACAGTGAGAACAGAAGTCTAATTTGGGCTGAGAAAGTGAAACAAGGTGGTGGTACTAGGCAGAACTTAGTGGTTTGTCATTGTACTTTTTGAAATAAATAAGAATTCAAACCACCTTGATAGACTGTGGTACTCTAGGATACTGTCAGAGCTCTTTGCTCTGACTTTCATCTCTTAGGTAGAATTCAAATGTGGAATAAAACTGAGGAAAAGTGGGACTAATGGAAGGCAAAAGAGTCTGTGGGCCCTAAGTTCCAACTGCAAGAAATTATTCATGGAAGGGGTCTATGACTATTATGCAGATAGAATTTGTCTTCTAATGAAGAGACATGTTATCTATATAATTATTTATAGAATCACATAGAAAGTTTCGTGAAGTAAATGAATCCTGTCTATGCCTCATTTTAGAAATAATAAGCGTGATTCTTTTATAATCCATGTATTTTGGTTAGAATGATTTTACCCTGCACAATAATAACACCTATTTCATGGACTGAGTGTGAGAAATCCTTCAGCTGATAGATATGAAACATGTGAAACAGCACCTAGTTCCCAGAAGTATACGATAAACAGTAGCTATTATCACTAACACTCTAGATGGTAAATAATCCCCTTCTTACAAAAGAGGAGCTTGGATTTGAGAGCATTTTAGTGACTTCCACAAGGCACAAATTAAATCACCAGATTGAGAGTGCTGCCAGGTCATACTGAAATTATCTGAACTGTTGGCCTACTCCTAAATCTATTTCCAGCCTCATAAATTCAAAGCCATAATTGAACTAGACTCACATGCGGGTAGTCAGAAGAGACATTGAGCAAAATGTTATTAAATCACATTTTATAATAAATACAGCTGCAGCAGGATTTATTGGAGATGGGAGCCACTCATCCCATCCTGATGACTTGGATCTTTTCCTGATGTCTTTGCAAGAAGAAATTTTCAAGGGTCTGTTTGTATGAACAACCAAAGACAGCAAGGAGAGGAATTTGCTGCGAGAAAACACAGCTCTAAGGAACACAAAACTGGTTCTATAATCAGTTGTTGTCAAAGGAGAGAATGTTTGAGTAGCCTGGTGAATAGCAGTGAGTCTGCCCTACAGATCCAATCTCCCTGAGCAATCCTGTGCCTAAGGGAAGAAAAGGAAGCAACAACAAAACTCCAGGATCAGAAAAATCTCCATGAGATCTTGAGAATGAAGACTAGCCTTGAACACTCAGGAATAGAATATGGCATTTGTAGTGTGTAACCTTAGTAGAGTGGAGGATGGTTTTTCTCAGTAGAAGAGGTAGCTGTTAGGAGAAGTTGAAATTCAGAAAACAAGAAGTAAGAGAAGCCTGCACACATTGGAAGGAGCATCAGGAGAGGTCCTCAGAGCCCTGAGCAGGAAGTCACAACTCTCTGCATCACCAGGATAGCAATCTGGGAGCCCAGATTCCATGAAGTCTATATTCCAAGATGGAAGGGAGAAATAGTAGAGGCCCCATGATAGGTGGGAGGGCTGCACTGGGTGCACACATAAAACAGGAACTTTCTTAAAAAATTAGAGGAATTTGAGGGGGAGTAGACTTTTAGAAGTCAGCAGGTGGGAGATGAACCAAACTCTGTTTAAACATTATTATATGATTTAGATTTTCCTACAAACTGCGAATACACAATTTATTATTTTAGCTTTGTGAACAGAACTGTGCTAGCACTGTGGCTATGACAGGAAATAAAATATGGTTTTTTCTCTCAAAGACTTACAGAATTTTGGAGTAATGTAAGCTCCATGAGGGCAGGTGCTTTATCTATTTTGTTCATTTGTGTACCCTAGGACATAGAGAAGTACCTGGATGGAAGAGATGGAAGAGACAGTTATGAAATATTTACTGAAATAATTTGCAAGTGACCTAAGTTAGTTTAAGAAGAATTTTAAAGAGTGAGTTCTATTACAGTTTTTTTGTTTTTTTGTTTTTTTTTTTTTTTTGAGACAGAGTTTCACTCTTGTTGCCCAGGCTGGAGTGCAGTGGCACGATCTCAGTTCACTGCAACCTCCGCCTCCTGGGGTCAAGTGATTCTCCTGCCTCAACCTCCCAAGTAGCTGGGATTACAGGTGCCTGCCACCATGCCCAGCTAATTTTCTGTGTTTTTAGTAGAGATGAGGTTTCAATATGTTGGCCAGGCTGGTCTTGAACTCCTGACCTCAGGTGATCCACCCACCTCGGCCTCCCAAAGTGCTGGGATTACAGGCATGAGCCACCATGTCCAGTCCTACGTTTTTAAATGTATATCCACAAAAAATATTGTACCCAAGTGTTCAGAGCAGCTTCATTTATAGTAGCCCCAAAGTAGAAATAACCCAAATGGATATGGTGATGAATGGATAAATAAAATGTGATGTATCTATACAATGGAATATTATTCAGAAATCAAAAGCAATGAAGTGCTGATTCATGCTACAACACGGGTGATCCTTGAAAACATGTTGAGTGAAGATACCAGTCACAAAAGCCCACACATCATATAATTCCATTTACATAAAATGTCAAGAATAGGCAACTCCATAGAGACAGAAACATAAGTTGTCAGGAGCTAGGGGAAGGGCCTTGGAATAGGGAGTGACAGCTGATGGGTGTGAAATCTCTTTTTGGGGTAATGGAAATGTTCTAAAATTGATCATGATAATAATTGTGCAACTTTGTGAGTACACTGAAAACCTTTGAAGTGTACATTTTAAATGAATGAATTGTGTGGTATGTGAAATATTACATAAAGCAAAAGAGAGAGAAATAAAAATTAAAGCAAAAGAGAGAAAGTTATATCTTCAGGATACTGTGGAAACACAGAATATACTACTAGAAACCAATGCAAAGGTAAATTATTCCTACTTTAACCTTAATATATTCTCCTACCTAGAGAATGTTGAAATGATACTCTTACAGAGATTTTCTACAGATGCTAAGTGAAAGAAAAAGCTCATTCAAAATGAGATTATGTTTTCTCAAATCTTCCTCCCTCACATTGGGGGTCATATGGCTTCTGTCTGCAGACTCTGTCCTACCCCAGGAATGAGACCAATCTTGACCTTGATCAGGGAACATTTATTGAACTCTAGTTCAATATTGCACGGACTTAGCATGGTTTCTACCCTCCTGTTAGTTTGGTCCTGATCTAAGCATTTGAATATAAATCCTATTCCTGCGGCTAAATCTCCAAGCTATCCTTGCAGATCTGGATCTGTGCCTTTTTCTCTCATGCCTAAGTACTTAGTCTAAGACTGAGTGTGTTTAGACTGAAGCTTTGCCTAGCTTTTCAGGGCTTTTTTCCAGGGATGAAGATTTTGTCCTTTATTGTGATTGGGTCTTCGTCAGACTTCTCAGATGCTAACCTCCATCCAGCACTCCCCTCTGCCATACCTGTAACATGATTGGCCTTTGGCCATGCCATATTCTTAGCTGGATGCTACTGCTGCCCGACCCCACCCTCCTCCCTGCCTATCTGTGTCTATGAAGATACAGCATTCCACGGTCTGTCTGGACTTCCTCCTACCACTGTTGTGCTGCTGTCTTCCTCCCAACTTCCTCACTCCCATGTCACAGAGGTTCCGGATCATCCCAGTGACACCAATCCTGGTACAACTAACTTTTTTTAGATCTAGATGGTTTTCATAAAAATAAAAATAATTTTGGTTTTGATAAAAATGTATGCTTTTTCATTCAATTTACCTTTTTTAGAGATTCAGCAGATGTGCATTTATTAACTCAACATTGAATGCTTACTATATGAGGAGTATTGTCACAAATGTGGGATACACACAGCTGAAATAAAAAGATGATGAGGATGATGACAACGAATACAGGCGAGTATTCAGGAAGTGCACTCCCTAGACCAAATGATGCAGATTCTTTCATTTATTTTTCACAACAACCCTATATTTTAGATCATAATATGATCTGCATTTTAAAGATGATAAAACAGACACAGGGAGCAGCATGCCCAGGATTCAAATGTAAGATGACCTGATTCTTGATACTAAGTTATTTATTAAAAAAATAAATTTTATTGTACATATTTGAGGTTTACAAGATGATGTTATGGGGTACATATAGATAGTAAAGTGGTTGCTATAGTGAAGAAAATTAACATATCTATCATCTCACATAGTTTCTTTTTTATGACAAGAGCAGCTAAAACTTACTTCTTTAACAGAAATCCCTAATACATTTTTATTTACTTATTTATTTTTTTGAGACGGAGTCTCCCTCTGTCGCCCAGACTGGACTGCAGTGGCGCAATCTCGGCTCACTGCAAGCTCCACCTCCCAGGTTCACACCATTCTCCTGCCTCAGCTTCCCGAGTAGCTGGGACTACAGGCGCCTGCCACCACACCCGGCTCATTTTTTGCATTTTTCGAAGAGACAGGGTTTCGCCCTGTCAGCCAGGATGGTCTCGATCTCCTGACCTCGTGATCCGCCCACCTTGGCCTCCCAAAGTGCTGGGATTACAGGTGTGAGCCACCGTGCCTGGCCCCAATACATTTTTATTAGCTATAGTCCGCATGTTGTACATTAGATCTCTAGAATCATTCATTCTACATATCTGATACTTTGTGTCCTCTGATCTACATCCCCCTATTTCCTCCCCTTCCTCCCTGCCCTTAGTAACCACAGTTTTATTTGCTATCTCTGTATATGTGACCTCTTTTCTTCCTTAGATACCACATGTAAATGATACCATGCAATATTTTTATTTTCGTGTCTGCCTTATTTCACTTAGCATAATGTCCTCCAGGTCAATCTGTGTTGTAGGAAATGGCAGGATCCCATTCTTTTTAAAACCTGAATAATATCCCAGGGTGGATACTAAGCTCTTAATCAGCATGTTACACTCTCCAGAGAACTTAGGTTCTAATGAGATTCCAAAATAGTGTGCTCACTTATCACAGAGCAAACTTAGAGTAAGATAATATTCAGTCTTAAAAAGTCTGTTGAAAGAACTATGAATAGGCTTCCTACTCTCATTCCTATGATGACTCATCCAGGGTCAAGAACTAGAGTTTCACAAGACAGGGACAGAGACCAGAGGTCAAGTCCAAGGTTGTTGTAAAGGCAGGGAGGAGCAGGTGAGTCCTACATGTCCAAACAGGCCCACAGGTCTGTCCAGGGAATTTAGTTTCAAAAATATGGGTGAGGACTTATAGGAGAAACCATAAGCCAGTCTGAGCTACAATATTTCTGCGTCTAGGCGGAGTCCCTGAGTAACAAACGTGGGGTATCAAGGTGAATAATGAGCATTATGGTGAGCCAGAGCTCTGCAATGTGATGAGCCCTCAGAATTACTTCCCCAATCATGTGATGACACTAAGACAAGTCACAGTTAAAGGGAGCAGGCTACCTGATTGCAGTGGGGAAGTGAAGGGAACAAGTATTTCTACCAAGCTGTGTATCTGCTACCATTTAATAATACAGACTCCAGTGAAGAATAACCTATATCTAAAAATCAGTGAATTAGATTCCTCTAAATGCCCCTTTTGACTTAACCACAAATGGAGGAAAAAACTTCAAAAGAACTAGAAGAGTCAGTCAAATGAGCTAAAGCAACCTTGGGAATATCACAGAATATTCAAGGGCAGAAATAGACGAAGCTGTCTCGAAATTCATGTGAAGCAGGGCTTCACCACTTCCAGTATACTGTATTTTCCAAAGATGGTCACAATAATATCTTCCATTCCATATGTTCTTCTCGAAGCCTGCCACTCCTCCATCAAGGGGCAGAGTCTAAGTCCCCTCCCCTCGAATCTGAGTGAGCTTGTTACTTCTCTGTAGCCAATAGATTGTGGCGGAAGTAATGCTAGTCTAGGTCATACAAGGCAATGTGACTTTTTACCTTCTAATTGTGAGCACTCACTTCAGAGTCCTGAAATGACACGTAGTAATATATACTGTAAGACTGCCATGCCAATGAGCTACAGGAGGACATTCCAGTTAACAGCCCAGCTGACCTCTGAGATAAACATCTGCTTCAACTGCCAGCCCTGTGTGTATACCATCTTGGATCTCTGGTTGAGTTGAGCCTTCAAATGTCCACAGTCATAAGCAACATCTCACTACCACTTTGGGAGTCTTCAAGTGGGAAAGAGCTTACACATTCCTGATTCACAAAACTGTGAGAAAAATAAAATAACTCATTTTCAGCTACTAAATTTTGGGGTGATTGATTATGCACCAATAGTAACCTGAAAACCACAGAAGAAAGAACACTAACTGACTTTTCAAGATACTTGGTTCCTCTCCTTTTATTGCAGCTATCAGATAGCTGCTGACTGCTGAGCAGGATGAGAGAGACACCAGCATGGGGAGAAAGCACCTGTGTCTGACAGAAGCTTAGGTTAGGGTCACCAGTCAGATAACCTGCCCATAAAAGTCCATTCACTATTCATGCCATGAATTAAGCTTTGTGGGATCTCCAAAATAGTGAATTTTAAAAAATTGTTTCTCAAGCTCAATTTTTCACCTAAACAAGTATTCCCTCCCCAACTTCAGTTCCAGGAGGTAAATAAACCTCCAAGATAGCAGCATGGAATTTGCATAGAGATAATGATCAGTGAGTCAAGGTGGGATATGTGTACTTGTGCATTTATTCCTAACTGCACAGCTGTATGTTAATACAGGCTAGAAGAATGAATGGTAAAAAGAAGCCTTCTATTTCTTCTTTGGTCATGAGGCCACTGATGATAAAAGGACATATTTAGATAACTTGTTTTTAAGCAGTAAACGTTTATTCAGCAAACTATAAATCAAGATTCTTGAGTTCTATTACCTCTTCCCTTTCACCTATTCTCATGATTAGAATTTTGCACATGGTGCACCCTCTCCCTGCCTCAACTTCTTTTCCAACTAAAAACTCCCACAAAACATGCCATCTACCAAATTCTCAGAAGGAAAGAGAAGAGCAATTGCAGCCATAACCTCCAAACTTATTCAGCACAACCTCTGCCAGCAACCTCATTCTCCCTTTGGCATTCAGAGGACTCTGATGTACCCCTTGCCCTCAAAAATGCTATCAACATAATGAAAGTTGAGATGAAAGTTAACCATTTAGTGAGCTTTCTCTTGCCTATGTTTTAAAATCTTCTGGGGGTCAGAAGAATCTGCAGAACCTTGAGAGTCTGTGCTGGGATTCACTATGGCTGTACCATATTGGAAAACCTGAGAAAATCTATGAAAACTGCTTATTAGGGAGAAATGGGATGATACCATGCTTCAACATTTAAGATCAAGAACCTCAAATTGAGATAGGTTTTCTGCCTCTAATTTCCCATAATTCTCTGTTTATACCATTCTCTTCCCACTATTGTCTCAAATTTTCTGGTTCGACTCTTTCCCCTACTAGACTATAAGCTTCTTCTATGTTTTTGTATCCTCAGTGCCTAGAACTGGGTCAGGATATAATAAGAACCTAATGAGTGTTTTGATGAATTAATGCTACTTTAAGAAGAAAGAAAAGGGGTCCTGAATCTAATAATGTTTGGGAATTATATATTAGGGATCCTTAGGGAGGCCCAGGGATCTTTACATCAAGGTTTGCTCTCAGCCCTTTGTGATAAAATCAATTCAGACATGTCTTCAAATCTACTCAGTTAAGAGATGGAAGAATAATAACGGTAGCTGATATTTTTATAGTTCTTTTGTGTTTATCATGTTGATTTTTATGGCAATCTTTTTAGAAACAATTTGGCCAAACTAATTATTATCATTTTAAAGTAGACAAGAAGAAACCTAGTTATAGAGGACAGAAATCTAGAGTCAAGGATTCCTGACTCCTAATCCAGGCTCTTTCCACTATAGCCCACTGTGAAATTTTGGAAAGAGTGGAAATAACTGTTTACACTAAAAGCAAATGAATTTTGGATCCTGATCAAAATGTGATATTGTGGGTTTCTGCAAACCACCTTAGTTGAGAGGTAGTCATATTTCATTTAGGGGCCAGCACTTCTGTAGCTAAAAGCAGTCAGTGTATTCATGTGAAATGAAGGATGGGAAGTTCCCTGAAAAGGTTTGAAGGCTTAATTCAATTGATGTTGGCACAGTAAACTCTAGGACTCATCCAAATCCATTACGAAGGGCTTCTCATGCCAGCAGATTTGCAAAACTAGATGTGGCATTGCAACAAGTTCTTTCTGCTGTGTGTTTTAAGGTAGAGTGACACGAATCTCTTATTTTCACATGAGAGCTGAAGAGTATGTTTCTTTAATACTTGTTTCCCTGTGTGAATGACATTCCAAGGAAAAACAAAAATAAAATCTCTGACTCTTGGCTTACCCTTTCAGTGTATATAGCACTGAAAGGCTTTCTGATTCTCCACATTACCATGGGATGCACACATGTAGTGTTGGTAACGTGGAACAGAGACTGGAGGATTCCATCATCCCATATCCCCATGGTCTTTGAGCAGGAATTACAGATATCAGGGAAAAATGGAATTACTTGGTGCTGCTTTCTAAAGCCAATCTTTTAGAATTATGTGGCCCTTTTAAGCTAAATATTTTGGTCATTTTTTTCTGCTACACTTACAATAATATGCTTAATTCTGACTTTTTCATTACTTTTCCTCATTAACTTTCTACAAGACCTAATAGTGCAAGAAAGGGCTGAATTCACTGTTCACAGTCTTGTTTTTAGACATTCCAAAAATAAAAAGAAATATGGAATAGTTTTCTGTTAGGTTGATGAGAGCTACAAGTAACAGAAAACCCTAAGCATTGACAAATGGGATCTCATCAAACTACGAGCTTCGGCACCACAGACACAGACACACACACACACACACGACTATCATCGGAGTGAACAGAATGGGAGAAAAATTTTTCAATCTATCTATCTGACAAAGGTCTAATATCCAGAATTTACAAGGAACTTAAAAAACATTCCAAAATAACCCAAACAACCTCATTAAAAAGTGGGCAAAGGACATGAACAGACACTTCTTAAAAGAAGACATTTATGTGGCCAACAAACATATGAAAAAAAACTCAACATTGCTGATCATTAGAGAAATGCAAATCAAAACCACAATGTGATACCATCTCATGCCAGTCAGAATGGTGATTATTAAAAAGTCGAGAAACCACAGATACTGGGGAGGCTGTGGAGAAATAGGAACAATTTTACACTGTTGCTGGGAATGTAAATTAGTTCAACCATTGTGGGAGACAGTGTGGTGATTCCTTAAAGACCTGGAACTAGAAATACCTTTTGACCTAGCAATCCCATTACTGAGTTATACCCAAAGGAATATAAATCATTCTACTATAAAGATACATGCATGTCTGTGTTCATTGCAGCACCACTCACAATAGCAAAGACATGGAATCAACCCAAATGCCCATCAGTGATAGACTGGATAAAGATAGTGTGGTACATATACACCATAGAATACTATGCAGTCATAAAAAGGAATGAGATCATGATTTTTGCAGGAACATGGATGGAGCTGGAAGCCATTATCCTCAGCAAACTAATACAGGAACAGAAAACCAGCACCACATGTTCTCACTTATAAGTGGGAGCTGAACAGTGAAAGCACATGGACACAGGGAGGGGAACAACACACACTGTGGCCTGTTGGAGGGGGAGGGGGAGAGAGAGCATCAGGATAAATGGCTAAATGACTAATGCATGTGGGGCATAATACCTAGGTAATGAGTTGATAGGTGCAGCAAACCACCATGGCACACATTTACGTATGTAACGAACCTGCACATCCTGTACATGTATCCTGGAAATTAAATTAAATTAAATTAAATTTTAAAACATGAAAAACAGAAAAGTTTGATTCAACTTGCTTAAACAATAAGAATATTAATTACCCTGGTAACCAGAAATGCAGAGATTCGACAGCTCTAAGGCGTGGTATAGTCAAGACCTAGCTTTGAACCCTCTGTGCCTTAGATTCTCTTATGACCAGCTTATGTCAGGGTTCAAGATGTCACATGCAGATACAACAATGACAGAAGGTCAGAAAAATATGTCCATTTCTTCCACATACTGCTTTCAGGAAGAAAGAAAAATTTCCTAGAAGATGTCCTTTTATAGCTCATTGGCCAGACATGTGTTTCATGGCCATGCTGAAACCAATCATTGGCAAAAGTACTGTGGCCACTGTGTTTGGTTTAGGCCAATTAGGAACCACCCCTGAGACTGATATTGGAGTCAATTTCCTTCAAATATGACCACAGAGAAAGGTAGATACATGAGGAAGGAAGAAGTTGATGTGGTAAAAATTGGGGAGATGAATTGATGTTGGGTAGGTGACCAATAGGGTTTGTTACAAGGCTTATTCAGAATATTTGACATTTTTAAATATTTATAAATTCCAGCTTTGTCTCTGCCTCTGTCACACTTGTTATTGAGTATTTAATATGAGCTGTACGAGGACTTCAGGATTATCTTAACTTGGGATGCTATGAGAAAATATCATAGACTGGGTAGCTTCTAACGACAGAAATTTATTTCTCACAGTTCTGGAGGCTGGGAAGTCCAAGATTCAAGGTGCCGGTAGTTTCAGTGTCCAGTGAGAGCCTTTATGTGATTCGCAGATGGCTCCTTCTTCTTACTGTGTGCTCATCTGGTGGGAGGGACTAACTAACTGTCTGCATTGTCTTTTATAAGGACATGAATCCCAATCATGAGGGCTCTGCCTCCATGAGCTAAATCACTTCCCAAGGGTACCATCGCCTCAAGGGTTAAGATATTAACACATGGGCTCTGTGGGAACACATGGCAAGGATATTCAGACTATAGCATGGATATTAAGATTTTAAAAGGCAATATTTCTGCTCTAGAAGAAAACATAGTCTTTTCCACACTATTAAGAAAAGGCACAACAAAGACAACAGTGAGAATGTCTATCATTCCAAAATAAAAAAAAATTTTAAAAAGCTTTTTAGGACCTGCTGTTCCACTAATTACCAGAAGTAAATTATAGCACTTCCATATAAAATAATAAGGAAATAAGAGACTAGAGTTTTACAAATGCAGGTAGATAGTGAGGGGGAGAAGTTAACAATAAGATTCCACTGGCTCCATAGGAGGCCCATGGTATTATAGAACTAAAGAGAGCTGAGTTTTTTAATTGAAAATAAGACAAGTAATTATCTTGGATTCTTGTTCTAAGAAGGTAGCAATTAGAGTGGATCCCCACTCCGGGGTCCACACTCCTGACTTACAACCTGATAGAACTCCCCAGCTTGATGTTAACAGAATAAATAGAACAATATATCCCCAAATCCATGGGGAAGGCAAGAACATGAGTGGAGATTTTAAATCCGGTAATAGTTGGATTCGGAGTATGGAAAACACAGGTAATTTCAGTAAGAGATCCCCACTATTAGAATCTATAACACCCTCTGCCATCTTTAAAAAAGAAGAAAATGCCTCATTAGTGGCTCAATCCCACACTCCTTTAAAATTTGTTAAACCTGACAATTCAAGCTGATGGCAAATAACTCCTTTCTCAAGTAATGTTTTAATCTGAAAGAAATTCATTATTTAAAAGGGAAATCCCCACTGATGCCAAGCTACGGAAACGACGACTTAGAATACACAGCAACATGAAAGAGTGAGATAAAAGAAGAGAAATTGAACATCAAACGTGTTCCTCTAAACCAGAAACAGAAGAAAGTGTTCTTTAGAAGATTAGTAAGGTCACGAATTTTTATTGTTGGCAAAGAACAATGTTTAAAGGCAAGAGCTCAACCTTTCTCAGGGCAGTGTAGTTTTTAAATTCATGGACCAAGATGGTGACACTGGCTGTATGTACTAGCATAAAGAATTGAAAACAATATGATCCTGAAAGATACCCAAAAACTAGTATATTAAAGATTCATGATGAGAGGCAGATCATGAGCAGAGCCGATTTTGATTTTAAGCGTCTAAGTGGATATGTTGTTATGAAAGTTAAACTTATGAAAGTTAAAGTTTGAGTATCACACTTGTGAAAGTTAAACTTTGAATGTCACAAGATATTGGGGTAAGAGAAACTGAAGAGTCATCTAGTTTAACTCAGATTCTTAAGTAGAGAAGAGGGTATGAGGCTTCACAATGACAAGTGGTCTAGTTTACAGGTAATTCTTGTCCCTATTTGTAGGACTTCCTGTGAGGGTCAGGTTAAGATCCCAAATAACAAAAAAGGAAGAAATGAAATGAGAAATTACTTCTGAGAAACACAGTTGTATAGCAGCTAAATTTTCTATGGTTTGAATGAGGAATACTTAACACATGCACACAAGGCTATAAATTCTTAGCCTTCCTTGCTAACTGTGTGTGAAGAAGAATTGTATCTTTAAAAAAAAAATGCTTTAGCATCAGAACCAGAAAGCCTGCTGAATCTTAGTAAAAGCACTAATACTATTTCCATTTTTATTTCTCTTCCAACTTTATATAAAAGGTACATTTTCATGAGGGGAATTAGGCAGCTAATTCTCTTGGAAAGATTCAGCTGTCACTGGGTAACACAATCTTTCCCTGCCCTCCTCACCCCGGCTGGCAGGGACCGTACTTCGGCTAACAACAGTGGCTCTGGTTTGCTGGGACACTTCGAGCTGCTGTGACAGCTGACAGGAGAGTAGTAACAGCTAAGGTGTCAAGCCATCCTTTCCCCAATTCCATTTGCTTTGGGAATGTGCTAAGTTGAAAGTCCATAAGAGTCATTTAAGAACAAGTATTAGTGGATGGTATTATAGGTTTCTGTTCCTCTACACAGTCTATTTAAGGAGGAAAAATAGTTTTTCTAATGCCATCTTAAGTGACTTTATGGTTATTGATACAAAACGCCTTGGAAAAATATCCCAGTGCATATGTTATCTTGATGTTTAAGCAAGAAAACATTTCCAAATGTTTTCAACTTCTTTCTACCTGAGGCATAGCAGATACTGTTTTTCTTCAGTAAGGCGTCACAAAATACTAATTTGATATAAGATATAACAAAAAGTCAATTAGATTTCCAGTTCATGTAGGGCTATGTCTTCTGCGGACCTCAAACATTCTTCATCAACACTTTTTTTTTTTTTTTTTTTTTTTGGAGACAGAGTTTTTGCTCTTATTGCCCAAGCTGGAGTGCAACGGCGCGACCTCAGCTCGTTGCAACCTCCGCCTCCTGGGTTCAAGCGATTCTCCTGCCTCAGCCTCCTGAGTAGCTAGGATTACAGGCATGCGCCACCATGCCCGGCTAATTTTTTGTATTTTTAGTAGAGACGAGGTTTCACCATATTGGCCAGGCTGGTCTCGAACTCCTGACCTCAGGTTATCCACCCGCCTTGGCCTCCCAAAGTGCTGGGATTAAAGGCATGAGCCACCACCCCCAGCCCAACACTTCTTTTCATCTTGGATGTGAGAATGTGCTCGTGAAGGGTTGGGTAAAATCCACAAATCAACAAATTGCAAAGCACTGTTAAATTGAGTTAAGCACTGTGGGAAATCAAAACCTTATATAATACAGTTCCTATTTTCAAGGATCTCCCTAACTGATTACAGAAACAATTATATGTAAGCTTAACAATTTCTACCTAAATAAAATGATGATTTTAGTATTTCAGAGAGCCAGCATGGTTTTCTAGACTGAGTGTTCACTTGCCTTGGAATCAAATGCTTCAATTCACATCTACACACTGACACTTACTTTTTTCATTCATAAGAAGGCTGGACTGGACTATTTTTAAGTTCAAACATTCTGTGATTTATATCTTAAAAATACGTGCTTTTTTATAGTGATTTACAATGCAGCTAACAGGTTAGATGAGTAAATTATCAAAAATATTACCTAAGATTTGAGTGAATTTAGGTTAATAAAAAAGTTTTATGTTCTAACAATGATTTTGAATAAAAATACCTTGGCTGTGTGCCTCCTCACTAATTAAATATTTATGAATGAGCATATTTTCATTATTTTTAAATAAGACAAACTGAACTTCTATACAGAGCTCCTATTTACACATGAGGTGTTTGCTTTTTGGTTTATCTTGCTGATTTTCGCCAATCTCCCAAGTAGTTTTAACTGAAGACAAGGTTATCTTGCCATCCTTGATTTGGGGCAATCAGCCATCACAAAACAATTCTTGGTAATAAACATTAAAAGGAGAGGCCTGCAAGCAGTCCCAGAATGATAAATAAGGATATCGTTTTCCAAATAGGAAACAGGAGGAGGTTAATTTAAAATAAACCACTATGAGGTTTCTTACAGAGTTATCATCACCTGCCTTTCAAAACAAGCATACTCATTACATGTGAGGGCAATTGTTCATCTGAATATCTTGTTTACTTCTGATTGTTCTCCCCAGGTATAATGATTTTCAACAGGTCAATCAGTGGTTCTAGGTGCTTTTCAAGCCTATTTAACAGGATAATTTGGTCAAAGTGCATGTGTTATATAAATTGCCCTCCCTTATCGTTCCCCATCATGAAGGCATGCACTCAAGAGTTTCAAGCAAACCTGTCTTTACATCTTGCCTCTTCCACTTTCCTGGAAAGTTGGATAAGTTACTTGAAGTTTTTGAGTCTCATTTCCCTCAGCTAGAGTTTTTCAGGATTGGGGAGGTTGAGTCCTAAAACTGGAACAGTCCCAGGCATCTGTTTCAGGCTCATTGATGATAGAGAGGGAAGGAGACAGCAGCTCTGTCGCTTCATGATAACATAAATAAAACTCATAACTGATGAACTATGTTTAACATAATCTTAACCTGGCATTTATTTTCAGATATTAAGGTTAAGTACTATATCAATTTTTTAAATGTAAAAAATTATTTCCACCCACACAGAAGGCATTGCCTGGACTGATTATTGATTGAGTGATTTAGAGACAGGGTTTCACTCTGCGACCTGAGCTAAAGTGCAGTGGCTCATCTACAGCCCACTACAGCCTCTACCTCCCGCGCTCAAGCAGCCGTGCCTCCTCAGTTTCCTGAGTAGGTGAGGCTACAGGCGCATGCCACCACACCCAGCTAATTTTTGTAGTTTTTGAGACTGCCATGTTTCCCAGGCTGGTCTCGAACTCCTGGGCTGAAGCCATTAGCCTGCTTTGGCCTCCCAAAGTTCTAGGATTATGGGCATGAGCCACTGCACCTGGCCTGATTTTATTTTATTTTTAAATAAGCCAGTTCATGAATAATTAAATGAAAACATTATAATAATAGACAAAAAGATTGCTAAATAATAAATCTAGTTTATAACTAATACGTCCATCTCACTTCCTTAAATTAGTTTTCAATGCTCTTAATTTGTATGTGTGTTAACATCTCTCAATTTTCAAACATTTTTAGCTTTTTGAAAAATAGCATGGCAATTGAAAGACTGATTTTTAAAGTGAACAAAACATTGATTCCCAGAAGAAATATTTTAATGAAGAAAACATCAATTTCCAGAAAATGAACAATTTCACTTGTTCATATGTAATCAAACTATGGGACACTAATTATAGATGTATTTACCATTTTCAAACACCAATATTAATTCCTGAATACATATGCTATTAAGCCACTTTTGAACACAGAAGAGATGGCTAATGGATAATGTATTTTTGTAGCAAAGCAAGTTTTCATGCCAAATTTTACATTTTGGGATTAATTAGATAATAACCTCCATTCCTTCTTATTAAACAGAAATAAAAGCATCCAATATACATGCTTTTCAAGATGTGGAAGGCTACATTTGACAAACAGTTATTAAAGTAAAATTAAACCTGGCTTTGGGGGGCCAAGGCAGAGGCATCGCTTGAGACTGGAAGCTCAAGATCATCCTGGGCGACATAGTGAAGGAGCCAGTCTCTATAAAAAAAAATATTAAAAAGGCTAGGTGTGGTGGCATGTACCTGTAGTCCCAGCTACTCGGGAGGCTGAGGTGGGAGGGTGGCTTAGGTCCAGGACTTACAACCTGCAGTGAGCCATGATCACGCCACTGCATTCTGGCTGGACCAACAGAGTAAGAGTCCATCTGAAACAAAACAAAACAAAACAAAATAAACCTGGTGTTGTCTGACAACCTAACTTTTGGAACTAACACCAGTCCATGGGGAGTCCCGAGTGGTATCAGAAAAATGCCATTTAAATCAGATAATAAATATTCAGCCCTCTACCACAAACCCTGGACAGAAGGACTCAATAAATATTAGTAGCAATGACAATTAACAGAATCAGCTTAAATAGCAGCTATGGATCCTGATATTCTTAGCTTATCATTAGTACTCCCATCATCTCGGCCGGGCGCTGCGGCTCAAGCCCGTAATCCCAGCACTTTGCCGAGACGGGCGGGATCACGAGGTCAGGAGATCGAGACCATCCTGGCTAACACGTGAAACCCCGCTCTCTACTAAAAAAAATACAAAACTAGCCGGGCGCAGGTGCATGGCACCTGTAGTCCCAGCTACTCGGGAGCTGAGGCAGGAGAATGGCGAAACCCAGGAGGCGGAGCTTGCAGTGAGCTGAGATCCCGCCACTGCACTCCAGCCTGGGCCACAGAGCCAGACCCGCCCCGAAAAAAAAAAAAGTAATTCCATCATCTTTTAATGACTGAGTTAGAAATTTAAACAGCAAAAGGGAGAGAAGGCAAAACTAAACATCTGTGAATTTTATTAATTATTAGCGATTTCTTATAAAAGTCAAGAGGGGGCCAGGTGCTGTGGCTCACACCTGTAATCCCAGCACTTTGGGAGGCCGAGGTGGTGGATCGCCTGAGGTCAGGAGTTCAAGACCAGCCTGGCCAACATAGTGAAACCCCGTCTCTACTAAAAACACAAAAATTAGCTGTGCGTGGTTGGGGGGACACCCATAATCCCAGCTACTCAGGAGGCTGAGGCCGGAGAATTGCTTGAACCCAGGAGGCGGAGGTTGCAGTGAGCCGACATTGTGCCATTGAACTCTAGCCTGGGCAACAGGAGTGAAACTCTGTCTCAAAAAAATTAAAAAAAATAAAAAAGGAAAAGAAAAGCCAAGAGGGGATTGGAGTGACCCTAATGGTTAAAATCATCACTAAAAGTTTAAATGACTCTTTCAATGCCATTGTCCTTTACACTGTTTAATCAAGAACTGGTTGCAGTAACATATTTGAGGTTAAGAAATATTGAGAAAAGGAAAAGGTGTATGTGTGGTTTCTGCTTCACTGGGTTGTCAAGAGAATGACAATAACATAACAATTTAAAATGGTAAAATGGAGCAGTAGGCCCTACTCTGAAGAAGATAGGACATATTTTCAATGTTTCCTGAATGTTACAAGACATACCCGGGGGGTTCCTATCTGAAAGACTGGAAAATTATTAGCAAAAGCAACTAGCAAAATAAAAGAATTTGGAGTATTTATCCTCTTACGATGGCTAGACTTCAGACTTCCTGAAACAGCCTTTCTCTTGGTTTCTAAGGCACTGCTTCTCAAACTTTAATGTTTATACAAATCCCCCAGGGATCAGGTGAAAATGCACATTCTGATTCTATAAGCCTGGGTTGCAGCCTGGTGTTCTACATTTTTAACAAGCTGGTCTTCAGACTCTTCTTGAGTACCAGGCTTCTGTCTTACTTACACTGGAATGTTCCTTATGCTCATGGTGATGGTACAACCTGTACTCTTTAGTATAGTCTACATTTTATTGGTATTTCATTATTTTCAGCAAAGTCAATTTGTTAACTAAATTGATTTAATTTTTATACCTTTTGGAAGCTGTTCATATAAAAGATTTCCCTCATCAGAAGTCCAATGTCTTGACTTGGGGTTTTAGAAGATGGTCTTATCACAAGTGACTTAGCAAAGGTTGCTTCTCTCTCTCTCTTTTGTTTTTTTTCTTGAGATTTCTCGTCTTACTCCAATAGCCCTTTGTGTATCTGCATAGCAACTTGACTGGAATAAAGTAACTATTATTTTCTATCAATCAAGGCTAAATGAGTCTCCTATAAAGAAAGAACTGTTCAGATGGGCTGGAGCCCTGGGCTAGGTGTTACAACTGGAAACGTGGGAGAATGTGATTTAGGAAACGTTCCTAATGGTCATAGGAATGTCTTTCTTTTCTATCAAAAAAGAAATCGAAGAAAATCTCTTCTCTGGTCTCCAGACTTCAGGCTCTAAATCTTGGCTTCACGCATTAATGAAGTCACACTGCACTCTGGAGAGCTGAGTTAATTTCTTGCTCTGTCACTCACTAGCTGTTTAACATTGGTCAAGCTACTTTACTTCACCTTTGAGGACTTCTGTTTTCTTATTTTTTTAAAATGAGAGAACAAAGTTAGGGAGGCAACTAAATGCCCTGTAAGCTCTTGTTCAACTTCAAAAAGAAAATATAAATATATGGCATCAAATTTGAGCTCTTACCAAATTCCTGAGGGCTTGATATTCTGAGGATGATATGGTGATTATGATTTGATTATAATTTGCCAAGCAGTTGATAAGAAATTGTTATATGTAATCCAAAGCAAGCCCTTGAAAATATTGTGTCTCCCAAAGATAATTAGAAACTAGGATTATCCAGGCCACATTTGAATTTCTGTTAGTAAAATCTTGAAAGTTGCCATGCTATGTCTCTATGGGAGTGGACTCAGGCTGAGGGCTACTTTACACCTCATTTTAGCACTCTGGACCGTTCTGATCTGAATAATAACAGTGAACTTCATTTCAGTATGATGGCAAAAGTCTCCTTTTCTAAACTCTCAATCACCGAAATAGTAATGCAAAATAAAATAACATTCACCATCTCATTAAAAGAGGACAACAGAATTTGCATGGGCGTATATGTTAGTCTGGTTTCTTCAAGACCCGAGTAATTATTCAATCAAAAACTCAATCTATTAACAAAATCATGGACAAGCTCTGGAAAACCTGTAATGGAGGATAAAGAAAGTCTTTAGAACCTAAATTGAAGGAGAAGTACCATACACTTTCTCCAGAACTTTAATACCTTTGAATTAATTAATTAATTTTTTTTTTTTTTGAGACGGAGTCTGGCTCTGTCACCTAGGCTGGAGTGCAATGCAGTGGCACCATCTCGGCAACCTCCGCCTCCCAGGTTCAAGCGATTCTCCTGTCTCAGCCTCTGGAGTAGCTGGGATTACAGGCACGCACCACCACGCAGCTAATTTTTGTATTTTTAGTAGAGATGGGGTTTCACCTTGTTGGGCAGGCTGGTCTCGAACTCCTGACCTCAGGTGATCTGCCTGTCTCAGCCTCCCAAAGTGCTGGGATTACAGGCGTGAGCCACTGCGCCCAGCCTGAATAATTTTTTCTTAAGCGACAGTCTATCAGAGTTTTAGAAAAATTCAAATTCTGGGCAGGAGCATACAACACATTACTATGCGAAAGGTGAAAATTAAACATTTACAAACTACCTCTAGAAAGCATTTTCATGAAAATTTAAAGTGTATGTTGAAGAGAAGAAATATTGATATGAAAAACTCCAGTGAGCCACAAAAATACTTGAGTCTCTTAACTCCATAATCGTTTCAAACACCACCACCCAGATGGAAAAACACAAGCCTGAATGAATGTAATGTTTCCCCTCTCCTGCTTCCCAGCAAATTCATGACTTCAGACTGATGAACTTCAGGTAGCAATCATTTAAAAGTAAACGTATGATGACTTGTTATGTGACTCTCTCCCAGCACCAGGAAACATAGATATCTGTGTGTTTGATTGCAGGTCAAATTCTCCATTCAGGGAGCAATTAAAAGCTGCTGTAACTTTTAAGTCTTTGAAATGAGAAAGAAAATCCAAGAAATGAAATTTGCTTGATGATTTGATTGCCTTTATCTAACACTGATTTTCATATGAAAAGTATTGCTTTCAAAAGTCCTAATTAGAAGGCCACCCTTAATAGCTGCATCTACTAGACATCAAGCAATATACAGTAAAAGAACTAAGCAGAATATGTGAACTTTGACATTGGTGTCTTAATGGGGAAATAGCTTTCAATCATGTAGCCCTCTCTGTACTCTATGTTGAAAAGGAGTTTTCAAACCAAAACTACATAGATTATGCTCAATGGACTATTTCGATAACTTACAACTCTACTATGTTCTTTTCAATCATAAGCTAAGTTTCTTAACAGAAAGAAAATATTAAATGGTAAAAATATGGAGATATTTGTCTTTGGTAGAACCTCTCTTTATAGGCTATGAAAGGGGAAAAATGGATTCTACCAACACCAACTTTAATCTGATATATTTCTAGTCACTTTGTTTTCTGAAATCAGTCTGTGCAGAAATCTTTTTCATACAATGTCACATATTTAATCTTAGTAATAAAACAACGTTACCAGGTAGAAGGAATACATGGAGTGAGTTTAATTATTCTTTTACTTTCCATGAATTAATAATAGAAGCATTATTTTTCTCATTGCATTTCTAATGAATGAAGACTGACAACTCTTTCTGAACACAAATTCCAGTAACTCCGAATCATGATGAGACTTGAAGAATTTTAAACATTTCCTACATTTAAGAAGAACTGCTCTTTCAAAAATACTGCCACTGTTGAAGAAATTCAAGATTGTCATAAATGTTCATGTGTGGGTTTTAAGGAAAAAGTTATCTGAGAAATACAATAAATCATCTGGGTTTTTCATTTGTTTTACCAAACAGTTATAATTTTCCTCTTGTTACAGTGAACTTTTTATTGCCCAGAATCCTATTGGTAAAAACTCTTTATTAACCAAAACTTATTTGTACAACCTCCCCCGACACTATCATAAAAATGTGATAGCACAATGTTTAATAGCAACCCTAAAATGAAAATGATGACTTAGAATATTCTGGATTATTTACTGAAACATCAGGAAATTAATTTACTCATAGATAATCTGCCTCAGTTAGAGTAACTCTCAGTTGACTAAGATTTGAGAAAACAGAATACTCAAATCTCAATCAGGCAAACAGAATTTATGCTGTATATACTGATACCTACAGAGTGGGAGGAACATTCACAGAATTTTAGAAAAGGTGTCGAAAACCAAGTGAGAAGATAACAATATAAATAACAGTCTTTGCATTGTATTTATTGATGTAGATAATTATAAATTGTTGGATTCCCTAAATGAAATTAGGAGACTCAAAAGCTAAAACTTAGAGAAGAGATCCAGAGAATGAATCCAATCCCCTCGTTTTGCAGATGGGAAAACCAAAGCCCAGAAGTTAAGTGATATTGGGTTTGGACCAATATCCAAGTCCAATTTTCCATTCAATGTCTTTTCCATAACAGAACAATTTTAAAAAATAGATAAAATGGCTAAAATTGGAGTTGGGGAAGCACAAATAGGGGTGAGCAGGGATGGAGGCTACCGCATTTGAAGAGCCTTTTACTAGGTGTCAAGCATTGTTATCAATACTTTTATTTATTATTTTTATTTTTTAGTATTTATTTATTTACTATTATTATCATTAGTTTTTTTTGAGATAGAGTCTTGCTCTGTCACCCAGGCTGGAGTGCTGCAGTGCAATCTTGGCTCACTGCAAGCTCCGCCTCCTGGGTTCACGCCATTCTCCTGCTTCAGCCTCCTGAGTAACTGAGACTACAGGCGCCCACCACCATGCCCAGCTAATTTGTTATGTTTTTAGTAGAGACAGGGTTTCACTGTGTTAGCCAGGATGGTCTCGATCTCCTGACCTTGTGATCCACCCGCCTGGGCCTCCCAAAGTGCTGGGATTACAGGTGTGAGCCACTGCTCCCAACCTATTTTTAATTTTTTTTATCCCATCATCTACATTAGGTATTTCTTCTAATGCTATCCCTCCCCTAGCCCCTCACTCCCTGACAGGCCCCTGCATGTGATGTTCCCCTCCCTGTGTCCATGTGTTCTCATTGTTCAGCTCCCATGTATGAGTGAGAACATGTGGTGTTTGGTTTTCTGTTCCTGTGTTAGTTTGCTGAGAATGATGGTTTCCAGCTTCATCCATGTGCCTGCAAAGGACATGAGCTCATCCTTTTTTACAGCTGCATAGTATTCCATGGTGTATATGTATCACATTTTCTTTATCCAGTCTAACATTTATGGGCATTTGGGCTGGTTCCAAGTCTTGGCTATTGTAAACAGTGCTGCAATAAACATACGTGTGCATGTGTCTTTATAAAAGAATGATTTATAATCCTTTGGATACATACCCAGTAATGGGATTGCCGGATCAAATGGTATTTCTAATTCCAGATCCTTGAGGAATTGCCACACTGTCTTCCACAATGGTTGAACTAATTTATACTCCCACCAACAGTGTAAAAGCGTTCCTATTTCTCCACACCCTTTCCAGCATCTGTTGTTTCCTGACTTTTTAATGACTGCCATTCTAACTGTCTTGAGATGGTATCTCATTGTGATTTTGATTTGCATTTCTCTAATGACCAGTGATGATGAGCTTTTTTTCATATGTTTATTGGTTGCATAAGTGTCTTCTTTTAAGAAGTGTCTGTTCATATCCTTTGCCCACTTTTTGACGGAGTTGTTTTTTTCTTGTAAATTTGTTCAAGTTCTTTGTAGCCCTGTGTCAGATGGATAGATTGTAAACACTTTCTCTCATTCTGTAGGTTGCCTGTTCACTCTGATGATAGTTTCTTTTGCTGTGCAGAAGCTCTTTAGTTTAATTAGATCCCATTTATCAATTTTGGCTTTTGTTGCCATTTAGTGTTTAGTCATGAAGTGTTTGCCCATGCCTGTGCCCTGAATGGTATTGCCTAGGTTTTCTTCTAGGGTTTGTATGGTTTTAGGTCCTACATTTAAGTCTTTAATCCATCTTGAGTCAATTTTTGTATAAAGTGTATGGAAGGAGTCCAGTTTCAGGTTTCTGCATATGGCTAGCCAGTTTTCCCAACACCATTTATTAAATACGGAATCCTTTCCCCATTGCTTGTTTTTGTCAGGTTTATCAAAGATCAGATAGTTGCAGATGTGTGGCGTTATTTCTGGGTACTCTGTTCTGTTCCATTGGTCTACATATCTGTTTTGGTATCAGTACCATGCTGTTTTGGTTACTGTAGCCTTGTAGTATAATTTGAAGTCAGGTAGCATGATGCCTCCAGCTTTGTTCTTTTTCCTTAAGATTGTCTTGGCTCTATGGGCTCTTTTTTGCTTCTATATGAAATTTAAAGTAGCTTTTTCTAAATCTGTGAATAAATGCAATGATAGCAGGGATAGCACTGAATCTATAAATTTGGACAGTATGGCCATTTTCACAATATTGATTCTTTCTATCCATAAGCATGGAATGTTTTTCCATTTGTTTGTGTCCTCTCTTATTTTCTTGAGCAGTGGTTGGTAGTTCTTCTTGAAGAGGTCCTTCATATCCCTTGTAAGTTGCATTCCTAGCTATTTTATTCTCTTTGTAGCAATTGTGAATGGGAGTTCACTTATGATTTGGCTCTTGGTTTGTCTGTTATTGGTGTATAGGAATGCTTGTGATTTTTGCACATTGATTTTGTATCCTGAGACTTTGCTGAAGTTGCTTATCAGCTTAAAGAGATTTGGGACAGAGATAATGGGGTTTTCTAAATATACAATCATGCTGTCTGCAAATAGAGATAATTGGACTTCATGTCTTCCTATTTGAACATGCTTTATGTATTTCTCTTGCCTAGTTATTGACACTTTTATATGTTTATCGCATTATGCACTGTGCTTGGTTTAGAGATAAATAAACTGAAACTGACTCTTGATGAGAGGTCATCACAACTCCAAGGTCTATGCAATTTCTCTATATTGACCCCAGAAACGGACTGACTACATCTCTGGTGATTGGTTGACTATAAACTGGCTTATTTGCTCACATACTCATTCAGCAAATGTATGCTGAGCCTTTTCTCTGTGCCAAACCCCGCCCTGGAAGTTGGGTGTGCAGTGAGCAAGAGGCTTAAACCTTGCACTCAGATAGTCAGTGGGCACAGGGGCCAACTCCACTCTTTTCTACTCCAACAGCGTCTCTCAGTCATCGCCACGGTTGGGAATCCCCACTTCGAACTACTTTGGAAACTCTGACAATGACCAGATCCTTGGGAATCCCCACTTCGAACTACTTTGGAAACTCTGATAATGACCAGATCCTTGAGAAAACACCAGAAAGCTTAGTATCAGCCCTTTATATACGTCTTCTCTTCCGAAAGGCTATTAATGCAAATGGTTTAGATAGCAATTGGCAAATATGTTTTTCACAGTAGTTTTCCACAGTATGGAGACATCACCTTCCAGATTTGTTTCAGAATTAAGTATATCCTTAAAATTTTACATTTTCCTTAAATTTGTCAACTCAAATATGCTAAAATTTGAGTATAGTGCGATATAATTTTTAAAGTTAGGTTTATTTTAGACTCTATGCAACAAGATCAATTAGAGAAAAGGTGATCGTTGACCACAGAAATTGTTGTCCTATGCATTGACCACAGGAGTTTTGTTACATCAAATTATTAGCATAATACTGGAAGCACCAATTCTGAGAATGTAAACCATTCTTATATCATAGACAGCATATATTCTGTGAATAACACAGCACTCAGAAGAAGGAATAGACTTGGTATATGGCTTTTCCAGGCATTTTATAAATACTCACTGCAAACTTACATACGTAACTGGGTTTTGTGTTTGAAAACAGTGCTAATCATTCTTTCACCAACCAGGCATGTATATGTGCAGATAAGAATGATGCATGCCAGAGAGGCCTGTCTACACTGCCTAGATGAGATTTGCCCTTGATTTGCAGCCACAGCTGCTAATGGCAAAACATACAGCTATTTTCAACCACTCCACTTAGATTCACATTCTTCTCCGCTCTGGTGCTTTAAAAAGCACCAGGATGCTTGCTTGTCTCCACTGTGTCCTGGCAGGCCATTATTCTACAGACTGATTTTAATTTGAGCTTAGGCATGTCATCACAAGTTTGTGGGAGAGTCATCTAAAATCATCGGAAATGTGATGACTGTGTTCTTGAAGCACACATGCAGGATGTCATGCAAAAGATTATAGATCACTTTGAAGAGTCAACATTGTCTCCCAGAGTGATGCTAAACATGTGCACCTCCATATAACAAAGATCCTCCCTGGTATTGCAGAGATGAGACGTGACATGCATCAACACTGTGTCCCATGATATGCTGACAAAGAAGCATGATGAAATCTCAATTGTTCACAACTTCCCTGGGTAAAACATACTTTGGGCAAAGTTGGCCCAGGCAGGGGAAAGTTCCTGACTCTTCATTGTTTTAGTGGCTGCTGAGAAAGCTCAACCATTTCTTTTGTAAAGCCTTCTGTGACCCATCAAAAAGAGTTGATCCCTTGCTCCTTTTCACCTTTACTAGCCCTTTGACATGCACTCATTTTTGTATCAATTTACATTCTACTCCCCTCGTAGACTCTTATCTCTTTGAAGGAAAGATCTATTTCTTTGAATTCCTAGCACATTTCATAGCACCTAGCATAAAATTTTGGGATTAAATATGGGTAGATGAATGAATGGATGAATGGAGAGGGAGAGAAAAACAAGACTCAGTAGGCTACTGTGGTTGTCTGGCCTGGGGCTGCTGAACTAGAATGAACTCACCCTGTGCTCCCATAGTTGAGTCAACTTGGAGAGAAAAAATGAGGGAAGTAATCTCAAACAGTTATTACATGACATCTGTGCTACTTGATAGGAGTCGCTGCTGAGAGAAGAAGAAGCCTCCTCCATTTTAACCAAGGTTCTTGGAGATCAGCTTTCCTCTTGGTATGAGGAGAGAAGAGATTATTATTCTGTAGAGATCCAGTAAGGTGGGTAAATAGGGATGATACAGAAAAGAATCTTTGAAATAAGACACACTTGGGAACCAGCTAGAATTTAGCCAATTACTAATCAGCTGGGAAATTTGGGACAAGTTAACTGATTTCACTGAGTATCTAGCTCTTCATCTACAAATTAAAAATCATAACATCTACTTTGCAGCATGATCATAAGAACTCTAAGGAGCATATGTTCAGTGCCTGGTACAGAGAGATAATCAATAAATATTTTTATTTAAAATAACCATGTATATGCATTACCTTATTTTTAGCTGTATAATGACATTTTATTTCACTAAATTTGACATTAATATTGTTGGAAATTATCCTCTTGGTTAACTCTGATTTTCCTGCAGAAAAAGAGATTCATTTTTCTTTCAATGAGGTAAGTATTTAGTGCCTACCATCAGGCAAAATGGTGCAACTAGAGGGCCTGTAATATTCTTAGGAAAACGTCAAATAAAATGGGGTGACCACAAGAAAGGCCCATACCTGGATGATTGAATCGCACAGTCTCCAAATAAGAAAGCTTGCAAGGTAGGAGGAATAGGCATTCCAAGACACACGCTGTTATGGACTGAATGTTTGTGTCCTTCCAAACTTCATATGTTAAAATCCTAACCCTAAGGTGGTGGTATTGGAAGTGTGGCCTCGGGGAGGTAACTGGGTTGTGAAAGTGGAGCCCTCGTGATGGAATTAGTGCCTTTATCAAAAGGAACCCAGAGAGCTCTTTTGCTCTCTTTCCAACCATTGAGAGGACAAGGAGAAGCAGGCAGTCTATGACCTGGAGAGCTCCCTCATCAGAACCAGATCATGCTGGCACCCTGATCTGAGTTCCATCCTGTAGAACTGAGGGAAATGAATTTCTGTTGTTTATAAGCCACCTGGTCTCTGGTGTTTTGTTACAGTGGCACAAGCTGACACATGCACACATATGCATGTGAGTAAGAAGGAGCTCATGGTTGCTTGGGTTTAAAGAATAATATTTGAGTACTCCACTCATATCAACCTCCAACAATTATAAGTCAAATGTGAACCCACAATGTGTTTCAATTGGTTACCATGTCATGAGTTCTAGAACTAGGTCCTTAAGATGCTAACCTTTCCTTTCTTCAGAACAAATAAAATTCATCATGAGAATAAACAAGTGACCTAAGAGAAGGGTGCCTGATGGGTCACTCTATATGATGCCTAACACTTCACAGGCTGTTACAGCAACCAGGCTCCAATATCCTAAACTCAACTATTTAACTCTGACATTCCCCCTCTTTCCTGCTTGTTCCTTCAGGCAGACCATCCCACTAGAAGATGACAGATGCAGCGGAGAGACCACTAACTGTCCATATCACAGGATACTCCTCCTATACCCACCTTCCTCCCTGAAGTGGTCTGTTCTCTACAATCATCTTATCATCCCCATGTTTTAACTTGTTTTCATAATTTTTCAGAATCCTAATCTCAATCAGATATGAGTATTAGTAGATTTCATGATTTAAATGATTTAAAATAAAGTCTGGATGACAGGGTATGCTTGGATGATTTAGGCAGTCTATTTCATTTAAAGAAGTACTTAGTTGCCTAATTAAGATTTAAACATTTGAATTTGGGAATCTCCTTTCACTTGTTCCTTTCCTGGTCCATAACAAGAGTTAGAACCACAACTTGCTTCTCTATTTCAAAGCTACATTAAGATGAGTTTAAAAACAAGTTAACTTGTTGAATGCCAGGAAGAAAAACAATATAAGGGAATAAAATCTGATGAAGGTAAGATTTGGCTCTTGAGGAAATTATCTTTGAATAAGCAGTCATAGAAAACTCAATTCTTCATTAGTTGAATCAAGCCATTCTTAAGTGAGAATCATTAAATACAATTTTAAAATTAGTTGTCTCAAATTATTTTTTAACCAGAAGATGTTTCAATAATAAATACATTAAAATAGCACGTACAGCATGCAGTTTGATAAAAATTGATTAGGATGGATTATACAGCCCTCCCCTAAGTAGTTTTGCACTGAATTCTGAAGGTAACAAGATTGAGTCGGAAGGAACCATGAAAAAAAATGCAAACTTGTTATGACAGAAAACTACACTTGTGATTCAAAAAAAAAGAGTGGTTTGGGTAATTTCCAGTAATTCTTGGAAGAAAAAGAGCAGGGACTATAATCTCACAACGTAATGAGTTGGGATATGAGACTGAAGTATAAAGATGAAATAACATACCTTTCAGAAACAGAATTCTTCAAAAATCTACAAGCTGAGAAGAAAGCACCTTTGAAAATATTTAAAGTAAAAATAACAGAATACAAATGCTATGATTATGGGGCCATACTATAGCCGTCTAGACAGATTAAGAATGCAGAAGTTACCTTGACAACCATTTCAGAGATTGGATAGAAGGGCATGAGAAGTCACGAGCTATCCCATCATGACCCATCCGTCATAGGTGCTGAAAGTCTTACCATCTGTATTAGTCTGTTCCCGCATTGCTATAAAGAAATGCCAGAAACTGTAGTTTATAAAGAAAAGAGTTTTAATTGGCTCAGAGTTCCACAGGCTGTACAGGAAGCAGGGCTGGGGAGGCCTCAGGGAGCTTTTACACATGGCAGAAGGCAAAACAGGTGCAGGTATCTTCACATGTCCGGAGCAGGAGGAAGAGAGGGAGTGGGGAGGTGCTACACACTTTTAAACAACCACATCTCAGAAGAACTCTATCATTAGAACAGTACCGAAGAGGAAATCTGCTCCCATGATCCAGACACCTCCCACCAGGCCCCACCTCCACACTGGGGATTACAAATCGACATGAGATTTGGGCGGGGACAGAAATCCAAACCATTTCACTGTCTAAGCACAGAGCTTGGTTCTATGACTTTCAAGCTAAGTCTGCTCACAAGGAAAATGCCACTATTCCATTTATTTTTTTAAATTCAGTAAACGCCTACTGTGCACTTGCTTTGCTCCAGGAAATGGGAATGTCAAAACAAGTTTTAAACGCCCTGGAGGCAGAGCTTGCAGTGAGCCAAGATGGCGCCACTGCACTCCAGCCTGAGAGATAGAGAGAGACTCCGTCTCCCCGCCCCCCCCCCCCACACACAAAAAAGCCTCTGGAATTTAAATTAACATCACAAAATAATGTGGCAAGTGCACAAATAGAGGTACATAAAAAAATGGTACTATGGGAGTTGTGCGGGATGGAGTCCACCAACGAGGCTGCAGGAACGACTTTGTAAAAGAAGGGACAGCTGGGTTGGAACCTGAAAGACAGCTCAGCCAGGCACGGAGGTGTGAGGGATCCGCCCAGGTGGAGGAGCACATCGAGGAAACAGAGAGAAGTATGGTGTGGGCAGAACCTCTTAAAGATGGGGTTTGGTAAACGATGTGGTTGAAGAGGTCAACGTGTTGAATTTAGGAAATGAAAGGCAAATAAAATGCTTAAAGCAAAAAGGTGACATAATAGGATTCGAATCTTAAGATGTTCACACCCACTTTTGTGTAGAAGACACACTGGAAGAGAGTAGGACACGGGGTGCTTCATCATACTGATTTCATTTTCTTCTTTTTTCAAGGTTGTTAATTTGCTAGATCAGAGAAATCCACTCGATAAAAATGTTTTTAAGATTTCATCATGGCCCTTGATGGGCTCTCTTGTCAACAAGTTCTGGAAATATTTACTGGATGATAATACAGTCAAGTAGGTTAATCACTAGGCTCCAACCTACTTTCCCAGTCCTCTCTTTCCTCGTTCCCTATACCTCCTCATGCTCCCATCATTAAATTCCTTGTTGATCCCTGTAAACACCTTGTGTGTTCCAGCCTCACTGCCTTTGTTCACAGTGTTGTCTCCACCTGGAATGGCATTCTTTCATCTTCTAGCTATTGAAATCCTATTCATTGTTCAATGGGCCACCACCCTCACATGTATTTTTGTACTTGCCTTATGAACCTTTCTTTGCTCTATCTCCATTATAGTCATTTGAGTAATTATCTAATACTCCCTACCACAATTTACCTACATGAGTGTAGGAATGTTTTCATATTCCTCAGCATAATGATAATGATACTTATAATAATACCACCTTCAGTGTCTTTAGTGAGTCTTGCCAGGCACTGTAGAAAGTTGCACGCCTCCTTGTCTTATGTACTTCTAAGTGGCAGTTTCATGTGTTTGTTAGAAATGAGAAAAAAAGGGCAGTCATCCAGACCCAGGTTAGCTACTAGCTTTAACACATTGTTGCATGACCTGGGGCAAGTTATTTAACCTTTCTGAAGTTAAATTTTCTCATCTGAAAACTTGTAGGGTGGTCTTGGTGATTGAAGTAGATGATCGTTAAAAAGGCACTTAGCATAGTGCTCAGCGTACAATAATGAGACTAAAATTAGTCTCTATGAAATCACCGCTAAATCCATTAAACAGATGCTAGGAAGACACAAAAATACCTGTGGACTCCTCTTAGGGAGCTCACAATTTAGTGGAGACCAAAAGCTGTCAATGCTCTGGAATTTTGATAAATACTCCTACTAAATAAGGAAAAACTGTGAAAATGGCAAATCAATACTATAAACATTTCATATTCATATTGATATTGTGGAAATGCTACATGAAAGTTAAATCATTTTAAAATGACACTTAGATTACCTCCATGTGATATATTCAAATTTTACTAAAAATGTTTTAATTACTCATAAACCTTTTTTTAATGATGGGGGGGAAAATCACCCCTAATATCAGGGAAGAAAGGAAAGAAAGATGTTGAGAATTTTGAAAACATTTTGATGTCATTTTCAACTATTCTTTTTCAGCCCTTTACTTCCTCCTCATCAAATAAGCCATAGAGAATAAAGGGAAGATCTACAGAATTTTGGCAATTGGGATGAACCTTGGCCTCTACCTTGCCTAGAGAGGAAAGGAAAGGCCCACGGACCTTGAGATTTCATGTGCAGCAGCATCTGATGGGCTGGTTACCTTCTTTGCCCCGCAGATCTTCTCTATTCCTCTGCCCACAGCTCTCTGCCCTGAGAGACTGACCTGGATGAGCTGCATCCACAAGCTCATTTGTCCTCAGGTTTCCAGTTGAGTCCCACCAATGCGAGGCACCACCAGGAGATGCAGACTTCAAGAAGAGGGAAGCTGGGATGTTTACTTCCCCAACTCTTGCTCTGCTGAGCTGCGTGTGAGCTGTTGGGTACTTTGGTGAAGTCTGCAGCTCCCATCGGAGCCATTTTCTACATCAGCCTCCACACCTGCCCCACTTTCTTTTGCCATTGCAGCCAGTTGAGCGGCAAAACAGGCCCCCTCGGTATTTTACTATTGGCTTCATTTTAGCCTGTCCACACTTTTGTCAATTACCTTTTCTTTAAACTCTCCGTCACCTGTTTGAACATGCCACCGGGGACGTTGCTTTGATCCTGCCTGACCACCTTGGTTTCCAGTTTAATATTTTCTCCTCTCCCCTCCCCACCCCACACTATGCTGGGTTGAAGCATGAAGGAAATAAAAGATTGCCTTCATGGAAATGGGTCTTATTTATTTATTTAAAAATTATATTTTATTGGAGATACTTTGATAGTTAAGAACAGTAATCTCAGTCTTTTTTTGTGATGACATTGCAATTTCTTTGTAGAACAGTTTAGAAAAAGATTGAAATTTTTCCTAGGCGAATTGCTGATAGAACCACATCCCTTTCCAGCTCTTGTCCTTCCTCTGATGAAAATGAAAAGAGGTTATTCCTTGCGATATTGGAGCCACAAAACAACCAGATAAACTCACAAATAAAATCCATCTTAAGAATAAACCAGGAGTCCACAAGTGCAGTATTTCAACTATAACATAGCATGAAGAAAGGGCAGGCTGAAAGAAAAAAAGCCCATGGGGACTAGTTTTCTTTACATGTCCTACAATAGTTTTTCTTTCATAAAAGTAATGAAAGAAAAGGTGGGGTGGAGTGGCAGTGGGGAGAAGAATGGGTGAGAAGATAAGACACGCATGCCTGGTGCTGAAGAAAAGACTATTTGTACCTAGTACATTGTATAAATTGTTCAAGAACAGCTCAGCCATGTAAAAATATGACCCTGTAATACTGCCAAGGTCAATCAGACCCATAGTGATTGACTTAGAAAGAGCTGGCCTTACAGGATACCATTGCACAAAGCCTACGAGAGTTTATACGCCTAATTGCTAGCATTTGGAAGGTATTTTTGAATCTTGAGAATTTAATTGTACGAAACTACAGTATAAAACTCATACTTTAGTTTTTTTCTTGGTGGATAAGACTTAAAAGAGAAACCATAAAAATTTAAAGTAGTTACCCAGTCACTCTTTCAAGTTATGATATTTTCATTATTTTATTAGCATTTATTCCTGATATTTTTGTTTTAACATTTCTTTGGTGTGCCTTTATTTTCCTAATAGAATTTAAGCTGCATGAGAATAGATATCATGCTTTTTAGTCACTGTTTTTTGAATAAACTAACTAAATATTGATAAACAATAATTTGTAGAGAGTTGCCTATTAAATGTCAAATCTATATACCTCAAATATGAACATTTATGATGTCCATGAGTAAGAGTAAAGTGTATGCTGAGAGTATGTTTATTTTTATCTTATTTATACAAAAGAATAAAGTAATTCTATTTAAAATAAGGGGTCCTTTATATATTATGTATTATATGTTGAAAAAATACATGTATATAAAAATTTGCAAGTCTGAGAAAGTACCGAGTTGTAATCAGTTTTTCCTTCCAGGGAATCAGGTTTTAGAGGTTTTACATTTTTTTTTTTAGACTTCTGTATTATTTGATTTTTTTACAAGGAACAAGCATTACTTGTTTAACAGGAAAAACTAAAATCATGAGACAAAATCTTATAACATAGTGGTTTTGGAGACAACTGTTGAACCAAGTTAGAAGACGTGTTTGCAATAAATGATGATTTGATTTTCCTTCTCTCACTCTTTTTATGTTTTTTGTTAACAGAGTAATGGGACTTCTCCCCGATTTCAGCTCCTATCCCCAACTCATTCCAACAATATATTTTGCAACCATCTCTTTACCCATGACCGTATACCCTATTAAGATTTTTCTACCTGGTACTATTCCTAGGCTGAGCCAACTTTTAGGTTGTAGAAAACAGTAAAGGGAAAAGGACTAGGGACGGGATAGGATTTAAAAGAACAAAGATATTTGAGGGGAGGACAGGCGAGGGAGAAAGTGACAGAGCCCTAAAATGATCTCTTTTATATTCTACCCTCCCCCCAAATCAGTGCACTTAAATGTCTTTTTTTTTATGGTGATTTGGGCAATATTTACTAGAACCAGAAATACCAGAGTATCGAGTATCCCTGTCTGAGCTGGCATTTTGCCTGCTAGTCCATGAATTCTCCCATTGGGTACATCCTGAAGCCTTCTTGGAGATTGCAGGTCATAAATGTGCATGATTAATTGCCTGTGTTGAAACAAACAAACAAACAAAAAATGTTTCCAGAACGTTCAGACTGGAAGGTGAAGCAATATCCCATTGGGCGACAGAAGAAATCTGTTTGGGAGACTGAAAGTGATGGCTGAAGGAAGAGGATTGAGCTGACTGGAGCTGCCTAATACGCACTTCTAGTAGGTGAAATAACAAAAGGGATACTACAAGAAAACAGGAGTTTGTTACAGATTGTGAAAGACATCTAATAAATTACAAAGGACACAGGCTATGGGGCAGTGACTTAGATAAAACTAGAAGAGCAAGATGTAAAGCAATTTTCAAGAGAAGTCCACAACTTTGTTTCTAAGTAAAATTAACTAATTGAGATGGGAACATAGGGGCAGTATGGTGTCTTCCTTATGTATAGAGATACCCACAGATGTCTACCACCTATGGGTGAGAACAAATAATTCATCATTTTCCAGTTCTGGTTAACAAACTATATTACCTCCCTTGGAGGTGTACAATGTGTGCATACAAAAACCTGCATTAAATATGTTACAAAAATATGTTGCCCAGAATTGGGCAAAGGAGATCCCGGTGGTGTCCTCAATTGAGGTCACATACTTTTCAAGACCTCACAGTTAACAAATGAAATATCAGACAATATGATTTAAGATTTCTTTGAATGCCCAAATCTGTCTTTAGCAAATGAAATTCTATGTTCTATAAACTGCTCCACAAATCCTGACACAAAAGCAGTCAGTAAATTTTTTTCATTTTCAATTAACTGCTGTAGGACTGTCTTAGTCCATGTTGCACTGCTGGAATAGAATATCAGAGACTGGGTAATTTATAAAGCAAATAGTTTTTTTCTCACAGTTCTGGAGTTTGGAAAGTCCAAGATGGAGAGATTGGAATCTGGTGAGGGAGGAGGGTATCATATGGGTGAAGGGGAGCAGGAGATTGATTTCACAGCCTGAAGTTTTCTTATAATTGACATGAATCCATTCATGAGGGTAGAGCCCTTATGACCTAAACACCTGTGAATAGGCCCTGCCTCCCAACAGTGTTGCATTGGGGATTAAGTTTCCAGCCCGTGCTTTTTAGGGGACACGTCCAAACTATAGCAAAGACTTACATGCTTTTGTAACTGGAAGTCTACTGTTTTTTTCTTGAGGTTCCCTGTCTTTCCCTTACTCATCGATTCCTTACCCTCTGCATGCTCATTCAGTCCAAAGTAAGGCAATTCTGGCTACCAGAAAGTAGAAAGATATAGAGGCAAAACAGTGCTCTGCTGCAGAGCTTCTCAAAGATTAGCCCTACACAGTTGGAAGAGTGATGACTGGCCCAGAATGGTGTCTTCCTTATGTGTAGAGATACCCATGAGAACGCTGCAATTATCTCGCTTCATCAGTTCTAAGGTTGGCCAAAGGCTGTCCATGTTTGAAGCCCTAACAATTGCTGTTATGCACAAACAGTCCATTCTAAACTGCAAGCTACTACTAAGGGACTGGGGCTGATCCAGTTTTGTGTATACTAACTCCAAGGTCCTGGACCCCCATGGCTTTTCCTCCTCAGTGAGCTACCTAAGGAAGAAGTAACTGATCTTGCCGCCTTTACCCACATCTCTCACATTTACCTTTTGCTTACCTTTCTCCAGGAAGCAATCCTCAGTGATTTAGCCAAGGTGCCATATCCTTTTCAGGAAGGTTCCCAAGTACCATGATTCCATATTTCTACCTTTCTAAATCAGGCTACTCTCTGTGACTCCAAAGTGATTTTTCATCCTGGCCTAAATCATGAAGTCCTTGGCATATTTCTCCCTAAAGCAAAGAAAAACACATCTTTATTTCTGATTGGTTACTGCTGGGCACAGCATCCCCGGACATGTGTAGCTTCTGCTTTCAAAATTATAAATAGCTGCTGGGAGGAGCGGTGGCTCACGCCTATAATCCCAGCACTTTGGGAAGCTGAGGGCAGATTGCTTGAGGCCAGGAGTTTGCGACCAGCCTGGCCAACATGGAGGAAATCCCATCTCTACTAAAAATACAAAAATTAGCGAGGCATGTGGTATGCACCGGTCGTCCCAGCTACTCGGGAAGCTGAGGCATGAGAATTGCTTGAACTGGGGAGGTGGAGGTTGCAGTGAGCCAAGATTGCACCACTGCACTCCAGCCTGGGCCACACAGTGAGACTCTGTCTCAAAAAATAAAAATAAAAAAATTATAAATAGTTGTGACAAAGTACAAACCATTAACTTTAGATCTCTTAAAACCTTAGGACAATGGTTCTCTACAAAGTAGAACTTTGTACTCATAAGAATGTTTTTGGATGTAAATTACAGAAATGCAGCAAAAGCAAAGCAAAACAAACAAACAAAAAAGTAGCCAAGTGTGGTGGCTCATGCTCATAATCCCAGAACTTGCGGAGGCCAAGGCAGGAGAATCACTTGCGCCCAGGAGTTTGCGACCAGCCTTGCCCGCATAGTGAGACCTGGTCTTTAAAAAATTTTTTAAATTAGCTGGGTGTAATGGTTTGTGCCCTTAGTCCCAATTACTTGGGAGGCTGAGGCAGGAGGATAACTTCAGTCTGGGAGGTTGAGACTGCAGTGAGCTATGACTGATCACAACACTGCACTCCAGCCTGGGCAGCAGAGCAAGACCCTATCTTCCAAAAAAAAAAGTGAATTTTTTATTTCAATTAACTAACTGAGAATTCCAAGTTTAAGTGTTCTTGTCAGCACTCACTCTTTCTATCTCTTAGATTCGTGTGACTTGGTTTCTTCTTAAGAATTGACCGAAGCTTCTCACCTGGTGCATTGGCAGGAGAGGTTGTCAAAGCTCATACGCTACAGCATGTGATCCAAAAGAGAGAACAGTTTTACTCCCAGTTCCCATATGTGGAATTGCATGAGTGCTCTAATTGTCACTGCTAGGATTGTGCATGCCCTCTGTAAACCATGTGAATTAGAGAAGGGGATTCCACAATTAATCAAGCCATACGATGTTTCCCTAATTGGGTAGAGACAAGTCATGATTGGCAGTCTCACCACAACCACATAGAAAGAGGAGAAATAGTCCCCCAATGGCAAGAGAAAAGCTGTATTTAAAACCAGTTTGGGAAGAGGGCATTGCATTGGGTCTCCTTTAAACTGTTACTGGCTGAGTTTATGAGGTTCTGCTGAGAGACATAGTCCATCCAGTTTGTATGTGGCCTTCATCAGGCATGCGGGAGAGCACAAAAGACTCACAACACACCTTTGACCTCATGTCCATAGGTTTGGACTGGGTTAGGAGAGTTCACCTGCAGACTAGCTTGATAAAAAGTGCTGTCGCAGATGTAAATTGCAATGTCAGGTATAGCTTTATTGACTTTTGTGCCAGAGCATAGGATCTGAAAAGTCATTTGTTCTGCAATCTTTTAGAAAGACAGGGGCCATGCAATATGATCTTCATCTACTGTGATATTACTGGAAAAAGGACTGGACATTTGTGCTGGTTCCATTTTCTGCTGATATGTAGTTGTGACCCAGGACAATTTATTTAACCTTTTTGGAACTTGGTTTTCTAATGTATGAAGGGAGGTGGTTATGCCAGTTGATCTCCAACATCTTTGATCATTCAGCCCTGAATTTCTATGGTTTTATTTTTTTCATTGGTTTTCATCTGACACATGGGCTGGAAAAGATGAAACTACGGTAAGAGGCAGGTAAAAGTCACTGTACTAGACAACTTGAAAACGATATCTAAAAGATAATAAAAAGACAACTGGTTATTTTTATTTGTTTTAATTTCCCTAAAAAAGAGATCAACTGCAATTACCAATCTTTGTTTTTAAATTTTAAAAATCACTTATTTTAAGGAATATTTAAGAAGAACTTGATGGTGTCCAGTGAAGCAACTTCAAAAAAAAAAAAAAAATAGAAAAAGAGATTTGAGATAACTAGCAAAAGCAATGAGTAGATCTTGTTTTGACACTGGCTTGAACAAAACAATTGTAAAATATATGTTCTGTACAATTGGGGGAAATTAAATATGACTTGCCTGTTATATAGTATTAAGGAATTATAATTATCATAGCTGTGACAACAATAATATTGCTATTATTGCAAATTGTAGGAAATTGTTATTACTTTACAGGATGCATACTTCAATATATAGGGTTATATGTCATAATATCTGTGATTCACTCTCAAATACTTGAGCAAAATAAAAAAATATATAAATCAAATGTGGCAAAATGTCAGCAAAAAAAACCTAGGTGAAAGTTCAATAGTTATTTCATATACTCTTCTCAGTGTTTCTGTAAGCTTGAAAGTTTCCAAAAAATTAATTAAAGAAAATTGATTGTCCTTTAAAGTTTAAAACTGTGCTTACCCTACATATTTATTTCAAATATAGTTCTAGCTCGTAGTTTTCCTACGTGAAACCGGACTTAAGTGTCTTTAAGACAGTTAAAATATGATACCTGGATTTTCAACTTCAGGATGTGAGTTATAAGGTAGTAAAGGGACAGCCTATTTCCTATGCAAAAATGACCTTAAATAGAATCTTTAATATTCAGTATGTCCCTCCCTGCCCTCAACCACACACACACATAGACCCTTGACTCTTTATAGCTTTTGCTAATTGTGTTGATGAGCCCAGATGAGGCTGAATAATCTAGTGGTTAGAAATTCTAACTCTGAAACCTGTTATCTGGGTTGGGATCCTTATGTTAACACCTTATGTTTCAGTTTTCCCAGCTGGAAAATGGGGGAAAATGTTATCACCCATATGATGTGGGCCTTTTGAGGATTAGACGTATTATGCACTTAGCGCAGTTTCTGGCACTTAGTAATTGTTAATTATTATTTATATATTTTGCTGTAGGAAATCCAGATAAGGTTTGAGTTGACGTCAATGCTCAGGGACAGAAATACTTTTGCTTTTCAGGTGATAAAATTGGTTCAAGAGATGTATTCTGCCCTAGTGACTAGCGCTGAGACAGAGATTTTTAAAAACTGGAAGGGCAGCGTGGCACTGTGAAGTCTCTTTCATTGTAGTAATTTCCCTTACCAAGTGACTTAGTCAAAGTCTTCTCAGAATGCTAGAAAAGTCACATCTGAGAAAATAAATTTCTCAAGACTCTCTAAAAATAACATTTCCCCAACAACTACAGGCTGGAAATATATTTGATAGACGCTTCATTGTACTTGGCAGGCATATTAACATGATGTGGTGGTGGTTATTACAAAATATCCTGCAATTATTTATAACCTGGTAAGACTCTTTCATTAGGTTACATACCTATTATAAGTGCTTATTGAAAACCAAGGATTTCAATAATATGTAACTTTCCCATTTATCTATGACCTTTTACGTTTAAGTATTGCCTCAGTATATGAAAAAAAGGAATTCGTTTCAATGGAGATACACAAATATCCTTATTCTTCCTGGACCTTATTATGAAAATTCAATGCTACTCAAATTTGTCTAATAAAACCTTAGAGAAACTGCCAAAGACTTGGGTTCTATTTTTGTTGTCAGTCTTTAATAATGGCATCTGTATTTTACCCAAAGTAAATCTTTTCCTTCTTAGAAAGGTAAACAGTGGATGACTTCTCTGTTGGAGACTCTTCTTTGGGGCCCTGGTAGCCATTTGCCAGGCCAAATATGATTCTTCACACATCAAAAGAGCCATTTAAAATAATTTATGTAAATGAACTTGTTGCATAGCTAGAATCTGAGTAAAGCAATCCGTTGGTGCCTGGGAGCAACTGTAAGAAGCTAACGTCAAAATCAGTCCTTCAAATTCTTTTTTCAAGGAGAAACCAGGTAAAAGAGACTATATGATTCAGACTTGAGTGTGTTATTCCTCTGAATTCAACTTAAATTGGAGAACTTTGGCCCTCGTGGGGAGCTGTTGGTATCCTGTTGGAAATGAGGTCGCCTCTGTTCTGATCTTCCACTCTTTGCAAAAGAGTCTGCTGTAGTGGGGCACAAAATAGAAGCTGTTCAGGCAGGCCGAGTGAGGGAAGAAGTGGACTCCAGGCTCCCTTTCATCCCAGAAAGTCAGTATCTGTTTGGGGTAGAAGTGACAGGCCTTCAAATATGTGTCACATAGCTTTGTTAAGGACGAAATGGAGGTCTCGGTTCTGTCTCCAAAATTGTCAACGTGGACTTTTTAAAAATATTAAACCTCACTAGATTAAGTCCATATATGTACTGGAGCTTCTTGGTAAGTGAAAATTATTTTGAAAATACGATTAGTAATGTTTTATTTTATTATTTACTTATTATTTTATTATTTTATTTGCCATTTTCAAATATCACTATCACTCTTTCCTAACCATTTCTAAGTTTTTAACTGTCTGCCCAAGTTTTAGCATTAAGAATACCCAAGTCACAAAAGTGTGTCTCCAGCACTGTGCAGACTAGATGGACGCAGATCTACCCACTTCTCAAATTATTGGGTTTTTACAGCTCCTTGTAATACCATCATTTCGAACCATTGCTCCATACAATACCTACATGCTTACAAACAAACACAGAAAGAAACAATGCCTCTAAGCTTACATACTTACAAAAGAATAGTATTATCAGCAGATTATAAGTTTTTGCTCTTTTCTTAACTTCTTTAGGCTCATTTGTTCTTATTGAGTGTTTTGCTAATTGTCAACCCTCTCCCCCAACTCTGGCCCCAGCTGGCTACTGAACACATTTGCAAATCTGATGACAATATGAAACAACCTTAGTTCCAAGTTAGCCCTTACGTGCAGCTATCTGTCCCTGTGAGGTCAGATTCTCTCAAGCATTTGGTGAGCAGTGTCAGTGCCCTACAAGGAGTGCGACTCTGCTTACTACACTCTCCAGTGGTGAAGCAGGCAAATTTGGACACGGCAGCTGTCTGCTCCTGAAGACAGCTGGAAATAACCATGTGTGATAGGATCAGCTATCTGAGGCAGGGCAGCACTGTTGTCTGTAAACAGCATGCTATCTCTGAGACTCCAAGACAGTGACACAAGCAGCACCAGGCTCAACCTGCCCTCAGAACAGCAGGGGAGGCACTTTACATCCAACCTTGCATAAGTTGAATCGAATCACAGGATTTTAGGACTGAAAAGTGCCTTGGAAATCATGTCACAGCCCTCTATTTTCACAGATTATAAAGAAAACAAAAACAAGAATCTGAGACCACAGAGGTATAGGGACTTGTGATATTTATAATTGTCATTTTGCATGCATACGTAAACCCATCAGGGATCCAAGCAGATCCATGTATCATTCTGTTGTGCTTAAGCTGGTACATTTGTTTCTTTCCAAATGGTGAATTCTGCACATCCACAAAATTTCATAAGATTTAGCCTTAGCTATAAGAGTAAATATTTTGATCTGCCCTCAATTCACACATGCCCTCAGGAGAGCGACATCAACAATCACGTGGTTACTGCATGGCAGGCTTGGTTTGGAACCAAGCACTGAAGCTACAAAGACAAATGTCAGGATGACTTACAGGCATTCACGGACTAGTCTGGGAAAGAGATATATGAACAAATAATTAAGAGATATTACACAAGTGCCATATGGGAAATTTATGTAAAGTGAAATATTAGCATATGAAAAAGTCGCCACCTAGGAGATGGGGAGAAAATTGAGTAAGGCCGCAGCAGAAAACCGCTGATTTAAGTCACATCTCTATAGAAACACTTGAATCCTGGAGAAGGGCGTGAGAAAGATGGAGTCAGTGCAGATGGAAAATTTCAGGCAAGAAAGAAGAATGTTTTATTTATTGTAAATTGACTTTGAAGAGCCACCATTTTTTCTTTCTGTCTGATTCTTCTACTCGACTATCTGCTGTAGCTAAAATTTGCATAAAGAAACTGTGTGATCAGGGGTCTCTTTTGAAGCTGTGTACATGAACTTCGTGATTGCATTTTTCCTTCATTCTTACAGACTCTTACATTCTGGTTTGTACTTTTGTTTGGCTTGATTGAAATTGTCAGAAATATGATTCTAAGACAGATAAGAGGCATTCTAGGTTATAAGTGACCAAATGAGGAATAGCTGGTGATAATTCTTAAACCAGGAGGGACGTTGGGAGATTGAAAAGTCATAAGAATAATCCAGGGAATAAAAGCTTTCACTATGACCTCAGATTGAAAGTCAACAAAGAAGACACTCACACACTCACAAAAAATACAGGAGGAAGGACTAAAGGATGCAGTTTCAAAATGCAAGTTTATTAGGAGTCAAAGACAATAAGTTGTCATCATTTGCCATAAACTGACTGGGCTTTAAAAAATAAGAGGGTAAAGGAAAATACGCACTTCTGTTTATTGCTGATGGGAGTAAAACTTGGTGTGAACGTCCTGGAAGGTAATTTTTCTCTCCCTCACTCTCTAAATATATTTGTGTATGTATTATATATATGAAGATATTATACAATATGTGTAAATAATATATGTTATAAATATATATATTTTTTAGCATATTCCATTTACATTTTATGCATCCACAGATCCGCATCCCAAGAAGGTAACACGTATGTGTCCAGGCTATGATACAAAGGTGTTCAAAGCAGAGATGCTTATTAAACAGAAAAAAAGAGAAACAAACCTGAATATTTGATAATAGAATATACATCACAGGTATTACATGTCCATAAAATGGAATACTATATAGCTATTAAAAATACTGTTCCTTTAACATTCACAAAGATTAAAATAGTAGACATACTTAGAACAGTGCCTGGGACCTAGTAAGTGCTCAATCAATGTTAACTTTGTTACTATTATTAGCATATTTTAAAACAGAGGGAGATATTTCTATATGTAAAGTAAAAAAAGTTACAAAATAGTATATAAATTAGGATACCAATTACATGTGTGCGTCTATGTATATATACGCATGTGAACTTAGATGGAGGGCATATTAGTTTGCTAGGGCTGCCGTAACAGTACCCCAGTCTGGGTGGCTTAAATAACAGAAATTTATTATTTCAAACTTCTGGAAGCTAAGAGTCCAAAATCAAGATGTAGCAGGGTGGATTCCTCTGAGGACTGTAAGAGAGGATCCTGTTCTAGGCCTCTCTCCCTGGCCTGCAGACAGCTATCTTCTCCCTACATCTTCTCGCTATCTTCCCTCTCTGGGTATCTCTGTCCAAATTCCCCTTCCCTTTTTTTTTTTTTAATAAAGATTTCAGCCATATTGGATTAGGGCCAACCGTAAAAACTTACTTTAACTTGACTATCTCTGTAAAGACCCTATCTCCTAATAAGGTCACATTCTGAGGTATTGGGGATTAGGACTTCAATACTTGAATTTGGGGAGAAATACAATTAAATCCATAAGAGACAGTATGTATATCAGTAATTTTTGAATTATGGATGGCATCTATTTTATTCTTTTTCCTTATCTGTTATTTTTTTGCGATGAACTACTGGTACTAATAAAATTTTAAAAAGTTATTTTTTAATTCCATGCCTTAGAAAGCCAGATACCCTTTTAATAACTTGAATGAAAATACTTCTAGTTCCTTCCATATTTCTCTATCCATGTTTAATATGACCTCATTTTACTGGTTAAGCATAGAACTTAGAACATTTAACATTCCCTATAGAAAGGAAAAGTTTGGATACGGAAACTCTGAATATTCTGATTATCTATGCAGCATGTATTGCACGTGCTTTAGAGTTCAAGATTGTTTTCTTTTGGAGTTTCTGTTTCATTGTGGATTCCTAAACATTGTGGATTCCTAAACTGTATAAAGCAGAATGATTACACAGCTTTCAAGTATTGTCATTTGGAAGGGATGCTTACTTTCCTGCCAGTTTCTGAGCTTGTCAAATCTAAAGTCAGTACTGTACATTTTTCCTGAATAGTGCATCACTTTTAAATGGGAATCCTGCATGTTGAAAAATATATATCAGAGGTAAAACATGTTTTATATAATAGAGAGAACTTTTAAGTAATCAATCATTATTATAGAAATCAGAGTATACTTAAATGCAATAGGATAACTTTTACTTTGGTAACATAAAGAATGAACTTGTAAAGCAACAAAGTACTAATTAATTTGCATATCTTTTAAAACTTCATTACTAAATTTGACTTTCCTGAAGTCAAGGATGTGCCTTGCTTTTAATTATAAAATGGCTGGAATTAGGACATGCTACACAAAGATGAAAGTGTATGTATGAAAAGCTTATACTCAAAAATTGTTTTCAATCTATTATTTGAAAGTGCTGGGCATTTGGCCTTAAGCTTCACAGCTCATTCACAGGTGGGATGTTCAGTGAAATCAATTCATTGCCTGCAGTTAACATATATCATTCTCATATTATTAGGTGGCTTGTATGGCTAATGTTTTGCCCACTCTAATTATTGATTTGGTTTCATGAACTAAATCAGATACAAAATATCAGGTTCTTTACTAGTGTTCCTGGTGATGCTATAGAATTGCAAAAATAAATTACCAAAGAAGGTTTTGTGGCTCACACCTTAGAGGGAGAGAAAATTGTTACTCATTATGTTAAGTAATGTCTTATATCATCATGTAAATAACTTTAGTGATTGCTTGGAAAGAAAACTATTCCAAAGAGAAAAATAATATATCCGATTTGTTTATTTATTCATCTAATTTAGGGCTGAAAGATTTTTGGACTGATGCAAGATATGAAAATATGTCACTAAAATTTATCAGTGCACAGAGCGAGGGACCTTACCCTATAAATATAGATTTAAATAGTTGCATGCTTGGTTATCTCTGATAAGTTAAATCAGATAAGATGTTTAATATATAATTCTCCATTGTATGTTAGAAGAATTCTACCCATCTCTCTGTTTCTGTCAGTCGTAGGTTGGATGGGAAATTAAAAGTTAATTTTGTCTTTGTCCTTTTGTCTTTTTCTTATCAGCAGTGCCTGGGAGGCATGGTAAATAAAGTGTGCTGAAAGTGACCTTCAGTTAACTCATATCATCTTGACACCAGTGAGCCAGGCTCTACCCTTGTAATCTTCATTGTTAGCTACATGAAGAGGAGCTTCTCTCAGTAGGAAACACACATCATCCAAAAATATACAGGTATTTTATTCATTTCATGTGATTGTTCAAAGGAGGCTGAAAGGGTAGAGAATCAATAGAGAAGGCAACGCGTGAAGGAGAAAAAATTACAGGCGAAACTGCTGCCACGCAGAGGGTGAAGTAATTTACCCAAGGTTAGTAGCAGAACTTCCATTTAGGGTCACAGTCGAAATTAGAGCCCACGGGTCCTAGCTTTCAGTGCAGAATGCCTTCCCCTTCTCCATCCTGCCTGAGGCTGTGGAAAAGCAAGCGAGCTGCCCTTCTCATATGGGGTTGGATGACTGGTTGGGCACTGCATAGCCACATGTCTGCGTGGCATGTTGTTTCTTTACCTCTGCCCTATTCACATTTTTGTCTGTCTCTACTGAAGTCAGAAGTTGAAACTTCTAGTTGTAAGGGCACAAAGTGGCTCCATGTCAACTTTCCCCCGTAAATTATTTTTATGGGCATACCCACCAAGGGCATATCTACAACGCATGATTGCCCTTGGCATCGGACCAATACTTCTCCCCCTACCCGTGTTTTATGGATAAAAAAGGCCTTTTCTGGTTATTATTCTTAGATGGGGTCCTTGAAACTTCTGTAATGCATAATGTTAATAAATCAACTAGCAAAGGAAAAAAAAAGTCGCCTGATAAAAGTAAGCATTTGAGAGTTCAGTCTCCTGAAATCTATACCCATTTCTTAGTTATACGGAACACATGACTTCAGGCTTTTCCTGCATCCCTTTACTCCTCAGTAAAAAGCTGATTTTAGACGAATGTTCTGGTTAGAAGTTGCTGCATTAAGAATCTTAGAACTACAAGTCTCCTGCATCTATGGCCGAATGGATAGGTGGAGCTGCTGATGACGTTGAGTGTTCCACGAAGAGTGATATGTAAAGATCTTCACTGGGATGTAATGAGTAACCACTATGTGTTCAGCAACCACAGGGCAGGATATCTGAATTCAGCAAAGGACACAGCACTGCAGTGTGTGCCCTTGAGAGTCTCCTTTACAAACATGCCAGAGCAGAGATAGTGACCTCATGCTTCCCAGAGAACATCTTCACTGGGCTGTCCTGAGGTCACCTCACACTCAACACACCCAAAATAGAACACAATCCTTCTCACGCTTGCGTGGGGCCGCATCATTCCCCCGTTTGCTAGAACTAGCAATCGCATTTTTACGCCAATGACAAATTGGTTCTGTGTCTGTACAGTCTCCTGTATCTATACCTTCCATTGCTCTCCTGTCACCACCACCTCAATGCGGGCTTGTCATTACCCTTCACTGCAACTCTTGCCATGACTTTCCTGATGGGGTCTGAGACTGCAGATTCTCCCTCACCAGTCCATCTTCTGTGCTACTAATGGGACTGCTTACTAAAACACCTGCTCAGGCCAACCACCTTCCCCAAAACCTCCAATTGTTCCTTGCTGCCTACAGAATAAATTCCAAAACGGTAAGCCTTGGAGGCAAGGCCCTGTCATAACCTGGGCCAAGCATTCCTTCTTCAGGCTTATTTGGGAATAAATAATTGCTATGGTCTGAAGGTCTGTGTCTCCCCCAAATTCATATGTTGGAACCCCTAATACCCAATGTGATAGTATTAAGCAGTGGTGCCTTTGGGAAGTGATAAAGTCACAAGCACTCCACCTTTGTTAATGGAATTAGTGCACTTATAAGGCACTCCTTTGAGCTCCCTTGCCCTTTCTACCCTGTGAGGATGCAGAAAGAAGGTGTCATCTTTGAAGCAGAGAGCAAGCCCTCACCAGATACCGAATCTGCTGGTGTCTCAACGTTGGACTCCCCAACCTTCAGAAAGGTGAGCAATACATTTCTGTTATTTATGAATTACCCAGGCTAAGGTTCTTTGTTATAGCTGTCTGAAATGGCAAGGTTAATAATTAATGAAATAAATCAGTTACCTCCATATATAGTCTATGGTCTTCAGCCTGTACCTCTCTTTTCATGCTATCCCCCCAGTTTGAACCACCTTTAAAGGACCTACCAAACTGGTGTATTCTTCCTATGGATACAAAGCAGGTGTCAACATTTAGGTTGTCTTGGGCCTATCCAAGACGAAAACCTAGCATTCACATGTACAATCAAGTTGTATAAACATGTACAAATGAGAGGCTGTATACATATGAGAGTAACTGGCTAGATAGCAACCAGGCAGGACTGCCCTAAATTGTGATATATTTTGAGAACAGAATCAACTATAAGTATTATCCATGCCTCATTGTATTACAGGGAGAACCTCAAAAAATTATATTACTGCAACTAGGGATGAGAGGTAAGGTAGGTGGAAAGTCGGTAGAGATGGTAAATTGGTGGTGAACTTTATTTTACAATTAACCTAAGGGGATGATTATTAAATAATAGTATGCTTTTGTTCTCAGGAGTCAAACCATTGGATAGGACAATGAGATTTAGAGAGAAAACTAAAATTTCCATGTTCTTATCCTTCATGTTGTTTCTTCCAAATATATTTATCAAAACACATTTTAAGAGAGGGATGGGAAAGGCCAGTTACACAAGAAAAGCTATCCTCTGCCCGACTGAAGAAATTGTTCAAACAGAGTGCATTCTTTCATAAGCAATGCTTCCTAATGTAGCCAGGGTCAGTAAGGGCTTAGGTTATTAGTTATGTAATCCCTAGTTCCTCAAACTGCAGTTTTGATTTGAATACACAGTTTCAATTAGTTACTTCAGTTTTTGCCTTGCAGAGTATTTCATTTTTAGAGTCAAGAGAAGCTCAGATGATCCCTGAGTTCACGAAGAACGCATCTGACCCCCGAGAGGTACCTTTAGCACAGCTTTGAGCCCTGTGCTGTTTCTGTGACACTGTTTATAGACTGAATTGTGTTCCCCAAAAAGATATGTCAAAATCCTAATCCCTGTAATCTCTGGTATCTGAGAATATGATCTTATCTGGAAACGGGGTCTTCGCAGACATAAGATATAAGTTAAGATTAGGTCATACTGGAGTTGGGTGGGTCCTTAATTCAATCTAATGTGTACCCTTCAAAGAAGAAAAAACACAGAGAGGAACACACATGGAGAACTCTGTGTGATGACACAGGAAAACTAAGCAACACCACGTACTGATGGCCCCAACCAGAAACCAGAAGGAGGCAAGGAAGGATGCTTCCCGGGGTCTCAGAGGGAGTGGGGTACTCTCAACAATTTAATTTTGAACTTCTAGCCTCCAGACTGTGCAAGAATACACTTCTGTTTAAATTACCTGGTTGGTGGTACTTTGTTACAGCAGCCCTAGTAAACAAATATACCACGTTACCCATTTTGATTGCTCATTTTTGTTTTTATCGTGTTCTCATGGGGTATCTCTAAATAAAATGACTTGAGTATCATCTGGGTGCCAGATACTGTCTTTACACTTGGCGAAGCTGTTGAGGTCCGGGCTCTACATACTAGTTCTTATGTTCATCTGCTTTGATTTGGAGGTCATTATTATCTACAATGTCACATCAAATCTTCTGTCTACCAAGAGGTTTAGTTAAGAGGACTTCAAATTCTGGGTCCTTGATGTAGCCACAGCCACAGAATGTCGTAGCAATACATGCTGGATGTACCTCTCCAGGTTGTTATGAATATAATGACATGAAAATCATTGTTAAATTATAATATCATTGGCTAATATGTATTTAATATTAATTATGTGTCTAGGACTGGGCAGATGCTTTACATATGTTGTCTCATTCAACAATCACAAAGGGCTCTGAAGTGGGTGCTATTGTCACCTAGGTCCATTTTACAGATAATAAAAACTGAGGCACAAAGAAGCTAAATAACTTGCCTGGGACCCAAAGGCAAGACAGTGATACAGTTGGGATTGCAAGCTATGTTCAGCAAACTCCACAGTCCATGGATTCCCACATGCCCCGAAGGCATGTGACCTTATACTATCTGTTTACATTAGAAACTCACTATCACCCCCACCAAATGTAATTAGTCCCTGCAGAATTTAGCTTCAACCTTTTTCTTAGCCTCATCTCTTGTCATCTCCACTTTCCTCCCTGCCTCCTGCCCCTATACTTTAACCATAGCAGAATCTTCACATTCCTTGGAACGTGCAGACTCTGTCGTCCTGCTCTGTGTTCCACATTCTGCTCTTTGACTCCAGGTGTTCGTCCCCCATGCCCCAATGCACGTTGTGCACATCTCCTGCCCTTATGACCCAGAGAAAACGTTATCTTCTCTCAGTCCCAAATTCCCCAGTAGGTAGTTGCTCCCTTCTTCTTTCCCATGGCATGTTCTTGAGACCTGTACTCTGACACTGGGCAGGGCTGCAGTAAAGCACCGAGTTGCCCAGGGCACCACAGTTATAGAGGCACTCCTTCTTAGAGTCAACGGGCAGAATAATTCATGGAGATATTAACTTGTATTTTCTCCTTGCAAGTAGGACCTCTTGGAGCAGATTCAGTTGGGCTGGGGGAGAGGAAATATAGAAGAGGGAGAGGGAGGTTTTACCTCCCAGAGAAGAGAATGAAGCTGACTGGGAGCTTTGGGCAGCAGGACTCGGGCAGGCCCTACGTCTTGGCAGAGCCCTGTGAGGAAGCAAGGCCATAGAAAGGGAAAGGCTGCCTATGTATCTAGGAAGATGGCCCTGCGTACCAGAATCCCAGATCCTCAAGGATCCAATGGCCCATGTGTGTCATGGAAGTAGTGGGGTTTCCAGACCTCAAGTAACCAGCCAGGCATGGAACACAGGCCCCCAGAAATAGCCCGTGGGGAACCAAAACTGAAGGAGGTCTCCTCCATGCTCTGGGTTGTGAAAGACCTTGGGACCTTTGCATGAGAGAGAGACAAAGCCAGGAGAAATCCCCAATACTGACAGATTGCATTTCCCATAAGCCCAGCAGGTTGAGAGCTCAGAGTTGCGTTGAATCTCCTTTAAAGATAAAATCAAGACACATACCATTTACTGCACACACACCTCCATTTGTGAGCCATGATTCATACCCAAAACATGTGTTTCCATGTCTATCTCCACTACTGGACCGTGCCCTTTTTTAGGGGCAAAAACTGACATTTTTGTTGTCTTTGCATTCTCAACCTTTGGGAGGCACCTAGTGCAAAGCAGGCCGTGAATGAAAGCCTGCTAAAAGGATGAAGAGAAAATGAACCAGTCAGCCAGGTAGCTGATCAATCTCTCAGGGTTCTTGCAGCTCTTGGAGTCTATGGAAGAAAGGTTAAAAGTACTAGACCCTCCAGTTCAATGTCTATCTGGGAAGGTAGCTAAGGTCAAGCCCTCCTCACCAAAACAGCCAAAGGTAAAAGGAAGAAGGGAAGGAAGTTGCTAACTCACAAAGGCTTCTGTATTCCTTAGCCTTTGATTCAAGAGGATGAGTGAGTGAATTTTTTTCTTTTTTATTTGTTGTAGTGCTGGCTTCCTTCAGGCAGTATGAAAAATCAAAGAATTAGGCTGGTACCTGCATCAGATAAGTTGACCGAGGACTGTTGGAAGTCAATGAAAAGTGACCCTTTGGGAAATGCTGTTAGGAAAACAGTGTTTCCCTCTCTATTGTTTTTTATACCTACTGGAAACTCTGAGCTTCACCAGCTGCTTCTTCTAGGTGTTTATATTCTGAAAGGCCACGACCAGGATCATTTGGTTGAGAGAAGTTCTGTTCATAATTGTGTTGTTACCCGGCTTCCGAGCATCAAGCATACCAACACACACAAAAACTCTCCATGATAGCCCAGATTTACACGGTTTCATGCAATTTCTTTTATGTGCAATTGCTGGGTGCCCTCCCCAGGAGAAAATGCAATGCTGTAAGGGTCAAATACCTGGAAAATATCCTAGGTGACATGTAAGTTAGTAAGCCAGCAGACTGCTCTCTTCTCTTTTCTCGATGCCTTAAGAGACTGGCCTGTGTCAGTGGGAAAAGACAGCCATTTGGTAAAAGCGTGGTCTATATCACAGGGAGACCTGGCCTCCAAATATTCCTTTGTACGAATAAACAGAAGGATTTCAATCTTCTCTCCATTCTTAGGGCTCCTGAGAGATCCCCTTTTCTCTCCTATTCAGGGTGGTTTAGCTCCTAATTAAATTGTTTTCTCTTGTACGAACTACCAGGCTCGTCATTAGCTTCCAGTTAGAAAGATCCTATCATCCTCTCAACTGTCTATAAGAGCTGGAATGCCTTGACTTTCCCAAGAGAGGAGACAGGGAGAACAGGAACCTCCATCACCCTAGGGCTATTTGGCAATCTTCCCTCTTCTTCCTTCAACACCCCTTTTTGAGGTAAGAGTCATCCTATTCCTTCCTTCTAGGTTCCGCTGGAGTCAGAGGGATTAGGCAATGGGGCATGGACTGCAATGCTCCAGCCCCACCCAGGGGTCAGGGCTCACAGCCAGGTTACTCAAACAGAGGTCACTGTGGCTCTCTCCTGCTGCTCAGCCCAGGCAGGAGCCGCTAGCCACAGATCTTAGACACGCATGGGCAAGGACCCAGGGGTCTGGCTTTATTGGCCGTAGGGCCAGTTTGGCTGGGTAGGACTAGGTGGGCATTCTAATGACTAAGAACCTTTCCTTACTCACTCCCAGGGTCAGCGAAGAGACATAGATTTTAAAACCAAGAGAAACAGAACCTAGCAAACAAGAGAGATCCAGAGAGACAAATACTGTAAAATTTATAGATTAGAATAGACAATTTTACCTGTACAAGAATATGTTTTTGATTTCTGCTAGAAATATTGTATATTCATTATATTACCAAATCAAATATTAACCTGACCATGGCTTTTAATAATGGTGTTAGGATAAACGTATAATTCCTATATCAAGGAATAAAGTCAAATGAAATTAAATATAAATGAAACCAGAGTCTCAGACCTTAAAGTCTTCCTAGATGCTTAGGGTTCACTTTAGAATTTCAAGAGTAATCTATCTCCTTATCTTCCTCTCAATAGAACCTGCTTTCTTTCCCTCAAGTGTTAGTAATCATAATGCAATCATAATGTATTAGATTTGGTTCCCTACTTTATTTCTAGGCTTTTCAGTTTTGTCTAGTTGATCATATTTTTTTGTTTTCTTTTGTTTTTTAGCTAAAAATGGCCTGTGGATCTATCCTGTGTGATATTTGACATACCCTATTTATATTTAAATAGATGCTTTCAGAAATGTAAGGTTTCTTTACAATATTGTAAGTTTGGGCTAAGTCACCACAGCATTAGGGTTGAAGTATAATTGATTGGTCATCTGACTTCCATCGCTTCTTCACTTCCTTAAAATTCTTTGATTCAGTATGTGGGGGGAGGGCGAGACGTTTCTGATCAAAACAGTTTTTTTTTTAAAGAATATTCTTTGGTACTGATGTACTTCGTCAATATGATTTATAGCAAGATGTGCGCTATACCAATATTGTGTTATAAATGTGCTTCCAGATGACCTAGCCTGTGATCATCTTACTCTTTTTTAATTTTTCAATTGCCCACATAATTCATTTCAAACAAAAGGAAGAAAGTGATCATATAAATAGGCTAGGTAGCAGGAAAGGCAGGCAGAAATGCTTACAAGTTGCAAACAGGAAAAAGAAATTAGGACAACCGGGCTTCAGAAAAGCTGCAAGCACACTGGTAAACAAACTGAGGCTGCCCTGGAACAACCCCCTGTTTGTCTTTGCTTTATGGTGCAATGTGGTCTAGTGGTCTGATCAACTGGGAATCTCAGTTTCGCCTCAGACTCCCTGTTCTGTACTGAATGGCCTTGGACGGGGCTCCCTGATCTGAGATAGGCAGATTTTCAAACTGTGAGGCTCGATGTTTATAAGTGGAAAGGTTGCAAAGGGGTGAAGGGCATTATTATGACTAAAGAAAGCACTATTATATAGAAACAATCAAATCAAGGATTTTGTTTGTTTGTTTGTTTGCTGCACAGTTAGAGCCAAATGCCAATTTTCCTGCCCTGACAATTTGTTTGTTTATTTATTCATGTATGTATTTTACTGAGGTCCCTGGTAACACAAGCATTTTGGAAATGGGTGGGAGTGTGTGTGAATAACAAAAGAAATCATCTACTGACAGGTATTGATAGTTTCTTCTGTTTTGTGGATCCTCTATTCCTATCCCTAGAACGGATCTCTTTTTTAAAATAATGTATATTGTAATGTATATTTTACATTTTGTAATGAGCATGCTTAGTTACTTGCATTTTTCTCAAAATAATATATGTGCATATTAGAAAGCAAGATATTCAAGCACATCGTTAAATGAAACCATGTTTAAAGAAAGCTCGACTTCTATTAAAGTCCCGCGATACTTGGAGCAGTGTAGTTTAGCCGACTTTGCTGATAAGTGAAATCCATAAATAGTGGAGAGCCTCCAGCCATGGTAAAGAGGAAGTAAAATAGACTGATCTCATGACCTAGAAACAAAAGCTGCAAAATAATTAACGTTTTACTTAGTATTTAAACAAAATATGGTAGAGTGAGAATTTGGTTATATCTGAATTGGATTTTCATCTCTTAACATTGGAGTCCAATAAACTTGGAACTATTATGCTTTCTTTTATTTCAAAGTTCAGACTTTAGTAAGAAAATTGTTTCCATTGTTCATTAAATTACGTAATCACTTAGGAGGAACTGTATCAAAGTTGTTACCTAAGCCTTATGTACAAATTACAAAATGTAGAAGTTAATTCTTTAAAATTTATATTCCATATTTAGATTATTTTTTAATACTGAGTACTGTTTTCCATTTAGAATTTGTGGATCTAAATAGTAACAGGCCTTGCTTATCTAGGAGTAAAGGAAGAAAGAAACCTATTCTTGCCCTCGTCTTACCCCAAACATAGAGGTTTAAATTAAATTTATTCTAGGCTCTGGTGTACAGAGCCTAGGAAAATAATCTAGCCCAATAGTAATTAGTCTCCCTTCTCATCTCTCTTCTCTTTGCCTGGCTTCCTTTTTGTCTTTTTTTTTTTTTTTTTTCACCTTTTTGTTCCAATATATTTTGGCACCCACTATGTACCCAGCACTGTGATGCTAAGTGCCTTGGAATTAAAAATGAAAAAGATCCAGGGTCTTCAGAGAGCAGACCAGAAAGATGCTGAATGAGAAACCATCTACATATTCCAGAGGATACTGAAAGAGAGCATTAGCAAGACACAGAGATGAGATTGAGGCGGGTGGATCACCTGAGGTTAGGAGTTCAAGACCAGCCTGGGCAACATGGTGAAAACCTATCTCTACTAAAAATACAAAAAGTTAGCCAGGTGTGGTGGTGGGCACCTGTAATCCCAGCTACTTGGGAGGCTGAGGCAGGAGAATCACTTGAACCTGGGAGACAGAGCTTGCAGTGAACTAAGATCCTGCCATTTGCACTCCAGCCTGGGCAACAGGACTGAAACTCCATCTTGAGAAAAAAAAAAAAAGACATATTTCCAAGCTGCAGGAAGTAAGGTTTTAAGGAGAGTTTCTTGGAGGAATTGAGCTTTGGAACTAGTTGGTACTAAAAGACAGGTAGCAACTAACCAAGTATATGAAAAGAAATAAGGCAGGGGACAGCATACACAAAAGCTTAGAAAGAAAATGTAAGCCAATGCGTCTATTTCATTTAGGGGCAGGGGGAGATGAGTGGGAGCAGGAGATGAAGCTGGAGTCGGACATGGTGTAAAAGCTTTCCATGCCATGCTGTGGAATTTGGATTTATTTCCATGGGCAATAGGAGCTACTGAAGGTGATTAGATAGAAGAATGGCATGACCAGATTTGCATTTTAGAAAAATTACCCAGGCATCTTCTATAAGTCTTATGGGGTTGAAATGGAGTGTTTCTGGGAGACGCCATGTCATGCCGATGTGAATTTCCTGAAACCTGGGACTGTGCACTCATTCGCACAGCAAACCTTTGTTGAGCGTCTATTTAACACAAAGCACCATACCCAGCACTGTGCTGAATACAAAATGGGACAAGGTACAGCCAACGGCAAGATTCTCAACATCATACCTAATTACTATCTTAAGTGTCCAATAAAAACTTACACAGCCATGCTTACTCATTTCCATATTTTCTATCGCTGCTTCCGTGCTACAGTGGCAGAGCTGAGCAGTTCTAACAGATGTGGTCTGACCTGTGAAGCCAAAAACATTTGCTCTCTGACCTATTAAAGAATTCTTTTTCTAAGACGGGTTTGCTACTGTCCAAACCTCACCAGTGAAGCCCCATGCGTTGTCTATAATATCCGATTGGTGTCGAGTTTAATTTCGCCATTTAAAAATTTTCTTTCTTTTATTTTGAAAAGCAAGAACTCCAACAAGATTAGTAGACTCTGTTCTTCCATTTCTTTAAATAATATTTTCAGTGTCAATTACATCTCCCTTGCCACTGATGATTAACAAAAACTGAAACATAGCAGAGAGTAAAACTTCAGCCTTGTAAGTCTGCACAATTCCCTGGTCTAGATAAATGAATTTCCTTCATGTCTAAGAACACTCAAAGTGCTGAAAGTTAATTTAAAAGAAAAATAAAGCTAGCTGAACATTCTCACTCTAATTCTACTTGTAGGAAATAAAGAAAGATAGAAATTAGCACCTATCTCAGTGGAGTGTTCTGAGAAATCACTGTGTGAAAAGATGGACTGTGATCTCAATCAGAAGCTGCTGCAATGAGATTTTGGAACCAAATATAGCCCCTAGAGACCAACTTGGCTCATAAGTAGAAACAATCAATCCTACAATTAAATTTCTGGGGTTTTTATTATAGATAAAAGAAAATCCAAAATAACCTTCATTCATATCTTATGCCAATTTCTTTAGGCTTTAGGAATTATAGCACTTGACTATTATGCAACCTTTTCTAAGGGCACTTACATGAAATTTCCATTTTTCAAAAATTAAGAAAACCTTTTATAATAAAATAGTTTCAAGAAAAATGAAAAACTAATTGGAAACTCACTGGAAATAAGACCACTAGCTGAACCAAATTATTCACATAGAAACAATAATAGAAAGCTAAATGCACAACTTGTAGCTTGTATATTACTAATGCAAGAAACATATACATTTATTCATAATAATGGACTGAAGATAATTTGCTGCGGAATAATTGAACCAGAACTAATTGTTGCTCTACGCATTTTATGTTAGTATTATAATCTGACATTATAAAGATTTTCATACTAAAGTTTAATGTCAATTTTATTCAGTATTAATGTCTGATTTTTATCTATATGTACAATATACATATCATGGATACTATAACAAATATTGAACATAAACACTTTTTTAGGACACCTTTTAACTTCCTTTTTTATCTTCGATTAAAGTACAGACACACCATTAACCTAACAAATAGTTGAAATCTTTCTGGATCTCCAATTACTAGTCGAGATTTCCTCTATGGGAGAAACACAATTCTGTTCATTGCTTTGAAGAAATCATCAAAAATAATTATGGAGCCTGGAGAATCTATAAAAATAATATGAAGAGGAGGTTTTCATCTCTAGTGAGGTGCTTCAAACTGCTTGGACATTATTTACTCTGCCCAACCACAAAGACGGGGAACCTTCATTGCCTTAAAGCTTCCATACAGGCAATTTGGTGCTACAAAACAACGAGAATACAAGAAAATGCCAGCAATGAAAATGGAAATCAAGGAAACAGTAAGAAACCAATCCACCGGTGTTGTTCCTGGTATCCAGATGCTTGACCTGAGAACTTCATTATATCAGTTGCTTAACGTGGGACTCAGTTTCTTTGCCCTTAAATGTAGATAACAATAGTTGCCTGTACATTTCACTGGTCATTGTGACGAACAATGAGAAACAATCGAATAAATGCATAAGTGCATCTCAAATTGTTAGGTGCTAAATCTTCGCAAGGGTGGTGAATATTATTCTTCCTGGATGGAGTTCTTTCTCCTCCAGTGGTTTATTTTCTTAGTTTCTGAGAATGCATAGATTTGTTAATAACTCACCCAGAATGTTGAAGTAAACATTTTTTTAGTCCTTTAATCATCAGAGGAAACACGTTAGCCTGATTAAAAGATCTATCCTTGATATGAATCTACTTGCTTATTAGTCTATTCCCACATTCAAGTGTAAGTATGACCCTTTTCCGAATTTCAGAAGCTCAAAGCCTTTCATTTCAGCAGATCTATGAACTGGAGAATTTCTTGTCTACAATGTACTAGTTCATGGTTTGTGGTCTTTCTGACACCTGCGATGTTGACTGTCTACACGATCCTTGAGGGCACAGACCTTTCGTTAGGAAGGGTTTTCCAGTATCCACCCAATAGCCACTAGAGTTGTGTTAAAACAGAGTACTGTTGAGATGCCACCCTACTTAAAATCTCTCACTCAGTTCAGTTTGATGCAATTCAGGAAACTGATATTTTGGGTTATATCAGGGCTAGGCTCTGTGCTAGGTGCAAAGCAATTCAACAAGGACTTTGATATGATAGGGGCCCTCCAGGAGCCCCTCCTGCTTACGTGATGTTACTCAACTCCATGAGATGGCAGCTGGGCTTTAAAAAATCTTTCTCTAATTTAAAAAACAAACCATGTTAAAGGAAGTTTTTAGAAAATTGGGAAAATTTAATATGAGCTTCCATTAGATGATATCTGACCATCTAATAAATTATCATTGATTTTGTTTGTGATAATGGCATTGTGATATATAAGAAAATATCCATTTTTTAGATATACACATCAAAATCAGAAGATGTAAACTAATAGATGTCTGCAATATGCTTTTTTAAAAAATTAAATGAAAAAAAGAAAAAAACAAAATAAAACAGGTTGATGAACAAATGGGCCAAAATTTTTTTGAGATAGGGTTTTACTCTGTCACCCAGAGGCTGGAATGCATTGGCGTGATTATGGTTCACTGCAGCCTTGACCTCCTGGGCTCAGACAACCCTCCTACCTCAGCCTCGAGTAGCTGGAACCACAGGTACACAACACCATGCCTGGCTAATTTTTTTTTTTTTTTTCCACGTTTCGTAGAGACCAGGTCTCACTGTGCTGCCTAGGCTGATCTCAAACTCTTGGGCTCAAGCAATCCATGTGCCTCAGCCTTTGAAAGTGGCAGGATTACAGATGTGAGCCACCATACCTGGCCCCAAATTTTGGTAATTGTTAAATGTAAGTAATAGGTCTTTGAGGAATCATTTTATTATTCTCTTTCCTTTTGTGAATTCTTAGAATCTTTCATAATAAACACATTTAAAGGATTGGTTGCCCAAAATTCTAGACTTTTCTTCACTTAGGATTAGCCATAGCACCCATAGCAGGAGCTATGCTCAAGATTTGTGTCCTGCAGTTTCCTCTCCTGGCTTGCTATGTCTCCAGGATCCTATTTGACGCAGTCTTTGAAGACCTCAACATCACCTCTACTAGGAAGTCTTTGCTTAATTGCTCAAATAAAATAGACTTTGCCCATCTTTAAGTACTCAGAAGTTGGGTAATTCCTCTATTATGATCTTAGTATATTGTCTTATATACAATATTACTTGTCTTCTTCTCCTGCTGCCGTGGAAACTTTTTAAGATTGGTCAATGTGGCTGGGAACGGTGGCTCACGTCTGTAATCCCAGCACTTTGGGAGGCCGTGGTGGGTGGATCACCTGAGGTCAGGAGTTCAAAACCAGCCTGGCCAAGATGGTGCAACCCTGTCTCTACTAAAAATACAAAAATTAGCCCGGCGCGGTGGCGGCGCCTGTAATCCCAGCACTTGGGGAGGCCAAGGCGGGTGGATCACAAGGTCAGGAGATGGAGACCATCCTGGCTAACATGGTGAAATCCCATCTCTACTAAAAATACAAAAAATTAGCCAGGCGTGGGGGCGGGTGCCTGTAGTCCCAGCTAGTCGGGAGGCTGAGGCAGGAGAATCGCTTGAACCAGGAAGGCGGAGTTTGTAGTGAGCCGAGATCACGCCCCTGCACTCCAGCCTGGGCGACAGAGCAAGACTCCGTCTCAAAAAAAAAAAAAAAAAAAAAAGGCTGGGCAACGTATTATTTTCACTGCCTTTCTTTTCACAGGGTCTGACACAGAATCCTAACACCCCTGAAAATGTCTGTGAGATCGTAGAGTTATTACAGTATTCACAGCACACAGCACATAGCAGGATTGTCATTTCCTGACCTCAAGAAGGATAACCCCACAAGTGTATTTGGGCAGCTAAGCTGTGCAAATTTTATTTTGATTGGAGGAATACAGAACTGTGCAAAACTTGGGTGTATTTGTTTAACTTAACCTAGTTACTACAGCAGTTTCTGAAACTTCCTCATTCATTTAGCGGTTTAGGTATTTGATTGACTGGAGCCAGCGAGAACTCATTTTGGAGAGCACCACATACATAACTAGGTCTCATTCAGGCACAGTGCACACTATTCCTATCCACAAAGTGCTTTTGATTTACCAGGAAATCTTTTGACAAAGCTCTTCTCCCTTCAGGGAAGTGTGGGTGGTGGTGGTGGTGCAGGACCTAGAAGCAAAAAAAGAGACACTTCTAACAAAGCCGTGAAGTTCTTCTGTGCTGTTATAATGCGATCCAGCTGGGTACAGATTTGCTCTCCACATTTGTTTACAGAAATGGATTCCACAAATCTTTGTAAAACGGAGTTTTTCAGGGGCAACACAAACGTGACACTCTCTAAGAGCTAACTCTATATACAAATTTAGACTGTGTTGAAATAACTGGTTATCATGTGATCTGATCTTAACTGGCTTTTTAAAAGCAGCAAAGGAAATATATTTTATTAGTTTAGCGTGCTTGTCAGAACCGACTCCTGAGACATGGTTTCCTTGGGCACGTGGCATGTGTTTTGAAAAATCAGCCTCCTCTGGGAATTGTACTCTTAAGATATTTGTTCAGAGATGTTCAAGCTCTCAGTTACAAGATGCTTGAGCCAGAAACAGGGAAGTCTGAGTACAGGGCCATTGTTACATTGTCGTGTGTGATAAAATACAAAAGTGCCATCTTCCTCAAGTAATTCTGACCATCTGTTGTCTCAGCTCATCTTAGGTTCATAACTGTGTTTTTCCTCTTAGGGCTAAGTTGAGAGTATGATATTAAACTTAATATAGAATTGATAGCAGGCTTTTTCCTCCCTCACTTCCCCATTGTCCAACTGTATGTGCCTGTTCAAAGAACAAAAAACACTGTATTTGATAGTATTTGACCACAGATTATGATTTCCAACCTTGCTTGTTTCTCAGGCCACACTGAAACTGCATCTTTTTTTGTCCCTTCAACCCAAAAAGTCATGATGGTGGCTGATGGCACTTGCTAAGGAACTCACCTTTTATAGAGCAATTATGTAATAAGGGTTTAAAAATTATTATTATTACAATCACTAAGCAAATTACAGTATGTAAAATTTTTTCCAGGCAAAATCCATTAGTCATGATCAAAGATTCCTCAGTACTAAAGACTGTGCATGCATAATAAATATACTTGGGGGTAAATTTGCTTTAGGGGAAAAATGAAGGCCCTAGTTGCTGGATGGAATAATGTGCATTCGAGTTAAAGCACTTTAGCATCACTATGAGTTGAAGTCAGCTGAATCTTATTGTTACAGATAAGCCCCATTTTCTTGAAAATATAAACTCTGTATTTGTTATGGGACTTACTTATAGGTGTGCAGAGTCTACCATAGGTTAATCTTTATTGTACAAATCACTTTTGCTTTTATGGGAAGTACTGTTGTGCTGTACTCTACAGGGTTATATAAACTATGCAGTCTAAGGCACAATTAGCATGCATTCTCTCAGTTTATGAATAATAACATTCTTTTAATAACAATATATTTAGACACACACAGAATGAAAAGAGCTTAATTTATTGTTCAAGTTTCTTTCATTGCACAGAATAAGGATGAGATGCTGTTTAGGAACTCAATGAAACTGTTACAAAATATCCTTTTAATCTATAATGTGCACATTGTGTATATGACATCCTTGGGACTATGCAATGGAAATAGTGACAAATAAACAACGAAACAAAAGGAAATCAATTTACCAAACCCAGAAAGGTGAAAGCATTTGATGAAACACAACTCCACAAAGAAATGTGAAGTGCTGACAGAACTGTTATATAACCTTCAATTTATTTTAATAACACTGGAAGGGCAGATGTCATAGTGGTTCCTGGAAATCTTTTTGAGGTTTCCAGGATGTGTTCCCATTAATTTTTTTAAAGCACCTACTCTATTGTGCAACCTATAACCAGCATTGACTAATTTATATCATGTTCCCTCTTGAGGCTGACTCAGGTCTGGTTATCCTAAAAGGGTTTCGACTGAGCAGGATATAGGAGTCATATGCAAAGAGGCTTCTCCATGCAGGACAGAACACAGCCTCAGGAAGGTCACAGGGGTCAAGCTGATTACCTCCTCCAGCTCTGGCAAGCAGAGGGCTCAGCTGGGTTACCCAAGTTCACAAGAGCTATTGACATTCAGCTGCAGCTCCCACTCATTATGGGATCAGCAGGGGACTGTCTGGGCCTCCTGTTAACTCTTCTGTGCCCTGTTTTAAGATTACAGTGAGGTCAAAAAGGAAGCCATCAGGTAGCTTTGCTTCAACTTCTTCATAGTTACGATTCAAGAAATGAACCTTTTAAACCAGTATGTAATAAACCTTTTACAAGTGGATGCATGTGACCAATCATTTCAAAAGCTCTGGATAAAACGTAAGTGAATATATTTGTTCCATGTTTGTTCATGATGCAGTAAATGTTTATTTCCTGGATTGAAATGGAAAAGGGGAGGATATGTTTTCTCTTCCCACCAAGAATAATTCCCGCTTTGTCTTTAATAAGGAAGGCCACACATGATTTTTAAAGAGATAATAGCAGCAGTTGCAATTCTTTGTCACTTAAAAGTGCATGTTTTCTCTGAGTTGCTCATGTAAAACTAACCTCGGAGAGAACTTTAACAACTCATCATCTAAGAAGTGAAGTCACGGTTTTACAAAAGTTCAGAAGATCTCTATTAGGTTACAGACATGGAGCTCTAAGTGGTAAGCCTGTTCCTTCAGGCTTTGATCTCCTGCTGACACATTATGATCTTCTAGAAGTGACTTAACCTCTTTGCCTCTATGAACTCATTTGTAAGTTGAGAATAATAGTTAATTAATCCACGAAGCATGTCTCTGTGGTAGCAATGGGAAGACTGACTCACTGTTCCACCCAAGGGCCTCTAAGTCATCTATCATTCCTAGCTCTTCCTTTTTTAGCGTTATACTGGCCCTAGAACACACATGATGCTGAATCCTCTGTTCTCTTCTTTTATTCCTAATTGCTCCCGCAAATAGTTGAGTATCTGTACACAGTTGGGGCTAATTTTCATTCAACTACTATATTTAAAAAGTATTAAGCTTCTTTTAAGGGCCAAGAGCTTGTAAGACAAAAGCTCTACCCTAAAGGAGCTTAGAGTTTAGCCAGAAGGCATGGAATTATAAGCAATGTGTTCAATTCCAGGAATCCACATCAATAATTCAGAGTCCAGGTGGATTTGGGGAGTTAGGAGTACCCAGTTTGATTTCTGGCTTTGTCAGATGATCGAGCTGACTGCCAAATCGACACTGGACCCAAAGACACAAAAGCCTATCTACATAGATTCGTTCAATCTTGACTTTAATCACCGATGCAAACAGAAATTCCTCGATCTACCTCTTTCTGTAACATTTGACACTGGTGGCCATTCTCTCTATTGAGTGTTCTAGAAGCTGATTGGTAAATCGGGCAATGCTAGCTCTGCATGATTTTTAGCTCTCCACCTTTCTCTTGCCATACTCTTTCACTTGATGATTTCTATCACCCTCACCCCCAACCCCCACTCTATGGATTTAGCCATTTCCCAAATGTTTATTTAGCACTAACTCCCAGCCCTCTTCTAAGCAAGAGGTCCATTTTTGGACTTGCCTGCTCTACATTTCCACTGGTTTATCCCACTGGCATTTTTAACTTGAGTCTATAGTGACATCTTTCCCCAAATGAGCTCTGTCCTCTGACTTCCTTTTTGCTGGGTAAGGATTCATTATCCACCCAGTTAATCAGGCTCTCCACTTGAGAGTCATCTTTGATTTCCTCCTCTGCTTTGACTCACCTCACTTGTCTCCCATCAATATCCCATCAATTCTATTTTCGCCCTTTCTTTCATTTATTTTGTACACAGCCTTCATCTTCTTAAGGCAAAACTGTTAGTTTTCTCATTACTCCGTCATACCCTAATATATCACAGGCTAAGTTCCAAAATGTTGAATGTACTGTTTAAACTTCTATAATCTGGCATCAACTTACCTTTTGTCAGCCTTCTGATTGATGATATATTGTTTCATATTGTTTTACAGCCACCCCAAAAGTTATTCACCCTTCCTGAATATGCTACATATGGTTCTGCCTCCTTCTGTCTGCATTTGCCTTCTCTGTAGTCAATATCCTGCAGTTCTTCACAAACTAGTTCAGACATCCATGAATCCCTCACTGATGTATCTTACAGTGGGTCTTCTGATAGGTAGCTTTTAAGTCCTACTTTTCCTAAGGAACTCAACATTGACTATCAGTGCCATGGGCATTTACGGCTTTCCCTGACTTCTCATTGCTCTGAAGATGGAGGAGGCTGCGCCATGTGGGTGTGGATCTGTCTGCATCACTAAGCGCAATTCTTGGCAGAGAGTACATGGTTAGTAATATACATTGCAAAACCAGTGTATTAGTCAGGGTTTTCTAGAGGGACAGAGCTAATAGGATATTTGTACATATAAAAGGGACTTTATTAAGGAGTATTGACTCACAAGATCACAAGGTGAAGTCCCACAATAGGCTGTCTGCAAGCTGAGGAGCAAGGAAGCCAGTCTGAGTCCCAAAACCTCAATAATAGGGAAGCCCACAGTACAGCCTTCAGTCTGTGGTGGAAGGCCTGAGAGCCCCTGGTAAACCACTAGCGTAAGTCCAGTAGCCCAAAAGCTGAAGAACTTCGAGTACCACATTCAAGGGCAGGAAGCATCCAGCCCGGGAGAAAGATGGAGGCTGGAAAACTCAGCCAGTCTAGCCCGTCTACATTCCTCTGCCTGCTTTTATCCTAGCTGCCCTGGCAACTGATTAGATGGTGCCCACCCAGATTGAGGGTGAATCTTCTTCTCCCAGTTCCCTGACTCAAATGTTAATCTCCTTTGGCAACACCCTTACAGACACACCCAGGAACAATACTTTGCATCCTTCAATCCAATCAGGTTGACACTCAGTATTAACCATCACAACCAACATAAATGAAATCAAATAAAGGATACCTTTTTTTCTGAATAGGCTGAAATATTTAAAATTTTAGAACATCAAAACTTTAATGAATATCATTTTATTTTATTATTTCTTCTATTACAATTTCCACAAAATGAGAGAGAAAATTCAGATTATTTTTTGACATGTAAAGGATAACAGACGGCTGCTAAATGAGGATTAAAATTTAAATATGAAGAGTTAATGACATCAGGAGTGAAAATCCCACTGGATTGCAAATAGAATGGAAAAACCAAATAGTGTAATCAAACCATTCTCATTAGACTTTCAATTAATAACTGGCCATAACAAAGTTCTCCTCAGGAATATTAACAGTGATATCTAAGCAGGGCCACTTCTGTGATCAGAACTATGTAAAAAATCAAGAGCAGAAAATGAGATTAAAAAAGTAGTTCCTGGAAAACATGGATAATTTATTATCATTTTATTGTGAGACAATTAACAAATTAAATTATAGAAAGTAAGTCAAATCCCAAAAGAGAAATACATTTTACAGCATTTTTTTTTCAAGACGGAGTCTTGCTCTTGTCGCCCAAGCTGGAGTGCAATGGTACAGTCTCAGCTCATGGCAACCTCGGCTTCCTGGGTTCCAGCAATTCTCCTGCCTCAGCCTCCCGAGTAGCTGGGATTACAAGCACCTGCCACCATACCTTGCTAATTTGTTTTATTTTTGTTTTTAGTAGAGACGGGGTTTCACTGTGTTGGCCAGGCTGGTCCTGAACTCCTAACCTCAAGCGACTTGCCTGCCTCGGCCTCCCAAAGTGCTGGGATTACAGGTGTGAGCCACCATTCCTGGCCCATTTAATATCTTTAAATATAAAAATAAAGACTAGTTTGTGTGACTTGTTATAGAAGATATTGAGAAGAATGTAAAGTTGTTCAAGATGATGCAAAACTACCTTTAAAAAAAAGGAAAAGTGAAAATATGGTAATATTGCTATTGTGAAAACTACGGTAGAAGTAACCACTCCATAGACTTGCATTTTTCTTTTTTTTTTTTTTGAGACGGGGTCTCGCTCTGTCGCCCAGGCTGGAGTGCAGTGGCCGGATCTCAGCTCACTGCAAGCTCCGCCTCCCGAGTTCACGCCATTCTCCTGCCTCAGCCTCCCGAGTAGCTGGGACTACAGGCGCCCGCCACCTCGCCCGGCTAGTTCTTTGTATTTTTTTTTTTAGTAGAGACGGGGTTTCACCGGGTTCGCCAGGATGGTCTCGATCTCCTGACCTTGTGATCCGCCCGTCTCGGCCTCCCAAAGTGCTGGGATTACAGGCTTGAGCCACCGCGCCCGGCCGAGACTTGCATTTTTCATATCTAAAAAAGGAAAAGAAGAAAATTGAATTTTGTCTAATTGCTGCCTTTAACATCCAGGGTTGAGTCTGTTACTACTACATGGGTGGCAATGCATCTGTTTTTTCCTCCAATATTCTTGATAGAAAATCGTGGGATTCCTAATGGGTATTTTCCCTCCTCTAGCAGATCACTTTTGATTATTGCTTCTATTTAGAAATGAAGAACTGGTAGAGGTGGGCATATAAATGTAAGATTGTGGCGCACATCCTGAGTGCCATAATTTGCAGTTTCCCCACAATCTCACTGATCCACTGCTTGCAGTGTCTGGTTACATTGTCTCTCCTGGAGTCTGACCCATGCTTTTACTCAACAGAGGTGACCTTGAAGGAGGCTGGTCTGCCTGCCCCTAGTGTTCCAGATGCTAATCATGCTGCCATTGAAATTGTGCTTCAAGGTAACTTTAAGTCATTACTTTCCACACTGCTTATAGTCATCTCAGTTCAGATAAGTGCACCATTATGTTATGTCTTGGAAATCTGGCATCACCAATTCTTCCCACATCTTCATCTCAGTGCAGCTGAGGTGCAATAAGCACTTCTTGCTTTAATGCTGGTATGTAGGATACTTAACGTTGAATCACCTGTGAGCAATCTGTGTTTTAAGGAGTTTTCCTGGTAATTTTAGATATGGTAAGGTTTGAGAACCACTGGTTTAGGTAATTAATAAAAACTGATGTAACAGACAAACCTCAAATCTCAATAGCCTAATACGACAAAGTCTTCTTTCTTGCTTGCATCACCATCTAACTAACATGGGTCAGATAGATTCTCTCTATCTTGCAGTTAAGACACCTTGTTTTTTTTTCCTGTGGAGAAAATTACTTTAATAATTATAAAAGTAGTACACACTTATTATAAAAAATTTGAAAGACATGAAGTTATAAATAATACAATAAAATCACCTATGATTTCAATGTTTAGATTAATAGCGTCTATTAATATGTTGGTGCCTTTGCTTTCTTCTCTTGAACACTTGGCTTTCAAGTTGCTGAGGAAAGGAAACAAATCCAAGGGATTGTTTTGGAAGAGGTTATGGGACAGGCTTGGGAGTGGCTTACATCCTTTCTGCTAGCATTCAGTGACATCAGTGACATCATACTGCAAGGAAGGCTGGGAAATGTAGAGCATCACGTGGTTATTTTTGAGAGTTAACATCTGCCACAAACAGGATCAGAGAAATATTAGGTTACTTCCACCAGGCAGATGCATTGTTTTGGTTTTTCATTTTATTATTATTATTTTATTATTTATTTATTTAGTTTTAATTTTTTTGAGTTTCGCTCTTGTTGCCCAGGGTGGAGTACAGTGGCACGATCTCGCTCACTGCAACATCTGCCTCCCAGGTTCAAACAATTCTTGTGTCTCAGCCTCCTGAGTAGCTGGGACTACAAACATGGTCCACTATGGCAGGTTAAATTTTGGGGTTTTCTTGTATTGTTAGTAGAGATGGGGTTTCACCATGTTGGCCAGGCTGGTCTCAAACTCCTGACCTCAAGTGATCCCCCCACCTCAGCCTCCCAAAGTGCTGGGATTACAGGCATGAGCCACTGCACCCATCCTTAATTTATATTTTTGTAGCATCCATGGATCCTTGGTGCTGAATCCGTTGTCTTGAAAGCCATTTTCCTGCTCATATTTGACTGACTAGCATAGGGTCTCTATTCCTCCTTGAGCTTTTTTTCTGAATCTATTTTTTGTCCAGGGTAGGGCCACACAAGACACAGACACAGACATACATACACAGATACACATGTATAAACATAAAAATAAAAGGGCTAGCTTAAGATGTTCTGAAGGTTAGAAACTATACTATAAACTCAAGCTATATTCTTCCCACTCTTGATTACATTTCCCCAGAGGTACCAACCTTGGATCCCGTATAGTGCTGGTATTTAACTCCATAACTCTCAATGAAGTCACAAATCCACATCTCCTAGAGACCGGGCAGGTAATGTAAGCAGAGAAAGCAGAGTAGGAGATACATAGTGGTGAGATTGAGGAGTATGGTCAGTGGAATAGCATAGTCTCCATCCAAAGGAAACCTTATGCCAGCTCTGGCCAATTGCTCCCATGCACGAAGGCAACCTCAGTGTTGCTAGATTTTTCTTGCAATTGTTTTTCTTTGGAAAAACTAGAAACCTAGATGTTTTGGTTAAGTTTCTTATTTTTACAACCATTGCATAAGAAATAAAAGACAAATGAAAAGGATCTCTTTTGCAGAATTGGCCTGTACATGCAAGCCCTGTGCTAAACCACACACTCACACGTCTATTTTATGTGTGTGTGTGTGTGTGTGTGTGTGTGTTTGAGACGGCATCTCACTCTGTCATCCAGGCTGAAGTGCAGTGGTACAATCATGGCTCACTGCAGCCTCAATCTGCTGGGTTCATGTGATCTTCCCACCTCAGCCTCCTGAATAGCTGAGACTACAGATGTGTACCACCATGCCCAGTTAATATTTTATATTTATATTATGTAGAGACAGGGTCTTACTATGTTGCCCAGGCTGTTCTCAAACTCTTGGGATCAAGTGATCCTTCCATCTCAGTCTCCCAAAGTGCTTGGATTACAGGCATGAGACACTGTGCCAGCCCACACCTCTATTTGGCATTTAACAACTTAAAATTGCTTAGCAATCTAAACCCCCGAATTTACAACTTAAAATACTTTATTTTTCTATATGGAAATTGATGAATTTACTGACCTATACTCTCTCTTTATTTCCACTTTATTTTTTCCCACTGAATTTTTTATTAATCATATTATTATTAAACCTTATTTTTTATTTATCAAAGTTGACATTAACTCCTTATGTCCATTCTTAGGATAAGAAAATTAGTGCTCCTGCAAACTTTTCTCCTCCTTCTCCTCCATACCTTTATGGATCTGTTAGGTGTGGCATTATTTTTACTTGATTAAGTTTATACTATTTAAATTTCAGACTAACGTGGCTAATGAAATATTTAATAATTTATATTCTAAAATTCGGAACCAATAAATGTTTTCAAGATTACAGTTACAGTAATTTGCAATCATCGTGGAGCTGAGTAGAATGGTGTAATGCTACTTCACTAACCTCGGTCCACTTGACAAACGATGCTCTAAGAGTGAAGGTCAAGTGGAGCTTTTTCTTTATACTCCACAAGTAGCTCAAAACATTCCACATGGCACTCTTCTTCAGATTTGGTTCATGGCTTCCTTATACAGGATTTTGCTCTTCTTGGAGTTTCCAGTTTTCTTTTTTAATTTTCCTATTGACAGAAGAAGCTTAAGCCTTTTATTTGGTGTCACAATAATCCCGTCTTTTAACTCTACTATACGTCAAAGTTAATCCATTTGTTCTAGAAAACATCGTACTTAGTGTCCTCTATACTCATGTTCCAGTTTTGACCATTTTTTTTTTCTTCTCACATGCTACAGGTCCTACTTTGGGAGGATTTTTTTTTTTTTTTTTTTTTGAAATGGAGTCTTGCTCTTTTGCCCAGGCTGGAGTGCAGTGGCATGATCTCAGCTCACTGCAACCTTTGCCTTCTCGGATCAAGCGATTCTCCTGCCTCAGCCTCCCGAGTAGCAGGGATTACAGGTGCCCACCACCACACCCGCTAATTTTTGTATTGTTAGTAGAGACAGGGTTTCACCATGTTGACTAGGTTGGTCTTGAACTCCTGGCCTCAGGCAATCCACCTACCTCGGCCTCCCAAAGTGTTGGGATTACAGGCGTGAGTCACGGCGCCCAGCCTGGGAGGATTCCTTTTCATTATATTGCTGGGCTGGTGCACTATGTCTTAGATCCCATGGCTTCTCTTTTTTTCTTGAATAATAAACACACCTTTTTTAAAAAATTATTTTATTTTATTTTTAGCAAAGGTAAGTGTGGATAACCCATTGTGTGTTTGAAAATGTCATTATTTTACACTCACATTTTTCTTTGTCCTCAGGCTGAGAACTCAAAAGGATGTGTCTAGTTTTAGTTCTGTTATTTATTTATTTATTTATTTATTTATTTATTTATTTATTTGAGACAGGGTCTCACTTTGTCGCCCAGGTTTGAGTGCAGTGGTGCAATCTCAGCTCACTGCAGCCTTGACCTCCTGAGCTCAAGTGATCCTCCCACCTCAGCCTCCCAAGAAGTTGGGACTATTGGTGCACACCACCAGGCCTGGCTAATATTTTGGTGTTTTTTGTAGAGATGGGTTTTTCCATGTTGCCCAGGCTGGTCTTGAACTCCTTTTCTCAAGCTATCTGACAGCCTCAACCTCCCAAAGTGCTGGGATTATAGGCATGAGCCACCATGTCTGGCAGGATGTGTCTAGTTCTTCTTAATGCCTAGACATGGATCTTTCATCCTGTACTCCAGTTAGCACCTGGACATTTCTTTGGCTCTGGAGAATTTGGTCCTCTTTCTTCTCTGCTACCTCCATTTTCTTTCGCTTAACTTTTCTTCCCTCTATTTTGTTCTCTTCTCTTTTTCAGAAATTCCTCTTAGCTAGGGATATTGGGCCTCCTGATTTGAGTCTCCATGTATGTTCATTCTTCTTTCACACACATGTATGTAATATATTTTAATCTTGGGGGCTTTGACTCTGTGTTCTAAGTTAAAATTTCTTGACTTATATCAAGTACTTTAGTTAATTTTAAGAAATTTGCCAGTGACATATTTAATTTCCAAAAACTCTCACTTTCTAATTGCCCTGTTTCCATAGTAGTCTCTTCTTGAGTGTGGGTATGTTTTGTGGGCAGCATACTCCTGAATCTTTCTGAAGAGACTAATTATAATTCTGGTTAGTGAATTATTTATTTTCTCTGGGATCATTTGTTCTGTTTGTTTATTTTGGTTCTTTTTTGACCCTGACTCTCTGATTTTTCTCAAGTGAGTGTGGTTGGTTGTCTATTTAATATTATGAATGAAAGACTCAATTAAGGAATATGAGTAGCAAGGATAGGTTTTCTGTGCTAGAAAATTGTGTGTATAAAGAAGAGCAGGTACACTTTATGGTGTACAAGAGAGGGGTAGACAGGCAGGCTTTCTTCTTCTCTTTTTATCCATAAAACTCTAGCTCAAGCTTGTCCAACCAGGCCACATGTGGCCCCGGACGGCTTTCAATGCAGCCCAACACAAATTCATCAACTTTTTAAAAAACATTCTGAGATTATTTTTACAACTTTTTTTTTTTAAAGCTCACCAGCTATGGTTAGTGTTCATGTATTTTATGTGTGGTCCAAACAATTTTTCTTCTTCCAGTGTGGCTCAGGGAGCCAAAAGATTGAACATCCGTGCTCTAGCCTCTGAGTTCTCGTTGAGATGGAGTTGAGAATTGACTCCAGTCCTTCTGCTTGGCCAGCCCTGCGATTATTTAACTCCTTCTTTGCTGAAAACACCTGGTTTCTCGGTACATTAACTTTTCTGGGCAGCAGGCAAGATGAACCCGTCAGGCGATTGCACTACAGCTTCAGGACCTGGGAACCCTACCTTGTCCTTTGGTCCCTCTCGTCCCAGGAGTGGTAGAGCCTTACTGCTATTGGGAAACTCTGCATTGAATCACCATCTTCAACTATTGGCACTAGCCAGTTGCTTACATCTTTAGGATAACAAACCCTTTATAGTGATTTATTTCAGTTTGGAATATCTATAAAGACTTTTGTTTTCCCGGTTAAACCCTGACTGGCACAGTTCTATAACCCATTCCTGTTCTCTAATCTGCTGGTTCTTAGGTTGGAGTTTCTACAGATCTTTACCAGAAGAAAGGGTTCTCTCTAAATTGCTGCATGCTTCAATGAATATGCTGTTAGGTATATGGCTTCCTCCACCCTGAACATACAGTTCATGTCATCCCATCTTTTTACTTTTTCTTCTTATGCTTCTCCCTATTACCTCCTCTTACAATGCTGTTATAATTTATTCCTTTTTAAACATGCTTACTGTCACTTCAGTGGCAGGACAGGAGGAAGAGATGGATGTGTGCACTCAGTTTATTGCCTACTAATAGAAGTTTTTGGTGAGCTACTTTCGAGGGGTTCTTTTTCTTAAGAAAACTGGATATGACAGTGGAGCCTAGTGGCTCATGCCTATAATCCCAGCACTTTGGGAGGCTGAGGTGGGCAGATCACAAGGTCAGGAGATTGAGACCATCCTGGCTAACACAGTGAAACCCTGTCTATACTAAAAAAAAAAAAAAAAAAAAAATTACAAAAAATTAGCCGGGTGTGGTGGTGGGCTCCTGTAGTCCCAACTACTTGGGAGGCTAAGTCAGGAGAATGGCGTGAACCCGGGAGGCAGAGCTTGCAGTGAGCCAAGATTGCACCATTGCACTCCAGCCTGGGTGACAGAGGGAGACTCTGACTCAAAAAAAAAAAAAGAAAAGAAAAGAAAACTGAATATGACAATCTGAGAATAGTTTCATTTTACTAATTTATATTAAAAACAAGATTCAAAAATAATAAAATAAAAAACCCCAACAACAGCAAGGTTCAATGTAATGATTATTTCTGCTGTTAAAGGCTGGAGGATTACTTTAAACTAGGAAAAACTAAGAAACAATGTGGGTGAATGATTTCTGTCCTACCCCTTTAACCATGGGGTAGGAGAGAAGCTACGTCCTTAGATCAGAGGCTCTCCCTATGTGACATTTCTGTGTACTGGAGCTGCCTCTCTCGAGGTTACATGGTTTAATCAGTTATTCTGTGAACACACCAAAACTATTCAATTTGCTAATTTGGTCCTGTAGTGATTTGAGTATGTCTCTTTCATTTAGCCACTCCGTTATGACACAAACATGATTATAATGTATTAAGAAAGGACATTTCTTTGGCAGATTTTCTTTAGTTCTAGTTACAGTTAATTGAAAATGTCAATCTATCTGGAAAAGTGGAGAAAATTACATAATGACCAAATAAGGTGTTGATTCAATCATCCCTAATGATTTTATAGTGGCTGGAAAATAGTGGTCTAAGTTTTCAGGATTGAATCTACAACAAACTCATTGGGAAATTGACTCTGCTCAATATTGCATATTTTAAATACCTAATAAAATGGTAACATAAGCTTTTTATATTTTTTTTGTGTAAGAACAATTTTGGAAAAGAACACGTATGGAATATAAAATTATTTAAGTATCTGATAAATTGACACTTACCTCCTTTCTATGAGAAATTCACCCCTGAATGTCTCCATTTGTTCCTTTATTTATTAATTTTGTTGCGAGACCTTTGACACTTTGACTACTATTGATTGGTCCAAAACGGACACTTGACCACTCTGAGTCAGTCAATTTCTCTCTCAAGGAACCTATACTCAGAGTCATCTAGTTTCTAAAAATGGCTGGAGATGAGCAACATGTAAAATGTCTGTGGATGCTGGACAAGCCACCCATTACCCATTATTTGGAAAGAGAGAAATGACAATGAAGAATGACAGAAACAAGAGAAGAGAATCAAAGAGACAAGAAATCATGGGGGTTGGGGGGAGGGGAGAGAGAGAGAGACTGCAAGCCTGCTCTGGGTTCCTAACAGCTTTTATTACTGATTCCAGTTTCTTTAGAGGCATTGGATTTGTAAGGCTCACCTGAATTCTTATAATGAAATCTTTCTTTTGCTTAAGCTGAGCTGAGCTGTTCTGCTACTTGAAACTAAAAGAGCCTAAAATAAAACAGAGCACGCAGCAGAACAGGGAGACTGTTACTCTCCAAGTGCATGAATACAGAAATTCAGAGACTGCTGGGTTCAAGTCTGTGTAAAGAAAACAAATTGATTGCGATTCTAGGTTGGTCTCCAGTGATCTTTTTTTTTGTTATTGATACATAAGAATACATCTTCAACAATTTGCATATTAAGTCTTCAGGAAGTATCCAATTCCTGAATATTTAGATGTACTGTATTTGGTTAAAGCCTCATACATTTATGTTATATTTTATGTAATCTTAGGCAGTTTTGAAAAATCTCATTCAATAATGCTGAATGAGCTTTGTAGAATGCAGCACAACATCTGGTAAATGTGTAAGTGCTCCTTACAGTTCATAGTAGCAAAGACATGGAATCAACCCAAATGCCCGTCAATGGTAGACTGGATGTAGAAAATCTGGTACATATACACCATGGAATACTATGCAGCCATAAAAAGAATGAGAACATGTTCTTTGCAGCAACATGTATGGAACTAGAGAGCATTATCCTCAGTGAACTAACACAGGAACAGAAAACCAAATACCATATATTCTAACATATAGGTACCTAGACATCGAGTACATATGGGCACAAAGAAGGGAACAACAGACACCAGGGGTCTGCTTGAGGGTGGAAGGAGAGAAGAGGGTGAGGATTGAAAAACTGCCTGTTGAGTACTATGCTTATTATCTGGGTGGCAAAATATTCTATACACCAAACCCCTGTGACACACAATTCACCTACATAACAAACTTGCACGTGTACCTGTGATCCTAAAATAAAAGTTAAAAAATCGTAAGTATAAGTGCTCGTTAAATGTTAACTCATGTTCTCTTTCCTTCTTAAAGTAGTAAGTTTTTCATTGATTGATTGCTTCATTTGTTCAGAAAATCTTTGAATACCAAGACCCATATCTAGTTCTGGGGCAAAAGAGGTTTTAATTAGACCTACAGCTAGAACTACAGAGGAGGTAGATACAGACAAGTATTTTCAATACAACTTGCTAAAGACTGCAATGGAGAGAAGATCAGAAATTTATAGGAGCACAGAGGAGGAGCAGCTGCTTGGCTGTGAGGGCAGTGATGTCAAATTTGCCAGTTCTGCCTCTGAGCAAGTCATTTAGGTTCTATGGCCCTCAATTTATTTATGTAAAATAAGGCTAATAAGGATTTTATCCTCAGTTTTTGTTACAGTTAAAGGTGATAATAAAAAAGTATAGACATATATATGTATATTTTTATATGGAGGGAAGTGATTGGATCAAGGGCAAAGTTTCCCCACTCCTGTTCTCATGATAGTAAGTTATCATGAGATCTAAGGTTTTGTAAATGGAAGTTTCCACTGCCCTCTTCTCTTTTGCCTAAGTTTCCAGTGCCCTCTTCTCTTTTGCCTGCCTCCGTGTACGACGTGTTTGCTCCCCCTTCAACTTCTGCCATGATTGTAAGTTTCCTGAGGCCTCTTAGCCATGCTTTCTGTTAATTCACTAATTCACTAATACTGCCTGGAGAAGTAGAAAACAAACAAAAAAACAAAAACAAAAACAAAAAAAACTGACACACAACTAAGAGGTAACATTTGAACTGGGTTATGTGGCATTTAGTTAGTGGTATAGATTTTTGCGGGGAAAAATGTTCTAGAAAGAGCAAACAGCATATACAAGAGCATCTGTTTTATAGTAACGTAAATTCATAGGAACACAGAGGAGAAGCAACTACTGGTTGTGAAGGCAATGAGTAAAGTGTCTTCAGGCAGTAGGAAGAGCTTTGCACAGCCCACTACAGGCAGTGTTAGAAAGGAGTGGTTGAAGAAGCAGGTTGGGGCTGCAGAAGAGGAAGATTTTCCTTAACCCTCATGCAGACCCTGGCTATGTGTGAAAATAAACTGATAAAGACAGTGATATGGTTTGGCTCTGTGTCCCCACCCAAACCTCATCTGGAATTGTAATCCCCATGTGTTGAGAGAGGGAAATGACTGGATCATGGGGGCAATTTCCCCCATGCTGTTCCCATAATAGTGAGTTATCATGAGATCTGATGGTTTTATAAATGACAGTTTCCCCTGCCCTCTTCTCTCTTGCCTGCTGCCATGTAAGAAATGCTTGCTTCCCCTTCATCTTCCTCCATGATTGTAAGTTTCCTGAGGCCTCCTAGTCATGCTTCCTGTCTGTGGAACTGTGAGTCAATTAAACTTCTTTCCTAATTTATAATTACCCAGTCTCTGATAATATTCTTTATAGCAGTCTTTACAAATCATCCTGAAGACAGAGAAGCAGAAATATGTGGGCTACAATATGAAGTAAGGAAATAAATCTTAAGTATTTTTGATTTTTTTTGAAAAATAAAAAGCGCTAAAGAGTAATGTGACTTATTGAATGCAGCTATTTACAGCTGGTTGAAAGGGCTTATTGGTCATTGCTTGATGGAGCCCAGGACTTAAAGTTATTTAGCCAATTTGAGCAACCTATTATATGACTACAACTGTTTGCATCCCCAAATTTCCTTCTCATTTTTTTTTTTTTTTTTTTTTTTTGAGACAGGGTCTCACTCTCTCTCCCAAGCTGGAGGGCAGTGGTGCAATCTCAGCTCACTGCAACCTCCACCTCCCAGGCTCAAGCGATTCTCCCGCCTCAGCCTCCCAAGTAGCTGGGACTACAGGTGCCTGCCACCACACCTGGTTAATTTTTGTATTTTAAATAAATTTTAGTCATGTGCTTTACTTGGGTGATAGTTATAACTCCATGAGCTATGTGTCTAGTCTCAGAACATACCATAGTTAAAGAAAAACTCAGAAATTAAAAACCTATTTCAAAATAATAAGAACGCTTTACTCTTACTCTATTTTTAGAATACCGCAAAGAGACCTCAGACCCACAGCACTCATTACCTTTTCATTCCCTTTCTGCTTTTGTTTTCCACAAAGCAATTGTATCCATGCTTCTCACTTCCAAAACTCCCTTAGAGCTCCTTCCTCTGACCCAGTCTGAACACTGTTTTTCCCCACTTCCCACTATTTTCCTACCAAACTTGCACGACAGAGGTTCAGAAGAACCCATATGGTAAAGGAGGATTCCCATCAGATGGTAGGGGATGGGAAGAAATGAGGGTAACAATGACAGGATCCTCTTTAACAATAAAAGTGAGGAGGATGGCTGGGACCATTGACACATGAGCCGTTGGACCATGGTGCACCAAGTGTGAGAAAGGGTGACCACAGAGAAGGGGGACAAGGTGAAGAATGGAAAAAGTTGGCATACATAAGTCTGGTCTTTGGTCTGATAAACTCTGTTCCACTCTAGTTTTTATATCGGGTTAGTGGCAGTAAGGAGAGGGTCTGAGCTATCCATTACATTGCATTGCATTGGAAAGAGTATGATTTTATTTTTCTTAAGTCCTTAGAAAGTGGAGATACAAAGAAGACCAAATTATAAATGAAGTAATAATAAAATAACAGCTAATATTTACTGAATGCTTATTAAGGGCCAGGTATTTTTTAAACATTATTTTATTCAATCCTCACACATAGCTCTGAGATATACATCTCCACTTTATAGATAAGGGAACTGGGCTTTAGAAAGTTTAAATAATGGCCAGGCGCGGTGGCTCACGCCTGTAAGCCCAGCACTTTGGGAGGCCAAGTCGGCCGGATCACCTGAGTTCAGGAGTTCAAGACCAGTCTGGCCAACATGGTGAAAACCCATCTCTACTAAAAGTATAAAAATTAGCCGGGCGTGGTGGCGGGCAACTGTAATCCCAGATACTCAGGGGCCTGAGGCAGGAGAATCACTTGAAGCCGGGAGGCAGAGGTTGCAGTGAGCAGAGATAGCGCCAAAGTTTAAATAACAGGCTCAAATAGGTAGAGTGAGAATCTGAGCCTAGCATTTTTAGTCCAGAGTCCATAACTTAATAACTGCACTGAGAATGTACTGTAACTTTATTCTTCCACATTAATTCCCAGAAATAATAGATAGAAGAGTAAAAGACTTTACAAAACATATTAATTAAAGTTATTGTGTTACTTCAAGATACTTTCTCTGAATTATTGGCATTTATAAAAATGAGACTAAAATTTTCATGAATGTGAAAATTGGCTCTTAGAAGGAAAGAGCTTTACTAATGGCTAATTGAATTAACTAGCAATAATAATATCTATGAAAAAAATGACTTTAAACACTGTTTTATCAAATGAGCAAGCATCTGTTGAACATCAATTGTACCCTGCATTTTGGAGGTCATACAAGATGTGTAAGATTTTGATCTTCAATACTAAATGATTGCCTAGGATAGTGTATATAAAGTCTCTAACATATTCCATTGCTTATAACACATCAGTTAATATTGTTTTTTTTTTTTTTTTTCCTTATTCTCTGTAATGAGCTTAAGATCCAGTTGGGGAAATGTGACTAACACATCTGAAATATACATAAGCTAGTGAAATATAATTAGGATATGATGAAGTTTGGATATTTGTCCCTGCCCAACTCTCTTGTTGAAATGTAATCCCCAGTGTTGGAGGTGGGGCCTGGTAGGAGGTGCTTGTATCATGGGGAGGGATCCTTCATTAATGACTTAGGCCACCCCCTTGGTGGTAAGTCAGCTTTCTGTCTGAGTTCACAGGAGATCTGGCCATTTCAAAGTGGCACCCCCTCCCATCTCTTGCTACTCCTTTGGCCATGCAATGTGCCCACTCTCCCTTTGTGTTTCGGAATGATTATAAGCTTTCTGATGCCTCCCCAGAAGCCGACCAGATGCTAGCCCCAAGAGTCCTGTAAAGCCTGCAGAACTATGAACCAATTAAACCTCTTTTCTTTATAAATTACCCAGTCTTAGGAATTTATTTATATAAAGCAATGCAATAATGGCCTAATAAGATACATGCAACATTTATATAACTATGTCCCACTCTAGTTTTATTATCGGGTTAATAGCAGTAAGAGAGTGTCTGAGCTAACCATTACATTGCATTGGACAGGATATTATTTTATTTTTCTTAAGTCCTTAGAAAGTGGAGAGACAAAGAAGTGGGGATACAACATACACACACACACACACACACACACACACACACACACACACACAGGGTCTCACTCTGTTGCAATCATGGCTCCCTGCAGCTTCAACCTCCTGGGCTCAAGCAATCCTCCTGCCTCAGCCTTCCCAAGTAGCTGGAACTATGGGCATGCGCAACTGCACTGGGCTAACATATATATGCATACATTTTATATATATATATACACACACACATATATATATACACAGTAGAGTCAAGAGTTCTTGCAATGTTGCCGAAACTTTAACCCCAGGGCTAAAACAAACCTCCTGCCTCAGCCTCCCAAAGTGCTGGGATTACAGGCGTGAGCCTCTGTGCCCAGCCACATGCAATATTCTAAATAGAAGTGAGTAGTTAGGTTAGATTTCCAAAAAGAATGGGGATTTTACAGGGTGTTAAGATTTGCTTAGGTGAAGAGTTGGGATTTTATTTTAGGAAGATGAAATAATTTGAATGTATACAAGATTAAATATGAGTTTAGGGGAATATTTAATGTACTGATATGGTTGAGTTAGACTCTTTAAAACTAAAAAGAAAAAAAAAAAAAAAAAGAAAAAAAAATTCATGAATTTCCAGCAAAATGATAAGATTTTAAATCTTTTGACTAATTTGGGTTAAGCAGTGTAATTATGGTGGATGTCTTGGTAGCATATTCTCCCAAGTGAATTAAGCATTATAAGCGGCGACATCTGACCCCAGGAGCTTTTGAAACAAAACAAAGGGACATATCAAATACCTGGTTTTACTCCAGAAAAACTTCAGAGAAGGGCTAAAGGCAAGTATTTTACAGATGTTTCTTAGGGTAACAGCCCAGGTTTTAGGACTCTTCCAAGTCATTTGGAGAAGAAATTGTTACATTAGAAACATCATCTTTAGGTCTATCTGATCAGGTATGAATATGTCCTTACAAATGAATGCTTTTCTCCTTGTGGTGAAAATATCAATTTAATCTTTTTGTGCAACTCTCACTACTCAATATATTACCCTTAAAGTCACATTCACATTAGAATGTACAGTGAAGCAGCGATTAATGAAATATCATTTCCTGATAGGGCAAAAATTGTGTCTGAAGATACACATTTTTGTTTTTGTCTTTGTTTTTTTATAGTCTTGGCATATCTTGTGTATTTTTAAAGGAATAATCTTATAAAATGAAAGTCTAAATCTTGGGAGTGACTTTTTATTTTAGAGGAGAAAATTGGATCTTGCTCAAGGGGAGATATACTGGCATTAGTCCTGCTGTGGTATATCTTGAAAAGACAACAGAACTACATCTCAACTATCATACTGCCATTTTCTTTATGCAAACTTGCAGTATTCTGCATGCTGACTGGCACATTCCAGAGAAAGGAGGAGCCAAACAAAACACTTTAATAACATTAGCTCCTATGAATTCATTGTTTATACAGTGCACACGGAATGAAATATAAAATCTTATTAAAATTAATTAAAATCACATGCCAAAAATGGAAATATGGCTCATTGTCTTTAATTTGGCCAAGTGCCATTTAATACCAAAAACATTTCACATTTAACTTCATTATTTATATAGTGTATCTAGTGGGCATCAAATGGGATAATATATATTAAAATGTTCTACAAACTAAAAACCATCCTAAAATATAAGATTTTCATAATAATAGCTCCCTTTGACCCAGTGTATTTTAAAACGAAAATGTGGTATTTGTGTAATATTTTTTATTGTGAACTTCCATTTGGTTATTTCATCAATGAGTGATTCTAAATTGTCTTTGTGAAATCCATTGATATGCTAATGCTACTGCAACTTGCAAAACATAAATATGAAATAAAATCAAATATGTTTAACATTAAAATGTTTTTCTCCAAATAATTCTGAATGAAAGGTAGAAGAAACTTAAAACTTAAGACAAAAATTATTTTAAATGAATTTTATGAATATTTAAAGATAATAGTGTAAGGTAATTAATTCCTCATTTTGGTCTCTGCAAATATTTGGAATACAATGGCAGGAAATTGTTGGCATTTGGATCTTAATGTCATCACTTTTCAGATCCAACTTCTAACAAATATAATCACTGCTAAGCACAATATGGGGAAAATGGCACTGGTGGGTTAGGTCATGACTATATGCAACAAACATTACAATTAACACGTTGGTCCTTAGATGGAGAAAAGTACACTTTTCTTGCTCTGAAATATATCCAGTTCTTACTAAGACAACTGAATTTAAAATTGTGTTTCCAAACACAATTCGGGTTCACCAGATTCCATGGCACTATTTCTTTAACCCTGGAAGTTAAGCCTATTTATCATCTTGCTATATACCTCCCTGTGGGTTCTTCCAATTCTACACTCTGCTTGCAGTTTTACTGGCAGTATTCTGACACTTATTACACAGCTCTGGGCACCCTAACCTTAGTGACCTGACCTTTTGGTGAAGGGACTTTTGAGTTTGCCTCCCAATCTTTCAGGATAGCTGTAAGGCACTTCACCATTGAATTCTGATACCTGCCAGTTTACAAGTACCGTGGAAAAGTCACCTGGGAGTCCAGGTGGGGGAGTAGTTTGATCAATTAATAACACTCCAGCTGCATCATTTGCCAACAGGAAGAGCAATTCTATTGGTCAACATCTGACTATTCAAAATTCTCCACTTACAAGAATATCTCCTGTCTTTAAATTCAAGGACTTAGTTAAAGCAGTAAGCAAACCCAGCAGGAAGTCCCCTTTGAAGTGCAGGAGCTCAGATATGCAAAAGTCTTGATCAGCAAATGCTTGAAAAGTGCTTACTCTTCTCCCCGTTGGGATTGGCCATTAACTCACTTCTGGACATTCTCAAGTAAAGCTGTTTTTCAGGTTGCTTCAATTTCAGAGTCAGTAAGTGAGTGGCTTTCGTCAGCAAGGGTTAATAACTCTTTCCTCTGCCTCCCGCCTCCTCACATTCCAAAGTGGACTCCTGTAGCATGAATACATTAGCATTTGTAAGGGACAGCCTTCCAGTTATCTTCGTGGAGTTCCTGGGATTACTGCAGTCTTTCTTATTTGTTCTCCCTGCCCTCAAATCTCTTCCTGCTTCAAAAGATCCTACATATAACTGCATGAAAAATCTTCAACACTCACCTCATTTTATGACTTGAGAGCTTCCCCAGGGGTCCATGTCCCATCTCAGTGATTCCGCCTGCTGCTCAACATCTCCCACCATTCTCTCTCAACATCCCATTATTTTGACACCTCTTTCAACATGCGTCAGTGTTATTTGTCTACTCCTGGTGTTATTATTTCTGCTGTGTATATTTTTTGCCTCTGCTATGAGTTGCATTTGCATTACAATTTTTAAATTTTAAAATTGCCTTCCTCCAGAAATTCTGCTGTGGTTTACCTACCTCTGACTCATCTCCTTTCTATTCATTATATCCTCAACATAGATACGTGAAATTTTACCCTATTATCTTTAAGCTATTCTTTAACAATAGGACAATATTAATAACTACCATTTTCCAAGTCTTACTGCATTCCTTCACATATTATTTTTCATCGTAGCAATGATCTTCCGAGGTAGATATTATTATACTTATTTTATAGAAGGGAAACTGAAACTTAAGGAAGTTAAGTAAGTTTATTAAGGTCACTCATATAGAAATTACCAGGGCTGGGATGTGAACCCAGATTGGTCTAATGGAAGAACATCACACATAATTACTCCACTGTGCTTCTGGCTGCTCAAGCCCCTAACCTTTACTAAACACCCAGTAGATATCAGATTCCACAGCTAAGTGATGGAGACAAGAAGAGCATAGTCTCTGGTCCCCTAGTTTCTCACAGCCTGGTGGAAGAAAGGATGTGGATGTCATGAGAGCAATGTGATAAATGTTCAAATGTGTGGAACTGCATGAGTAAATAGGGGTGACTTAGGAGAGGAAGTGACAGCTGAATTTGAAATGGGAAGAAGGAGCTTGCCAGATGACAAGGAGAGAGGAAGTGGCCTTCCAGGTGCAGGGAAGCACCAAAACAAAGGCGTAGGAGCAGGAAGGGTCTTTAAACGTTAGGTTAGGTAAGGGCTCTTCACCTAGAGTGGCCAGAATGCAGGACTGGGATTTGGAGTGGTTGGAGGAGGATTCAGAGGCCCTGGAGACTTACAGCCCGAAGGGCTTCTAGAAAGATCGAGAGGAGAGGACTTTATCTTCTGACATGTAGTTGGCTCTGTAACATGTTTCCTCTGAATGACTTTCCCTCTTGATTAACTCACAAAGGCTTTGAGGACATCTAAGCTGTTCTTATTCCCACCTGGATGCTCTTCCATATAGAAAGGGAGCCATCTGTTCATTGGAGGCATTGGATGACCTGCTGTTTTTCTTAGTTGAGACTTGGTACCATCAAGAAGCAGTCAGTGCCCTCATTTTGGGAAGTATTAGATGCCTCCTGAAGATGTAGAGTCCTCGTCCCAAAAGAAGTTAGGTAGCTATTTTTCAAGTAGTGTGATACTTGTGGAATCTGTATTAAACATTCTGATAAGGAGCAAAAAGAGAAAGAGGCCCAACAGTAGCTTTAAAATAGAGAATGATCCTAGAGAAGATAAAACAGAAAGCTCTAGAAGGGGACAGGTGTGTCATAATCAACATGCATCAGTTTTGCCTTGGTGAAGGGCAGTATTTTTATTACCATTAAAATGAGATCACTTTTTTGCACTAGGCCAGTGTGAAACGAAAGACTTCAGAAAGGTGATGTAAGTTTAAAAGTGAGGGGAAAATCAGAAAAAAAAAAGAAAAAATCCGGGAGTTATATCAGTAATTCTGTGAAAGGCAGCATAACATGGGTGTGTCCCCACATCTGTAATAGAGATATTATCCCTTCTTGTTAGTGAAAAGAATAGGTGGTCTTAAAGATATTTATAACCTTGTAGTTTGAAGCTCATGGTGTTTTAAGTGTGAGAAGAGATTGCTTGGTGCTCTGTTTTGTAGGGAATTATTAAAATAAGCTGGAAAAATGAAATTGCAGCATTTCAGAATGTACCCTGGCCATCTACCTTACATGGAACGAGGGTGTCTTTGGCCTGGAGGGCTCTATTGTAGAAAATGTAACAACTGTCCTCTTCTAGAGTTTCAAAACAGTGCTGCTTAGTGACCCAATCTTGGCAGGTCAAAAAGGAGAGAATCAATGTCCTAATTCCAAGTTCATCCATCTAGAATGCAGCTTAAAATAATACAGAAAAATAAAACAGCTATGTAGAATTCTTTTAATGGCAAAATCCTATGAAAGGTTTAAAATTCAATAAATAAAATGATGGAAAGTGAATGTTTAAAAAATGCGATATGGTTGTGATTAAGTTTCCAGGACAGGCTGCTTGAGTTCAGATACCTATTCTGCAGCTCACTAGCAGTGTGACCTTGGGGACTCGATCAAAATCTGGCCTCTGTTTCTTCATCTATAAGAGAGGGATAAACATGGCATCTGCCTCACAGCATTGTGAAAATTAGATGTGTTACTGTGCATTAAGCACTTGGGACAGTGTTGGCACACAGCAAATCCTCACTAAATGTTAACATTACCTTTCTTTGAGTCTGTAAATCTCTTTCAAGAGTATAAAGATTTGTAAAAGAGATGCATTTGAATTTGTAATATAATTGTTTTTAAGATGATTAAGGTGATAGGTTGAACAGATGAATGTATTTAATACTTTTAGCAACTCTATCTATTGGTACCAGAGATTTGAATTTCTCTCTCTCTCTCTTTCTCTCTCTCTTATTCTATGTGTTCTTTTTTCCCTTCTTAACCCCAATTCACACTGTAGAATGTATAGGAGGGTTGGAGGGAACTGGCCACTACACTGTGAGAATTTAACACACACATGTACACACATCTTCAAACATTTCTCAATACATATCACCCTCCTCATTACCCATACTTTCTCTGTACATACTGAATCAGAAAAAATGGCGGTACCCAGGTGCCTCCACTTATAACTTACTATCTAGATTTTCATACACATTAAAGTTTATGGATAAATGTCCTAGATTCTTAAGTAAGGTTTAACTGAGTAACCAAAGTTTTATATGCTTTACTTTATAATATCTATTTGGCACCTAAACATGTTGACTCTGAATTTCAATTCTTTCGTTAAATTAGTTTTTTCTCTTTATAAATTGGACTCTTTTGGCGGCAGGTAGAACACACTTGTCAAAATGAGCTGTCACACATATTTGTGGGTACCGTCTTTAATCTCTACCAATCTCATCAGGGTTTTTATCCTCTGCCAATCTCATCAGGGTTTATGCAATAATGTTAATCTAAGGATATGGTCATTTTACTCTTAAAAACCAAAAAAAAAAATTATACCATGGAAGTGGATCCCTGTGCTGAATGTAATTTCTATGACTCTGATTTTTGTCTCTGGGTCATCTTTTCTTGAAATGCTCCCAAGACGAATATTTGCCTGCAAGGTCATCCTCCGACATGTCGTCCAGTTTGAATCTCAGCACTCTAAAACAGGGCCCTTTCCACAAAAGCCTTCAACTTCAGAAAGAGCTGCTTTTATGTGGCTCATGAATATGGTCGAACTGCTTCAAGCTCTCCTCTCTGACCTTTGTCCTATTTAGTGGAGTTCAATTGTCTCCCACATTTATTTAAGCTAATGATAGAAGCATTAAGCAAAAGTTGAAAAAAGGGACAAATGGATTCATCATGAAAATGCACTGCGCCATAAAAAAGCCCATACACCAAGATGCTATTCACAGTGGGTAGTAAATTTATGAAACTCATTGCCTCAAGGTATTATATAGGCTATTATATATAAATAGGTTCAAGAAGGACTATAGCAGGTTATTAAACAAAATTGGGATGCCAGAGGTGGAAGTGGCGAGCTCATCCCTTACCTTTGGGAACATCGTGGAGGTGGGCGACATTGCTTAGTGCCTCAGTCAGAGAGTTGCTTGACTGGAGTGTATTACATTCCTGTAGCCTGCTGGAACAAACTGCCACAGATTTGGTGGCTTAAAACAACAGAAAGTTATTCTCTCACAGTTCTGAAGGCCCGAAGTCTAAAACCAAAATGTTGACAGGGCACGTTCCCTCCAGGGGCTCTAAGAAAGAATCCCTTTCTGGACTCTTCCAGCTTCTGGTGCCCCTCTGCCTCTGTCTCTACGTCATCTTCTCGATGTGCCTGTCTTGTGAGGATATGTGATTATATTTAGGGCCCAGTTGAATAATCCAGGGTAAGCTCCTCCTCAAAGATCTCTAACTTACTCACTTCTTTTGCCATGTAAGGTAGTATTCACTTTCACCATTCACGGTCGTTTTCGTGGGGTTCAGGGATTAGGACCTCGGCATATCTTTTGGGGGGCCACCATTCAACCCACGACACGGAGGGATCATCCTTCTAAGCATTCTATGGTTTGTTTTGTTCCTCCTTCTTCTTTATAATTGGAGGGCTACTTCGGTCTAAACCTTTCACTCCAATAGCAATACCACAAACTTTAACTTTCTGTTAAAAAAAAAAAAGCCTTTCTCTTTCTCTCCGTTTCCTATATTAGTAATGAGCGTTAGTTCTGCTGGATGTTAATCGTGCTTAAATGAATACAAGAGAAGCCACATGTTTCAGAATCCTGTTTAAAACATTTTATAGAATTTCTCAGAGCCTTGCTATGCCAGTGATCTTTCTGATGTTCCGAGAAGACAATATGGTGTGCTCGCCAGACTCTTTCAACCACACACCCTCTAGCTAGTATTCCCTAGCATACATTTTGGGAAACTATGCTCTAAAATATAAGAAAGACATAAATCAAACATCTCTGCTTTTTTTCCTTTGGGGACCAAATCTAGGCCTATGGCCCTCCTTGACACATTTGTAGGTAATAATTTCCTCACAATTATTTGAGTTAATACGACAAGAAGGAGGCTAGTGGTTCTTTGACTTGACAAGTTCCCTCTGGAATCGAGCAGATTATTTTCTGTTGGGTTTTACACCATAGCCAATAGCTTTCCCTACAACCATCCGGCTACTGTAATCGAAATGTGTGCATAGTCTAAGAAAAACCCTATATGGGAGTCTGTGATTTCGCTGGCTCACTCTGGGTAGAGTGCCAGTGAGCACGTGTATGCTCATCTTGACTGTTTCAAGTCAAGCTGCCAAGTTTACATTTTTTAGAGACTGAACAGATCTTAAAAAGAACGCTCTACCTATTCCCCTAACATCTTCTTTCTCTTGGAGTTAGGTAAGAGAAGAATATTATTTTACCAAAATAGGTTCATATATATATATATAATGTATATGAAGTATATATTTATATATTTAGTATATAATATATACTATATGTAATAGTATATAATACATACTATATAATGGTATATTTATATATACTATATATGTTTTATATATATAGTGTGTGTGTGTGTATATATATATATATATTTGAGATGGAGTCTTGCACTGTCACCCAGGCTGGAGTGCAGTGGTGCGATCTTGGCTCACTGCAAGCTCTGCCTCCCGGGTTCACGCCATTCTCCTGCCTCAGTCTCCCGAGTAGCTGGGACTACAGGCGCCCGCCACCACACCCTGCTAATTTTTTATTTTCAGTAGAGATGGGGTTTCACCGTGTTAGCCAGGATGGTCTTGATCTCCTGACCTTGTGATCCACCCCCCTCGGCCTCCCAAGGTGTTGGGATTACAGGTGTGAGCCACCATGCTCGGCCAGGTTCCTATATTTGTAAGTCTTTGAGTTCTCTTTTATTTTAAAATGTCCCCCTCCCCATCCCCCACCCAGACAGGGTGTCACTCTGTTGCCCAGGCTGGAATGCAATGGTGTGATCATAGCTTGAACTCCTGAGCTCAAGCGATCCTCTCACCTCAACCTCTAGGACTGCAGGTTTACACCACTATGCCCTGCTAATTTTTTAATAAAAATGTTTGTAGTGACAGGGTCTCTCTGTGGTGCCTACGCTGGTCTCAAACTTCTGGGCTCAGCAATCCTCCCACCTCAGCCTCCCAAAGTGCTGGGATTACATGCATGAGCCAGTGCATCAGCCTAAAATGTTCTTTATGAATGCTTTTGTATGTTCTTCATCTGGCCATCCAATAAGTATTCATTGAAATGTTCTAATGCGCCAACCTCTGTGGTCGATTTAGAAGAGGGAAGGGTATGTGGCTCTGGATGAGACTCTGTGTGCCTTAAAGGCGCTCTTAGTGGAGGACACATGGCATGAAAAAAATGCATATACTGCGAAACACACTCCAACATTGGTGTGAGAAATATGTTACAGCAGTGAAGGGAAAAGAAAGATGAACTCTCTTTGGGAAACTAACATTCACTCTGGGTTGTGAAGAATGAATAAAGTTCATTCACTGTGATAAAGTACAATCCGGGATGAAAACCAAGGCGTATGAAGGGAAGCAGTTATAGATGGGTATGTTGTATCTGAGGAATAATGAGAAGCTCAGAGTTACTCCCCAGAGGTAAAAGGATGTGGTGCTGGAAGGAGGGGAGGTTAAGGTAGGCTGATTTCTGATAGGGAAGGATTCTGATTGCCCTGCCAGGAAGCTTAGATGGTATTTTGCAGGCAATTGGGAGCCTTGGGAAGGGTTTTGTATTAATACAAAGGAGTGACAAGATGAGATTTTGATTTCAGAAAGACAATTCTGGAAGTCAGGGCACACGGAAGCCCCCAAATCTACTCGTTAACCTAGCTAGAATAGTCTCAGTTTTAAATTCTTTTTTTAAAAAAAGAATTTGCTAGATTACTAGCAAAGAAACTTGGTAAGAATCTATCTAAAAGGCGAACAGACTCTAAACAAAGGCAGGGGTATCTGAGATAGAATTCAGGGAAAGGCGGATGCTGACTCAAAGGCTTTCATGTAGTTGGTTGGGTGGGTGGTGAAGATAATAAGCAAGAGAGGCAAGGAGCAGAGCTGCTTTGGGGTGGGTAGAGAAGTACCAGATTGTGAATAGGAAGGAAAGTAATCTAGTCTTTGGTGACAGAGACTATGGATTTTCACTCAGCCTCCACTCCACTCCCTTTCAGCGTGCCTGGATGTATGATACTGCACTATGATGCAGTACTGCTAAAATCTGCATTTCCTAGGTTCATTTGCAGCTGCTTGTCAAATGTATGCCTCTCTGAGATTTGGAAGATGGGAGTGCACATCCTGTGGCCAATTCCATGCTTCTGTTGTTTCAGCTGTTTCCCCTGGCAAGCTTGTCTTTAGGGGTTTTTGTTTCTTCTGCAGTAGCTGTAGTAGTTTCCAATGTCCAGTGTTTAGCTTCACAGTGTGGAAAGGCAGTGTGGGGAGCATTCGTTTTGCTGGCAGAAGTTGTGGACAAGCTGGCATAGTGGTTCTGGAGCTAGCAACCTCTTGCTTCTCCAGCCTCCTGATCGTGGTAAAGGCAATGTCTTCCATGGAGGCTCACTCTAGACTGTTGTTCTGAAAGTTGTTACTGGGAACTCTGCTTAGGGCTTATTCCCCCAGTGCTTCCACAAATCTTAAAGCCCCCAAGTCTACCCTTGTTAACCTAGCTAGAATGGTTTCAGCGATCTGCAGCTGATCCTTAACCAATTCGCCTTCAAATGAAAAATATTTTATAAGAAAATTATTTAAGTATTGCTCTCTAAATTCATTGCATATGTTTGATATTGCGAATGTTTAATTGCTACTGACAATGAAGCAATGTTCTCAATTAGGAGATTATGGAGGACATGACCTTGTCTTAAACACCTTTGAGTGCCCAGTGCCTAGAACAGTGGTTTGCACTTGGTGCTTAATAAATTTGTTAGGTTTCATTGAATTAATTGAATTGCCTGAACAATTTGTGCTTCTCCAAGTAGTGCCATGTAATATAGTTGGCAAACTCCCTAACTCTGATAGTTGTTTTACGTGATAAATTGCCTATATTGTTAGTATCTAAAATGCTTTGATCTTAAATTTTTTCAGAATTTTCAGATCCATGCCATCTGGCTTCACTGACTCATGGAAATTCAATGTCTTAAGTCGTAGTCACCACCTGTTGTTTCTTTTTCCGTATTTATGCTGGTGAATCATATTTGCTTTCAATGAAAAGTAATTCTTTCGTAAAAATTCCACATTTAGTCTGTCAGTGATGATCACTCACTGAGTGATCAGAGGAACAATTCAGCCTTCACTGATTCTTAAATGCTCCTGTTCCCCACACTAAGTATATGACTGCACTTTGAGTTCTTTGTCTACAACCAGACAGGGTCACACTCAACCCTTAGACTACTCTTATAGAAGAATGCTTCGTAGATTTTACCTGAATTTTGTTTTTATAATCCTTCTTGAATTGTAGTGGCAGTCATGTCTGGTGTTCTATGCCAATATTGTTATTTTCTCCATATATTGTATTTCTTATGAACATTTGTAATTTTAATACTTTCCATGGTATAGTGCCCCCAAAAGATTCCCTACACGCTCCTGTGCAAGAGGCCAATTAGAGGACATATGAGAAGGAGACATAGATCATTCTCTAGTACCTATCAAAATATGTTTTGTAGCAAGCAGCTCAAGCTGAATAAAAGATAAATAGTCCATGTTGGTTGACAGGACTGAGAAGTACTGAGATAGGAAGGCTTCAGGTGTAGTTCAAATAAAGTTCTTGTTCTATTTCTTTGTGATTTTCTTGGCTCTGCTTCTTTTGCATATTAGCTTCATCCCTAGGCTGGCTTCCCTGTAGTTGCAGGAGAGATATCTACAAAAACATAACAGCTTGTGATGTCCATTGCACAAAATTTCTAAGCCTTGCTCTGATTAGGCCACCCTCTGATAAGGGGGATGATTACATTGAAACATTCTCTTAAGCTACCCAGTGAGAGATTTTAATGGATGTAAGGACGGAAACCCAGTTTTGTTGTGGTCAGACAGAGCCCAGGAAGACAACTGGGCATGTTCTCCACTATCCTTAAGGGCAGACCAACTCCTAATATATATTGTTGTATCATTTTTACTGTATATACATTTTTCTGTTTCTTCTGTTAACAATGACGAGCTTGACGGAAGGTTTCATCTTGTTTGTACTTTTATTATTGATGCACACCAGTTACTACTGGAGTCCCCTCACTGTACCTGTTGAGCCTCTCTCTATGTCATTATGATGCTTTAAAAGGTTCTCATTATGTGATGATGCTTTAAAAGGATCATCATAAAATACATTTAGATGTATTTTACATAACTCTGACTTAGGCTTTGCCTCTTGAGACATGTTGAGCCAGAACTAGGCAATTAGTCAATCAGTAAACAGATATGAAGTCCTCCTGTGTGTGCCAGGCATTTGGTGCAGGTGGGGGAACATGGCAACGAGTAGTGTCTCATTAAAATCTTTCAAGGCAAATATACATGGGTGATGTCATCTCCCAGGTCTGTGTCCCTCCTCCTGTCACTGTTGGAATTCCCCTTCCTCTCCTGGGTGTTCTTCCCAGGTTCTCCATGCTATCGTGTATATTGCCCCATGTCTGTGATCTTCTACTGCTGCGGCTTGCCAGTGCTAGGAGAGCTCCTTTTCCTGTTCATGCAGACATGACTGAGTGCCGCTGAGGATCCCCTGATGACTGAAGCACGCTAGTCGCCTTGGGACTTCACAGTCTAGTGAAAGGCTTCCCCGTTAACAGCAATATGATGAATGCCAGGATAGAAATAAAAATCAGAGATCCAGTTCAAGCACTCAGAGCGGGGCAGTCAAGGAAGATTTCCCAGAGACAGTGATGCCTATGAATCTTAAACAAAAACAAAAGCAAAAATGGGAAAATGTCAGCCAGGTGAAAAGGCATTGCTTTCAGAGGGAGCAGCGTGGCCAGAGGCCGTGTGAGAGAAGCTGGCTGCTAGGGAAGACTAAGTCCCTCTCCACAGTTGGGTCATTTCATGTATGTGAAAAGTTGCTAGGAACAGCCTCATTTTCCATATTCTGATTCAAGCAGTGTGGCTAACGTTTATGGTGACCCTTAAATCATTAGTTGATACCAAGATCAACAGTTTTCTTCACGAATATAAGAGGAAACTGTAGCCAGAAAAGGCCTGGGAGTATCTTTCTGCTCAGTAGGAAAAACAATTCTGTCTCAAGAGCCATCCTTGCAGAAGGGGAAGTGGGTTAAAGCAGCTCCTTGCCGAGAGTGACTTGAGAGGATGAGTAAAACATCTTCCCAGTGGGGTCTCGTTCCCTTTCTATCTGGTCACAAATTCTCAATAGTTAACTCACTAACTGGCGAGGTCAATAAAAGTGGGATATCCTCTTCTATAGAAAGCCTCGGTGATCACAGTGATCACATAGTCCTGTCTGAAGAGTACATTAACTGAGATTAGCTCATTATCTTTGTGATGAACTTCCGAAGAGTTTCCGTTCAGTGGAATAAAAAGAGCAGGCAGGGTTGGGAGAGGAGCAGCGAGGACTCTGGAAGGAGAAACTCATTCAAATGGTGTCAGTGCTGCTGTCTCTGTGGGGCTGGTTGGTGTATCAGTCAGGGTTCTCTAGAGAGACAGAACTAATAGGATAGATTTATATATAAAGGGGAGTTTATTAGGGAGTATTGACTCACATGACCACAAGGTCGCACAATAGGCCCTTTGCAAGCCGAAGAGCAAGGAAGCGAGTCTGAGTCCCAAACCTGAAGAACCTGGAGTCCGATGTTCTAGGGTAGGAAGCGTCCAGCACTGGAGGAAGACGTAGGGTGAAAGGCTAAGTCAGTCTCATCTTTTCATGTTCTTCTGCTGCTTTTATTCTGGCCACTCTGGCAGTTAATTAGATGGTGCCCACCAGATTGAGGGTGGATCTGCCTTCCCCATTCCACTGACTCAAATGTTACTCTCCTTTGGCAGTACCCTCACAGACAAACCCAGGAACAATGCTTTGCATTCTTCAATCCAATCAAGTTGACACTTAATATTAACCATCACAGGTGCGTTCTGGGGTCCTAACGTGTCTTTCTCCACTTTTAGTTCTTTCCCTTTTGTGTTAGTTGAATGATGCTCCACACCGCCCAGTGATGTTCTAGAACCCGAAAGTGTGTTCTTTCACACGGCAAAAGGGAATTTGCAGATGGGATTGTAAGTCGAGGATCTTCAGATGGGGAGATGATCCTGGATTCTCTGGGTGAGCCCAACGTCATCACAGGAGTCCCTGTAAGTGAAAGAGGAGGTAGGAGAGCCAGAAGAGGAAAAGTGATGACAGAAGCAGGGCTGTGATGCAGCCAGGACCCAAGGAATGTCGGCAGCCTCTAGAGGCTGGAAAAACTCCCTTAGAACTTCCAAAGAGGATACAGTTCTGCCAACACCTTGACTTTAGCCCCGTAAGAACCATATCAGACTTCTTATCTCCAGAACTATCATATAATAAGCATATGTCACCATAAACCACTAAGTCTGTGGCAATGTGCTACAGTGGCCACACACCTCTCTTTACCTGATGCCCATGACCCATGAGGTCACCCTTCCCGCACATACCACCATCCTCCACACTAAGTCTGTTTGGGGCATCTAATTCTGTTGGCTAATTTTGGAATTGTGTCAGGGTCGAACCTTTAGCAGAGTCACAGTGGAGTTAAAGCCACATCTCAGGGAAAACTGAGAGGAAAGGAGGGCCTGTACTGGTCAAGTCTGAGGCCTGAGGTGTAGCACCACCAGAGTGCCAGAACACAGAGCAGCACCAAAGAGCGGAATGAACTAGCTACGAGCAGGAATGGAGGAAGCAAGAAGGGGCATTAGACAGGCATAGCCAGGAACGTTTTCAGGCATGACTGAGAGAGATGTGTTTTTGTTGGGTTCCACAACCTGTGGCATACTGTGACTCAGATATAAAGATATGGCAACCCTGAATACCATCACTGTCACAAGAGCTTTAGATGAATGCTTTCAATAAACAGAAAATGTAAAGAATCAAGACACCTTATGTCCACCAAGGATACTTGGAGAAAGTCCCTAAGGGACAAGCTTCGGTCCCATGATTTCAGACTCTACTCTCTGAACACAAGAGTATTGTGTAAATTCTGTGCTCAGCTCTCCTCGCTGTTGTATGTGTGCACTCACTGCAAGTAACTTATATGCTTTTATTTAAATGTATTTTAAAGCAATAGGTAGAATAGCAAAGGAATATGAAAACCATGAAATGAATGGACCATTTTATGTATTGGGAGAGAGGAGCCACCCACCACTGCCAGAAATACCATGTAAAAATTGGCAATTCGGAGGGTGCAGTATTTAGTATGGTAAATAAATAAATGACCGACATTGTGTAAACACTACCAAAAAGTGTGTTGTAATGCATCAAAAATCAACAAAATTTTATTCACTGATGAGTATCAATAAAATAAGTTCAAATGATGGAAATAAAAGATGAGCGCTCTCAAGAAATGAGAGCTTAAAGAAACAACAATTATATTTTCATATAGACACTTTTATTTTGTTTAAACAGTTGATGGAGGCTCACATTGTACCCAAAAATGTCCATTAAAATTAACCTTACAAATTTTTTTCCCATTTGAAAGTGACACAGAGCTAAACTCTATGAAAGATTAGCTAACATGGCTTAAATTATTCCCAGAAACACTATAAAGAAGGGGTTTCTTTGGCTTTAAAAATTTTTTTGGTTTTTTAAAAATCTTGAAAGACATACAATTATATTTAGTTTTTAAAGAACATTCATCTTCGTAACTCCTCACTATCAATTTAAGAAGTAGCTCGGGGAAAACACTATTACCATGTTTTTCAGAAAACTGGGCCTAGAGAAGTTAAGTGACTTGCTTGAAGGCAAAAAAATGTAGGATAAATTTAAATTGTAACAGATATTATTACCTCATTAAATCCTCACAGCATGAGATGAAGCAAATCAACAGTATACGTATGTGTGTGTATATATATATGTATGTTTGTTCATTTTAATATTTGGGAAATGAAATCCAAATTGGTAAAGCAACCTGGTTAGCAAAATGCAACATAGAAGATTTTATGACTCATTGCCTTTTTCATTCATAACTACCTAAGATGTCAAGATTTTTCTTCCCTTTAAAGAAACAGTTTGTGGCTGGGCGTGGTGGCTCTCGCCTGTAATCCCAGGACTTTAGGAGGCCGAGGAGGTCGGATCATGAGGTCAGGAGTTCAAAACCAGCCTGGCCAACATAGGGAAACCCCATCTCTACTAAAAATACAAAAACTTAGCCGGATGTGGTGGCATGCACCTGTAATCCCAGCTACTTGGGAGGCTGAGGCAGGAGAATTGCTTAAACTTGGGAGGCAGAGGTTGCAGTGAGCTGAGATCCTGCCATTGCACTCCAGCCCAGGTGACAGTGTGAGACTCCGTCTCAAAACAAAACAAAACAAAACAAAAAAAACAAAACAAAAGAAGAGAAAAGAAACAGTTTGTAAGACATCCCCTTCCCTTCTATTTTTCTGGGACTGAATCCCAAGTAAAATAGCTGCCGGAAGATCCAGCAGGGGAGTGCTGCAGCCTTTGCTCAGCTGGGAGGCCCTCATAATCTCCAGGGAGACAGATTCTGGGATAATGCCTGGAAGAACCTTCTTCTGAATCAACCGCAGTGTCCCTTCTTCAAGCCTAGATTCAAAGTCTCTGCAGAAGGCAGCAGTTCCGCTCCTGAATTCCTTCAGAGCACAGTCAAGCAAGGAGGCAGGTCAGAGAAAGGCCTGAGGTGACCTGCAGGCCTGGGGCTTTCTGTCAAAAACCAGTAGCTGGAAGCAGTAGGTCCCATTCTGTGATGGGGATCGTTCCTTGGGTTTACGCAGGTCACATTAACAAAAAATAACCATTCAGGAAACCAAGTCTTCTTCAGGTCAGCCTACTATATATCCATGAGAGGAAATGGATGTGTTGGACTCCACCTCAGCAGTTTCCGAAGTGCACTCCTTGGAACACTACTCCTGTCAGGTAGCCTGTGAAAGAAAATCCTGTGATAAAAATAAGTTACAAAATGCTGCCACTATTACCCCACCTTGGAGATTCTAAAATGTACATGAACATGTTAAAAGCTTTGTTTAGACAAAATCTCTACCAAGGGTGGATTTGATTATGGAAACTTTCCTCCCCTGTAAAACCAAATATAAATGTGGGACACTTTGTGTTAATCCATTGTTAGGATGGTTTTCCCCTAAAAATGTGTAGTAGGACTTTAGAAGAAAGATGACAAAGCATAAAGAAGGAAAGGTGAGACTCTTGTTATTCTAATGTTGCCTAAGAGTAGAAATCATGGCCGGCGCGGTGGCTCAGGCCGGTAATCCCAGCACTGTGGGAGGCTGAGGCGGGCGGATCGCGAGGTCAGGAGACCATCCTGGCTAACACAGTGAAACCCCATCTCTACTAAAAATACAAAAAAATTAGCCGGGCGCGGTGGCGGCGCCTGTAGTCCCAGCTACTCGGAGGCTGAGGCAGGAGAATGGCAGGAACCCGGGAGGCGGAGCTTGCAGTGAGCTGAGATCGCGCCACTGCACTCCAGCCTGGGCGACAGAGCGAGACTCTGTCTCAAAAAAAAAAAAAAAAGAAAAATAGTGGAAATCATAACACATCTTCAGGTATTGCGTTGTCAATCTGTAATAGGTGTAATACCTGCCACAATTCACTGTTTTGAGGATTTGCAGTTATAATTACACTTTACTAGAGTGATAGAAAACAAAACAAAAACAAACACAACCTCCTGAGCCACATAGATGGAGAGAAAAGACTATTTATTTTTCAGAAATTAGCAAATGGTGTCTAATACTTTGCACATTTAAAAGATCAGGTTATAGTAGTATTCATGTTTTCTTCAAATCTTAGGTGGGGTTCAAGAGTTTTAATCCCATATATTAGATTATATGAGATATTATGTTATTATTATTATTACATTAATCCCATACAACATTTAGAGAGACAACAAGCATTTTGCAATAGCTTAAAAATAAATAAATAAATAAATAAAATAAAAAGACCACTGAAGGATGAGTGATGTGGAAACCATGAGAATATAGAGAGTTTATTTTCTCACAGCCTACATACATTGAGTTACTTTTCAAAGGCTGGTCTCATGAGAGAGGTAAAAATGTATTTGCTTAACTGCTATATATAGGATAACATGGAAACTATATTTCTGGGGATACTGAGCTGCCTGCCAAAGATTATCTTCACATGTCTACTGACAATCAATCAAATTAGTTAGTTTAAAAACAAGTAGTTTAGAATAGCACGCAATTCAGTAAGAGTATACTGACAATTTATATCTTTTGATATTTTCCTTCTATCTCATTTGCTGATGGTTGAGGGAAGCAGGAAATGTGAAGAAAGCTTGTGCATGCTTTATTGTTTTTGAAATAACTACTTTATTCACTAGATATTTTAACATCCATTCTGAATTATCCTCCAAGTTATTATTAATACTTTATGAAATTAATAGGAAGACCATCAGTATCTTGTATTATGTTGAAGTACTTAAATCTCTTAAGACAGACCTAGAAGGTTTGAGGGTAGTATATTTTCAGGCCTAAATAATAATAAAAAATATATAGAACATATGAATTAGAGTTGTTACGGTCAAATTCTAGTGCCTCCCAATTGTTTACAGAATGATATGAGAACCCTTTGCTTTTGTGTTTAAGACTTGCCATAATCTGCTTTCTCTCTGATTCCAGGTTTTGTTTCCATGGCTATGCAGCATCTTGTCTTTACAGCAGCCAGTATCCCTCAGGCATACTTACGTTCCTCCTGTCACCACTTCTGTGCCATGCCTCTTTTCTCCAAACTCACCTCTAACTATCCGAAACCTATGACTATTATTGGAGGGTAAAACATTTGCCCCAGGTCTCCTAGGAAGGAATGGGGAAAGCCACAATTCACAACCAGGCACCTGGCTTCTGAAGCCTACAGTTTGAACTACTCCATTGAATTCATAAGACACCAAAAGGATGGTATGGACAGAGCTGGACTTGAATCCTGGCTCTATGGTTCCCAGCTGGGTGACTATGAGCTAGATATTTGACTTCCATAATCCATAAATTTTTTTTTAATCTGTAAAGTGAAAATAATAATAGATTTCCCTTCATAGATTTCTGTAAAGATTAAATAAGGTGATCCCTGTAAAGTACTTCATTCAGTGCCTGCTCCATAATGAGGACCCAATAAATGTCAGGTGCTAGTTTCACATCTTTATACTGTAAGATAAATGTGCATGTGTATATATTTATGTATGTGTATGTATATTATATTCCCCGCCCCCCTTCCCCAAACTGAATTGGTTGAATTTTCAGAGTGGGGAAATAGCCTGACTTGTTTGGTTAAATCCTCTTAGAGCATCAAGAACATTTCTTGACCTTGATAGGCGCTAAATATATATTTTTGATAATTAATTGGTATTTGTCTTTTATTCTTTGTGTTAAAATTGTCCAGTTGCTTATTAAGAGCACTACTATTGGCCAGGCGCGGTGGCTCACGCCTGTAATCCCAGCACTTTGGGAGGCCAAGACGGGCAGATCACGAGGTCAGGAGATTGAGACCATCCTGGCTAACACGGTGAAACTCTGTCTCTACTAAAAATACAAAAAACTAGCCGGGTGCGGTGGCGGGCACCTGTAGTCCCAGCTACAAGGGAGGCTGAGGCAGGAGAATGGCGTGAATCCGGGAGGCAGAGCTTGCAGTGAGCCGAGATTGCCCTACTGCACTTCAGCCTGGGTGACGGAGCAAGACTCCATCTCAAAAAAAAAAAAAAAAAAAAAAAGACCACTACTATTAATGACTTATGCAATATGATAGCCACACATTCTATCGGAATGAACACTTCTCAATAATTTAAACATTTTAAATGATCCTTTGATACTTTGTTAATATTCAGCAAATATTTGTAGATATTTCTTTCTTTGACAAATAGGATAGCCTATCAGTATTTATCTTTTCAATCTTCAGTCTCTTTTTTTATGCCATAGGAAATGTTTTGTTAGTATTTTATCATAGCTGGGTTAGTATGGGGAATTAATTTAGTATTCACATAGATAGATAACACGTGTGCTTTTCTAGGTGTTTCACTATCATTTAGCTTTAGGTAATGAGCACTTAAAGTCTTGCTGGTTTTTCCGCAAAGACCCTTAGTTGTCTACAACATTCTTGAATAATTGAGCTTTAAGTGGACGTTAACAGGGTTGATTATTTTAAAAAATATACAGAAACATCTTTACAAGACTAAATTTGAAATTTGTATCACCCCTAAGATACCAAGTTTTGAAATTCCCTTCTCAAAAACTGAAGGATAAATAATACATGAAACAGAATGACTTGGGGTTTTGTTATTAGAAGTTATATAGAGAAGTTCTATTTTATAAAAATATTATTCACCCTCATTGTAGATCCCACCTTAAAACAACAACAAAGGCAATAGCACCTGGATCCTAAAAATTGCTGCCAGAATAAATAAAATGCATCCCTAAGACTTTTCAAGAAGGCTTATTTTTAGGATATTCTCATTTCAAAGTCAACTGTTACTCTATGTCCTAAAGCTGTTTCCCTTATTTTAGATCAGCATATACCTGTTGACATCAATTAGTCATCTAAGAATTGGCTGACAATCATTTGGAAAATATCATCTTTCACACATTCCACACTTTTAGAACCTAAGTTAATGTTTCTGGCAGTGGCAACTGGATGTGGATAGGGAGGGACTGGAGTCTTTCCCCACCATTATCCTTTCTCTGCTTTGGAGGTGGTTTCAATAGAACGTGAGTGAATAGCGGGGGCAAGAGAAGGCAGGATAACATTTATGACTATTTTCTACTCATTCATAAGAAATATCCTTTTCTTTTCTTTGTTTTAGAAGAAATGGCCCACCATGCTCCAAGAGCAAAATATCAATAGCCTCATATTTGTCATCTCTTATATCATCTTTTCTAATACCCACAGCTACCCTGTGAATTTAGTAAGTTATTATTATCCTCATTTTACAGATAAGGAAACTACAATTAAAAGAAGTTAATTAATTTATGAAGATGACACATGATTAAATGAAAGAACTGAGACTTCTTTAATAGAGGTCTCTGCCTTTAAGAGCAATGCATTTACTACTCTGCATATTGCCTGAGCTATTCCACAGAAAGTGGAAAATAAAATCATTGGCAAGTTAATGGATACATCTTTAATGGTATTAATAATTGCAATTGTGCTACATGATAATAATGGCATAGCAGACAAGCAGTGCACATAAATGGCTGAAATTAGCATGACTTTGAAGCATAGCCATACTTAGTATTTCTGACATCTGGGATGAAGAGGAAAAGAGGACAGGGCAGAGTTGGAAGCTGCTAAGAATTCTTTCTAGATCTGTCACTCACAGTCTGCTTTTGGGTAACTGAAAGCTTCATTTTATTCCCCCCCTTCTTATCAAAGCTAGTTGAGAATTAGGTCTATGTACTACAGTATAAGATGGGCTGTGGGCTCAGGTCAAATCTACTGTTCTCTTAGAACAGGTTAGTCTCATCAGAGAGCAGTTGCCTCCACCCAACACACAGATATTAGCTAGGGATCTTTCCTTTTTGTACTTTAGTGGTGTTTTTCTCTTAATCCTGAAAGAGAGAGGTAATACGCAGTTTGTAGAGAACAAAGCAACCACGGCGGTTACTAGGTACATCTAGAAGCAGTTTGCTTTGACAACTTTCATCTCAGTATCTGTGCTTCCACCTCCCCACCCAAGTTCTTCTTGGTTATCCTTTTCTATACCTCTTAGTGAGAACTAGAGTCCTCTTCTTGTTCTAAGTCCTAACCTGAGGCATTCCCAAATTCTTCTGATTCTCAAATTATTTTAACCTCAAAGAAAACTTTCCATCCTTGAATATAGACCGTGATTCAGAAACTCTTTTGGTAAAGAGTCAGATAGTAAATATTTTTGCTCTGAGGGCCAGATGGTCTCCTTCACAACTACTGATCTATGCAATTTGTACTGTGAAAGCAGCCACAACAATATATAAACAAATGAGCAGAGCACTGTTTCAATAAAACTTTATTTACAAAAATAGATTTCAGGCTGGATTTGGCCCAAAACTCATAGTTTGATGACCCCTGATGTACACCATCTCTCTCATTATATACTGTGCTCTGGCATCAAATTTGAAAAAAGGAAAAAGGTAAAACTGGCATTGGTCCTGATTTGGTCGGTCGGTAGTGAGATACCAAAACACTTGCAATTGGCTACGTTTCATGCTCCCTACTGCAGATTTAGGGTTTAACTCAGGCTGGGATTTTGGACTCCCGCTTCTTCCCCTTCTTCTCTCCAGCAGAAAAAGGGCAGGACTATATAGGCACAGGATAATCCAAATTAGTGTTTCACTTCTTTTGCTACTGAATCAATACTCTGCCAAGAAAGCCTTTAGTAAACTTTCAACCTGGGCAAAGTTTACCTATCTACCTTCTCTTCTGAATCTTGTCTTGTGCCTTGTCTCTCATCCTCACGAAAATTGGTACGGTCATTCTATTTGCTGGGGGTTTTCCTTCATCTCCTCCATATTCCATACGCTTCCTCTTCTACTCCTTATGCTCTTCACAGAATATCTTCTCACCCTATTCAACACCAACACAATACCCTTAGAGGCCTGAACTTTACAAATTACACATATTAACACGACTGTGTGAAGAATGCAGATTTTCTTGTGTAGAAGACAAGCTTGTGAACCCAAATGATACTGCAGCCGACAGTAAGGTATGTGTAGTATATAGTCAAGTGTGCATCTCCATGCTTTGTGTAAGCCGTCAAGGATCAAGCCCTTTTTCCAGGCTCAACAAAAATTAAGCTGAATCCTGAATAAAGAGGGCCTCCAGTAGTTTTCTCAGTTTGCTGTAAGAAGAACAAAAGGAAAGCAGAGGTGTTTATTATGGGAGGTACTGGCAACTCAAGGTCTACCTTGCTGTGCTGGTTAAAACAGAAGGTGTGTGACAGGTGAATTTAGGTCAGTGCACACCACTCTGAGAAGTACGCACCAACACTGGAAAGTAGAATTAAATATTTAAATATGTCAAAATGAAAATTTGCATTATCTCCACCCCCTTCTCATTTCTTCTCTCCTGATTTTCCAAGGATGGTTTTTGCTGGAATATCTAGGTAGTGAACTTTGACTCAATTATAAATACAAATGCCTACAAGACTAGAGTCTAGGCAGTGGGCAATTGATGACTGGGTATTTTAAATGAGAAATAAAAACTTGAGTGAATAATTGTGAATAGAAAAGTATAATAAGCAGGTTTTTTTTGGGCAGAAAGTAGGGATAAGATTCTACGCAAATCTGAAAAGAGAATTCAATGGTTATGGTGTAAAAGCACAGAGGATAATGATGACATAAAACAAGGAAGGAAGTCTATAAAATTCAATCAACTTCTATAAGCTAGTTTGGTACAAAAAAAAAAAAAAAAAAGTAAGGGGGAAGCTTGAACCAGCTCTGCATTCAGCAAACATAATGGATCTTGGCTGTCAGCCTACGCTGGTGCATTTATTTTCTCTAGGGAGTTGTTTTTATAGTCCAAGAAACTGGTCTAAAAGGAGTTGGGGTTACTTAAGAAGTGATGATTTACTATTTAGTCCTGGAAAAGCTGTAATGGCTTGGAAGTCTAATCTGTACCTGGTTTTACCTGAATGGATTCATCTCTCTTGCTTGATAAACATGTTCATTGGACAAAAATGAAGCAACTGGGCTAATTATGATGTGAGCTGACACTGACAGTATAAAGGCAGCTTATGGTTGGACCTAGCCCAGCAAAAGCAAGATGAAGACTGCATTGAAAATTGAAAGTAGAAATTCATCAAAATTTCTCCAGAGATGTATGGGCTCTCATCTCTACTCCTTTCTAATAGCTTCCTCATCTTTCCTCTCTCCATGAACTAAGGGCTACTAACCATTTTTGTGCTATGACTGCCCTTGGCTCTTTGATGATATCTATGAAACCCTTCTCAGAAAATGCTTTCAATGAATAAAATACATTCTGTAGAATTATAAAAGGAAAACAAAATGTATTAAAATACAATTATAAAATAAAAATTTTATGATGCGTTCATTTACATGCTCCTTTGCAACATAATAAATAAAAAGATCTCAGCGGTATGTCTAATAACCACTATAATTTCAAAGTGGAGATGGGTTTAAATAGCATTTTGAAGGTTGTTACAGAAAGTATCTGTAATTTCTACTAGAAGTAAAATAATAGGTATTGACAGTACTCCTGTAGTTTTATCTCAATTCATAATGTAGTAGGTGGTTGGCCAAAAGAAATTTTTTTCCCTCCCAAGTTCATGGGCCCTCTGAATTCTGTCCCAGATCAGGAATACCTGGGCTCAGCTTAAGAAGTGCTGCTATTTGCTCTCTTCCATTTTTATCTTTGTACAAATTGGGAATTGGAGGTCCAGATTGACAGCTACACAGTCTCACATCTAGAGCTCCCAGCTACATATCTAATTGTCCCAATGCCAAATCCCCAGGAGAGTCAATCTGATGGGCCAGGGGCCAGGAATCCTTTCCAATTCCAAAAAACAATAGAAGCATAGGTAGAAAAGATCCTGTAAGACAAGCATGTCTTTAACCCACTATCTTAGGAACAAAAAGAGAGATTTTTCAAAGAAAGCGTATGTGTAAGGCGGACACCTCAAAAGGAGCCTTTTGTAAGTACAGGTTTGGGACCCCTAAAAGCAGTTGTAAAATTCCTTAGCATAGCCTTACAGATATAATGAGGCAGTTCTTCTCAGGGTGAAAAGCTATCACTATTCATTGGGAAGAAAAATTACCTGTGTACAAATGAAAGTCTAGGCTGTTATGTGTTTTAGAAGTCCGACATGACACTGTCCAGTAGAACTTTCTGTGGTAATGGTAGTGTTCTATAGCTGCACCATCTAATCCAGTAGCCACTAGTCACACATAGCCATTGATCCCTTGAAATGTGGCTAGTGTGACTCAGGAGCTAAATTTTTAATTGATTTATTTTAAATTAATTAACCTTTAAATTTACATAGCCACATGTGGCTAGTAGCTACCACAGTGAATGACCCAGGTCTAACCTATCCCACACTGCTTTCCATCAGTTTCCTACAACAGCAACACTCTAGTCAAACTCGTAAAGAAATCTTACCTTTTGGCTTCTGACTTTGTTGAGGTTCTTTGCCTAGCCCAGGCATACACTCATAGTTTTTGTCCAACTCATATCCCACCTTCTGGAAGCCTTCTGTTATCAGCCAAGTTCTCTGAAGTCTTAAGGCACCTACTGCTATATCTCCAATAGGGACAAATCACATGTCACTTGTTTCTGATGTGTTTTTTTTTTTTTTTTTTTTTCCAAAAGGTTTGTAGTTTTTCTTCAAGTAGAGTGCATGCTTCTGAGGAGAAGAACAATTTATCATTTTAAAACACCTTGTTTTTTTATATAGGTGTTCAGTACAATTTTGTTGAATTAGTTCACTGAACGCTCTGGAGATGCAGGTGATGCAAATAAAGAGCGGAAAAATCCATCAAGGCAAACATGCCTGAAAGTAGAGTCACTGTGTGCCAAAAGATCACTGAAATATCTTAGAGCAAAGAGAGGTCAGAAATTAACTTGGAGCTATCTTTAGGCAAATAAAGTGTTCTTCTTTTATGAATGAAACAACCAAAGTCTAATGATAACGAATGATTTACCAAGATCATATGCCAGTGAAAAATGGAGGAGAAACTGAGACCCAGGTCTTTGACATTCAGCAATCGTCTACAGAGTAAGATGCTAGATAGTTTGGGAACTCTTTAAGAAGCAGGAGAACAAGACCAACAGAAAGAAGAAGAGGACAACAGAAGGGAAGCTCACAAAAAGAAATAGAAGAGAAGGATTATGATGGATTTCCATGATATATTCAGATGGTGAAAACCTAATAGATAATTTCCACAAAATTAAAGAAAATTCAAATATTAGATGGGTGAAGACGTCCTTCTAATTTTAAATACCGGTAACTCATCAGTTACCTGAGACTAGTTTGCATGTAGGAACCCAGGAAAAATAACTAGATATGCTTAAGACGCTCCTCCATTCTTGTTGGTCTCCTCGGGTCTATATCTCTTCCAATCGGGTACCTGGTGTGGCATCAAGCACTTCCATTGCACGGCAGGACTGCAGCGGGAATCCGCCAACTGGGAGGGAAACCTTGCCAGAGGAGACATCGCTGAGAACATTTCCTCTAAGACTTGATGTAAAAATTGGAGGCTGCAAGTAGGGAAAAAAAGATAGCCAGCCTCTACTAAAAAAATACAAAAAAAAAAAAAAAAAAAATTCAGCCCTTGGCGCGGGTGGCGGGCGCCTCTGCAGTCCTGCGCCACTGGAGGCTGAGGCAGAGAAATCGGCGGGACCCCGGAGGCGGAGGCCAGAGGAGCCGAGATCGCTGCCACTGCACCTGTTTCCGGGATAGAGCGAGATCCGGGCCTCTGCGCGACACCCAACCGGAAGCGTTCAAAAACGCCCATCTTACTCCTGGTGGCAGCATCATGCAGGGCTGACAACCACACCCGCTGCCTCCCACTGGCACCCAAAGCTGTCCTAGGCATCAGATCTCGGGCCTCACCACTGCAGGGCAAGAGGATAGCAGGGAAATAGGAGGAAAGAAACCCCAGGATAAGCAGGGGACCCTGCCTTAGAGAAAGGAGATATGTGTCAAAGAATTAGGCATCCAGCTTGTGACTTGCCAAGAATACCCACTGGCTAAATGAAGCACTGGCAAAAACATTTCGACTAAGCTATTGTTACTATACTAAAATCATTCTCACCTTTAAATTGGGAGAAACATGCTCGATAATCTTTCGAAGCATCCAGTGTTCTAATGTTCTTACTGAATGTGTACAACATTGCATGAAGACCCCCAAATTACTAAGACCACTTTACACAATGCCAAAGCCAGTGTGGTTTTCATGGGTTTCAACCAACTTTTGCTCCTTAGTCATAAACTGGAACCTTTTCAAGTCATTCAATAAGCTCTTGGGAAAACGTCCGATCACCTTAATATGAATTTGTATGAAAAACCAGAAGAGTATCGAGACAAAATGTATTTATGTAGATAAGGAACACCCCCATCTTCAAGAGGAGCCAGCACTTAAGAGAATCAGCCTATCAGTGGAGTCAATGGTGAGTGATTTCCAATGGAGAAGGAACATGTCAGCTATGGAAAATATAAAAACAAAAATTTGACCCATTGAGTGACCATGCCTGTGTACTGCAAATATGGTGCTGTGCTTTTAGGACAAATATTAATATCTTTTTTATAATAATACCATTAATAATGTGCATCATGTGCTTATGATATTCCAAAATACTTTGTTAAATCATTTTAAGGATTATTTTATTTAATCCTTATAATAATTTTAAGGTAGGTTATTTCTATTATTCTTATTTGATTGATGAGGGAACTGAGGAAAGATCATTAAGTTAATTGCCCACGATACTTGGGAAGGGTCAGAGCTAGGATTCAAAACTAGATAGGCAGACTCAAAGTACTGATACTCCTAACTACTATGCTATAGTTCACACCTTGAATGCCTCAACATAATTATCCAATTTTCTCCAGCTTTTAAATAATAAACAATGGCATCAAGAGGAAAAAATTGTGTGAGAATCTCCATTTTGAAAAAGTATGACTTTTTAAAGTGAATTCATAAATGAATGTTTATGTCCCGTGCAAAATTCGTATGTTGAAACCTTAAACAAACCTTAACCCACAGTGTGACTGTATTTGGAGATGGGATCCTCTAAGGAAGTAATTAAAGTAAAAAAGAGTGGATCCCTGATCTAACAGAATTACTGTCCTTATAAGAAGAGATGCTAGAGTCCGGGCGTGGTGGCTCACGCCTGTAATCCCAGTACTTTGGGAGGCTAGGGCGGGCAAATCACCTGAGGTCAGGAGTTCTAGACCAGCCTGACCAACATGGTGAAACCCCGTCTGTACTAAAAATACAAAAATTAGCTGGGCATGGTGGTGGGCACCTGTAATCCCAACTACTCAGGAGACTGAGGCAGGAGAATCACTTGAACCTGGGAGGCAGAGGTTTCAGTGAGCCGAGATTGTGCCATTGCACTACAGCCTGGGTGACAGAGTGAGACTCCATCTCAAAAAAAAAAAAAAAAGATGATAGAGAGCTGTCTTTCTCTCTGCCCTACACACACACTGAGGATAGGTCTTTTGATAACTCAATGAGAAGGCAGCTATCTGCAAGCTAGGAAGGGAGCCCTCATCAGAAATTGAATTGGCCAGAACTGTAATCTTAACTTCTAGCCTCTGAGAACTATGAGAAAATTAATTTTGGTTGTTGAAGCCATCCAATCTATGGTATTTTCTTATGGCAGCCTGAGCTGAGTGAGACAGAAGGTTCAAACTGTAAATTCTCTTGTCAAACAAGGTGTTTTATATTTGTAACATGAAAAATGATTTTTAAAGGTAGTCATTGAAGTGGAAATCTGAAACTAAAAATTTGTCACAGAACTCATATCTCTCCCCTCCTTAAAAAACATAGTATGAATCCCCAGTGTTTGTGACTCTTCTGTAGGAGAAAAGTTGAGCTGTTACTAGAACTCTCATCAGTAAAAATGTCACATTATTATGCCTATATTCAAAGATTAACTTAGCCAAATTATTTGTTTTATTATTATTATTATTATTATTATTATTATACTTTAAGTTCTAGGGTACATGTGCATAACGTGCAGGTTTGTTACATATGTATACTTGTGCCATGTTGGTGTGCTGCACCCATAGCCAAATTATTTGTAAGCAGTGAAGCAAAGAAGTGGACACCTAGACCACTCCCATTGTTTCTAAATGTTTGCAGTAGGGACCCTTTCCTGTCTTCAAACAAACAAAAATATTATAGTATGAAGTTATTTCAAATAATGGAGTGTCACATTTAGTTAAAATAGAGATAAATTCAGCATAACTCTTAAAATAATGTTTATAGTGTAAATTTTCCTTTCTATAGGTAGATTAATGTATACTTACTGTATAGACCACTAGAATATTTAATTTCTTCTTCTCCTCCTCCTCCTTCTCCTCATTCTCCTTCTTCTCCTTCTCCTTCTTCTTCTTCTATTTTTTTTTTTTTTTTTTGAGACACAGTCTTACTCTGTTGCCCAGGCTGAAGTGCAGTGGTGTGATCATAGCCCACAGCAGCTTTGAACTCTCAGACTCAAGCAATCCTTCCACCTCAGCGTCCTACATAGCTGGAACTACAGGCATATGCCACCATGCCTTGCTTATTTTTTAATCTTTTTTTAGAGACTGAGTCTCACTATGTTGCCTTCATAGTGTGCCACCTCGTTATGTGGCTGACAATTTTGTCTTTAAATGGAGATGATAGTGTTGTCTATGTTATAAGTGGTCATTATGAACATCAAAGGAAGTCATCCACCTGAAGCCTCAAAAACTGTCAAGTTCTATTGAAATGTCATAGATCATCATTATTGAGTTGTTTACTTTAAATGACCAACACCACATTTTGAATTTAAATCATGTGGTACTGTATTTTAAGGAAGTAGTAACCATGTAAGTTTAGAAGAAAGATTCAACATGTCCTGAATGTGTTTTTAACAACAATATATTACATTTTAAGTGTATTTGGTGACAAAATATCTGTAATAAGTACAAGTTTTGTCAAGGCTATAATAGAATCATAAACCAGCCTAATAAAGAACTTGTTCTGGCCGGGTGTGGTGGCTCATGCCTGTAATCCCAGCATTTTTTGGGAGGCCGATGTAGGCCAGATCACCTGCAGTCAGGAGTTTGAGACCAGCCTGGCCAAGATAGTGAAACCCTGTCTCTACTGAAAAACACACACAAAAATTAGCCAGACATGATGGCGGGCACCTGTAGTCCCAGCTACTCAGGAGGCTGAAGTGGAGAATCGCTTGAACCCAGGAAGCAGAGGTTGCAGTGAACTGAGATCACACCACTGCTCTCCAGCCTGGGTGACAGAGCGAGACTGCCTCTCAAAAACAACAACAACAACAACAAAAAAAACCAAAAAAAACCCCACAACTTGTTCTGTGGGTAAAGTGATGAAAATCAATATGGTAGATTTCTGCAGAAAAGGGATATTTAATTTTAATTCAACCTGCATCTGGTGAGTACTTGTCACCTGTAAGGTGCTGTGTCAGCTTCTGAGACGTAAACAGAAAATGATTGTATATCTACTATTGGATTGTTTTATATGATAATTGGTGGTGATAGGGAAGGTAAGTGTAGGGACATTCAGGTAAACGGTGTCTGATACGATTTGGCTGTGTCCGCACCCAAATCTCAGCCTGAATTGTATCTCCCACAATTCCAAAGTGTTGTAGGTGGGACCCAGGGAAATGTGATTAAAGCACGGGGGCCGGTCTTTCCTGTGCTATTCTCGTGATAGTGAGTAAGTCTCATGAAATCTGACAGGTTTATCAGGGGGTTCCCCTTTTACTTCGCTCCCATTTTTTCTTTTGCCCCTGCCATGTAAGATGTGCCTTTCACCTCCTGCCATAATTCTGAGGCCTTCCCAGCCATGTGGAACTGTAAGTCCAATTAAACCTCTTTTCATTCCCAATTTTGGGTGTATTTTTATCAGGAGTGTGAAAACGGACTAATACAGTGTCCATTGATTGATCTGCAGCATAATATGAAAGGAATGAATTGGGAGAATAAGACAGACAGCCTTATCAAAAAAACAGTGGAGTATTATCTTTATATACCTATTTCAAGGGCAATATTTGATTGCCAGGCACAGGCCTACTTTTCAAATATATAGTTCATGCAGCAAGCAATGATTTTTGCTTTTTGATTCTTGATACACAAAGCACCCAGTATCAATAATGATACCCTAATAACCTAACAGAAAAGCCCTATACACAACTTTTTTTCCTTTTCGTCCATGATGTTGAATCAGGGATGCATTAAATCTGGCTCTTGTGACACTATTCCACTTTTTATGTGAAAGAGCAAGAAAATTCTGCTCAACAGGGAGAGGAATGAAAAAAGAAAATATTAAAAATGATTTTTGCTTAGGTACATATAACTTCTATGTTGTTATCTTTATTTTGCATCTGTAGCTCATTCTTTGGTTTCAGGCTCTAATTGTCAGCAGCTTTTCTTCTGGTCTATAAAGCCTTCAAAGCTCTGACCCCTGGTTTTTAGTACTATTATTATTATTATTAGAGACGGAGTCTTACTCTGTCACCCAGGCTGGAATGCAGTGGCGCAATCTTGTCTCACTGCAACCTCTGCCTCCTGGCTTCAAGCGATTCTCGTGCCTCAGCCTCCCGAGTAGCTGGGATTACATGCGCGTACCACCATGTCCGGCTACTTTTTGTATTTTTAGTAGAGATGGGGTTTCACTGTGTTGGCCAGACTCGTCTTGAACTCCTGACCTCAGGTGATTCACCAACTTCAGCCTCCCAAAGTGCTGGGGTTACAGGCGTGAGCCAGCGAGCCCAGCTGGTTTTTGTGCATTTTTGACTCCCAGCTTAAGGAGAGAGAGTGCCTGGGTAGATCTTTCCGTCCACCATTGCTATAGTTTCAAGTGTATTTGTTTTTTAATCAAAGTGCATTATTCTGTATTAGACCTAAGTGAACGAATACGTTCTTCAAATTTTGAAGGAAAAACTAATAAAACTCATATAAGATGGGTGGATTTCAAAATATCAAGTGCCCTAAATTCATAGTTGTAATGAAAACTATCACATTTGTTGAATGAAGGAGTTAATTATGTAAGATTCTTATGCCAGGAAGGGGAAAAAGAAAAATAAGTTTATTTTTTTTCCATATCTGTCAATTGAAAATATGAAGTGTTACAGCTGAAACATGAATATTTTAAAGTAAGAGCAAATGCTTGTAATTCTTCTTGGGCAGTGGTTTCAGGCATGTCCTTTACTGGCAATGAACCACATGCGGGGAGAATCTATCTCACAGTGCCAAGGAGTTATTTATGCTTGCCTTAGACTCTCAGGACTTGAGTGCATTTATTACACATTTTTCTCCTCTTTTGCTTAAAGTAGTCCAAATCTCTTTCCATTTACCCATCATGTGTTTTCATTTTAATCAGGTGCAATTTTGATTTTTCTCTTTGTGTTCATGAGTAATGTTTGCAAAATCAAATCAACAACTAAAGACACTGTAATTTATATTTTCATATTTTTTTTCTGGGGTTTTTACCGCAAACACACCCCCAAACCCAGGGGAAACTAGGTTTGAGTTGAGCACCATGATCTTCAAACTATCTTTAGTTTATACGGTTTATACATTAAAGAAAGTAAATGCAATTGTGAATGCCTAATGGAACTGTCTGGCACATACTACTGGAGGGTATTTATATATAGTCTGATAAAAAATTAAAACCAATTTATCAAAATGGCAACACATTTGGTAATTTGGAACACTCCTAATGTCCATTTAAAGTGCAATACTCAGTTATTTATTCCATTTTGGAGATTTCAAGTTATCAGCATTTAGTACAATTTATAGCTCATTCTTAATTTTGCTATTATTTACGTTAGCAAATAAAAGGCATCTTACTCTGCAAAAAAAGTGCTGATTCTTATTTTATGGAGTACCTTAGTATAATAGATTTAGTGTGGAAAACAAATTGAAAGCCTTCTACCACCAAATTAGAGTTTTAAACTTACATTATTAGCTTTTAGGTGCATGGCTCTCACACTTTAGTACCTTGAAGAAACAACCAGGAAGTTTGTTAAAAATGCAAATCCTTGACTTCTAGTCCCCAGGGACTCTTATCAGAAGGTGTGGAATGGAACCAAGTAATCTGCATTGATTTTAAATTATCACCCCTAAGTAATTCTGTTTCTATGAAACATTTTGAGATATGAGATAAAAGAATTTTTGTTTTTTGTACACAATATCTTTTTTATATAAACTATTGATTAATAGCTTTAGTAATCTTAAAATTAATCAAGTGGATGATTACATTTGAGACGTTATGTGATCTTTTAAAAATTTAATTTTGGAAATTGTTCCATTTTGTATTAACATTACAAGTTGTGTCATTAAGACCAAACAAAAATCATCAAATCAATAATTCACTTAGTAGACCGTGGTCTACATGGAAAGCTATAAAGATTTAAATTTGTCAGGTGTATCCTTTTCTTAAACAACATTATTCACAGGGAAATTCAGATAATGAAACATATCACCAGAAAAATAAATGTAAGAAGCAGCTAATATTTATATACACTGAAAAGAATAGGCCGATTTAGTGAGAGTAATATTCTGTTGTGTTACAAAGACTTCCAAAAGAATATGGCTTTTGGAAGTATGTTCAATGATGAGATCTCATTCTGGCCATGTACTGTGATAATATTAATTACTACAGAACCAAAACCCACCTTACAGTGAATATTTAGATTTCAGAAACAAGCATATTCTAAGTGACATCATACTAACTGATAACCTCATTTTTTTCTGATAAGGAGCTAACAATGGTGTCATTATAAAAGAATGGTTTAAGAATTGAAGGAGATAATATATGCTGTTATTATGGGTAAGAGTGGAAGACCAGTGAGTCCCCTACAGAAGGTCACTCAATCCTGAAATATTTCCTCAAACAGAAAAGTCAGTTACAGAGGAATGCTAGATGTCAACTGGTAGATAACATCTTAGACTTGAAATTACTGTCTAAGAAGAAATAACAAAAAGACTTTTTCGTGGTTCTTTATGTCCTAGAGGCCATAGGAGAGAATCAACCTTATTAAAAACAAAAATGGAGATGCCACACATATCATCGAGGACATGAAAGTGGAAATAGGTAAGTTATAGGTATGCAAACAAATTCTAGGTTCTAGGAAAAGAAAGGCGAAGGGAAGAGAAATTCAAGCACCATCAAAGTATAGAGCTTCAGAGCAAGGATCCGTCTCTGGCTCTTGGGAGATTTTGGCAGAGGCAGGCAGTTCTTAGTTGTTGAGTGACTAGTTGGAGAAAAGGAGAAAGTTACAAGCAATTTCTAAGGAATTGGGAGCCCAGGGCATTCCTGCTCCTGAAGATACTATGACAGCAACCTTAAAAGTTTCATTTTTTTTCTGACATGCCATCTGAATTTGAAGAGAACCAGAAAATTCAGTTACCTAGGTCTACATCCATTATCCAGGCAAAAGGCTGTAGAATCAAACCTATTTGTACTGTTTATGTTTGCCAAATGAGCAATTTCAAATATTAAAATGACATCAATACAGGTTTCTGGAGAAGCTCACTGACATTAACAGCATTGCCAAAAATGTAATGCAAACTTCTTAACATTTGTCATATTTAGGAAGTTCTATTTTTCAGTTCATTTTCATAGAGCTGGAAAAAGGAAACATAAATTGCTGTGGCAGTAGGGGAAGGAAACCAAAATTTAACGAAGGCTTATCATGGGTCTCACATTGTGTTATGCAGTTTATATATGGTCACATTTGGTAAGTTTAGGATATATGTGAAGGGTACTAAAGATGCAAGAGATAACGTGTGGTTTACAGACATTTCAATGTTTAATAATGAACCTGCCATCTCAAACTACTTTACCAGTTTAACTTATCAATTGTTGAAATTTTCAAACCAACCAAACCTGAGAAGAGTCTGCAAATCTGTACATTTTCACATACACATCCATTTACATTCACTCAAACACCTTTTTTAAGACTTCTATAACTATAGTTATCAGTCTTGGAAAAATAAAAATGATGTATTGAAATTTTCCTATAACTGTCATTGTGACAGGGTTGTGAGGAAGGTCATGGCAAATTATACAACAACACAGAGCACGAGTTTTATTTGGGAAACTTACAAAATAAAAATACCTCACAAAGGTTTGCAAGAAGCAATGCATAACTCCCTTTTCTCAGCATTCCACAGAGAAGCATGCCAGCTATGAGCAGGGCAGCCTGTGCCCTGGTAATTCCACTTCTTACAGTGTAAGCAGAGAATGGCCCAACAGTGACTGTGTTAGCCTTAGTTTTCCTGAAAGCAGAGATATTTGAGCAGTGTATTTGGGAGTGTGATTTCATGGGGGCAGGAACAAGAGATAGGCAGAGAAATACATAGAGACAGAGAAAATGACCCAATATAGGTTATCCACTTAGTCACCGACAAGTTGGCTGACAAGTTGCTCAATGCTGTGGAACAGCCTGCGTGGTATGACACATATCTTAGGATCATCAGCTCAAAGGGAAAAAAGGGGGAAATATTCACGCATTGGCTTCTGTCTCTCAATGGCCAAGAATTGTCCCAGGGTGCATTAATTTACTCTGCAATTTTTATCAGTCTTCTCTTTGTGTGAGACGCATCCTAGAACAGGATCAAAGGGTTCTTATCCAATGCCTGAGCGGAGGTATTGTCAGATTGCCTTTATAGAAAACTGATCAGACCTCATGGCTGGAACAACCAATGCCATTTGAGTAAGTATATGATATGCAAATTGCCCTTCAGGTGGAGGACTCGATGTTTTAGACTCAGTTACTAAGAGGTTAGGTGCCAACTGTCACAGCTCAGCTCCTGGAGACCCAGGGAGCCTGTGGGAGATTGCAACATCTTCTCCTAGGAGCCATCCATCCTGTGGGAATTTGGTTTTGAAATGCAGCTGGAGTCAATGCAGGACTCCAAGATAGCTTGTCCATTGCCAGGCAATGAAGACAGGCCACTGAGGCTCACCTTTGGACTTCCTGGTTGACATCCCATGGTCAGCTCTGGATATGCAGGGTGTAAATTCATTCTAATGATGTTAATTTTAAGAATGGTGTACAATTTTTTTCTAATTAGGTATTTTGTGCCCATATTAGGAAAAAATTGATTTGGTTCACCTAATAAATTTGCATTGAACCTAATTCTCATATTTTATGTTCCTGACTTGTAAAGGAAAGCTTAAACAGAGGGAAGATTCTCTGTGTCTTGCTTTTCAGAGAGAGATGTGGGTATGGGTCAAAGGGTGGTTAGAACCTTCCCATCCTCTAATACATTATGGAGGATGTTGACTGCTCTTCATCTTTGATACCATAAATTAGAGTATTATGTTCATAATGACTATTTTCTATTTAAGGAGGTTTTTTGTGAAAAACATTATCTTTTTCTGATTAATAACTCCTTCAATGCTATCTATGTTCTCCCTCAACTGTGCCTTTGCAGCTGAATAACTGATTCACCATACTACTGAGCAACTTTTTGATGACTTGAGTTTATTTATTTTTTAAAAGCCAATACCTTCATTTGCCATTCTTGTACTTCCTGTCCTGCTTAAAGCACTTTTTGGTATTTTTTTGTGATGTAAAATCAGCCCAGTTTATCTCCTTTCAAGACATCTTTATTGAAAATGCCTTGTCTCCAGGCTCACTTTGGTTTCCCTTTCCAATTCTTATAGACAACTGGTTAACTAATCGAGTCACTCCCAAGCCCCATTTTTGTTAATCAGTATATGTAATAAGGTGATGCAGTCTAAACATTTATTTAATAAAAAGAATGTCACATCTGTTGAATGTCACTTACAGAAGTTACAAAAAGGAGCCATCCATTTATTCTTTCAACAAATATTTGTTGAAGCATAAGATGCATAGCATGCTATTCTCTGTGTTGTGGGATATTGTAGGATGTAAAAGACCTGGCTCACAAAAGCATGCAAGCTAATGTTACTAACTTCATTTTGTCAAGCAATTTGGTGTGGGAAATAACCAGTGGGAAAACAAGTGGGGAAAGAAAAATAAGTAGAAAGACTCTGAACATATGTTCAACACAGCAGGAGACAGCATTAGAGACCTGGGATCCAACTTGTAAAAAGAAAGTGTGTAGTGGCTTGCATTTTGAAAAGAACCCCATATGGGGAAAGATTATACTTTGTGGCAAAGACACAACAGGGAGACCTACATGAGATCATGAGTATTTTCTTTGTGGAACCACAGAGAAGAATTTAGGGTTAGGAAGCCCATTAGCAGATGACATGCCCAGGAGCAACACTTAGCCACTGCCTGGGCATTCGTAGTGGCTTGTGTGTGTAGGAAGTTATAAAGTTCTGAGCACTCAACTCATTTGCCTTTGCATTTAGCATCTTCTGTGCAGAAAATTAATTATGCTGCAGTCTCATTGTTATCTAACATTTTAGAAAACTAGCTACTTATTAGGTTATACTAGTATTAAAACATAAAATTAACCACTAGCTAGAATCATTTTTAGGATTTCCTCACTTTTAATTAAATCTAACATCAATGTTGTAAAACCCAAAAGAATAAAATAATATTTATTTTGCTAGTAAAATGAATTTGCAAATGCTTTCAACTCCCTTGGGGACTGAAGTTCAATAAGAATTGAAGTCTTTTCACACTGCATGTTGGAAAGGGCCAAGCGCCATGTTGAGAGTTCGTAAGTCTTCTGTACCAGCAAAGAGAGGAGTAGAAGAAAGAAAGATTTATCTACTCTGCATTAAGAGAACTATTAGACTGCCATTCATAGTGCAGTTTTTTTGCAGTCATACAGAAACACATTTCTAGGTCATTAGACAGTCAAGTTCCAAAAGGGTTTTGCAAGAATCAAATCATATGTGAGCTGAGTCAAAAATCCAGAGGTTGCTCTGTAGGTGAAGAATGTGGCAAACATAAGATCTGAATGAAAGCAAAATTGAGAGTCAGCAGTGCAGGCTCTGGGAGGCGAAAGCCCAAAAGACGGGCCAAGAAATGCTTTCGATGTTGGACCTTGGGGATAAAATGATGATTTGTCAAATTACTAACTAGGTGAAAAAAACAAAAGAATGTTCTCCAGCCAGGATCATGGGACCAGAGGTGTTACCAGGTCAAATGACATTACCGGGTGACCTATTGCTCTTAGTTTTTTCTTGATGCACTTCATTTAAGTTAACATCTTCATTCTCTGTGTTGTATTTTATGTATAGTGGTTTTCTCTATCTGAAGATTTTTGGAGTATTTACTCAATGACTTGTTTATATAACTTGTTTCCTCCTCTTTCAAGATGAGTTGGCTGAGAACAAGGACATTTTCCTAGTCACCCACTGTCTCCAAGCTTGTGAACAGTTACTGATAGCACTCAACTGCTTTTTTATTTTTTAAAAAATAGGGATGAGGTCTCAGTATGTTGCCTCAGGCTGGTCTTGAACTCCTGAGCTCAAGTGATCCTTCCTCCTCGGCCTCCCAAAGTGCTAAGATTACAGGCATGAGCCACCATGCCTGGCGGCACTCAACTGTTAAATGAATGAATAAGTGAAATGAACATTTTTCCTTAACAACCTTGCCACACCATCATTGTTGCGTAGTGTGCGCCAATGAGTGGTAATGTAAGATTTTATTGTTGGTTAAAGCTCAGATGTTTTCAGCAGACAGAGAGCTTGGAAGCAGAGCAAGCTCTGATAATAGCTCTTGCTGTTTGTGGGTATGTACAGTGAATTTTAATTCACCTTGTTTATATAAGAAGGGTATAATATGAAATATAATTTTGGCATAGGCTTTAAAAAACAACAGTCTTAATATATTGATAAATTAGTACTTTGGGCTGTTGTCTCTTTTCTCCCAAAAGAAAATTCAATTAGAGTTAGGGTCATGTTGTCCCATAATGTTTGACAGAAGAGTGTTTGAATTCCATAACCAATTTTTAGAAACAGTAGCTTGAGTTATTTTCTTCCCTAGTGCAGTTACCATGGAATTGATATAAAAACTTGGATATTTCTATATTACTCATTTCAGAAATGTGTTCAACTTTAAGGAATTATTTGAATCTTAAAAGTATTTTGCAACCAACTCATCTATACCATCAACTCCTGACTCACCTTCAAGCAATGTTCTCCCTCTCTCTCTGCTTTTACCCCCTTAAATTGGAACTGATGTTTTATATCTAATCTGTTATAGACAAGATACAAATTGCATGAGGGCAAGGACATTTTCTGGTTCATTCCCTGCCTAGCCCTCAATGACATGGTGAATGCATAACAACAACAACAATTCTAATAAATGAAGGAGAAGTTAGTGGGCTGTTTCAAGCAGTATTTCCTGGAACAGCTGTGTTTTGGTGGGGTTTGGAGTCTGGTTATTGACTTTGCATGTTTGGAAATTAGCTTTTATTAGATTTTGAAAACTGAGATCATAAACTTTTTTAAACTTTAATTTTTTATCATATTTGTTCGAAAACCACTGCTAAAAGGCTTATAACAGTGTTCCCCTTCCCCCTTACCTTCCAGCCCACAACTATCCTCCTCACCAATGTGATCTTTCTTTGGAGATGAGAAATGTCATCTTTCTTAGCTTTTCCGGTACTTGCCTCCTTATTTCTAAATCCTATATAGTATTGCTTTATTTTGATTATTAATTTTAAACGTTATCCAACCCTATCACAGTGTGGTGAAAAATCCATAGTATTATAATTACTATGGCTAATGTAAATGCTATCCACAGTAAACCCAAGTGGCACACTGTATTTATAGTATGTTATTATAGTACCTTTTCTTGGGTTAAGAACTGAAACTTTTTCTTTCAGTTTTCTCGGTTTGTCTTCAAATTGTGGTTAAGTCATCATACACCTTCCAACAAGCCATATAAAATCCTGTCTCATTCAAATTCCGGTACAGTGAAATCTACCTGGTAAGCTCTCCATTTCTTCTTCATCTCTCTTTCCCCTGGAAGCATCCTTCCGGTGGTGGGGGCGGGGCGTGGTTTTGTCCAGTCTGAAATGGCTCTCCTCTATGTGAAAGCTTCTGCCCAGTTATAATCTTGGACCCTCTGTACCTCCTGGTCGTTCCTTTTGTCTCTCTCGATTTTGGATTACCTGCTTTCTGCTTTCTGTTGACCTTAGTCTTGCTCCTTCTTGGTTTATTCCATTATGGGTAGAGCATCCACTAGTTCCTGGAGAAACAGAGTTCACAGGTAATTTTTTTAAGACAACATTTCATAAAATATTCTTATTTCATTTTCATGTAAGGCTGATCATGTCATTGGACATGAATGACTAGAATGGATATCATTTATATCAAGAATTTGAAATGGATTGTGCTACTCTTGTAGGACTTCCTCCTTAGTTCAACTGAAAGCTGGGAACTTGTCACATGACCATGAAAGATTAGCCTCTCAGATACTTTGAAGGATGAGAAGAGCAGGGTTCATTGGGTGAAAGGCAAAAAAGGGAAATAGGGACCCTCAGCAAAGCAAGAGTCCTGCGAGTAGGTTTCTTGCCTCACAGATTGAAACCCTAGTTACTATCCTGGAAAAGGAGAAGCCAGGCTCCTCCCCGCTGCAAAGGGCACAAACTTCCCATGGCTCCACCGGGTTCTCCTAGTGCACTGGCCAGTCGGAGGTTTTCTGGGGACTCCTTTATACTTGGCTGTCTCACTACCGTCCTCTAGCTTTCTATGTTGCTGTTAAAAAGCAAAAATAATTTTTATTCCTTATCTTTTAATGTACCCCCTTTTTCTCCCGGGGAAGATTTTCTCTTTATTCCTGCTTTTTCTTTTCTTTTTTTTTTTTCATTTATAGCTTTAGACACTTGGTAGTAAGCCTTTTCCATCTGGAGACTTACATCCTTCAGAGTGAGGAATTATCTGATTTTCTCTATGAAACTCCTGTTAGTCAGATGTTGGGCCTTTTTGCTTAATATTTTCTTTAATCTTTTCCCTCCTATTGGTTATCTCTTTATGTTTTTGATCTTTCAATTCTTTTGTTAAACTTTTATTTTCTAAATATCTATTTCTTGTTTCACGAGTGTTCCTTTTCATGCATTTTCATGTTGTTCTGTGGGTTCAACACCTCTTTTACCTCTCCAGGGATATGAATTACAGTGCTTTTTGGTTTTGGTTTTGGTTTGTTCGCTCCCTGAATTCACTATAGTTCTTTTCTCATTTTAATTTTAGATGTTTTCTATGATGTTTTTGTTCTTGTCTAATTAATATCAAAGCCTTCAGAAGTAAATAGAAAGTTTTATGTGTGGAGGCTGCAGTTTTGCACTGCTAAACCTCCTGAGGTTACCACAACTGGCCAGTTAGCTTCTGTGTTGTGAAATCCCAAATGCCTGTATTCCCACAGGAGTTTTCTCAGAGGCAGTACATTCTCTCTTACACCTACCTGGGAGTTATTAGCTTGGCTACCAGCATTCTAGAATCTGGTGGAAAAGAAAGGCTCAGGGTCCACAGTTCAGTTAGATTAATTCCATTTGTTTTTCTGTATGGTACTTTGCTGTCTTTGATGCCTCATGCCCGCAGGGGTAGTAGAAGTGGAGTAGTCATCTGAAGGTGCTCAGAGTGGGTGGGAACCAGGAATTTGAGGCTAATTGCTCCCTAGCAGTTTCTCAAATCCTCTCCTTAATTCCTTCACATTATTCTGTGTAATTCCAATTCCTGAGCCTTTTCTAACTTTTAGGGGCCAAATACGTATATCTATCTGCAAGAGCTTATTCTCCTCCACTCTTCTAAATTATTTATTATTCCTACATTGACTTTAGTCTTCAAACTCTGTGGCTTGGGACTACAAATATCTATTAATTCTTAATGAATATATTCAATTTTTTGTTTATTTGTTTTTGTTCTATTTTCCTGAATTTTAGGGGGTTGGATTTTGAGAGGAGAGGGGTGGAAGTGTCCTGATTCCATCAATTTAAGAATCACAGATCTCATGATCAGATTTTGAGGGATAGATTCTCACTGTAATACTTGTCAGAAATTTATTTTTAAAAGAGAATTACAGTGCATTAATTAATACTTGCAGATATTATCACTAAGTAAATTAGAATATTTCTTTTGATTGCCAAAAGCAGTCTTGTTCTACTAAAAGAGTCAGCTACAGACGCCAAATAAAGATCTAAACATTCATGATGAGTATTGAGTGATAGCAGAGAAAGCTAAATGTTCTTTACGGTTTATGTAGTATTACCTAGCCTGATGCCACATCCCTCATGTAAGCAGGTGCCTGCCAAAATAAATAGAATGATTAAATTGGGCAGCCAGGAATTACCACTGGACAGTTCTGATAATCCACAGGCAACTTTCCATTCTTCCTTTTTTTATTCTTCACAAATTCTACTAATATTTGTTATAAAAATAGATTATACAATTATTTGAGTGAGAAAGAAATATTTATGAAGCATCCACTCTGTACCATATATATAGTGGTATGTATTATTTCATTATTCTTTGTCAGATATTAGTTACATTTTAAATTTATGTCTTTTTAATGAGATTCCTGGGAAGTACCTGGTTTCCTGATGAAATTTAAAGAATTCCCATTATTTGCTTTAATCATTCCCTGAGAAGACTTCCACATGTGACCAAATACATTCATTTTATAGCTTTTATTTTAGTTGTTGATTTTTTTATGGCTTTGTTCATAATTCTGTGCATACATTTTTTGTTTACCCATATTATACACTGACTACGTACTCAACATTATACAAACCTTCATTGTTTATTTTTCCATAATAAACAAGGAACATGAAGTCTTTGCATTTGGAAGAGTCTTCAAAGGCAGATCAGAGTCCAAAACCTAAAACAAGCCCTCACTCCAGTTTGGTGAAAAGCAAATTAAAAAAAGAAAAAAGGGAAACAAAAAGAGAGTAAACAAAACACATATGCAGAAATACACCAACAAAAATACACGTGGTCCATCTCTGCACTTCTTATCTTTCCTGGGAAGAATGGCAGTGACTAGGAAGAGTTTTTCAGAAGCTGGATGCTCCCATGAAATGTGCACCTGGTCCTGAGGTGAGCCAGATTGGCAGGAAGAGAAGGCAGAGCTGATTCCAACCTGTTATTCCTTAACCAATCGCCAGAGTGACAAACCTTGAGTGAGCTTGAACCACAGATGCCCGCTAGATGTTCATCCCTGTGTTAAAAAAAGATTTGGTGAAAATAGTGGCTGGTCCTGAGCCCAGCAAGGATGGAGATGAAGAATGATAAGTTATTCATTTCTAAAAATTTTATAAATATAGGACTTGCTTAACACTGACTGCTGACCTTGAATTCCCTTCTTCTGAGTATGTCTGCAATTCTAAAAGCAGCCCCAGAAGGCTGGAAAACGACTCACAAAGTGGCTATTAATAAACAGTGGTACATATAAAAGTGACAGAAGTCCAAAGTGTGTAGACAGGTGTTTTACTTCAATATTGTAATGAAATGCTGAAGCAGTGCAGGTGTTCAGCAGTCACAGCTTTGTCTGAACACTGCAGGGTATGTGTGTGTATGTGCCTGTGAGTACACACACTCCCGTGTATACATGCAACTAATGCACATGCACTTTGGGGAAGCACTTACTATGCGCACTCTGCAGTAACAAATGATTTGCTTCCAATCATTGCCATATTGATTTAAGTGAGAATGTGCTCTTAATAAGCATTATCCACTGCAGAATGCACATAGTAAGTGCTTCCCATTCCAATGTTCCTTGGTTTCAGCAATGTCAATGACTATACTGTATTAGTCTGTTCTCACACTGCTAATAAAGACATACCGAAGAGTGGGTAATTTGTAAAGCAAAGAGGTTTAGTTGATTCACAGTTCCACATGGTTGGGGAGACCTCACAATCATGGTGGAAGGCGAATAGAAAGCAAAGTCCTGTCTTACGTAGTGGCAGGCAAGAGAAAGCTTGTGCAGAGGAGCTCTCCTTTATAAAGCCATCAGATATCGTGAGACTTACTTACTACCACGAGAACAGTAGGGAGGAAACTGCCCCCATGATTCAATTATCTCTACCTGGCCCCACCCTTGACACGTGGGGATTATTACAGTTCAAAGTGGGATTTGGGCGGGGACACAGCAAAACGGTATCACTTACTTAACAAGAAACTTAATAAAGTAATGTTGGACCTAAATATTTTAGGTTTTTCCAGTATGATTTTATTTATTTATTTATTTTGAGACAGAGTCTTGCTCTGTCATCCAGGCTGGAGTACAGTGGCGGTATCTCAGCTCACTGTAACCTCTGCCTCCCTGTTTCAAGCGATTCTCATGCCTCAGCCTCTAGAGTAGCTGGGATTCCAGGCATTATCTTGGGATTACCACCACACCTTGCTAATTTTTGTATTTTTAGTAGTGGTGGGGTTTCATCATGTTGGTCAGGCTGGTCTTGAACTCCTGGCCCCAAATGATCCCCCTGCCTCAGCCTCCCAAAGGGCTGGGATTACAGGTGTGAGCCACCATGCCCAGCTACCAGTATGATTTTAATGAGATTAAGGCTAGTTGGTCTCATGGGAGAAGAAAACATTCAGGTCTCCTATTTAGATTGAGTTCATCTCAAAATACAGGAAAAATAATACAAACTCAGTCTATTTCCTAAGTCAAGTTGGTCAATAACATCTCCATAGATAGAAAGTGATTTTTCAATATTTAAAAACCAGCTCTCTGGATCTCACAAGACCACAAGTGAAGAGAATTAGATCAACTACTGTGACATAATGCAAACATTACTAGTAGGGATGAACTGATGAGTTCTCTTTTTTATCCCAGCTTCATTTCTAGATTTATCATCTTGCCTTCCATTTTATTTTTCATTTCTTTTATCTCCATCTTTACCCTCCTTTCTCCTGGCCACCACCTCCTCTCTCATTTTATGGAATAAATTGTAATGTGAAGAGCATCTTCAAGAAATTATATCTTATGGCCTTTCTTAAGGTAATTCAAACTTGTGCTTGGCCGAAAAAGAACTGTATGCTAAATTTATGTATGTTCCCAGAGACAGAGAGAAACTATTTTTTCTCTGTCCCCTTCATGAGACATTTAAACAAGTGAGTAACAGGTGCTGCATGCCTGGAACACACTGTACTCTGAATATTCTCGTAAGAAGTTGTGCACTCTGGGGAGAGCATTTCATTTCTACGTCCTCATGAACAACACCTGTGCTTGGTCAGTCACTGGAAGGATACACCCTTGGTGATAAAAAGGGATTTTATTGGGCTGTGGATAGAATTGTTAAATACTTGGGAAGGAAGCTGAGAAATTAAGTCTACCGGATTGGATAATAACTGCATGTACTTTGTGATAAGTTGTTTTATCTGTGATTTGAATGGAAGAAATAATGCAAGATTGAACCACCAAACTCATGTATTATTTTAATTTGAAAAAAAGTTGACTTTTTCTAATAAGAAATATAAAACTTTATTGTGCCAGAGTGACAATATTCAAGTAGGAAGAGAAAAAAAGAGAGATATAAAGAAGGAACTATTGGTTAGTTGGATTGAGAGGCTCATCTCCATGTCTTTTGCATTAACCTCAGAATTAGCAGGTATAGCTCATGGACTTGGCTTAATAAAGACGATTTATACAGTGCTATGGATAAGAGAAGAGCTCTAGAGACAATATTTGTAAGCCATAAATTACTAATACATATGTACTTATGATGAATAAATTATTTTGCAATATGATGAGCATGATCTTCCTTTGAAGAGAAAAATAAAATCTAGGTTTCTGATGGAGAATTAACTCCATTAGGCCCGGGGTATACATATTTTAAGTCACTTCACTGCCTAGAGTTTTAAGTATCCTAATGGCTAGAAATTATGCATTTGTCCATACAGAGCATCCTGATAACTCCCCCTGGCAGACCTGTACTATAATTTAAGCCAATGCTTGATAACTTTTATAAGCCTGGCAAGATGCTCTTCTTTTCTCCACTCCCATCCACTCCCACCTCAGTGTGTATGAATCAATCACTATTCAGCTCCAACATCACCATACTGCTGCTTATCAATTACAAGTCAAGTTATTTTACAAAAGTGATAAGTATCCTGAATTCCATCTGTGATTTAGTGTTCTAGTTGAAATATTTTATGTTTACCTTCCAGATGTTTTTTTTTCTTGAGACAGGGTCTCAATGACTCTGTTACCCAGGCTGTAGTTCAGTGGCACAATTAAAGCTCACTGCAGCCTCAACCTCATGTACTCAAATGATCCTCCTGCCCCAGGCTCCCAAGTAGTAAAGACTACAGGCACATGTCACCATGCCCAGCTAATTTTTAAATATTTTGTAGAAATAGGATCTCACTATGCTGTGTATGTTGGTCTAAAGCTCCTAGCCTCAAGCGATCCTCCTGCCTCAGCCTCCCAAAGCATTAGGATTACGGGCATGAGCCACTGCACTTGACTTCTGCTAGGTTTTAATTATTCTGAATGGCCACAGTATAAATTTTAAGTTGTTAATCATTGGAGAAAACTAGATGGTGTGGGGGAAGTTTGTCCTAGTGACAACAGGTCAATATATAAGGCCAGAAGTTGTTGAGATCTAAAAACAGAACACTCTAGGCCTGACCCCAAGAACATTTCAGTTCATATTTTCAGTGTATTTCCAGCAGTCTAGATGAAATTTTTACTTGCCAGTTTCCTCACATCTTACACTAACTTACACTAACTTCGCCTCCCTCTCAACTTGGACCTGTTTCCCTGTTTATGACATTCTGTTAGGGATATTCTTATCCTTCTGGTTTTCAGGGCAAGAAGTTAGGAATATGGGTATCATCTTTGCTTTCACTTCTTACTGTCATTCTCTATGTCTCAGCTTCCATTAAGCTTTACATTCTTTCCTTTCAAGGATCATCTGGGATCTGCCCCTTCTCTGTTTGTGTGGAGTTAGCTTACTAGCTCCACTGGGTTTTCAATGCCCACCAGCTGTCCACCTTCATACCACAGCACATACTCTCTTCCTGTGTTGGGCCTCCCTTACTATCATTACACTTTGTGAAGGCTTGTCTGCCTCTGAAGATTGTTTTATCCTCTCCTCC